>NC_055990.1:78618358-79234728 GCF_018446385.1 Zingiber officinale
GCACGGATCTACGGCTTTGGGTCCTTCGGGGTTTCCGCGACGCGAAAAAGTGGTTTTCGCGGCTCGAAGAACCCAACAGTGGTATCAGAGCCACGTGCAAAGACTTGTACGAGTTAGTTTTTGGTTTTTGGAAAACAAAAAAAAACTTCTGTGATTTTCTGTAAAAATTCAATTTTTATGTTTTTATGGGTAATTTTTCCTTATAGGCGAAGCACAAGTGTCTCGGCACTTGTAGGCTTCGGCTATCGGGAAGAATTTTCCCAAACGGCTTCGTTTCGACCCAAAATCTTTTGGGACAGCGGACTCGGGTGCCTTTAGATCGCAACGGAGCTACTCACGATGGTTAGATCGTGGGTAGGGGCGCTGCCCTTGCTCCGCAGTCGCACCCGAAATCGCTAAAAACGAACCCGTCGGGAAGATTTTTCCGAAACGGTAATGTCTCGGCCCAAATCGTTTTGGGACAGCGGGTTTAGGCGCTGTTGGATCGCAAAGGAACCCTCGCGATGGTTAGATCGCGGGTAGGGGCACTGCCCCTGGGCCCCGCAAGGGGATCCGTTCCGCGATTGCGCCCGAAACCGCTAAACGGGACCGCCGGGAAATTTTATTCGTAAAATTGTAAAAATTAATTTTAAAATTATAGAAAATTATGAAAAATATATAATTTTGAATTATATATTAATTTGTGATAGTCATGGCCCAAAGCCCAATATGATTGGTTGTGTTGTAATTCATAATACGGCCTGCGTGCCGTGATGTGTTTTCGCGTGTTGTATTTATTTTATTATTCGCGACCTGCGCGTCGTGCCTCGTCTTTTATTCTTGTTGTAAATTAGATTTAGACTCGAATGTAACTCGAGTTTCAAATTGTAATGTACAAATTGGAGCGGTGGAGGGTCCACACGAGACGGAGTTCCGAGGCAGGCACGAGCAACACAAGGTGGTCAAAGGGAGGCGCTTGGAGAAGCTGTTGACCCTAGGTTGACCAATCGATCTTCTCATTGGCTTGAGAAGATCGTAGTAGGGCCATGACTAAATCACAAATAGATTAATTAATTAATTATTATGTATTTGATGTATGTTTAATAATTAATTAATTAATTAGTGCCTTAACGATTAGATTAGATCTAAGTCGTGCACATGATGCACCCTTGCGATTAGATTAGATCTAAGTCGTGCACAAGATGCATTCTTCTCGATTAGATTAGATCTCGATCGAACCAACTCTAAAATGTCTAACCGTGCCGTGATACCTATCACTACCTCGATCACGTGTATTGTTGAATCTGTCAAAGCAGAGCAATACATATTATCTTGGTAGGGTACGGAGGGACAATCTTGGTCCCGCCTATCAACGCATGGGTGAAAACAAACTCAATTAGATTGAGTATTCCTAGTTACTCGGTTGGATCGAGTCAACTATAGGCATTATTCCAACGGTTGGAAAAGATAGATCAAAATCACATCTATATTAACTCTCGGGCGTATTAGCCAAAGCTAACTCGAGTTTTAATATAAATGCGGATATTGATTTTATAAACAAGAGTTGCATAGAGATGTAATTGGTAATCGTTACCTACCGATCATACTAAGCCTTGGGCGTATTAGCCAAAGCTAACTCAAGGGTTAGTATGATGTGGATCTTGTCCCACAAGAATTATAGAATTCAGTGGGAGCATCATTTAATTAAAAGGCCTAATTAAATGATTTTTAAAAGAATATGATATTTATTTCTGCAAATTTTTCTGTTGTAGATAACCATGACGTCAAATACGAACATTTTCTCTCTGCGATCTGCCCTTAAGAAGGACAAGCTCAACGGAGCAAATTTCCTGGACTGGTACAGGAACCTGAGAATAGTTCTCACCCAAGAACGTTCTGGAGCAGCCCATTCCGGAGGCTCCTCCTGCCACTGCCACGCGAGCAGACCGAGAAGCTTACAAGAAGCATCAAGATGACGCATTAGATGTGTCTTGTCTTATGCTCGCAACCATGAACTCTGAGCTTCAGAAGCAACATGAGTTGATGAGCGCTTACGATATGGTTGAACATCTTTGTCACCTATATCAAGGACAAGCAAGGCACTGGAAGAGGAACTCCAAAGAATACCTGGAAGATCTTAAGAAGAAGAGAAATAAGATTTCTACTTCAGGTATAAATGTTATAGAAGTCAACCTCTCTATTTCTTCATCGTGGGTATTAGATACCGGATGTGCTTCGCACATTTGTACTAATGTACAAGCGCTGAGGAATAGCAGGGCATTGACAAAGGGTGAGATAGACCTACGAGTAGGCAATGGAGCACGGGTTGCTGCTGTTGCTGTAGGAACTTATCAGCTATCTCTGCCCTCTGGGCTTGTACTAGATTTAGATGATTGTTGTTATGTGCCTGCTCTTACTAAGAACATAGTTTCAGTTTCTTATTTAGACAAGAAAGGATACTCTTTTATAATAAAAGACAAATGTTGTTCTGTTTATTTGAAAGATATGTTCTATTGTAGTGCACCACTAATAAACGGACTCTATATTCTAGACCTTGAGAGCCCTATCTATAACATTAGTACCAAGAGGTTCAAGTCAAATGACATGAACCAAACATACCTCTGGCACTGTCGCTTAGGTCATATAAATGACAAGCGCTTATCCCAGCTCCATAAGGATGGTTTGCTAGACTCATTTGATTTAGAATCATATGAGATATGCGAGTCATGCCTACGAGGCAAGATGACCAAGACCCCCTTTAGTGGGCATAGCGAGAGAGCAACTGATTTGTTAGGACTCATACATAGTGATGTATGTGGCCCTTTCAATGTTGCTGCTAGAGGCGGTTATAGATACTTCATCACATTTACTTATGATTTTAGTAGATACGGTTATGTGTACTTGATGACACATAAGTCTGAATCCTTTGAAAAGTTCAAAGAATTCAAGAATGAAGTACAGAACCAGCTTGGCAAGAGTATTAAGGTACTTCGATCAGATCGAGGTGGTGAATACTTAAGCCATGAGTTTCGTGATTACTTAGCTGAGTGTGGGATTTTATCTCAACTCACTCCTCCTGGAACACCACAGTGGAATGGTGTATCCGAAAGGAGGAATCGTACCTTATTAGATATGGTACGATCTATGATGAGTCACACAGATCTTCCGACATATCTATGGGGATATGCTCTAGACACGGCAGCTTTCATACTCAACCGAGTTCCATCAAAGGCCGTGATAAAGACACCATATAGGATATGGACTGGGAGAGATGCCCAGGTGTCTTTCATGAGGATTTGGGGTTGTGAGGCTTACGTTAGACGTCAAGTCTCAGACAAGTTAGGACCCAAATCCGACAAGTGCTATTTCATCGGATATCCCAAGGAAACTAAGGGATATTACTTCTACATTCCCAGTCAACACAAGGTAGTTGTGGCAAAGACTGGGGTCTTTCTAGAAAGGGATTTTGTTTCTAGAAAGACTAGTAGGAGCACGTTCGATCTTGAAGAAGTTCAAGATGCGAACAATAGCACTGATGCCTCGATGGAAATTGAACTGGAACCACAAAGTGTTGTGGGTGATGTTGTTCCACAAGGAGTTGAGGAACAACAACCAGTTCTAGTAGACATACCTCTTCGCAGGTCTGATAGGGTACGTCGTCAGCCTGAGAGATACTCATTTCTCTTGTCTGACCATGATGACATTAGGCTCATAGAGGATGAGCCTACCACCTATCAAGAAGCTGTGATGAGACCAGATTCTGAGAAATGGCTAGAAGCCATGAGATCCGAGATAGAATCCATGTACACCAACCAAGTATGGACTTTGGTTGATCCACCTGAAGGGGTAAAACCCATTGGGTGCAAGTGGGTCTTTAAGAGAAAGACTGACATGGATGGACTTATCTATAAGGGTCGCTTGGTAGCTAAAGGTTTCAAGCAGATTCATGGTATTGACTATGATGAAACCTTTTTCTCCAGTGGCGATGTTTAAGTCCATTCGGATCATGCTTGCTATTGCAGCCTACCATGACTATGAGATATGGCAGATGGATGTCAAAACCGCGTTTCTGAATGGAAACCTACTCGAGGATGTGTACATGACACAACCTGAGGGTTTTGTAGATCCACAGCATACTAGTAGAGTATGCAAGCTGCATAGGTCCATTTATTGACTAAAGCAAGCTTCTCGGAGCTGGAATCTTCGATTCGATGATGCGATCAAAAAGTTTGGTTTCATCAAGAATGAAGATGAGCCTTGTGTCTAGAAGAAGGTTGTAGGGGACATAGTTGTCTTCCTCATACTGTATGTGGATGACATACTACTCATTGGGAAGGACATCCCTATGCTTCAGTCTTTCAAGACATGGCTAGGGAGTTGCTTCTTAATGAAGGACTTAGGTGAGACATCTTGTATTCTTGGGATACAGATCTATAGAGATAGATCTAAGAGATTGCTTGGCCTAAGTCAGAGTACATATATTGACAAGGTACTCCTTCGGTTTGCCATGCAGAATTCCAAGAAGGGATTTCTGCCGATGTCACATGGCGTGAGTCTTTCGAAGACTCAAGGTCCCTCTTCTAGAGAGGAGAGAGACCGCATGGATCAGATCCCTTATGCCTCAGCCATAGGATCGATCATGCACGCCATGCTATGTACTCGACCTGATGTCTCGTATGCTTTGAGCATGACGAGCAGATACCAGTCGGTGGAAGTCACTGGATAGCGGTCAAGAATATTCTTAAGTACTTAAGAAGGACTAAAGAATATTTCTTGATATATGGAGGCAATGATGAGCTAACTGTAAAGGGTTACAGTGATGCCAGCTTCCAGACCGATCAGGATGATTACCGATCGCAGTCAGGGTTCGTGTTTTGCTTAGATGGTAGTGTTATGAACTGGCAGAGTTCACAGCAGTTCTACAACGTTTCCATCTCATTCGAGAGATTATCGATAGAGGAGATGTGAAGATTTGCAGAGTACCTACAGAGGCTAACATCGCAGATCCCTTGACCAAGGCTTTGGCACAGAGGAAGCATGATGGTCACACTAGGTCTTTAGGCCTTAGAGCCTATACTGATTGGCACTAGTGCTAGTGGGAGATTGTTAGTTAGAGCCCTAGAGCCAATCATTTGATGATTGTATGGACTCATGTATATCATATTCTTGTATATCAATAAAGGCATTTGTTTGGTTATTATACTTATTTATATTAGTGCCAAATAGACTAAGTATAATAGCGTCCTTGAGTAGAAGGTTCATACCTATATCAATCGATTAGTTGAATCGATAGTGAGATGATATAGGAATACTACTCTAAATCATTCCTAGTCGAGTATTAACATTCAGGGACAATGTTAATACAATAAGACTAACATGTAGGTCACTCGATGACTTGATCTCACAAGTCATGGATATAGAGATATCATCGACACATGGGTATGCATTAGAGAATGTATATTGAATGACCCGCCATGAGAAAGTATCATGGATCGTTATATGAGTGTCATATACTTTCTCATGTGACTATTAGTATGACTATTAGTCCTTAGACCTGAAGTCACCATGGATCCCTACATAAGGAGTTATGTACTTTGGTTTCGTCAAACGTCACCCGTAACTGGGTGGACTATAAAGGCGATTACTGGGTATATAACGAATTATGTAGAGGGATGTGAGTGATGTAGATGGAATCTATCCCTCCCATATGATGGGAGCGACATCGGTATTCTTGATAGAGTGAGACCACTAAGTGCATGGCCATGCCCAAATGAGTCAACATTAGATGTTGAGCTCATTTGATCGAGTGAGTCTACTTGGAGTTCAAGATTTAGATTGATTAGAGGATGACACGGTCTATGCCTCATATTGATCAATCTAAACATCTAGGATAGAAGGACACTTGTCATTATTTTGTGAGTAGTCACAATTGGTAGTCACAAGGTGATGTCGGATCTCGACATTCTTGTAACTTGGGTAGTAATGATGTGTTGCTAGATACCGCTCATTACTTATGCTCCTAAATGAGTTTAGGGCATTGCCAACGTTACAAGAACCTATAGGGTCACACACTTAGGACAATTAGGTGGAGATTAGGTTCATATGATGAACCAAGAGGATTAGATTCATTTAATGAATCAAATTGGATTAAGAGTAATCCTAATTGGGCTAACTTGAGTTCGACTCAAGTTGATTCATGTGTTAAATGAGTCTAATTTAGATTTTGACTCATTGAATCAATTTAATTTAATGAATTAGATTCATTATATTAAGTTGGCTCGAATCAAATGGTTGGATTAGATCCACCATGGTAGAGATTGAGTCAAGTTTGACTTGACTTGAGAAGGAAGACCAAAGGTCAATTTTGACTTGACCTTTTTGCCACCTCATTGATGAGTTGGCATTAGGTGGACCAATAATGATGTTCCACATCATCATGGGTGCCACCTCATGGAAGTAGCAAAGCCACTCTCTTAATGGTTTCATATTAATTGCAATTAATGCAATTATTGTGATTTTATGGTTTCATATTAATTGCAATTAACGCAATTAATGTGAATTTTGAAATGTGGCCGGCCACTTGGTTTTTGGGTGAAAAAAATTCATTTTTCATTCACTTGTGTGCATCTTCCTCCTTCTCCCTCTCAAGCTCTCCCTCTCCCTCTCCTCCCTTGGCCGAACCACATAGGTGCTAGCACACCTTGGTTTTTGGTCATCTCCATCTAGTGTGTCCGTGTGGATACTTCTAGAGGACCGGCGCTTGACGGTCTTGAGATCCGGCATCATTTGGACGAGCGGGAACGCGAAGGGCATCGCATCAAGGGTAAACACTTTTTCCTCATAGATCTAAGTAGTAGATCAGTTTTTGAACTCGTACAAGAAATAGTTTTTTGAATTTTTATACGAATCTTTGCACGGATCTACGGCTTTGGGTCCTTCGGGGTTTCCGCAACGCGAAAAAGCGGTTTTCGCGGCTCGAAGAACCCAACAATGTTTTCATAGGACTATCCAACAATTGGTATCAGAGTTAGGGTTTGCCTCTGTGTGTTTGGTTTTCAAATTAGGTTATGCACATGTCCCACATAATTTAGGCAGGATAATAGTAGGATGTGCTTACTTTGTGGTTGCAGGCTCCAACTATTATGGCTTATAGATGTTGTGTGTGATTGGCCCCTTGGACATGTCAAGGGCATTATTTTGTGTGTGCATGATTGTATGTAACTAGTACAACTGGAGCTGTATTAGCCCTAGGATTTTAGAATTTTATTTTCGGTCTAGATTACATGTACATTCCCTCGTGGAATATAGGATCGATATATGTAAAATTTTATTTTTGTCGCGGATCGGATTCTTGCGAGGCGTGATACTTTTAGAGCACCAGAGGTGCAGCGGAATAAGAAGCAAGATGGATGTGACGACTCGACCCAATGGCGGTGTCTTAAGATGGCAGCAGCTAGGGTTGGAGCACACGGAAGACAGTGATGGAATAAGGCCATAATAGTTGGAAAATAAATTTCCATATTTATTGCTTTTATTTACTGTGATGTGTGTGTATGCATGTGATGTATGCTAGGATAGTTTAAAATTCCTCACTTTAAATAACTAAGTGGGAGAGGGATTTATTTTAATAAATTCCACGGTCTCCATTACTGGTTTGTAAGTGATGCAAACAAATTTGCGCATTGGCTCTGAGTGCCTTCTGTAGGGGATCGGACGGCCGACTTGAAGGGGGGTTGGATAGACGGCACCCCCAAATACTCGCTTCCTACGTATTTGTTAGCACAGCGGAATACAAACAATACAAATACAAATACAAATACGAAAGCTAAAGACTAAGAATGAGAAAGACAAGCAAACCAATTGACACGTTCGTTTACGTGGTTCGGAGATAACTTGCTCCTACTCCATGGCGTGTCCGTAAGGTGGACGATCCCTCAATCTGTCGGTGGATTAATCCCCGGAAACTCTGGCTAGCACAATCCTCCTTGTCGGTGGAGAAACCTCGCCAGAACTCGATCAAGAGCACTTGGATTGCTAGGGCACTAGTTGACTACTAATTAGAGGTTACCCACCACTAATTTCGTCAACCTCAACCAAGCTCCTAAGGCTTGGTTATATAGGCCACGGGTTGGAAAACCCCGCCTACTAGTCGACTGCTAAAACATGCAGTCGACTGCCCTCTGCGGAAATTCGACCGTTACATCCCAACGGCTCGATTCCACACATTCTGTTCGCTGCCAGTCGACTGCCCCAGTCGACTGCAGTGCTGCTACAGTGAAACCCTAAAATTAGGATTTTGCTCCGAGTACAATCTCTCATGCACTCGTACCCTCACCCTTATCACTCATTTGACACTTCATTTGCAGCTTTGACCTCTTGCCTTCAAGCCTACTTCCTTTGGCTCTCGTCCCTCGGATGCATTCAAGCCCGCGGCTCGTCCCCAATGCCATCCTTCGTGTATGCCTCGAAGTCGCTTCCCTCGGCCCTTGTCCTCACTGCCTTGTCCACGGTCCCTCGGATGCTCTATCCTTCACCGGACCCGAAGCCATCAACCTGAGTCACATGTGTATCCTGCAAACCTGCACAACTCAAATACACATATCAAATACAAGGGTGAACCTAACTTAAACCCTTTGCCCAAACACCAAAACATATGGTCACACGGACCATTGGGATTGCTCCAACAATCTCCCCCTTTTTGGTGTTTGGCAATACGTTTAAGTTAGGAAAAACAAATAGCAAAACAATATGCTAAAAACAAATGGACTTACGTTGCCAAGGCTACACACTTGGACTTACACCGCCGAATGGACTTACGTTGCCAAGGCTACACACTTGGACTTACACTGCCGAATGGACTTACGTTGCCAAGGTTACACACTTGGCAATCGCCGTAACAATTCATCATGCATTTGAACCTATCCCAAGGCTCCCCCTACACCTATGCTCTCCATTGAGCTAGGATTTTATCACAAGATTTTTAAGGACCTATTCCAAGGCTCCCCCTTTACCTAAGCTCCCAATTAAGCTAGGATTTTACCACAGGGCTTTTTAAGAACCTATAAGGCTCCCCCTACGCAAAGGCATTAAGGTTTTCCCAACTTAACCTTACTTCTCCCCCTTTGCCTAACATCCAAAAAGTTCTACAACAATATCCCAATTATTGAAAACTTGTCATCTAAATGACCCTAAACTCATGTATGTATCCCCCATGGATCCCATGCATCTATATGAGCTGACCCGGTCAAAATCCAGTGCTGAAAATACTTTCAGACTGGTATCAGTCGACTGCAAGAAGTACTAGTCGACTGCCCACATGAAAACGAGCTTACATAGACATTCTGTGCTCGTGAACAGTGTTACCAGTCGACTGGTACACTATTCATGAAAAAATCAATCTTTTCTGGCTAACTTCAGAAATGCGCCAGAAATTCCACAGACCTCCAAAAATCTCCAAATTTTGTGGAGAGGTCTATTATATCAATATCTACTTGGAAAAAATATATATAAAAATATATCTATCACCAACCCCAAGATTGACACAAAACACAAAACTAGCTAAAAAGTTCAATTGAACCTTGACCTAAAGTCCTAGTTTTGGCTTCCTCTTGATGTATTTGCCCATACTAACCCACAATGCATCCCTAGCATTGGTTTATATGACATCTATACATCCAAAACCAATTATCATGCTATATGACCCCAATGTCATATTTTCAAGCATGAAACACAACCCATGTGTGCCAATTCCCTAGGTTTAAGACTCAAGTCCGTCTCCAAACCATTTGGCACACTCCATGGCTCCTCTAGACTCCAAAGTAGTACCCACCTAAGATCCATTTGCCATGGGTCCCAATTTGAGTCTTTGAGCTCCCCCTAGAACTCTTAACCTTAGCCACCTCCTTAGGTGACTCATCTATTGTGGCTAAACCACAATGATGTCTCTTAGAAGATTTCCTTATCTTCTTGACCTTGGACACATCATCCTTGCTATAGTTATATGCAACCCTAGCATAAGACTTTCCCTTAGCCTTGGATGATCCTCCCTTGCCATGATCATTTGCCACCCTAGCATATGATCTCTCTTTGGCCTTTGAGGTACTAGATCGGTATCCCAAACCCGATCTATCATTATTGGGTCTTTGACTACCCAACACCATATTTAATCCCTTAGATCCAATAGTGAATCTCTTAAGTAATTTCTCCAAATTATCAAGCTTTGACTTCAAAGCTTGATTTTCCCTTTCTAGGTTCCTAACCCTAGAGTCAACATGTCCACCTTGGACATTCCTAGACCTACCCTTTCTAGGCATGTGCCTCCCCTTCTTGGGATTAATGCCTTGGTTCTCTATTACCTTCTTCTCCTTAGGTAATGATAATTTAACTTGCCTAGGTCTATCATGCATAGGTCTCCTAGGGTTTTGATCGACATTTACCCTATTCCTATCAAGATATCTAAAACCAAAATTTTTTATTGCTACATGATGATAATCATTATTTTTCCTAGCATGCATGGAGGAATTTAAATTTGACTTTAAATTTAAATTAGGGCTTACCTTACCCGTTACCTTTGGAGCTCCCCCTTGATATGAGCCTGCATTCTTCCTCCACTTCTTTTCCTCCTTCTTCAAATGTGCCAACTTTTTGATCTCTTTCTTCTTTGGGCATTTGGTGTGGTAATGACTTCGCTCACCACACGTGAAGCACACTATGTGCTTTTTCTCCTTCTTCTTCATACAACTCAAATTAGATTCAAAATGAATTGAATTGAGTTTAGGAACTACCTTCTTCTTACCCATAGGACATCTACTCTTGTAGTGTCCCTTCTCATTGCACCCGAAGCAAGTGATATAGTCCTTTGACTTCACTTCGGTGGAGGTGCATGATAGGTTGACCACTTCCAAGACCTCTTCTTCATCCTCTTCACTTGTCTAGGATTCTTCTTCAATTCTTGAGGATGTTGATGATGACGCATCTTCCTCATCCACACTTGTGGATGACCTTTCTTCATCCTTCTTCTCCTCGGATGTTGAGTGCTCGTCACCTTCCAGTTGCTCCTCCTCTACTCGAGCTTCTTCATCCGTTTCTTCGGATTTTTCTTCTTCTTGTGTAGGCAAAGGTTCTTCCCATTGAACCTTCTTTATCTTGCTCCACAAATCATGAGCATTCTCATATTTTCCTACACAGCTCATCACGTCATTAGGCACAATATCAATCAAAATGGATATTACCTTATCATTTGCCTTTGATAGTGTGGTTTGCTCCTCCGTCCAATGTCGTGATCGAAGCTTCTTCCCTTTCTTGTCTTTAGGGACTTCAAATGACTCTTTGACCACCATTATGGTGTCCCAATCCGTGTTGAAGAAGACCTCTATCTTCATCATCCAATATGTGATGTCCCACAAGCCTCTACCTTCAAGCTTTGGCGGTTCAATTAAGCCGGTCATCTTTGCTTCCTTGGCGGTTAGTCCAATGGAGAGCGACCTTGCTCTGATACCACTTGTAAGGGATCGGACGACCGGCTTGAAGGGGGGTTGGATAGACGGCACCCCCAAATACTCGCTTCCTACGTATTTGTTAGCACAGCGGAATACAAACAATACAAATACAAATATGAAAGCTAAAGACTAAGAATGAGAAAGACAAGCAAACCAATTGACACGTTCGTTTACGTGGTTCGGAGATAACTTGCTCCTACTCCACGATGTGTCCGTAAGGTAGACGATCCCTCAATCCGTCGGTGGATTAATCCCCGAAAACTCCGGCTAGCACAATCCTCCTTGTCGGTGGAGAAACCTCGCCACAACTCGATCAAGAGCATTTGGATTGCTAGGGCACTAGTTGATTACTAATTAGAGGTTACCCACCACTAATTTCGTCAACCTCAACCAAGCTCCTAAGGCTTGGTTATATAGGCCACGGGTTAGAAAACCCCGCCTACCAGTCGACTGCTAAAACATGCAGTTGATTGCCCTTTGCGGAAATTCGACCGTTACATCCCAACGGCTCGATTCCACACATTATGTTCGCTGCCAGTCGACTGCCCCAGTCGACTGCTAAAACATGCAGTCGACTACTACAGTAACGTTACAGTAAAACCCTAAAACTAGGATTTTACTCCGAGTACAATCTCTCATGCACTCGTACCCTCACCCTTATCACTCATTTGACACTTCATTTGCAGCTTTGACCTCTTGCCTTCAAGCCTACTTCCTTTGGCTCTCGTCCCTCGGATGCATTCAAGCCCGCGGTTCGTCCCCAATGCCTTCCTTCGCGTATGCCTCGAAGTCGCTTCCCTCGGCCCTTGTCCTCGCTGCCTTGTCCACGGTCCCTCGGATGCTCCATCCTTCACCGGACCCAAAGCCATCAACCTGAGTCACATGTGTATCCTGCAAACCTGCACAACTTAAATACACATATCAAATACAAGGGTGAACCTAACTTAAATCCTTTGCCCAAACACCAAAACATATGGTCACACGGACCATTGGGATTGCTCCAACACCTTCCTCCATATCGGATGAGTTTGTTTGCGGATCACTAGATCAAACTTTCATTTAGGATGACTATAGGAAATTAATTAAGAGTGTGTGATCTTCCCCATCGGAAGGGGCATAATCTTATTAATGGACTTAGTGTCAAGTAATGGTATACATTTAGGCACGTCTAATAGTATCCTCCCCATCGGAGTCACTGCTATTATTTGTGTGACCGAAGAAAACCAACTATTAATTTGTCATAAAGATAGGTTGACAAGATAATAAAATTAAAACCCCCTCTTACAAATATTGAGATTTTGTATACGTCCACACTATCGTGGCATATAAAAATTCATGATGTATGAGGTAATTTTATTTGTCAGTTTGACAAGGAAATAAAATTAATGGGAAAAACCCTTCTAACAAATGTTTGGTTTTGTATACGTCCACACTATCGTGGCATACAAAATTCACGGTGTTTGAGGAAATTTTATTTGTCATAAAGACTTATTGACAAGATAATTAATGGGTAAAACCCTCCTCTTACAAATGTTCAATTTTGTATACGTCCACACTATCGTGGCATGCAAAATTCACGGTGTTTGAGGTGTTGGTGAATTTAAATAATATTGTTTGAGGAATCAATGTTATTTTAAATTCAAAAGTTTTGACTAAATATTTGATCAAAGATAGATCAACTATTAATTTTATTCGTCATAAAGTAAAGTTGATGAGATAATAAAATTAAAGGATAAAATCTCCTTTTTTGATTTTATATACGTCCACACTATCGTGACATACAAAATTCATGGGGATTTTAAGGTGTTGGTCTTGACCAAATATTTTTGTGATTCTTAAGATTTAAAATGTTTGTCAATCCCCTAGTTGTTATACTATAGAATAGACTTAGTAGTTCCAATTATATTGATTGAAAATAAAACTTGGACATTAAGGTGGACTGTCCTCTTAGAACTGAGAACAATATAGGTGTATTTAATTCAATAGTTGATACATGATTAGAGGTATTATCTACCGGTACCTGGTGAGTAGATACGGAAGTCACTAATCATGTCTACAATTTATTGCAGGGGTTCCAGGAAACCCAACAACTATATGAAAGGAAAATCACCGTCTACATGGGCACTGCTGCAAAAGTAGCAGTTGTTGCAGTGGGAGATGTTTATCCTTTGATAGGAATAAAATATAGATTTTCAGAAATTATCTTTACGTACTAAGTTTAGAAAGAATCTGATTTTGGTTTCTAAGCTATTAAAGAATAGATATTCTGTCTATTTTGATAACAAACTTGTTATCAAGAAAAATAGGGAAGTTATCTATTCTGGTACATTGGTTGACAATTTATAATCCAATAACTCCCACGATGCAATAAATGGAAATTAATAAGAGAAAGTAACCTTCGGAAATGAACCAATCATATTTTTGGCATCTAAGGCTAGGTTATATTAACTTGAGTAGGATTCAAAGGATAATAACCAATGAACTCTTGGGTTTATTGGTAGTGGAAATCTTTCCAACCTGCGAGTCTCACTTGGAAGGAAAAATAACCAAGAAGCTTTTAAGTCTAAGGGGTATGAGCCAAAGATATGTTGGAATTGGTTCATTCTGATTTGTGTGGTCCTATGACTATCCAGACAAGAGGTAGGTTTGAAAATTTTGTCTATTTTATAGACAACTATTTGAGATATAGATACATTTACTTGATGCACTGCGAGACTAAGAACTTTGATTAGTTCAAAGAGTACAAGGTTGATGCGGAGAAACGTAAAAGTAAAAGTATCAAGTCACTATGGTAATATCGTAGTGGCGAGTACCTCTTGGGAGAATTTAGGAGTCACTTATCAGAAGAAAGGATTCAATCCCAACTAACTGCACCTGGTACACCCCAACAGAATGGTGTAGTGGAAAGAAGGTATAAGACTCTTATGAAATAATTAGATCGATGATGGCTTATTCAGAAAATTACCAAATTCGTTTTAAGGATATACACTGGAAACGGAAGTGAACATAGTACCTTCTAAGTCAGAACTCTCTACTCCCATAAAATTGCAGAATAGGTGTAAACCTAGTCTGAAGCATATTCGGATTTGGGTGGTCTAGCACATGAGAGACACTGATAAGTTGGGCAGGAGTTCACTTGTTTGTGAGTTATCCTAGAGAAACGAAAGGAGATTTATAGTCCTTAAAATCGGAAGATCATTGTTGGCACCAATGCCCGATTTTAGAAAAGGACTATACTATGAACCACAAGCCCATGAGTAAAAATTGTTCTTAAGGAAATTAAAGGACATGTCTAACCTAATACCAACTGTACAAGATGAAATATCACAAGAAACTGCAACACATTTCACAAATGATACACAATTATAGAAAATGCCTCGTCGTAGTGGGAGGGTTGTTAGACAACCTAAAAGATTCATGTTTTGGGAGAGTCTTTGGACTTTATCCCTGGTGGACATGAACCTGATCCTCGAACATATGACGAAGCACTCCAAGATAAAGATGAAGTATCTTTGCAAAGAGCAATAAATCCAGAATTAGAATATATGTATTCTAATAGAGTCTGGGAGCCTATAAAATCACCAAATGGTGTAAAAACCATTGGGTGAAAATAAGTCTACAATAGGAAAAGAGGGATAGACAGGAAGGTAGAAACTTTCAAAGCAAGGCTTGTTGAAAAAGGAAACTTTTTCACCAATAGCCATGCTTAAGTCTATCCGGATTCTTTTATATATTTGGCAAGTGGATGTCAAGACAACTTTCCTTAATGGAAGTCTTGAAGAAAGAATCCATATAAAGCAACCAGTGAGGTTTATTACAAAAGGCAAAGAACATCTTGTGTGCAAGCTCAATCAGTCTATGGACTGAAGAATAGCTTCAAGGTCTTGGACATCTGATCTAATGAAGTAATCCAGACCTATGGATTTATTCAGTGTCTAGATAAGTCTTGTGTATACAAGAAGTGTGATGGAAGCGTGGTGGTATTTCTTGTACTATACGTAGATGACATTTTTGGTAGTTGGAAACAATATCAAAGTGTTGTTGGAAGTAAGGGTATGGTTGTCCAAACAATTCAATATGAAGGACTTGGGAGAGTGCGCACATATTCTCAGGATCAAAGGGATCACAAGAAAAGAATGTTGTGCTTATCCCAAGCTTCATAATATCCTAGCTCGTTTTAGCATACAAAACTCCAAGAAAGGTTTCTTACCTTTTTCAGCATGGAGTAGCTTTACCTAAAGAGATGTCTCAGAAGACATCAAAGGAAATAAAGGACATGAAGGCAATTCCTTATGGTTCGGCTGTAGGAAGTCTAATGTATGCAATGCTGTGTACAAGACTGGATATCTGTTTTGTCGTGGGCATGGTTAGCAGATATCAAAGCAACTCTGGACAAGGACATTGGTCTGTGGTAAAGCATATATTGAAGTACCTTAGAGGCACTAGAGATTATATGCTAGCTTACAAGGCAAATAATTTGTTCCCTGTGGGTTGCATGGATTTTAACATCCAATCGGAAAGGGACAATAGTAAGTCGACCTCGGGATTTTGTGTTTACTTCAGGAGGTGAAGTCATAACTATGGAAGAGTGATAAGCATAGGTGCTTTTTCGGACTCCACTATAGAAGCTGAGTATATGGCAGCCTCTGAGGTAGCCATAGAAGCTGTATGGCTCAGATAATTCAAGATAGACTTAGATATGATTTCTGGTTTGCCCAAAATAATTTGGTGCAGTAACGAACTCGAAGAAACCATAAGTCCATAAGGCAAGTAAACACAATAGAGCGCAAGTACTACCCAATACGAGAAATAGTATAACGAGGAGAAGTTGTTGCCGCTTAGATTGCATCAAGTGATAACCTAGAAGATCCTTTCACTAAGGCCCTTAAGGCAAGAGGTTTTGATGGACATGTTGAAGGGTTGGGATTCAGATGTATGGCAGCAGATATGGCAGCTTAGTCTTTTAGTATAAGTGGGAGATTGTTAGGATGTATACTAAAAGCCTAGCTTTTGGTATAAACATTTATCTAGAAATAAGAATCACATTGGTCAAATGTCTACATTTATGATAAATGTAGTTGTTCAATTAATTTATATTGTAGATAACATGGTGTGTGGAGTCACACACAGAGGATTATGTTATCAGTGCCTTATAAATTATAAACAGTAGCTCACGACCAAGATGGAAAGGAACAAACCATTGGAAGGTCGTAGTGTAATTATGTATTAGTTTATCTTAACTATATAATTACACTAGTACACTTAGAGTGTATTGAGTAGGACCATTAGAGGTCGTTTCTTTTATACTAACTTTACAAAGGAACAAAGACCTCAGTTATTATGGAAGTGTGTGCTCTTAATCCTAATATAATAGCAAGCACATATATTTGATATTTATTTCTTTAATTTATCAATGGGTGAGATTTAGTTCGATAAATCAATAAGCCCGATAAGTTGAGAAATGATATTACTTATAGTGTGTGTTGTTGATTATAGAAGGAAATTGTGTCCTAGTAATCTAGGTTGAGAATGACCCCAAGAGGAGCTCATAAGGATTGTCATGTTAAACCCTGCAGGTGGACATAGTCCGACATGATGATAAGGTTGAGTGGTACTACTCTTGGACTAAGATATTAATTAAGTGAGTTGTCAGTAACTCATTTAATTAGTGGTCATTTGACATCTTAAACACAGGGAGACTAACACACTCATAATAAGAAGGAGCCTAAAAATGTAATTTTGGATTGGTGCGGTAGTTCAATAATAATTCTTTAGTGGTATGAATTATTATTGATGAAGTTAAGTTGTGTGTTCCGAGCGAACACGGGAAGCTTAATTTCATCGGGAGACCAAAATCAATTCCTCCTCTTGGTCCCTATCGTAGCCTCTTGTATATATAGATTTATACCCACCACATACCCACCTACTTACCCATCCTAATGGGGCCGACTAAGCTAGCTTGGAACCGAAGCTAGGGCCGGCCAAGACCAAGTGGATGAGCCAAGTTGGTGGCCGGCCAAAGCTTGGGTCCCAAGCTTAGGTGGTCGGCCACTGGAATATTAAAAAGGATTTTTATTAAAATTATTTCTTATGTGGATATCATCGTTTTAATAGAGAGTGTAAAATTTAAATCTTTCCTTTTATAGCTTTCTACAAAAGATTAAGAAAAGATTTCAAATCTTTCCTTATTTGTAGATTAAAAGGTGGATTTTAATTTTAAGAAAACTTTCCTTTTTAACCATGTTCATGATTTAAAAGAGAGTTTAAAAATTAAATATTCTCTTTTATAAGTTTCTACAAAAGATTAAGAAAATATTTGATATCTTTCCTTATTTGTAGATTGAAAGAGATTTTAATTTTCTTTTTATCCACATGTTTAAAAGAAATATTTTAATTTATAAAATTTCCTTTTTATAATTCACCATGAAGGGAAAATTATTGGAGAAATTTTTTTATAAATTTCCGGAAACAAATTAGGAAGTTTTAATTCTTGTGTTAATTAAAACTCTCCTTGTTTTGGGGAAATAAGTGGCCGACCATTACAAATTGAGAAGAGAAAATTGTTTTTAATTAAATAAATTTTCCTTTTCATGGCATAAGAATTAAGGAAGTTTTTATTTAAATTTCCTTATTTGCCAAGACCAAGGATTATAAAAGAGGGGATAAAGGTGCCTTCATGGCTAACGATTCTATTCTTTTTCTCTCCCACTTTTCCTTAATGTGGCCGGCCATAGACGTTCTCTCTTCTTCCTTTTCTTTCTTCTTCATTGGTCGAACCTCATCATCTCATGGAGCTTGAAGGTGGCCGGATTCTAGCATGGAGAAGAAGGAGAGAAAGGAAGCATCCCTTGGAGCTTGGTGATGGTGGCCGAACCACATCTATTCATGGAATATTTGTGGTGGCCGAATCATGCTTGGAGAAGAAGGTGGCTTGGGTGGATTCTCATCTCGGTAGATCGTTGCCCACACAACGTCCGGGATAAGAAGAGGAATACTGTAGAAGATCAAGAGGTCATTAAAGTTTACAAAGGAAGGTATAATTAGTAATTAATTTACGCATCATACTAGTTGTATTTCTTTTGTATGAATTCCAAACACAAGAGGCATTAGATTCTAGATTTTCGGATTTGTTTCAAAGATGTGTTTCTTTTTGTTTTGTTTTTCGAATTTGTGATTCGATTATTCTTTTTGGTTAACCTAGAGTTATTTAAGAAAATTAAATATTAGCTTTCCTTAAAAGACTTTGTCTAGGCGGTGGTGGTTGCTCCCATATCCAAGAAGGCCATGTGCCTCGCCATGCAGTCCTAAAAGCCAATTTTGGAAATTAATATTTAATGAAATTAATAACATTGGTGGATTTGAATCAATAGTGTTAAGTTCCGCTTGCGTTTCAAATCTAAACCATTAAAAACAGATAAGTTAAATTTGGAATCAATGATGTTAAGTTTCGTCTGCGATTCCTAATTTAACTTCTAAAGAACACAATAGGTTATTTAAAGAAAGGTTCGACACTTGTACAAAAATTTTGTACAGTGGAACCGGTATGTTTTCATAGGACTAACCAACAAAGCAAGCATAGTTTAGGTTTTAAACTTTCTCTAATCTTTTTATTTCTTCTTGGCCGAAACCTAAAGGAGCATGGTTCTAAGTTTTTAAGAAACATAAAGAAAAATAATGAGGAAAAACTACTTGTACTGCAGGTGAGGGGAATACTTACATCCTGTTGCTTGGTTTTCTAAGAAAATACCCTTTGATGGAGAAGAAGAAGAAGACTTTTCGCTTCTAGGACTCCCCTTTGTGTACCTTGCTTGTGAGAAGGATTAGGCCTTAAGGACTCTTCCTTGTGTAGTTTTCTTAGGGAGAAACCTTAAGTTTGTTTTCGGAAATGGGAGAGGGGAAACTTAGGATTTCGGTGGAGGAAGAAGAAGGAAGGAGAAAACCAATTTCCCTTGCCCTCTTATTCCTTTTTATTCTAAATGAAAGGAGAAGGAAGAATGAACTTTTCTTTCCCTTATCTTTTTATTCCTATTTATTCTAAATAAAAGGAAGAGGGAAGAACACAACTTGTCATTCTCTTGCTTTCTCTCTTCATCCCTCTCACTTATTCTTGGTGAAAGAAGAAAAGTGTCCACTTACCTTCCCTACCTTTAACCACAAATTCCATTTCCTTTCTAACAATACTTCCTCTTGGCCTATTGGTTATTCCATACCACTTAAAGCTTGCCACTTGTTAAGAGGTTCAAGGTTCACACCTTGGCCATGCCTCTTTTTGGTTCTATTTTCTCTTTCTTTTTTTTGTATAAGGAACCCACATAAAACTCATTCTAATCATGCAAAAACTATATAAAATTACTAGAGACTTTATGGGTGTTACACCGGAAAAGTCTATTTAGGCTACCCATTTAAGCGAGAAAATGTTTATTTTCTTATTTCCTTTTTCTTTTTCTATTTATTTTTCTTTTTCAATTTCTTTTTCTTTATCTTTTATTTTCTCCTTATTTCCTTCGTTTCTTCCCACCTCCTCGCGCCGAGCCGCCCGACCCTTTCCTCTCTGCCCTAACCGCTGCACGTGACGGTTTCCTCGCCATTAAAGCTGCGCGCTGAGGGTTCTTGGCGTCTTCTTCTTCTTCTTTCCGAGCTCTGCCCTAGGTGTCGGCGCCGAGCAGATCCTCTTCCCCTGCTTCCGTGCCCTAGCCTCTCTACTTGAACCCGTCTCCTTCTTTTAGTCGCCAGTCGAAGCCCTAGCAGCATCTTCTGGTCGCGGAGGTTTTTCACCGCGTCGATCGCCCTCTCGCGTTGATCCCAGTCGCCACAGTTGATGCGAACTCCACTAAGCAGCGCCGTCTGCCGCCACTGTGCCTTGCCAGCAACGCCGAGTGACCGAAGCTTCTCTTCATCTTCTTCCTGAGCCCTAGCACTGACAATCTTTTTCCTCTGCCCTACCTCTACCCTAGCACCAACAGCTACCTCTGATACAGAGTTGGTGAGTTTGTTAATTAAGCTATGGTTGATATCAGATTTGTAGAAATTGGCATAGCATTTTCTGTATAGGTTTATAGAGGTTGAGTTTTGATTTTTGTTGTACTAACTAGGAGTGATGGTTTCTGGTAGTGAGATCTGTTCTTGGCAGCAAGTTGTCTCTGCTGTGGATCAACAATCACGACTGTGAATTGAGGTAAAGGGAAGGAATTTGATATATTTTGTAGTTAGACGATCATGTGTAGATTAATTCTTGTAGGAAGGATGATGGTAATATGATTAGGGGTTTGCCCTAATTTAGGATTAGAGATTTTATTTAGCTATTTAGAAGAATTGTAGCTAAATAAAATATATTTCTATTCATGACACAGGACTTTGACGCGAGATGAGTATCTCAACGTCGTATTTGGACCAGATTGGACTTTTCGATTGGAGGCAGGTACTTTGACTTTATGTTATTTGATATACATAGTAATGTTTTTAACAAATAGCAATGATTGTGTTTCTTATCTTCTTCAGTTGGTCATTACTTGATCTGTTACATGCTTGTTTGTTTACTTGTTATGCACTTCATGTTAGTACCTACTTGAATATACATGCTTATAGGGATAGTGACACGACCATGTGTTTATTGTGTTTAGGACCTAGGATTTTTGATACCTTATCTGATCTGTGTACCTTTGATTTGGTTCATTGTCCTATGGTACACATTTTATATTTATATATGGATATTGCTATGTTGTTCAGGATATTGACATGTTTAGTGTCATGTATCATCTTGCATGATTGCATGTTGTGCGATAGTCTGCTCCATTATTGTCGAGCACATCGCTAGTTACATGTATCTGCACACACCACCACTCATGGGTTAGTGGTATATCAGACAGGTGTGTGGCAGTTCTGCTGTTTGACTCCGTTGGTATGGTGACTTAGCCGGCAGACAGTTCTGCTCTGTTTGGCTCTGCTGGTTTAGTGTAGCAGCGTGGTAGCCGACAGACGGTTGGACTTTGTTTGGCTCCGTTGGTCTGCTCATGGGTAGTGTGACGCAGCGTGGTAGCCGACAGAGATTCGTCCCCGTCATCGTGTACCGGGAGATGAGAGCATTGAGCTCCCCCATTTATGATTTTGGGTAGGAGGATATGTGTACTCTGACAGCATCCCGTCCACTCGGTCACTCATCAGGAGCAGTGATGGCAGAGTGCATGGTTGTCATAGCCCTACCCACTCGGTCTCACCATTGTGTGTGAGATGGCTGACTGGCGTCAGGGGTGACCATGACATTGGCATCATATGCATGATGCATTTATTGCTTGTGTTTGCTGCATTTATATGGATGCATATGATTGATATGCATACAGGATTTTGATACTTCTCGGTCTGACGACCCTGTTATACTTATACCCTGGTCCTGGTTAGTACAGTTTTCTCCTGCTTACCTCAGTTGCATTTATCCTTCTTGTATTAGGAGACTGTACGCATGATTAGTGCTGGTTGTTATTTTCATTATTATGCATATCAGTTGTTACCTGCTGAGTGATGGACTCACACCCTCCTCCGTTGCTATTTTCAGGTTGATGTTGTCCAGAGAGTTCCAGTCGCTAGTCCCCTATAGTCCACGAGGACATTTGTTGGTCTTTTGGTTCTTCTTTATTAGACTGTGTTTAGACTTATTCTGCTTTTGACATTTGGACTTGTATTAGTTTACTTTATGGATATTGTCTATGAGTTTTATTTGGATTTGTTTTACTACATGCCTGCTTAGACGGCAGAAGAGGTGAGTTGATTTTATCGTCGGATTTTAGCTTTATGGGTGTAGTGGAGTAAGACATCAGTTTTGTGCTTTATGGGTGTAGTTGAGTAGGGTTGTTTTTGAGTCCTCTTATCACTGTTCTAGTTTATTAACTATTAACTGCGTGGGTGATTGCCTTATATTATTGTTATTGTTCCGGCCGTGTTGAACGAGGTATATGTCACCTAGAGGGCATTATAGACAGTTTCAGATTGTCAGCCGTACAGGGGAGATGCTGTCGAAATTTCTTCGGACAGGGAATCCCCCGGGGCGTGACATAATCATTCTTGTCAGTTTGAAAGCTAGTATCGGTGTAACCCTCTACAACAAGTTCTTCATCGCCTCTAAAGATCAAGAAATAATCTTTAGTCCTTCTTAAGTACTTAAAAATATTCTTTACTGCTATCTATTGACCTTCACCTGATCCATTTGGTATTTGCTCATCATGCTTAATGCATACGAGACATTTGGGCGAGTACAAAGCATGATGTACATGATAGACCCCTATAGCAGATGCATAAGGAATCTGATCCATACGGTCCCTTTTTTCCTTAGAAGAGGGGCATTGAGTTTTTGAAAGACTCGCACCATGTGACATATGTAGGAATCCCTTCTTGGAATTCTGTATGGTGAAACTATTAAGCGCCTTGTCAATGTATGTACTCTGACTTAGGCCAAGCAATCTCTTAGATCTATCTCTATAGATCTTAATGCCTAAATGTAGGCTACTTCACCTAAGTCCTTCATTGAGAAATAATTCCAAAGCCACGTCTTCACTGACCGAAGAGTAGAGATATCATTTCCAATGAAAAGTATGTCATCTGCATACGATATGAGAAAGATGATTATTCTCCCACTAACTTTCTAGTAGACACAAGGTTCATCTTCATTTTTAATCAACCAAACATTTTGATTGCATCATCGAATCGAAGATTCTAGCTTCTAGAAGCCTGCTTCAATCTATAAATAGATCTTTGCAACTTACAAACCTTTCCAGCATTTTTTGGGTCTACAAAACCCTTAGGTTGTGTCATGTACACATCCTCGAGTAGATTTCTATTAAGAAATGGAATTTTAATATCCATCTGCCACATCTCTTAATCATAGTAATTAAGCTGCAATAGGAAGCATGATTTGAATGGACTTAAGCATCGTAACAAGTGAAAAAGTTTCATTATAGTCTATATCATGAAGTTGCTTGAATCCTTTAGCTACCAATCTACCTTTATAGGTATGCATATGTCCATCCATGTCAATCTTCACCTTGAAGACCCACTTACACTCAATGAGTTTGATTCCTTTAGGCGGATCAACCAAAGTCCATACTTAGTTAGTGTACATGGATTTCATTTCGGATCTCATGGGATCTCTAGCCATTTCTCATAATCTGGGCCCTGTACAACTTCTTGATAAGATGTAGGCTCGTTGAGACCAAGTAGTACTACATCACCATTGTTAAACAAGAGAAAAGAATATCTCTCAAGTTGACGACGAGGTCCTATCAAATCTACGTAGAGCTTGTACTACTTGAATAGGTTGTTACTCCATAACTTACGGTGTAACAAAATCATCATCCACAACATCTTGTGGTACATGTTCAGTTTCCATCAATGCGTTGGTGCTAGTTTGTGTATCCTGAATTTCTTCAAGATCGACTTTACTCCCACTAGTTATTCTATAAACAAATTCCCTTTCTAGAAAGACACCAGTTCTGACAACAAACACTTTACCTTGTATTCTAGTAGTTAATCATTTCATTATCATATTTTTAATAAAAAATATATGGATCATTTGGAGGCATCATTTTATCAGAAAGGAAAGTAAAAAAAGTGGTTACAAGATGAGCACAATCAAACTTTTATTCCTTGATTGCATGATACTATAAATTAATGCAAGCTATGTACTAGTTCATAATTTATGAAATTATGAACTTGATTAATATATAATTCAACTTTTACATTTTGGAAATTATAGGTTACAAATATAATTAACCATTCCAGACATCGAATCTCTGAACAATTAAAGTGGATGACGCATGGACATAGAGAACGAGTATTCAAGTATTCACCGTATTTAATAGATGGGGTTATATAAAAGAGCATGATGACATGCGGGTAGTTCAAAATTCCAAAGTAAGATTAGATGCAAAGATTATACATGTTTCTATCCCAAAGGATAGGAATCCAATTGTGTCAGATATGGTATTCTATAGAGTTATTGATGAAATATGGGAGCTTGATTACCATCTCTATCGAATTCTAATGTTTAAATAAAACTGGGTTGATAATAATGATGGTATTAAAGTAGATGAACATGGTTTCACATTAGTAAACCTCTGAAGGATAGGATTCAAATCCGATTCATTCATCTTAGGGAGTCAACCGAAACAAGTTTTTTTACTTTGAAGACCCTGAAGATCCCACATGGTCTATTGCACTTGCAACTCCTAGTAGAGATTACTTTGAAAATATTACCGGTGATGATTTGGAAGAAAATATAATCCACCATCAATATTTTTCTCGAGGGCTTCCAATAATGGATGTTGATAGAGTAGATGATAATGAACCACCATGCATTCATGAAGATTATGATGGGATTGGGTTGATGATATTTTATCTTAGTGTAGTAATTTTATTTAATTTTAAATCCTACATAATTTATTATGCAATAGTTCTATAATTCATATGACATATCCTAGTTCTACTATGAACATAAATTTTTTTGTGTTGTTTGATCCATAGCAGCAAAGATGATTTAGTTATTAGTGAAAGAATTCAAACAAATTGTGCCATTTATATTTTATGTTGATAAATCTTGGATGTTTCTGAAGGGTATGATTACTTGAATAAATTATATAAAGAGATGAAGGAAAACAGGAAGGGTATGCACTTGTTTTTTAGTATAATGATTAAATAGATCATGAGAAAAACATGATGCACATAAGAAACAAACTACCACATTGTGCAAGCTATGAAAAGAGAGATAGAGTAGAAAGATTAAGCCTAATATGTGGCATGAGCTTTTGCTCACAATATCTGGAGAACTAGCTAAATGGTATTCTAGGACATTCCATGAATTGCACCTTTTTCTTCTTTTTTTTCACCATGTCCGCATGCTTCCCCCCAGAAATATGAAAGCCATATATTTTCTGACTGTTAACTACAATGTTACAAATAGCATCGATCTTCAATTGTGCAACATCTGCTCCACCTTCAAGAAGCCTCCGCTTCTTTTCTTCGAGATCGTAAGCCATTACCAGTCCATTATTTTTCCTTCGGCAATTTACCAAAGAGCGCACTTGAAAATCTGAATTTACCAAAAAACGTACACTACTTTGATATTTACCAAAGAGCGCACTTTTTTAAAAGCATTTCCTATTTTACCCTCCTGATAATTTGACTTTTTCTAT
This sequence comes from Zingiber officinale, assembly GCF_018446385.1. Lineage (NCBI taxonomy): Eukaryota > Viridiplantae > Streptophyta > Magnoliopsida > Zingiberales > Zingiberaceae > Zingiber > Zingiber officinale. The sequence continues at coordinate 78,644,013 of NC_055990.1, forward strand.
TGTTTTTCTTTTCTTCATTATATTTCTCTCACTTCTCTCTCTCCTCTGTCGGCAGAATATAGGAATAACATTAGTCAATATTTAATCACATTTTAATACATTTGAAGAAGCCAAAATAAATAATGGACACCATATTTGGACTCCTTGTAATTTTAGAAATCCACAGGAACTGAAATGGGTGCAATCGGAGCTTTCTAGGTCGATCAGTGGGTTTCGATCAAAACCCACTAATGGACCTAGAGAGCTCCGATTGCACTCATTTCAGTTTCTATGGATTTCTAAAATTACAAGGAGTTCAAATATGATGTACATTATTTATTTTGGCTTTTCATAGATGTTAACAAGCAAAATCAAAGAATCGGCATAAAAGCCCACGTTGGGCCTGATATGGAATTATATCAGGCCCAACGTGGGCCTGATATCATTCCATATCAGGCCCACGTTGGGCCTGATTTGAGTCCATATCAGGCCCAATGTGGGTTTTTTTGTTGATTTTTTGATTTTACTTGTTAACATCTATAAAAAGACAAAATAAATAATGGACACCATATTTGAACTCCTTGCAATTTTAGAAATCCATAGAAACTGAAATGGGTGCAATCGGAGCTCTCTAGGTCCATCAGTGGGTTTTGACCGAAACCCACTGATCGATCTAGAAAGCTCCGATTGCACCCATTTCAGTTTCTATGAATTTCTAAAATTACAAGGAGTGAAAATATGGTGTCCATTATTATTTTTGGCACTCCTAATGGTGGACCAGAGGTTTTGAAAACCCTAAATCTCTCTTTATTTCTTTTTTTTATTTTTTTATTTTTTGCTCTTACTCGGCTTGATATCTCCTTCATTTTCAGTTGTTACTAGGCTTGATATCTCTCATATCAGGCCCAACGTGGGCATGATATCTCTTCATATCAAGCCTAAACAAAAAAAAAAGGAAAAAAAAAAGAAAGAGAGATTTAGGGTTTTTCAAAACCTCTGGTCTACCACTAGGAGTGCCAAAAATAATAATGGACACCATATTTTCACTCCTTGTAATTTTAGAAATTCATAGAAACTGAAATGGGTGCAATCGGAGCTTTCTAGATCGATCAGTGGGTTTCGGTCAAAACCCACTGATGGACCTAGAGAGCTCTGATTGCACTCATTTCTGTTTCTATGGATTTCTAAAATTACAAGGAGTTCAAATATGGTGTCCATTATTTATTTTGATTTTTTTTATAGATGTTAACAAGCAAAATCAAAGAATCGACATAAAAGCCCACGTTGGGCCTGATATGGAATCATATTAGGCCCAACGTGGGCCAGATATCATTGGACCGAAAACCCACTGATCGACCTAGAAAGCTCCGATTGCACCAATTTCAGTTTTTATGAATTTCTAAAATTACAAGGAGTTAAAATATGGTGTCCATTATTATTTTTGGCACTCCTAGTGGTGGACCAGAGGTTTTGAAAACCCTAAATCTCTCTTTATTTCTTTTTTTTATTTTTTTTATTTTATGTTGTGACTAGGCCTGATATCTCCCATATCAGGCCCACATTGGGCCTGATATGGGGAGATATTAGGCCCACATTGGGCCTGATATGAAGAGATATCAGGCCCAACGTGGGTCTGATATCTCTTCATATCAGGATTAAACAAAAAAAAAAGAAAAAAAAGGAAAGAGAGATTTAGAGTTTTTCAAAACCTCTGGTCCACCACTAGGAGTGCCAAAAATAATAATTGACACCATATTTTCACTCCTTGTAATTTTAGAAATTCATAGAAACTGAAATGGGTGCAATCGGAGTTTTCTTGATCGATTAGTGGGTTTCGGTCAAAACCCACAGATGGACCTAGAGAGCTCCGATTGCACCCATTTCAGTTTTTATGGATTTCTAAAATTGCAAGGAGTTCAAATATGGTGTCCATTATTTATTTTGGCCCTTTATAGATGTTAACAAGAAAAATCAAAAAATCAGCAAAAAAGCTCACATTGGGCCTGATATGGACTCAAATCAGGCCCAACGTGGGCCTGATATGGAATGATATCAGGCCCACGTTGGGCATGATTGTTGGGTTTTTCGGGCCACGAAAACCGCTTTTCGCGTCGCGGAAACCGCTTTTCACGTCGCGGAAACCCCGAATCGCCCAAGCCATGGATCTCGTGCAAGGTAAAACTTTCGAAAAATACGAGTACGAGTTTAAAACACGATCGACTCTTAGATCTACGAGGGAAAAACATTTACCCTTGATGCGTGCCCTTCGTAATCCCGCAACGTCCAAAGGTAGTCGGATCTCGAGACCGTCAAGCGAACGGTCCTCTAGCGGTATCCACACGAACAAGGAGTGGTCTTCTACCACTCAAAGATGGAGAGGAGAACCCACAAGTGTGATAGCACTTTCTAGGGCTCTCGGATTGAATCTAAAAGGTGATAAAGGAGAGAAGGGAAAAAGGAACTCAAACACTCCTCTAGGTACTCTCCTTTTGTGACCTTCACACCACCTAGTTGCTTGGAATCAACTCTCACTTCTTCTCCACCATGAAGCCACGACCCAAAAAACAAGCTTGAGAGAGGGAGAAGCACCCAAGGAAGAAGAAGCATTGAACATCATTCAATTGCCACCAAATGAAACATTCTCCTCACTTAGTGTGGCCGGCCACACTAGTGTAACTCCCACATTAATGTGGCCTGCCACATTAATGCATTTGGTGTGTAACCTCCATGAGGTGGCACACCATTAAATGAGGAGATGATGTGGCTAATGATGTGGCTAGATTGGTCATACCAAGTAGGATGAGTCAACCTTCATGATGATGTGGCAAGACATCAAGTCAAACTTGATGTTTCAACTTCCATTTGGTCAAGTCAAACATGACCAATTTTCTTCCTTGTTGAGTTAAATCCAACCTTTGATTCAAGTCAATTTTAATTTAATGAATCTCAATTCATTAATATAAATTGACTCATGAATCAAATTTAAATTAGACTAATTCAACAATTGAATCTAATTGAGTCTAACTCAATAAGTCTAATTTGAATCCAATCTTTGATTCATCATATGAATCTAATCCTATTAGTTCATCATATGAACCTAATCTCCATGCACATGTTCTTTGTGTGTGACCCAATAGGTTCTTGTAACGTTGGCAATGTTATAAACTCCTTTAAAAACATAAGCAATGAGCGGCATCTAGCAATACATCATTGCTACCCAAGTTACAAGAAATGTTGAGATCTAACATCACCTTGTGACTACTAATTGTGACTCCTCACAATATGTGACAAGTGTCCTTCTATCCTAGACATCTAGATTGATCAATGTGAGGCATAGACCGTGTCATCCTCTGACCAATCTAAATCTTGAACTCCGAGTAGACTCACTCAATCAAATGAGCTCAATATCTCATATTGACTCATTTGGGTATGGCCATACACTTCGTGGTCTCACTCTATCAAGAATATCGATGTCTCTCCCGTCATATAGGAGGGATAGATCCCATCTACATCACTCACATCCCTCTGCATAATTCGTTGCATACCCAGTAATCGCCTTTATAGTCCACCCAGTTACGGGTGACGTTTGACGAAAATAAAGTACATAACTCCTTATGTAGGGATCCATGGTGACTTCAGGTCCAAGGACTAATAGCCACATGAGAAAGTATATGACACTCATATAACGATCCATGATACTTTCTCATGGCGGGTCATTCAGTATACATTCTCTAATGCATACCCATGTGTCAGCTTGATATCTCTATATCCATGACTCGTGAGATCAAGTCATCGAGCTGAGCTACATGCTAGTCTTATTGTATTAACATTGTCCCTGAATGTTAATACTCGACTAGGAATGATTTAGAGTAGTGTACCCTATATCATCTCACTATCGATTCAACTAATCGATTGATATAGGTATGAACGTTCTACTCAAGGACGTTACTATACTTATTTTATCTGACACTAATACAAATAAGCATAATAACCAAAAACCAATGCCTTTATTAATATACAAAAATATGATATACATGAGTCCATACAATCATCAAATGATTGGCTCTAGGGCACTAACTAACAATCTCCCACTAGCACTAGTGCCAATCAGTATAGGCTCTAAGGCCTAATGACCTAGTGTGACCATCATGCTTTCTCTGTGCCAAAGCCTTGGTCAAGGGATCTGCGATGTTAGCCTCTGTAGGTACTCTGCAAATCTTCACATCTCCTCTATCGATAATCTCTCGAAGCGCCGTAGTATATGCTTGGTCCGCTGGTGTGAGCGAGGTTCCTTCGCCTGTGCTATAGCTCCATTGTTGTCACAATAGAGCTCAACTAGGTCAGCGATGCTAGGAACCACCCCAAGTTCAGTGATGAACTTGCGGATCCAAACTGCCTCCTTTGCTGCCTCTGATGCAGCAATATACTCGGCTTCTGTTGTAGAATCAGCTACTGTGTCCTGCTTCGAACTCTTCCAGCTCACAGCACCACCATTTAAGCAAAACACGAACCCCGACTGCGATCTATAGTCATCCTGGTCGGTTTGGAAGCTAGCATCACTGTAACCCTTTACAGCTAGCTCATCATTGCCTCCATATATCAAGAAATATTCTTTAGTCCTTCTTAAGTACTTAAGAATATTCTTGACCGCTATCCAGTGACTTTCACCTGGATCTGACTGGTATCTGCTCGTCATGCTCAAAGCATACGAGACATCAGGTCGAGTACATAGCATGGCGTACATGATCGATCCTATGGCTGAGGCATAAGGGATCTGATCCATGCGGTCTCTCTCCTCTCTAGAAGAGGGACTTTGAGTCTTCGAAAGACTCACGCCATGTGACATCGGCAGAAATCCCTTCTTGGAGTTCTGCATGGCAAACCGAAGGAGTACCTTATCAATGTATGTACTCTGACTTAGGCCAAGCAATCTCTTAGATCTATCTCTATAGATCTGAATCCCTAGAATGCGGGATGCCTCACCTAAGTCCTTCATTGAGAAGCAACTCCCTAGCCAGGTCTTGACAGACTGAAGCATAGGGATGTCCTTCCCAATGAGTAGTATGTCATCCACATACAATATGAGGAAGACAACTATGTCCCCTACAACTTTCATGTAGACACAAGGCTCATCTTCGTTCTTGATGAAACCAAACTGTTTGATCGCATCATCGAATCGAATATTCCAGCTCCGAGAAGCTTGCTTTAATCCATAAATGGACCTATGCAGCTTGCATACTCTACTAGTATGCTGTGGATCTACAAAACCCTCAGGTTGTGTCATGTACACATCCTCGAGTAGGTTTCCATTCAGAAACACGGTTTTGACATCCATCTGCCATATCTCATAGTCATGGTAGGCTGCAATAGCAAGCATGATCCGAATGGATTTAAACATCGCAACTGGAGAAAAGGTTTCATCATAGTCAATACCATGAATCTGCTTGAAACCTTTAGCTACTAAGCGACCCTTATAGATAAGTCCATCCATGTCAGTCTTTCTCTTAAAGACCCACTTACATCCAATGGGTTTTACCCCTTCAGGTGGATCAACCAAAGTCCATACTTGGTTGGTGTACATGGATTCCATTTCGGATCTCATGGCCTCTAGCCATTTCTCGGAATCTGGTCTCATCACAGCTTCCTGATAGGTGGTAGGCTCATCCTCTATGAGCATAACGTCATCATGGTCAGACAAGAGAAATGAGTATCTCTCAGGCTGACGACGCACCCTATCAGACCTGCGAAGAGGAATGTCTACTTGAACTGGTTGTTGTTCCTCAACTCCTTGTGGAACATCATCCACAACACTTTGTGGTTCCAGTTCAATTTCCATCGAGGCATCAGTGCTATTGTTCGCATCTTGAACTTCTTCAAGATCGAACGCGCTCCCACTAGTCTTTCTAGAAACAAAGTCCCTTTCTAGAAAGACCCCAGTCTTTGCCACAACTACCTTGTGCTGACTGGGAATGTAGAAGTAATATCCCTTAGTTTCCTTGGGATATCCGATGAAATAGCACTTGTCGGATTTGGGTCCTAATTTGTCTGAGACTTGACGTCTAACGTAAGCCTCACAACCCCAAATCCTCATGAAAGACACCGGTTCATCTCTCCCAGTCCATATCCTATATGGTGTCTTTATCACGGCCTTTGATGGAACTCGGTTGAGTATGAAAGCTGCCGTGTCTAGAGCATATCCCCATAGATATGTCGGAAGATCTGTGTGACTCATCATAGACCGTACCATATCTAATAAGGTACGATTCCTCCTTTCGGATACACCATTCCACTGTGGTGTTCCAGGAGGAGTGAGTTGGGATAGAATCCCACACTCAGCTAAATAGTCACGAAACTCATGGCTTAAGTATTCACCACCTCGATCTGATCGAAGTATCTTAATACTCTTGCCAAGCTGGTTTTGTACTTCATTCTTGAATTCTTTGAACTTTTCAAAGGATTCAGACTTATGTGTCATCAAGTACACATAACCATATCTACTGAAGTCATCAGTAAATGTGATGAAGTATCTATAACCGCCTCTAGCAGCAACATTGAAAGGGCCACATACATCACTATGTATGAGTCCTAACAAATCAGTTGCTCTCTCGCTGTGCCCACTAAAGGGAGTCTTGGTCATCTTGCCTCGTAGGCATGACTCGCATATCTCATATGATTCAAAATCAAATGAGTCCAGCAAACCATCCTTATGGAGCTAGGATAAGCGCTTGTCATTTATATGACCTAAGCGACAGTGCCAGAGGTAGGTTTTGTTCATGTCATTTGACTTGAACCTCTTGGTATTTATGTTATAGATAGGGCTCTCAAGGTCTAGAATATAGAGTCCGTTTATTAGAGGTGCACTACAATAGAATATATCGTTTAAATAGACAGAACAACATTTGTTCTTTATTATAAACGAGAATCCTTTCTTGTCCAAACAAGAAACTGAAATTATGTTCTTAGTCAAGGCAGGCACATAACAACAATCATCTAATTCTAGTACAAGCCCAGAGGGAAGAGATAGATGATAAGTTCCTACAGCAATAGCAGCAACTCGTGCTCCATTGCCTACTCATAGGTCTATCTCACCCTTCGTCAACGCCCTGCTATTTCTCAGCGTTTGTACATTAGTACAAATGTGCGAAGCACATCCGGTATCTAATACCCACGATGAAGAAATAGAGAGGTTGACTTCTATAACATGTATACCTAAAGTAGAAATCTTATTTCTCTTCTTCATAAGATCTTCCAGGTATTCTTTGGAGTTCCTCTTCCAGTGCCTTGCTTGTCCTTGATATAGGTGACAAAGATGTTCAACCATATCGTAAGCGCTCATCAACTCATGTTGCTTCTGAAGCTCAGAGTTCATGGTTGCGAGCATAAGACAGGACACATCTAATGCGTCATCTTGATGCTTCTTGTAAGCATCCCGGTCAGCTCGCGTGGCAGTGGCAGGAGGAGCCTCCGGAATGGGCTGCTCCAGAACGTACAGTTTACGTTCTTGGGTGAGAACTATTCTCAGGTTCCTGTACCAGTCCAGGAAATTTGCTCCGTTGAGCTTGTCCTTCTCAAGGACAGATCGCAGAGAGAAAATGTTTGTATTTGACGTCATGGTTATCTACAACAGAAAATTTACAGAAATAAATATCATATTCTTAGAATCATTTAATTAGACCTTTAATTAAATGATGCTCCCACTGAATTCTATAATTCTTGTGGGACAAGATCCACATCATACTAACCCTTGAGTTAGCTTTGGATAATACGCCCAAGGCTTAGTATGATCGGTAGGTAACGATTACCAATTACATCTCTATGCAACTCTTGTTTATAAAATCAATATCCGCATTTATATTAAAACTCGAGTTAGCTTTGGCTAATACGCCCGAGAGTTAATATAGATGTGATTTTGATCTATCTTTTCCAACCGTTGGAATAATGCCTATAGTTGACTCGATCCAACCGAGTAACTAGGAATACTCAATCTAATTGAGCTTGTATTCACCCATGCGTGATAGGCGGGACCAAGATTGTCCCTCCGTACCCTACCAAGATAATATGTATTGCTCTGCTTTGGCAGATTCAACAATACATGTGATCGAGGTAGTGATAGGTATCATGACACGGTTAGGCATTTAGAGTTGGTTCGATCGAGATATAATCTAATCGAAAAAGGATGCATCTTGTGCACGACTTAGATCTAATCTAATCGCAAGGGTGCATCATGTGCACGACTTAGATCTAATCTAATCGTAAGGCACTAATTAATTAATTACTTATTAAACATGCATCACATACACAAGCAATTAATTAACTTATTTGTGATTTAGTCATGGCCCTACTACGATCTTCTCAAGCCAATGAGAAGACCGATTGGTCAACCTAGGGTCAACAGCTTCTCCAAGCTCTTCCCTTTGACCACCTTGTGTTGCTCGTGCCCGCCTCGGAACTCCGTCTCATGTGGACCCTCCACCGCTCCAATTTGTACATTACAATTTGAAACTCGAGTTACATTCGAGTCTAAATCTAATTTACAACAAGAATATAAGAGAAAGGCACGACGCGCAGGTCGCGGAAAAATAAAAACATACAACACGCGCAAACACATAACGGCACGCAGGCCGTATTATGAATTACAACACAATCCAATCATATTGGGTTTTTGGGCCATGATTATCACAAAATTAATATATAATTCAAAATTATATATTTTCATAATTTTCTATAATTTTAAAATAATTATTTTTTTACAATTTTACGAGTAAAATTTCCCGGCGGTCCCGTTTAGCGGTTTCGGGCGCAATCGCGGAACGGATCCCCTTACGGGGCCCAGGGGCAGCGCCCCTACCCGCGATCTAACCATCGCGAGGGTTCGTTTGCGATCCAACAGCGCCTAAACCCGCTGTCCCAAAACGATTTGGGCCGAGACATTGCCGTTTCGGAAAATCTTCCCGGCGGGTTCGTTTTAAGCGATTTCGGGTGCGATCGCGGAGCAAATCCCCTTGCGGGGTTAGGGGCAGTACCCCTACCCACGATCTAACCATCATGAGTTGCTCCTTTGCGATCTAATGGCACCCAAGCCCGCTGTCCCAAACGGATTTGGGGCGAAACGAAGCCGTTTAAGGAAAATCTTTCCGGTAGTCGAAGCCTACAAGTGCCGAGACACTTGTACTTCGCTTCTACGGAAAAATTACCCATAAAATCTATAAAAACATAATTTTACAGAAAATCACAGAAGGTTTTTATTTTTCATAAAAATAAAAATAAACTCGTACAAGCCTTGCACGTGGCTCTGATACCACTGTTGGGTTTTTCGAGCCGCGAAAACCGCTTTTCGCGTCGCGGAAACCCGGAATCGCCCAAGCCACGGATCTCGTGCAAGGTAAAACTTTCGAAAAATACGAGTACGAGTTTAAAACATGATCGACTCTTAGATCTACGAGGGAAAAACATTTACCCTTGATGTGTGCCCTTCGTAATCCCGCAACGTCCAAAGGTAGCCGGATCTCGAGACCGTCAAGCGAACGGTCCTCTAGCGGTATCCACACGAACAAGGAGTGGTCTTCTACCACTCAAAGATGGAGAGGAGAACCCACAAGTGTGCTAGCACTTTATAGGGCTCTCGGATTGGATCTAAAAGGTGAGAAAGGAGAGAAGGGAAAAAGGAACTCAAACACTCCTCTAGGTACTCTCCTTTTGTGACCTTCACACCACCTAGTTGCTTGGAATCAACTCTCACTTCTTCTCCACCATGAAGCCACGACCCAAAAAACAAGCTTGAGAGAGGGAGAAGCACCCAAGGAAGAAGAAGCATTGAACATCATTCAATTGCCACCAAATGAAACATTCTCCTCACTTAGTGTGGTCGGCCACACTAGTGTAACTCCCACATTAATGTGGCTGGCCACATTAATGCATTTGGTGTGTAACCTCCATGAGGTGGCACACCATTAAATGAGGAGATGATGTGGCTAATGATGTGGCTAGATTGGTCATACCAAGTAGGATGAGTCAACCTTCATGATGATGTGGCAAGACATCAAGTCAAACTTGATGTTTCAACTTTCATTTGGTCAAGTCAAACATGACCAATTTTCTTCCTTGTTGAGTTAAATCCAACCTTTGATTCAAGTCAATTTTAATTTAATGAATCTCAATTCATTAATATAAATTGACTCATAAATCAAATTTAAATTAGACTAATTCAACAATTGAATCTAATTGAGTCTAACTCAATAAGTCTAATTTGAATCCAATCTTTGATTCATCATATGAATCTAATCCTATTGGTTCATCATATGAACCTAATCTCCATGCACATGTTCTTTGTGTGTGACCCAATAGGTTCTTGTAACGTTGGCAATGTTATAAACTCCTTTAAAAACATAAGCAATGAGCGGCATCTAGCAATACATCATTGCTACCCAAGTTACAAGAAATGTTGAGATCCAACATCACCTTGTGACTACTAATTGTGACTCCTCACAATATGTGACAAGTGTCCTTCTATCCTAGACATCTAGATTGATCAATGTGAGGCATAGACCGTGTCATCCTCTGACCAATCTAAATCTTGAACTCCGAGTAGACTCACTCAATCAAATGAGCTCAATATCTCATATTGACTCATTTGGGTATGGCCATACACTTCGTGGTCTCACTCTATCAAGAATATCGATGTCTCTCCCGTCATATAGGAGGGATAGATCCCATCTACATCACTCACATCCCTCTGCATAATTTGTTATATACCCAGTAATCGCCTTTATAGTCCACCCTGTTACGGGTGACGTTTGACGAAACTAAAGTACATAACTCCTTATGTAGGGATCCATGGTGACTTCAGGTCTAAGGACTTATAGTCATACTAATAGCCACATGAGAAAGTATATGACACTCATATAACGATCCATGATACTTTCTCATGGCGGGTCATTCAGTATACATTCTCTAACGCATACCCATGTGTCAGCTTGATATCTCTATATCCATGACTCGTGAGATCAAGCCATCGAGCTGACCTACATGCTAGTCTTATTGTATTAACATTGTCCCTGAATGTTAATACTCGACTAGGAATGATTTAGAGTAGTGTTCCCTATATCATCTCACTATCGATTCAACTAATCGATTGATATAGGTATGAACGTTCTACTCAAGGACGTTACTATACTTATTTTATCTGACACTAATACAAATAAGCATAATAACCAAAAACCAATGCCTTTATTAATATACAAAAATATGATATACATGAGTCCATACAATCATCAAATGATTGGCTCTAGGGCTCTAACTAACACTGATATGATTCCATATCAAGCCCATTCCATATCAGGCCCAACGTGGGCTTTTATGCCGATTCTTTGATTTTGCTTGTTATCTATAAAAAGCCAAAATAAATAATGTACACCATATTTGAACTCCTTGTAATTTTAGAAATCCATAGAAACTAAAATGAGTACAATCGGAGCTCTCTAGGTCCATCAGTGGGTTTTGACCGAAACCCACTGATCGACCTATAAAGCTCCGATTGCACCCATTTCAGTTTTTATGAATTTCTAAAATTACAAGGAGTTAAAATATGGTGTCCATTATTTATTTTGGCTTCTTCAAATGTATTATAATGTGATTAAACATTGACTAATGTTATTCCTATATTCTACCGACAGAGGAGAGAGAAGTGAGAGAAATATAATGAAGAAAAAAAAACAATAGAAAAAGTCAAATTATCAGGAGGGTAAAATAGGAAATGCTTTTAAAAAAGTGCGCTCTTTGGTAAATACCAAAGTAGTGTACGCCTTTTGGTAAATTTAGATTTTCAAGTGCGCCATTTGATAAATTGTCGTTTTTCCTTGTGTGATGATTGAATGAGCATTTGTAGTTTTTTAGTAATGGATTCATGTAGTGTAAGATCTCACGAGTGATAAATTAAAGCATTTTTAAAGAATGACACAGACATTGACTAAGGAAGGTGTTTATGAAATTTTCTATAAATTATAGAATTTTTTCAAAATTTAAAAGGAATTTATATGATACGATTCAATCGAATCACAAATTCGAAAAAGAAGAAAACACAAGCTCGAAAAATAAATTCGATAAACTAGATCTAATTGCCTCTTGTATTTAGAATTCATACAAAGAAAAATAACTAGTATGATGCGGAAGAAAAATACTAGTTATACCTTCTTTTTGTAAGCTAATGACCTCAAGATCTTCTGCCATATTCCTCACCTCGCCTTGGACGTCGTGTGGGCGACGATCCTCTAAGATGAACACCACCCAAAAGCTTCCTCCTCTTCTTCTAAAATCTGGCCACCACCACCACAAAGGAGAAGAGAGCAAAGGGAAAGGGAGAAGGGAGAAGGGAGAGGGCCGGCCACCAAGAGATCTCTAAGCAAGAGAATAAGAGTTGTATCTCATGAAGCCACCTCACCCCTTCTTTTATATTACTTGCCCAAGGCAAATAAGGAAAAACCTTTTACAAAAATGAAAATCATCCAAGAGTTTTTCTTTTTTCCTTTTTATTTTTCCTTTTCTTTCCTCTTGATTGAATCAATCACCAATCAATGGTTGTGATCAATACTATTTGGTTTAGGATTAAGCTTGGCCGACCCCTTGCTTGGGCACCAAGCAAGGTGGTCGGCCACCATATTTAGGAAAGGAAAAATAATTTTTTTTTATAAAATTTTATAAGAGAAAAAACTCTTATAAAATTTTACAAGCTCTCTTTCCTAGAGTTAAAAAAGAAAAGTTTTTAAAAAAATTAAAACTATGTTTTAAAATTTAAAACTTCTCTTATAAAATTTCCTTTTTAACATGATGATAAAAAATTTTAATTTTAAAACTTATATCCCTTTTTTCTTAAACCATGAGGATGGTTAAAAAAGGAAAGTTTTAAAACTTTTAAAACTCTTTATTAAAACATGCAGCCAAATTCAAAAAAGGAAAATTTTTAAAATTAAAATCTCTATTTTAAAACTTATAGTTTTCGACAAAGAGAAGATTTTAAAAATTCAAAAACAATCCTCCTTGTTTGAATATTGTGGTCTGCCCCTTCATGCTTGGTCACCAAGCAAAGGGCCGACCCCTATAGAAGAGGATGTGGCCAACCCTTGCTTGGTCACCAAGCATTGGACCGGCCCACTTCTTGGACACCAAGAAGAGCCTTACATTTGGATGGACTTAAGGCTATAAAGAGGCTACGACAGGGACCTAGAGGAGAAATTGGTTTTGGCCTTCCGATGAGCTTGAGTATCCCGTGCTCGCCCCGAACACACAACTCAAGTTCATTGATAATAACTCATTCCACTAGAGAGTTATTACCGCACTACATCACCAATCCCAAATTACATTATGAGCTCCTTCTTATCATGAGTGTTTTAGTCTCCCTGTGTTTAAGATTATGAATGTCCATTAATTAAGTAAGTTACTGACAACTCACTTAATTAATATCTAGCTCTAAGAGTAGTACCACTCAACTTTATTGTCATGTCGGACTAGGTCCACCTGCAGGGTTTAACATGACAATCCTTATGAGTTCCTCTTGGGGACATTCTCAACCTAGATAACTAGGACACAGATTTCTTCTATAATCAACAACACACACTATAAGTAATATCATTTCCCAACTTATCGGGCATATTGATTTATCGAGCTAAACCTCACCCTTTGATAAGTTAAAAAAATAAATATTAAATATATGTGCTTGTTATTATATTAGGATTAAGAGCACACACTTGCATAATAATTAAGGTCTAGTTCTTTTACTAAGTCAGTACAAAAAGAACATACCTAAATGGTCATACTCAATACACTTAAAGTGTATCAGTGTAATTTATTAGTCAAGATAAACTAATACTTAATTACACTACGACTATTCTGATGATTTGTTCCTTTCCATTTTAGTCGTGAGCATCTTGTTTATAATTTATAGAGAACTGACAACATGATCTTCTGAGTGTGACACCACACTCTATGTTGTCTACTATATAAATTAATTGAACAATTACATTTAACAAATAAATGAAGATATTGACCAATGTGATTCTTTTATTTCAACAAATAAATGTTTACAAAAGCTAGACTTTTAGTATACACTCTAACAATCTCCCACTTATACTAAAAGACTAAGCTGCCATATCTGCTGCCATACATCTGATTCCCATCCCCTCCACATGTCGATCAAAAGCTTTCGCCGGAAGGGCCTTAGTGAAAGGATCTGCCAGGTTATCTGCTGATGCAATCTTGGCGACGACAACTTCTCCTCGCTTGACGATGTCTCGTATCAGGTGGTACTTGCGCTCTATATGTTTACTTGCTTTATGGGCTCGTGGTTCCTTCGAGTTTGCAACTGCACCGCTATTATCACAATAAATTGTGATGATCTTGGACAAACCAAGAATCACATCTAAGTCCATTAAAAGTTCCTTAGCCATACAGCTTCCTTGGCTGCCTTAGAGGATGCCACATACTCAGCTTCCTTGGTTGAGTCCGAGATGCATTTCTGCTTAACACTCCTCCATGTAATGACTCCACCTCCTAAAGTAAACACATATCCTGACGTAGACTTACTATTGTCCCTATTTGATTAGAAGTCTGAATCCGTGTAACTCACAGGGAGCAAATCGTCTGCTTGGTAGACTAGCATAGAATCTCTAGTCTTTCTTAGATACTTTAATATATGCTTTACTGCAGTCCAATGTCCTTGTCCAGGGTTACTCTGATATCTGCTAACCATGCCCACGACAAAACAGATATCAGGTCTCGTACACAGCATTGCATACATAAGGCTTCCTACAGCCGAGGCATAAGGAACTGCCTTAATGTCCTCTATCTCCTTTGATGTCTTCGGAGATATCTCTTTAGATAAAGATACTCCATGCCTAAAAGGTAAGAAACCTTTCTTGGAGTTTTGCATGCTAAAATGAGCAAGGATCGTATCTATATATAAAGCTTGCGATAGGCACAATATTCTTTTCTTGCGATCCCTTATAACTTTGATCCCAAGAACGTGTGCACATTCTCCTAAGTCCTTCATATCAAATTATTTGGACAACCATACCCTTACATCCAATAATACCTTGACATTGTTGCCAATTAATAAAATATCATCTACGTATAGTACAAGAAATACCACCATGTTTCCGTTATACTGTTTGTATACACAAGACTCATCCGGACACTGAATAAATCCATATGACTGGATTACTTCATTAAACCGGATGTTCCAAGATCTTGAAGCTTGCTTCAGTCCATAAATGGACCGATTGAGTTTGCATACTAGATGCTCTTTGCCTTTTTCAATGAATCCCTCTGGTTGTTTCATATGGAAATTTTCTTCAAGACTTCCATTAAGGAAATCTGTCTTGACATCCATTTTCTAAATCTCATAATCCATATGAGCGGCAATGGATAAGAGTATCCGGATAGACTTAAGCATGACTACCGGTGAAAAAGTCTCCTCATAATCGATTCCCTCTTTCTGAGTATACCTTTTCGCAACAAGCCTTGCTTTGAAGGTTTCTACCTTCCCATCTGTCCCTTTTTCCTTTTGTAGATCCACTTGCATCCAATGGCTTTTACACCATCAGGTGGTTCTACAAGCTCCCAGACCATAGATTCTATTTCAGAATTCATTGCCTTTTGCCAAGATACTGCATCTATATCTTGGAGTGCTTCGTCATATGTTCGGGGATCAGGTTCATGTTTACCCGGGATCAAGTCCGAAGATTCTCCCAAAAACATGAATCTCTCAGGTTGCCTTACAACCCTCCCACTACGACGAGGCACTGTCTCTGGCTGTGTATCATGTGTGACTCGTGTTGCAGTTTCTTGTGGTACTTCATCTTGTACTGTTGGTACTAAAGTAGACGTGTCCTCTCTAATTTCTTCTAGAACTATTTCACTCATGGGCTTATGGTTCATTACATAATCTTCTTCTAAAAATCGAGCATTAGTGCTAACAATGATCTTCTTATTTTTAGGATTATAAAACAAACCACCTTTCGTTCCCTTAAGATATCCCACAAACATACAAACTTTTGTATGTGATTCCAACTTGTCAGTATCTCCCTTCAGCACATGTGCTGGACTACCCCATATCCGGATATGATTTAGACTAGGCTTACGCCCATTCCATAATTCCATGGGAGTAGAAGGAACTGTTTTAGAAGGTGCCATATTCAGAATGTACACTGCTGTTTCTAAAGCATATTCCCAAAACGAATTTGGTAATTCTGAATAACTCATCATCGATCTAACCATTTCCATAAGAGTCATATTCTTTCGTTCTGCCACACCATTCTGCTGGGGTGTACCAGGTGCAGTCAATTGGGATTGAATCCCTACTTCTGATAAGTAATTCCTAAACTCTCCAAAGAGGTATTCGCCACCACGGTCAGACCGTAGTGTCTTGATACTTTTACCAAGACGTTTCTCCACATCAGCTCTATATTCTTTGAACTTGTCAAAGCATTCAGACTTGCGGCGCATCAGGTAAATGTATCCGTATCTTGAATAATTGTCTATAAAGGAGACGAAGTATTCATAACCACCTCTTGCCTGGATAGACATAGGACCACACAAATCAGAATAAACCAGTTCTAACGCATCTTTGGCTCTATACCCCTTGGCCTTAAAAGGTCTCTTGGTCATTTTTCCTTCCAAGCAAGATTCACATGTTGAAAAGTTTTCCAACTCTAATGAACCCAAGAGTCCATCGGCTATAAGCCTTTGAATCCTACTTAAATTTATATGTCCAAGCCTTATATGCCAAAGATACGTTTGGTTCATCTCCGAAGGTTCTTTTCTCTTATTAGAGTTAGAAGATGTGTTATTAATTTCCATATTTTTCTTTGTGGGAGAAATTGGATTTAAAGTATATAAATTCCCAACCAATGCACCAGAACAGATAATCATCTTATTTCTTTTTATAACGTCATTGTTACTAAAGGAAACTGAATATCCATCCAAATACAGTTTAGAAACTGAAATTAAATTCTTTCTAAAACTGGGTACATAAAGACAATTTCTTAAAATCAAATTTCTATTCCTATCAAAAGATAAGTAGACGTCTCCCACTGCAACAGCCGCCACCTTAGTAGCATTGCCCATGTAGACAGTTATCTCTCCATCAAATAGTCGCTGGGTATCCTGGAACGCCTGCAAAGAATTGCAGACATGATTAGTGGCTCCCGTATCTACACACCAGGTGCTGGTAGATAACACCGCTAAACATGTTTCAACTACTAGAGTATGAGATATACCTTGATTGTTCTGGTTCCTACGAGGACAGCCCACTTTCTAATGTCCAGACTGCTTGCAGATGAAGCACTTGCCCTTTAGCTTCTTTATTCCAGCTTTCTATCCTGTACTCTGAGGTTTATTCACCTTCTTTGCTGAAAAGACCTGTTTCTTCTTCTTCTTGCCTTTCGACTTAGAAGTAGAACCATTTTCAGTATAGTGAATCTGAGAACTGTGACGAAATATTCCTTCTGCTGCCTGTAGTTCTGTCAGAAGTTCCGCCAACGTATACTCTCTTTTGTTCATGTTATAGTTCAGGCGGAACTGCTCAAAACTTCTGGGTAGCGTTTGGAGAATTATATCGATCTGGGTTTCCCCATAGATTTCTCCTCCAAGGACTTGTATTTCATTCAGATAAGCCATCATTTTGAGGATATGATCCCTTACGGGTGTCCCCTCAGACATGGTGGCTGTCATTAGCTTTCTCATTGCCTCTTGCCTAGCAGTCCGACTCTGGTGCCCAAAGAGTTCTTTGAGATTGTTCATTATATCATAAGCTGTTGGTAAATCTTGATGCTGATGTTGCAATACATTTGACATTGATGCCAAAATGTAACACCACGCCATCTCATCAGCTTTTACCCATTTCTTATGATACTCAATCTCCTCTAGGGTAGAGTCACCGTCAGGTGCATCAGGGAAAGCCTCAGTTAGTACAAACTTATAGCTTTCAGCAATAAGAACAATGTCCAGGTTTCTTTTCCAATCAATATAGTTGGGACCAGTAAGTTTGTTCTCTTTTAGTATAATGACTAGTGGGTTGAAAGTCATCTTAAGAATCACAAAAATAAACTTTGATCAAGACTCCAAATTTAGAATAATATTGATTCCTCAAACAATACTATTTTAAATTAACCAACACCTCAAATCACTGTGAATATTGCATGTCACATTAATGTGGACGTATACAAATTCATCATTTGTAAGAGGAGGGTGTGACCCATTAATTTTATTATCTTGTCATCCTAAGTTTATGACAAATAAAATTAATAGTTGGTTTCACTTTGGTCACACAATACAATAGCAGTGACTCCGTTGGGGAGGATACTATTGAATGCGTCTAAGTGTATACCATTACTTGATACTAAGTCCATTAAATAGGATTATGCCCCTTCAGTTGGAGAAGATCACACGCTCCTAAATAATTTCCTATAACCATCCATAAAAGGAAGTTTGATCTAGTGATCTGCAACAAACCCATCCGTTGTGGAGGGAGGCACTTAGAGCCAACACGCAAGCTTGTTGCATCACTTACAAACCAGTAATGGAGACCATGGGATTTATTAAAATCTCTCTCCCACCTAGTTATTTAAAAATGAGGATTTTAACCTATGCTAGCATACATCACATGCACATAAACATCACAGTAAATAAGAAGCAATAAATTTGGAAATTAATTTTCCAACTATTATGGCATTTTCCTTCACTGTCTTCAATATGCTTCAACCCTAGCTGTTGCCATCTACAGCCACCGCCATCGGGTCGAGTCGTCGCATCCATCTTGCTTCTTATTCCGCTGCACCTCTAATGCTCCAAAAGTACCTCGCCTCGCAAGAATCCGATCCGCGACAAAAATAGAATTTTACATATATCGATCCTATATTCCACGAGGGAATGTACATGTATTCTATATCGAACAAAAATAAAATTCTAAAAATAATACAGCTCCTGCTGTATTTGATACATACAATCATGCACACAAAATAATGCCCTTGACATGTCCAAGGGTCTAATCACACAACATCTATAAGTCATAATAGTTGGAGTCTGCAACCAAAGAGTTAGCACATCCTACTACTATCCTGCCTAAATTATGTATGACATGTGCATAACCTATTTGAATTCTAAACACACAGAGGCAAACCCTAGCTCTGATACCAATTGTTGGTTAATCCTAGAAAAACGTACCGGTTCCACTGCACAAAATTTTTTTGTACAAGTGTCGAACATTTCCTTAAATAACCTATTGTGTTCTTTAGAAGTTAAATTAGGAATCACAGACGGAACTTAACATCATTGATTCCAAATTTAACTTATCTGTTCTTAATGGTTTAGATTCGAATCACAAACGGAACTTAACACTATTGATTTAAATCTACCTAAGTTATTGATTCCATAAACATTAATTTCCAAAATTGGCTTCCAGGACTGCATGGTGAGGCACATGACCTTCTTGGATATGGGAGCAACCACCACCACCTAGGCAAAGCCTTTTAAGGAAAGCTAATATTTATTTCCTTAAATAACTCTAGGTTAACCAAAAAGAACAATCGAATCACAAATTCGAAAAAGAAGAAAACACAAACTCGAAAAATAAATTCGATAAACTAGATCTAATTGCCTCTTGTATTTAGAATTCATACAAAGAAAAATAACTAGTATAATGTGGAAGAAAAATACTAGTTATACCTTCTCTTTGTAAGCTAATGACCTCAAGATCTTCTGTCGTATTCCTCACCTCGCCTTGGACGTCGTGTGGGCGACGATCCTCCAAGATGAACACCACCCAAAAGCTTCCTCCTCTTCTTCTAAAATCCGATCACCACCACCACAAAGGAGAAGAGAGCAAAGGGAAAGGGAGAAGGGAGAGGGCCGGCCACCAAGAGATCTCCAAGCAAGAGAATAGGAGTTGTGTCTCATGAAGCCCCCTCACCCCTTCTTTTATATTACTTGCCCAAGGCAAATAAGGAAAAACCTTTTACAAAAAATAAAATCATCCAAGAGTTTTTCCTTTTTCCTTTTTATTTTTCCTTTTCTTTCCTCTTGATTGAATCAATCACCAATGAATGGTTGTGATCAATCCTATTTGGTTTAGGATTAAGCTTGGCCGGCCCCTTGCTTGGGCACCAAGCAAGGTGGTCGGCCACCATATTTAGGAAAGGAAAAATAATTTTTTTTATAAAATTTTACAAGAGAAAAAACTCTTATAAAATTTTACAAGCTCCCTTTCCTAGAGTTAAAAAAGGAAAGTTTTTAAAAAATTAAAACCATGTTTTAAAATTTAAAACTTCTCTTATAAAATTTCCTTTTTTAACATGATGATAGAAAATTTTAATTTTAAAACTTATCTCCCTTTTTTCTTACACCATGAGGATGGTTAAAAAAGGAAAGTTTTATAACTTTTAAAACTCTCTATTAAAACATGTGGCCAAATTCAAATAAGAAAAGTTTTTAAAATTAAAATCTCTCTTTTAAAACTTATAGTTTTCTACAAAGAGCAGATTTTAAAAATTCAAAAACAACACTCCTTGTTTGAATATTGTGGGCGGTCCCTTCATGCTTGGTCACCAAGCAAAGGGCCGACCCCTATAGAAGAGGATGTGGTCGGCCCTTGGTTGGTCACCAAGCATTGGACCGACCCACTTCTTGGACACCAAGAAGAGCCTTACATTTGGATGGACTTAAGGCTATAATGAGGCTACGACAGGGACCTAGAGGAGAAATTGATTTTGGCCTTCCGATGAGCTTGAGTATCCCATGCTCGCCCCGAACACACAACTCAAGTTCATCGATAATAACTCATTCCACTAGAGAGTTATTACGACACTACCACACCAATCCCAAATTACATTATGGGCTCCTTCTTATCATGAGTGTGTTAGTCTCCCTGTGTTTAAGATTACGAATGTCCACTAATTAAGTAAGTTACTGACAACTCACTTAATTAATATCTAGCTCCAAGAGTAGTACCACTCAACTTTGTTGTCATGTCGGACTAGGTCCACCTGCAGGGTTTAACATGACAATCCTTATGAGCTCCTCTTGGGGACATTCTCAACCTAGATAACTAGGACACAGATTCCTTCTATAATCAACAACACATACTATTAGTAATATCATTTCTCAACTTATCGGGTATATTGATTTATCGAGCTAAACCTCACCCTTTGGTAAGTCAAAGAAATAAATATTAAATATATGTGCTTGTTATTATATTAGGATTAAGAGCACACACTTCCATAATAACTAAGGTCTAGTTCTTTTACTAAGTCAGTACAAAAAGAACATACCTAAATGATCATACTCAATACACTTAAAGTGTATCAGTGTAATTTATTAGTCAAGATAAACTAATACTTAATTACACTACGACTATTCTGATGGTTTGTTCCTTTCCATTTTAGTTGTGAGCAACTTGTTTATAATTTATAGAGAACCGACAACATGATCTTCTGAGTGTGACATCATAGTCCATGTTGTCTACTATATAAATTAATTGAACAATTACATTTAGCAAATAAATGCAGATATTGACCAATGTGATTCTTTTATTTCAACAAATAAATGTTTACAAAAGTTAGGCTTTTAGTATACACTCTAACAAAAGATGCATCCTAGAATCTGTCGCAAGGGCACTAGTGCCTGTTATACATGTGGTCAAGAGGGGCATATGGCCAAGTATTTCCCGACTAAGATCAACCTACCTCCAACACAACCTGTTCAGTATGGAGGCAAGTAGGCATAACTACACCAGATGCAGGCCGCGTTGGAGGGTCCTCATATTAGCCAAGGCAGATTGGAGGCCCCACCAAGTTCTATAAATGCTCGAGTTTTCTCCCTTACTAGAGAGGATGTAGCAAACGCCTCCATTGTTGTCACAGGTTAGATACGCATTTTTAGTCAATATGCAACTGTGCTATTTGATACTGGGGCAACCCATTCGTTTGTCTCCATAGCATTTGCTGAAAGAATAGGTATACCCCTGGAGGTCCTACGCGGACAATTCTTGACGACACTACCCTCGAGAGAGATAATGACATCTACACACTAGCTATGTGCTGTGCCAGTCAAAATTTTAGACAGAGAACTGCTAGTGATCTGATAATGCTGAACATGTCTGACTATGATGTTATTTTTGGGATGGACTTTCTGAGCAAGTATGGTGCTTCCATCGAGTGTCATAAGCGAAGAGTCCTATTCCAACCCGAGGCAGAATCTAAGTTTGAGTTCATCGTAGAATCAAAGAAGAGAACCCAAAAATTCTTATCGACCATAAAAGCTCAGAAAATATTAGTTGATGGATGCCTCGGGTTTCTAGATCATGTGGTTAATACCCGGCAAGAAAAAGACCAAAAGTTAGAGGAAGTTAGAGTCATATGTGACTACCCAGAAGTGTTTCCGGATGAGTTGCCAGGCTTAGCTCTGGATAGGGAAATTGAATTTGAGAATGAACTCATCTTGGGTACCCATCCCATCTCAAAGGCACCCTACCGCATGGCTCAGATAGAATTGAAAAAACTTCAGGGACAACTACAAGAGCTACTTGAAAAGGGTTTTATTCGCCCTAGTCACTCGCCATTGGGAGCTCCGGTGTTGTTCGTAAAGAAGAAGGACGGGTTCATGCGAATGTGTGTGGACTACCGAGCGCTGAACAAAGTAACAATCAAGAATAGGTATCCCCTGCCGAGAATTGGTGATCTATTTGATCAGTTAAAGGGAGCCACAGTCTTTTCCAAGATAAACTTGCGATCCGGATATCATCAAGTGAAAGTGAAAGCGGATGATGTATTGAAGACGACATTCCGAACGAGGTGTAACGCCCCACCCTTCTTACCCAACCAAAGGCGGCGCTACGTTCTTATACTACTTACGTACATGCTTTAGTTATAACAGCGGAAGAATAAAAACTTTAAAGAATTTAATTTATTAAGCATAATATCACATATTCTGATTTGTTCAAATGTGCATATGTTGATTCTATAACTAATCATATTAATTTGTCCGGATCGTTCTTTGCCGAGCCACCACCACACACATCACTATCTGCTCCTCCTGTTGCTCCTCTAGCTCATCCAGCTTCTTCATCTGCGGTACAAGGAAAGTAAGCTATGAGCACTCATGGCTCAGTAAGTTCCCTTCCTACTCACTAAAACCGAATTCATATCATTGCATATCAATATCATGCGAGGTATCATAAGCATACGACATACAAGGGTATCATATTCATAGTCATATCATAATATCACGTGACATAATATCTAATCATCAGATAATTCAAGCACATATGTAGGCAATGCATCATGAATTTGAAAACTTATACTTATAAGTACTTGAAATTCATATCATCATTAGAGGGGATCCCGGTTTGTACCACATACATAATGTGCACGCTTCTTAAGTAGGTCCAAGGTAGCAAGTCTTGAACCCTACCATACATACATACTAGGTCCGAGTCTTACTCCATCGACCTAGGGCATTCAGAAGCCCATTTCTGACGAGGCCCGAGTCTTATTTCATCGACCCCGGGGCGTTTACGGAGCCCACCCATGGTACAAACCCATACAAAAATAACTTATCATGCATAACTATCATATCATGTCCTTAACAATCTTTCATGCATTTCTTTTCATTATGTATAGCATTTCCTATGCTATCACATATCATGGCATATTACATAACATAATTTCATTTCTTCATTTTGTATAGCATTTCCTTATGCTATCACATATCATGGCATATTACATAACATTATGTATAGCACTTCCTATGCTATCACATATCATGGCATATAACATAATTTCATTTTCTCCTCATTATGTTTAGCATTTCCTATGCTATCACATATCATGGCATATTACATAACATTATGTATAGCATTTCCTATGCTATCACATATCATGGCATATAACATAATTTCATTTTCTCCTCATTATGTTTAGCATTTCCTATGCTATCACATATCATGGCATATTACATAACATTATGTATAGCATTTCCTATGCTATCACATATCATGGCATATAACATAATTTCATTTTCTCCTCATTATGTTTAGCATTTCCTATGCTATCACATATCATGGCATATTACATAACATTATGTATAGCATTTCATAGAAGGAACCTTGCACTAGTTCGGTTAGACAATAATCTTACTCACCTCTTTAAAATATTTTTGGTTGAAATCCTAAGGTTAGATACTCCTCTGATCATACATCATATCAATATAAAATCATGGAAAGGAATCCTTCTACATAGCATAGAAAATCTTATCATGAAATGAGGTCTTGTTTAAATCATCCTAGATTTGAAAACCTTTTCTTTAGCTGAATTTTCTTAAATTCTTTCCTAGGTTTTCTAATCCTTATAAATCCGAAAATCACATAAAAGCCTTGTACCACAGGTGAGGGGAAACTTACCTTCTTCGCTTAAGTTTCCTAGATTTGAGAACTTGCTTGGGGACCTTTCTTCCTTGCTTGCTTGCTCGGCACCAATGGAGGAGAAGAGTGGCTAGGTCTTTTGGTGGAGAGGAGGAGGGAGAAGAGACCTCTTCCTCTTGTGTTGCTCGGCAACAACAAGAAAGAAAAGAGGGAGGGAGTGAGGAGGAAGAAGAGGTTTCTTCCTCTTGTGTTGCTCGGCAACAAGAAGAAGAAAGGAGGAAGGGAGAGGGTTTTCGGCACCCAAGGGAGGAGAGGAGGAAAGTGAGTGAGGATGAAGTTGAAGTCACCCCTCCATGCCTATTTATACTAAAATGAGGGGAGGAAACTTGTCTTGATTCATCCTCCTTATTTACTTCTCTTCTTAATGTTAAGAATATTCTAGAGAAGATGCTTCTTGAGTTCTCCCTTAATTTCTCTCTTTTCTTTCCTTTAATTAAAATTCCTATCTCTCCTCTTACAATATCCTCTCCTATCCCACTTGGTTAACACATGCATGTATCCACAAGAGAACCAAGGATCAAAACTTGGTTATGTATATTTTTACTTCTTTTACTCCCTTTTCTTTTTAGTAAAAGAATCCTTTCTTATTCTTAACTACTTAGTCCTCTCTCTCCTTATCAATAATTCTCCTATCCCCTTTGGTATCCTATACATGTTCCTTACAAGAGATCCAAGGTTCAATCTCTCTTCTAACGTTTTATTTTCTTTTGTACATAATAATTCATATATTACCCTATTATGCATTATGCATAAATATTTCATACATGTATTCATATTTCTTCCTTTTGTCTACATTAATTCCATACATTATAAATCATGCATAGATGATTTATATTCTCAACTTTATTTTCTTTCATAATCATCTAAATCCTTCCCATCGTAACATTCAACGTAGACTATCTACACATTCTTTTCATTACATTCGTACTCTCATTGCCCTTACTTTATCTAGGCTTTCTAGGGGTGTTACACGAGGTATGGGCACTACGAGTTTGTAGTTATGCCTTTTGGAGTGACAAACACTCCTGCTATGTTTATGAATCTGATGAATAGTGTATTCAAAGTATATTTGGACAAGTTTGCAATCACCTTCATAGACGATATCCTTATATACTCCAGAACTCAGGAAGAACATGCTGAACATATGAGGACAGTATTATAGATTCTTCAACAGAGCTAGTTGTACGCAAAGTTCTCCAAGTGCGAGTTCTGGCTCGATCAAGTGTTCTTCCTAGATCACATTGTTTTCAAGGATGGGGTTATGGTAGACCCGACAAAACTAGAAGCTGTGAGTAACTGGAATAGACCCAAAAATGTCAATGAAATCAGGAGTTTCCTTGGGTTAGCAGGCTACTACAGGAAATTTGTAGAGAACTTCTCAAGGATCGCCTCCCCATTGACAATACTTACCAGAAAGAATAGAAAATTTGAGTGGGCAAAGGATTGTGAGAAGAGTTTCACGGAAGTGAAAAGGAGACCGACCAGTGCTCCAATCCTGACTCTTCTAGACACTAGCGAAAGCTTCGATATTTACAGTGATGCTTTGAAATTGGGAATCAGGGTTGTACTGATGCAGAATGGCAAAATCATTGCCTATGCCTTGAGACAACTCAAGGATTATGAGAAGAACTATCCTACTCATGACCTTGAGTTAGCAGCAGTAATTTTCGCTCTCAAAATTTGGAGGCATTACTTATACGGAGCACAGTGCAAGATTTACACAAATCACTAGAGTCTTAGGTATTTCTTCACTCAAAAAGACCTGAACATGAGACAACGGAGATGGTTTGAACTGGTCAAAGACTATGACTGTGAAATCCTCTACCATCCAAGGAAGGCGAACAAAGTGGCAGATGCACTAAGTAGGAAATCTTGCGCAGCTTTATTGTCCTTATCTGCTATGTCTCATCCTCTACAGAAAGAAATAGTAAATTTTGAACTTTAAATTGTTATTGGGCAGCTCTCCACTTTAACATTAGTGTCAACCCTGCATGAAGATATACAGAAAGGGCAGGATGAAAATCCTAATATTCAGAAAATCAAGCATGGAATATAGGAAGGAGAAAATGGAGAGTTTCGAGTATCAGACCATGTGATACTATATTATGGTGATCACCTATGTGTCCCTAATCAAGAAGAACTGCGATAAAAATTTTTAAATGAAGCCCATGGCATTCCCTATGCTATGCATCCTATGTAACACCCACAAAATTATAAGATAAGTATATGGGTGTTATTTTCTTTAGAGCATAAAAATAAAAAGAATAAGATAAAAGGAAAAATAGAAACCAAAATAGAATAAGAAGAGGTGAGGTCAAGGATTGAACCTTGAACCTCCCACAAGTAATAGAGTTAAATTAGTGGATTGTAACCACTAGAGTAATGAATGATAAGTGAATAAAAGAGAATGGAAATGGTAGTTAAAGGAGAGAAGATGGTTAAGTAAAAGAGTAAGAGAAAACCAAGTTGCTTACCTTCCCTTCCTCTTGGTTAAGAGAAGAAGCAAGCAAAAGATAAATTGCCTACTTCCCTCCCTCTCTCTATTTTCGTGGGATTAAAGGAATGAGGGAAAAGAGGAGTTGAGGGAATGAATGAAGACATGCTTCATTTACATAGGAATAAATAGGATTGGGAGAAGAAAAGCAAGGGATTTAATTCTTCTTCTTCCTCCTTCCTTCTCCTTCTTCATTCTCCACCGAAACCAAGAGCCCTCCCTCTCCTCATTCCAAAATCCAAGCTAAGTTCCCTCTCCAAGAAAACTATTTTACGAGAAGAAGCCTTCAAGATCTACCCCTTCCAAGCGAGAGAAACAAAAGGAAGTGTAAGAAGAAGAAGCTCTCTCCTTCCTTTGCACCTAGGGTACCTTTTTCCTTAAGAAAAACCAAAAGCGAAAGGAGGTAAGTTTCCCCTCACATGTGGTACAATAGCTTGTGTATTTTCTATGAGATTTGGTTGCCTAAAAACCTAGGATACCTTCATGGAATTTTCGGCCAAGACAAGAAGGACCTAGGAAATGTAAGACCCAAATTTGACATGCTCAATATGTTTCTTGTAATATGTGTCTCATGGTAGGGGATTTATCTAATGTTCATATGCTAGAATATTTGGTTAGAACCTAGAGTCATGTCCCTAGACTCTCGGCCAAGCATGAATAAAGGAAATAGGTAAGTTAAGACTCAAACCAAGCATGCTCCTTTTTGTTTTATGATATGTACCTTATGATGAGAAAGTTGTTACATGATATGCTCATGCCTATATGTTGATTTGAACTTTATTTCATGCTCATTAACATTCGGCCATGGTAGGTTTTAGGGTATAGAAGAACTTTAAACCTAAACTAAGCATGCCATGAAGTTCCTTAAGACAAGATATGTAGTTAACATGATATGCTCATGTTTGTATGTTGATTAGAATTTTATTCCATGCTCATGAATATTCGGCCATGGTAGGTTTTTAAGGCCTAGGAGAACTTTAAACCTAAACTAAGCATGCCATGATGTTCCTTAAGACAAAAATATGAAGTTAACATGACATGCTCATGCTTGTAGGGTTGATTAGAACTTTTCATGCTTTATGAACTTTCGGCCACAACTATTTTAAAGGCCTAGGAAACTAAGAACCCAACCTAACTATGCTTATGATGTTCCTTGTAATAAATGCTATGAAATTGGTTTAGGGTTTTTCATGCTTTTATGCCACATGAAACCTAGTCCCATGATTAACAAGTTTCGGCCATGGTAGGTTTATAAGCTTAGGAAACCTTGAACCTAAACTAAACATGCTTATGTTGTTTCTCATGATGTATCATATGATGTTAGTTTAGAGTTCACATGCTTGTATATGAAATTTTCTAGCAAATGGGATACTTGATGATATTCGGCCATGAGGGGTTTATAGACTTAGAAAACCTAGAACCTAAACTAAACATGCTTATGTTGTTTCTCATGATGTATGATAGGATGTTAGTTTAGAGTTCACATGCTTGTATATTGATTTTCTAGCAAATGAGATACTTGATGATATTCGACCATGATGAGTTTACAAGCTTAGAAAACCTAGAACTTGAACTAAACATGCTTATGATGTTCCTCATGATTTATGATATGATATTGGTTTAGGGTTCACATGCTTGTATGTTGCTTTTTACCCAATGTAATGCTTGTTAAGATTCGGTCATGACAAGATTTCTAAGCTTAGGAAACCTAGAACCTAAACTAAGCATGCTCATGATGTTCCTTGTGATACATGATATGATAGTGGTTTAGGGTTCACATGCTTGTATGTTGATTTTTAACCTAAGTCACAACTATATGTTTCGGCCACTATATGATATTAGGGTTAGAGACCTAAATATGATTCCCTTGTGTCTCACATGCAATGTTCATGATATGATAAGAGCTTGCTATACTTCTATGTTTAATTATGTATGCTCATGATCTATGCATGTTGATAACCCTTATGATGTGCTGTGTGCCCAAATTATGCATGCTATTTATGATGAGCTGTGTGCCAAATTATGTATGCTTTTATGATGAGCTGTGTGCCCAAACTATGCATGTATTTATGATGTGCTGTGTGCCCAAATTATGCATGCTATTATGATGAGTTGTGTGCTCAAATCTTGTATGATATGATACGTTAAGAAATATGATATGCATGAGATAATAAGAACCATGATATCTATGTCATGCTACTTTACTTTATATGGCTTGTACCAAGGGTGGGCTCCATAAGCGCCCCGGGATCGATGGACTAAGAAACGGGCCTCGTTAGGGATGGGCTCCTAAGTGCCCCTAGGTCGATGAACTAAGAAATGGGCCTAGTATGTATGCCTTGTAGGGTTCGAGACTTGCTACCTTGGACCTACATAGGACGCGCGCATTTATGTATGTGGTACAAGTCGGGGCCCTAATCATGTTGAGATTATGTTTAAGTATGTATGTAATAAGTTTTCAAAAGACATGTTGCATATATCTTTCATGATACATGTTTTTGAAAGTCATCTCGCATAATACTTATGACTATGTTATGATATGCCAGGATGCACTTTATGATTATGTTATGATATACCATGATACTTATGATTACGTTATGTTATGTTAGGATGCACTTTATGATTATGTTATGATATGCCATGATACTACGATTATGTTATGTTATGCTAGGATGCACTTTATGATTATGTTATGATATGCCATGATACTACGATTATGTTATGTTATGCTAGGATGCACTTTATGATATGCCATGATACCTTACGATTATGTTACGATATGATGCTTCTATACATGATATGATAAGTTGTCTTTATGCTTTATGCCTTATGAATATGCTATGCTTTACGGTTTTTGTGAGTAGGAAGGATCTTACTGAGCCTTGTGTGCTCATAGCTTACTTTCCTTGTACCACAGATAAAGGCAAGGAATGGATGTACTAAGGGAACAGCAGGAGGGGCAAGAAGGACGTGTGTAGTAGTGGCTCGGCTTAAAGAGAAAGACCTGCTTTTATCTAATAAGAATTATGCTTATGTCGTTCTTTCATGACTCCATGACATTTCATCATGCTTATCAGTATTATGGCTTAAATTTATGTTAAGCATGCTATGTGACTTTATATGATAGGTAATTAGTGATGATGATTTGAAAAGTAAAAGAAAAGTTTTAAAAAGAAAAAAAAATAATAATGTACTATGAACAAGACTTCCGCTGTTTTAAGTAGAAAAGATTATTAACAAGTAAGTAAGTAAGATAAGATAAGAAGAAAAAGAAAGGTAACCCCCGTCAGCTTGAGCAGGAAGGGGCGGGGCGTTACATCCTGGTTCCACCAAGATGTACCAAGATGTAAAGGAACTCTTCTGGTGGTCTGGAATGAAAAGAGACATTGCAAAATATGTCGGTACCTGCCTGACATATCAACGGGATAAAGAAGAACATCAGAGACCGGGCGGAGTTCTATAGCCTATCCAGGTCTCAGAGTGGAAGTGGGAGGATATATGTATGGATTTCATAGTAGGGCTACCCAGAACCATGAATGGTTACGATGCTATCTGGGTAATAGTGGATAGATTGACCAAGTTTGCTCATTTTCTAGCTAATAGAATATCCTACTCTATTGAATAGCTATCGCAAATGTATGTTAAAGAGGTTATCATATTACATGGAGTTCCCAAAACCATAATTTTTGATAGAGATGGTAGTTTTACTTCATACTTCTGGGAGTGTGTTCAGAGAGCTCTTGGCACTAAGCTGCGATTTAGCACCGCATTTCATCCTCAAACTGACGGGCAAACTGAACAAGTAAATCAAGTTCTGGAGGATATGCTACCGGCTTGTGCCTTAGATTTTAAAGGGAGTTGGTGTCGATATCTATGCTTAGTAGAATTTGCATATAATAATAGCCATTAAGCTACTATCAGAATGGCGCCCTTTGAGGCTCTATATGAGAGGAGATGTAGATCTCCTATCTATTGGTATGAAGGTGGTGAAAAGAAAGAAATGGAACTCCAGACAGATCTTATCGAGGACACTACCAAAGTCATTCAGAACATTCGTTAGAGAATAGAAACTGCCCAGAGCTGGCAGAAGAGCTATGCGGATGTGCGCCGTAGACCGCTGGAATTTGAGGTTGGGGACTTAGTGTTCCTCAAAGTAGCACCTATGAAAGGAGTGATGAGGTTTGGAAAGAAAGGAAAGTTGAGTTCACGTTATGTGGGGCCATACCTGATTACTAGAAGGGTTGGAAAGGTAGCTTATGAGTTGGAACTATCTCAGGAGATGTCGGCTATTCATAATGCATTCCATGTCTCAATGATAAAGAAGCATGTTCCCGATGTAAACCAAGTGATTGAGTCACAGCCAGTACAAGTTCAAGAGAATCTCAGTTATGAAAGTCGACCTGTAAAGATAATAGATCGAGAAGTTAAGATGTTGAGGAACAAAGAGATACCGTTAGTGAAAGTGTTGTGGCAAAGTCAACAGTATGAAGAGGCAACTTGGGAACGCGAGTATGATATGAGACGAAAGTATCCACACTTGTTCTAAGTTCGAGGATGAACTTTTTATAAGGTATGGGGATTGTAACACCCGTAAATTTCCTTTCCTCCAAAAGAGCAAACAGAAATAGAAGAAGAGAAAAGAAATTATATATATATATATATATATATATATATATATATATATATATATATATATATATATATATATATGACTTGATAAGCTTTAGACCCTTGATTTAATATTGGTTTAAGTAGTCATTAGGGTGGTGGTAAAGCATCACATTGGAAATAGGAAACTATTCATTATATGTTGATTATGGGTGAAGAGATGCTTCAACTTCCACTTAGTATAAAAGGGGAAGGGAAGACAAGAAAACCTAACTTTTCATTTCCTCTTCTCCTCCCTAGCCGAAATCACTTCTTCCCTCTCCTTAGTTTTCGGCCAAGAACCCTAGGGTTCCGAGGTTCTAAGTTCTTCAAGAGGAGAATCTAAGAGGAGAGTTTTCACAAGGATTAGTACGTACGGGAAGGGTGACTTGGAAATTAAGGCGTACAAGAGAGGATTGTCTTCCCTACACCCTATAATAGTAAGATCTAGCGAAAGGATATAAGTACTACTCACCTGCAGTATAAGTTGTTTTGATGATGCATGTTGTGATATGTTTTTATGCATGTTAAAGAAGATACATGTTGTGTTATGTTTTATGCATGTTAAAGAAGATACATGTTATGATATGTAAGATGCCCTCTGAAGTTTTGGGATTAAGAGCATATTTATAGTATCTTGAATTACTTCCCAAATAGTTTTAGGGCTAAGAAGCATATTCAAAGTGCCCTAAAGTGCTTCCCTATAAGTGTGGGGGATTAAGCGCACATAAAGTGCTTGTTTAAATGACAAATAAGTGCAAGTATAAGAAAGCGATATGCAAAAGAAAATATTTTACTTTAAAGTGGCATGTACTGGATACAAGGTCCATGGGTGGGCTCCTAGATCACCCTAGACCCCTAGATCGCCTAGTAGTACCTTGATAGTTTTTGGATTAGCTAACTCGGATCTTATTAAGGATGCACGCAAAGTGGTACAATGCCGGACCCAAGCAAGTATATTATTATTTTCACTAGTTATGTAATATAAAGTTTTCAAACTTCATTGTTTGTCTTAGTAGAAGCCTTCTTAAGTTTGAGAACTTGAGTTATGAAGTGTAGCATGGATGAACTCTATGGTATGACAAGACTTATGTTTCCATTACATGTTTACATTGCTAGCATAGTTTAAGTTGATGTTTTGCATGATAAATCTATTTAAAAATGTATGCCATGTACATATTTCTGAATTATGCATTTTAGCATGAATTATGATCAAGTGCGAGTTTTGTGTTTTTTCCAAGCAGTTTTGAAAAGCCTATTCTTATTTTAATACTTGTTTTGTGAGTAGATGGTACTTACTAAGCATTTGCTTATAGATTTGCATTTCCTTATATTGCAGATAAAGATAAAGGAAAGCTCGAGTAGGAGGAGGCAGCAGGAGCGGTGTTTTATGTGTATGTGACGGAACAGTGGAAGGAGATCTGGGAACTTGTGATTGTTTGGAATATGTTAGAACTGATGCTAAAGTATCACTAGTTGCTT
This sequence comes from Zingiber officinale, assembly GCF_018446385.1. Taxonomy (NCBI): domain Eukaryota; kingdom Viridiplantae; phylum Streptophyta; class Magnoliopsida; order Zingiberales; family Zingiberaceae; genus Zingiber; species Zingiber officinale. The sequence continues at coordinate 78,677,078 of NC_055990.1, forward strand.
AGGATGAATTTATCAATTTGGCAGTAATTAGAGTGGCAAAGATAAGTACAAAGGGGAGAACAACCCCTTTTTGTAGAGCAGGGTGTGACCCCCACACGGCTCGTGACACGACCGTGTGGATTCACACGACCTCGGACCTCTTCCCCTTGGCCAAGGTAACACGGCCGTGTGGATTTTCACGGCCGTGCACCTCTCCCTCTCGACCAAGGTGACACGATCGTGTGGATTCACACGACCATGCACCTCTCCCTCTCGGCCAAGGTGACACGGTCGTGTGGATTCACATGGCCTTGCATCTCTCCCTCTCGGCTAGGGTGACACGGCCATGTGGATTCACATGGCCGTGCACCTCTTCCTCTTGTCCAAGGTGACACGGTCGTGTGGATTCACATGGCCATGCACCTCTTCCTCTCGGCCAAGGTGGCACGACCATGTGACCCTCACATGGGCGTGCATTGCCAAGGTGACACGGCCGGTCATCGCTACAAGGCCAGGTACCACTCCTTCTCGGGTAAGGCTACACGGTCGGTCAGGGTCACATGACCCATACTCACTAAAAGCTCTAGACTCCCTTCCAACTCTGCTTGGCTCCAAGTCACGTTCTATCAGTCGAAACAAGTTTGGAGTAGATTTCTGGGCTGAATAGTATATAATAAGTAAGAATGCCAAAATTTAGATAAGAAAAAGAGTAACGCCTGCTCCATTAAGGTAAGCCTAGAAGGGCGGGGTGTTACAAAGGACTTGTTGGGTGTCACACTTGATTTTGTAAACTTCACAATATATAGATTACACAACTTTAGTGGACCACTAATTGTTTTGAAAATTAGTAGGGTACTTGGCAGATTAGTTTTCCATTTTATTGCAAATTTCTTCCATTCTCTAGTGATAGCATGCTGAACGATTTGTTTATTGATCCTTCTAATTTTGTGATTATCAAGAAGCTCTATAGTAACAAAAAAAAAAGCAAATGAGGAGATAAAAAACTTGACAAGGGAAAGGCAAAATAGACGCTCATTTAATAGAAGATTCAAAAGCCACACAATCAAATAGAATGTCAAAAGGCTCTACAAATATGGACAATATTTCAAGGTTAAAGATAAAGGGCATTATACTGGAAGTTGCTTTCAACAATCTTAGATAGCCAATTGGAGAAAATGCAACAAAAATGCAAAGTTCTCTTGCCATGATTATTCGCGAGAAAGTACCAATAACTTATAAAACTTGGAAGCATGTTCCTATGGACATCAAGGAGCGTGTATGGGAAGCTATTAATGTAAATATAAATAATTATGTTTTAATTTTTTAGATATAAACAAATTACTTTTTTATGTTGTTTGTTAACATTTGATTGTGTATCCAATTTTTATGCATTTGTAATTGACATACAAGGTTGATGCTGGTTGGAAAAAGGGTTGTTTGAGCTTGGCAAAATAAAAAGTGGTGATAATGAAAATGTAGTCTCACACAAAACTACATTGTCATCAATCGTAACAATCCAGCAAAGTTGCATGTGCCACCTCCTGAATCAAGTATTCCAGTAGACAGTTGGAGCAAGTTCGTGATAACACATTTGTCGGATAATTTTAAAGATAATAATTCTTTTGTCTCAAATTATGAGCTCTTTCTTGATAGACTAGTGTGATTGGTAATGGTTGGCATTGTTTCCTTGTTTGCTTTTTAAGGTCATAAGTGGGAAACAACAAGAAAGAAGAGCCTAAAACAAATACACCTATCAAATTTCTCAAAAACAATATGCACAACTAGTTAAAGAAATAGGAAGTAATCTTTAATTACTAATTATAAAAAATTTGATAGCATACTGAGAAAAGGTTTAAATATAATTAAGTTATTTGTTAATTCTATTAGAAGAATGAATTGTGTAATGATAATGAAATCAATCGAGCTATCCTTTGGAAGAAAGGTTGACTGAATAAAGGAGGAGATTTTGATGGTGATGAGCTAAAGGCTACAACATCAAAAATCATAAGAAAATGTTAAAATATTTAAGCTTCTCATGGTAATGGTTCCCATTTAAATAGTGCTCAATAAATGTCTTTTTTTATTGTATGATTATGGTATGTTACAGGAGGGAAACCAAGTGACTTGCGAACCAACACATGACATTCTCACAGTTGCACTTAATTCCAATGAACATGGTGGACGTACAAGGGCAGTTGGATCTTATGTCACTCCAAGTACATACTTTGGCTTATTGAAATTGGGGTTTGACTCTAAAAAAGCTATATTTATTGATCAACAAAATCTATTGCTAGAGCAACATAAAAAAATTTTAGAGCAGGATGATCGGATAAACAAATTAGAAGCTATGGTTTTAAAAAAACCTAAGGTTGAGAATGATGAGAAGAGAAGTTATAACTTCAAGTTTCCTCTTTCCTTGAATGAAATTGAGTTAAAACATGATAATCCACAGTCAAAGGAGATGAAAACAAATAGTGATGATGACGATGTGGATATGATTGACGAGGTCGAGGCCTTGAAGGTATCTTTAATCTCTTATTGGAACTTATATTTTATTCCATGCCATAATTTAGTCTTTGAAGTTTTGAAAATATAGAATTAGCATTTATGAATCTACAAAATTTTTTTTAGATCCTTTAGTATGCAGCTAAGAAGATACTTTAGGTAGTGATGCAATAAGTAAATAATAACATAGCAACATATAATGATTAGATACTTAAAAGCCTATAATTATATTCCAACACATGGAATATTCTATTATGATACTAATCATATAATAGTTACCAATGTGGATTGGAAGAATGAACTTATGCAAGTACCACCTATAACTTGACCAAGACTTTATTGCTCATGTCATATTAAGTCAGTGCAGCTGAAAGAGATAGAACATGTAGATATCAATTCATCAATGAATCAATGTAACATGGATGTTCCTCTATATAATCATGTTCTTACATCCTATTCATGCATGATATTGATTTTAATTATAATTTTCTTGGCAAATTAATTTTAATTGGTTGAATTATAGGTTGAAGCATTATGTTTTATCTTATAAGGTCAATCAGTTACATTGAGTTTGGAATCGAGCATCCATGTAGCTTTTGTTACAATTATTAGTCTTGGGAGAGATGATGAGCATCTTAATGGTGGTCCAAGTACACTTACAGACCATTGGTGTGTTATCGTTGATGAAACATTGGATGAAACAACCCCTTTGCTAGTTCTAAACCCTACATGCTAAAGCATCGGCGATGCAATAGGATCACATGTAGCTTGGCCCAGACACTTGATGCAAACATAAGATCATAAGGTAAATGCTTTAATATATTTAAATTTAACTATACAAGTATCTAATAAGTATAAATTGCAATTTTCTAGAAGGTCAAGGGCAAAAAGTTGATCATGTTGAAAAAAACTTCGATTGCAATCTCCGAGTGAGCAATCATTAGTAGTGCAATCATCTAGTGTGCCTAGATCACTATGGTTGTTGTATTATTATTGCAAATGTGCTATTCATGGTGGGTCTGTCAAATTAATGATGGAGTATGGTGGATTTGGTAGTGTATTTGGTAGTAAGTACGAAGCCACCATTTGCCTTGAGGGCATCATCCCTTGTTGCAACTTATCCCAAATTTCATACAATTGCATTGTCGTGTACATATGGTACGTATGTTGTTTGCATGTACTAACACTTTAACTCTTGATTTATAAGTTATATTTATCCCTATCTTATGAATTTTCTTATATGTTTAAATGTTAGGCACTTATATAAAAAGATGGAGGAAAATAAGATTTAGAGTTTTAGATTTGTGGATCCATATGTTGTTGGGTGTCACTTCAGAGGAGTTGATAAGAGGGCCCATAGTTTGGCAGGAAGGTTGAATGACACACCAACAAACCAACTAGTTTCGGTTCCAGTTAACATAGGGTATGTAAAATATTGATTGAACACTCATTTTTCTTTGCTAAAGACTTGCTTAACTACATGCCTTTATAATTGTGTATATATATAGTTTCCATTGAATTTTGTTTGTCATCGACCCTCACAAAGAGGTTGTTTCTTTGTTGTATCCTCTCAATCATCACAATCATAATGAGACTTCGAAGAATATTGTGAATATGTAAGCTTTATTAGGAAATTGTTGTGAATATTTCTTATAATTTGTCCTTGTATACTAGATGCAATAAAAATGTATAATCTCTTATGAATATTTGAGGGCCTTGCAATTGTTCAATATAGAGAATGACAAGCATGAGAAGAAACAGCCTTTATGGAAAATAGTCAAGGTATGTTTTCTAGTAACTTTCTTTGTCAAGGAAAATATCATTTGTTCCTTGTAATGTTATGCCTTCGCTAAGATTATTCCGCATACTTATTTGATTTCATTTGGAATTCCACAAGTTTGAAAAGATAATGCAATATGTTGGCATTAGTAATCATGTATTGGAGTAGTAATGCAATATGGATCAAATTAGTGAAAGCCTCCTATGTTGCATCATTTGTTGGCATCCAAACCATTTTATGTTATTTACCATTTTCATTATTTTTTGCGCATTACAATTGTTGTACCTACTCATCTAATTGTGTTAGTTATTAAATAGAAGCTTTGATTGGAATGACTCATCATTTTTATTTTTTTAATATTGTCTTCTGAGTATTAATTGCGATGTATAGTTGAGTTTGTGGAATAAAAATGCATGTGCAAATGCATATGTTGAGTAAGATAATAATTCTCTTGTCTCCAAAAGTTATGATTAGCTTGCTTCAATATCTCATTCCATTATCACTCCATATGTGATTATGATTCGATTGCGGTAACAAAGCACCTACCTTCTTTTGAATTTAGTTCCATTTTTTTCATTGATACATTGTTGGCATATTCTAAGATATTGTTCTGGCACACGATGGCGCTTAGATTACGAGCATTTAGTCCTATGATTTACTTGCATAGTAGTATTCGATAAAACCTATGTTTGGAACTTTACCGACCTTTATTGCTCACCCTCTTGTTGTTTGTGGGTCATCAAGTATTATTTAATTATTTCTTCTATCAGCCAGCTAATCCCTAGCCATTTGGTTTCTTTGTGTCAGTCTACTTAATATTTCATCTTTTGCTCTATGTTAATTTAATAAAAGAGATTTAGTGGCACTTATGATGTCTTTTACACAGATAATAACTTTATGTTTGAAGGGCATCCATATCTTTTGAACTCGGTGTAAAAAAGTAATAAATATTATGGTATAAAGATGTGAATGCTTTTGGAACTCTGAAATTTCCTCTTGATCTTACTATGCCTTTGACTGGTATTGATGGTGTCTAATAAATTTTCGTCCTATCCGCATGAATGAAAGTATTTCCTTCACATATAGAGATGTCATGTGAATTCTATTTTTCTTTCTATTTGTTTTCTCCATTCTAATCTGTCTAACATTATATGTTATATAAATATCTTTGTAAGAAATGTTGTGTGACTAGTGATGACCATAGTTATAATATTTTTTTTTCATCAATAAGAAAACCCACTATTTCACATAAAAGAAATAGCAATTCCAAGTTGACATGCATTCTCTGTTGGATCGAGACCGCGTTAGAAGGGGAGAGGAGGGGTGAATAACGCTCGTGGCTTTCACGCGTTTCGGATTCAGAAAACTTAACAAGTAACGTAGCGGAAATTAAAATAAGCACAACACAGAAGAACCCAAGTATTTACTTAGTTCGGAGCCTTGAGCGACTTCTACTCCAAGGCCCGCGATTGTTGATCACTTTCGATGGGCAACAACTATAATATCGTAAAGAATACAAATGTGTATTACAATAAGTGCAATAAAAAATATACCGACAACACGAAATTGAAATCTCGAAGCTCCAGGTCATCGGGAACTCGTAACAGCACTTCTGGATCGTCTTGTTAGCAGCACACAGGAGACAGAACACTCTTGAATTGATTATCTGAGCTGCCGATAGAGATGCCCTTTTATTAGATGTTGAGGGTGCCTCCATGGACTCACTGAGGCACCTCAAATGTGAAACCTTACTCGGATCCTGCGCTGTGATAAGCCTCCGCTGGCTGCTCGTTATCCACCTTGAGGAACCTCCATCAACTGTCCAAGGCGCCTCAAAGCTATGGTCCAGGGTGCCTCCAAGTCTCATGGAGGCGCCTTCATCTCCTCTACGTAGCCAGCTCACCTTTGCACCCGAGGCACCTCCAAGCTTCATGGAGGACACCTCAGGTACTGTTCATCCGAGGCAAACCTTGTTCTTTTGACCTTGCAAGACATGTTGTCCCAAAAACAACCACATATCTTGTAAGACAAAGGTTAGCACGATATAAATACAATAAATGAAGTATCTGACAGTCTATAGACTGTTCGGTTCTGACTTCAGATTTCCAACCGGAAACCCTAGGTCGAACTGACGCCTACTGTTCCCTCTTCCGGGGAACACGTCCTCACCTACTCATCTCAGGAGAACATACCTGTTGTCATTTCGGTCCCCTACATTGACTGGACTTTCCGCCTAGGGTTACCATCCCCTAGGACCTGTTTTTCGCCACCTAGGGTTATCTCCCCCTAGGATCTAAGGTTACCACCCCCTAGGGTTTTCCTCCACCTAGGGTTATCACCCCCTGGGACCTAAGGTTACCTTCCCTTTAGATTTTCCACTTGCCTAACCACAGTTAGGAATTTCCTGAAATCTCATTTAAGCTCATTAGATAACAATTAACCTTAACTTTGAATTTCTTTTACCATTATCAAAACTAAGGTTCGATCGTCGGATGCTTCCCGCACCAACAATTTCTCCCTTTTTTGTTATGTCAACTAAAATTCAAAGTTAAGAAAAAGGATAATAATGAAAAGATATTAACATAAGCACATACAAAGCTCCTCCTTAATAATAGCTCCCCCTTTAGAAAAATTTTAAAATTTAATTTTAAAATTTCTTTTAGTTTTCTTTGATTTTTCTTTAAATTTTTGTATACTCTCCCCCTTTGCCATATATCAAAATCACCAAGAGAGTAAAGAAAAAAAATGGCCTTAATTTAAATAATATTTACCTTGTCATTCAAAAAGATAGAAAGATAGAGCGTTTAAATAATTTAAAAGTTTAAACATACTCTGTTTGATAAACACTTAGATTTAATTCGCTTGTACAATTTTTAGCTAAGTGAATTGACTTTGAAAAGTAACTTAGGTAATTTTTGACAAGCTTTTATACACTTTAAAAAACTTAGTCAAATTTGGAAAAAACTTTAGAAAATAATAATTAGATAATTTTGAAAGACTTGTAAAAATTTTAACTGAGGTCATTTTCACTTTGGAGAATAAAACAAACAGAAAATATTCCTAAAGTCCAAGTATGAGTAACTGAAAGGTAAATACTTAAATTTCTTGGCCACATGTTGTTAGCTAGAGCCCTAGAGGCAATCATTTGATGATTGTATTATGGACTTATTGTATCATATTTTTATATTAATAAAGGTATTTGTTTGGTTATTATACTTACTTGTATTGGTGCCAAATAAACTAAGTATAATAACGTCCTTGAGTAGAAGGTTCTTACCTATATCAATCGATTGGTTGAATCGATAGTGAGATGATATAGGGAACACTACTCTTAATTATTCCTATTCGAGTATTAACATTCAGGGACAATGTTAATACAATAAGACTAGCATGTAGGTCAACTCGATGACTTGATCTCACAAGTCATGGATATAGAGATATTAAGTTGACACATGGGTATACATTAGAGAATGTATACTGAATGACCCGCCATGAGAAAGTATCATGGATCGTTATATGAGTGTCATATACTTTCTCATGTGGCTATTAGTATGACTACTAGTCCTTAGACCTGAAGTCACCATAAATCCCTACATAAGGAGTTATGTACTTTGGTTTCATCAAACGTCACCCGTAACTGGGTGGACTATAAAGGTGATTACTGGGTATATAATAAATTATGCAGAGGGATGTGAGTGATGTAGATGAGATCTATCCCTCCTCTATGACGGGAGAGACATCGGTATTCTTGATAGAGTGAGACCACGAAGTGCATGGCCATGCCCAAATGAGTCAATATAGGATATTGAGCTCATTTGATTTAGTGAGTCTACTTGGAGTTCAAGATTTAGATTGGTCAGAGGATGACACAGTCTATGCCTCACATTGACCAATCTAGATGTCTAGGATAGAAGGGCACTTGTCATATATTGTGAGGAGTCACAATTAGTAGTCACAAGGTGATGTTTGATCTCAACATTCATGTAACTTGGGTAGTAATGATGTGTTGCTAGATACCACTCATTACTTATGCTCCTAAATGGGTTTAGGGCATTGCCAACATTACAAGAACCTATAGGTTCACACACTAAGGACAATTAGATGGAGATTAGGTTCATATGATGAACCAAGAGGATTAGATTCATTTGATGAATCAAATTGGATTAAGAGTAATCCTAATTGGGCTAACTTGAGTTCGACTCAAGTTGATTCATGTATTCAATGAGTCTAATTTAGATTATGACTCATTGAATCAATTTAATTAAATGAATTAGATTCATTATATTAAGTTGGCTTGAATCAAATGGTTGGATTCGATCAACCATGGAAGATATTTGGTCAAGTTTGACTTGACTTGAGAGGAAGATAAAAGTCAAGTTTGACTTGACTTTATGCCACCTCATTGGTGAGTTGGCATTGATGTGGACTAATGATGTTACTCCACATCATCATGGGTGCCACCTCATAGAAGTTACAATGTCATTTTCTTTAATAGCTTCACATTAATTGCACTTAATGCAATTTTTGGGAGTTACACAACTGGAAAGTGGCCAGCCACTTTTGAATGGGAATCAAAAATTGATTTTCCTCATTCAAGTGCATTATTCCTTCTTCTTCCTCTTGGAGCTCTCTTCCTCTCCCTCTCCTCCTCAACTTGGTCGAACCACACATAGGTGCTAGCACACCTCTTTGTGTGTTTTTCTCCACCTACGAGTCCGTGTGGATACTTCTAGAGGAGTATCTATCTTGATACTCTTGAGATCCGGCACCGTTTGGACGAGCGGGAACGTGAAGGGCTTCACTTCAAAGGTATAACTCGTTTCATGTAGATCTAGGAGTAGATCTAAGTAGGAACTCGTACTCGTAATTTTGTTTTGAAATCTTTTCTTCGCACGAGATCCGTTGGCTAGGGTAATTCGGGGTTTTCGCGACGCGAAAAATTGGTTTTCGCGGCCCGAAAAACCCTACAGTGGTATCAGAGCCACGTGCGAAGCGAGTACGAGTTTAGATTCGTATTTTTATGAAAAATATAAATCTGTAAACTTTCTATAAATTCATGTTTTTTATAGTTTTAATGGGTATTTTTCTCGTAGAAGCGAAGCACAAGTGTTTCGGCACTTGTAGGCTTCGACTACCGAGAAGAATTTTCAAAACGGCAAAGTTTCACCCCAAAATTTTTGGGACAGTGGGCTAAGGCGCTCTTGGATCGCTTAGGAGCAACTCGCAATGGTTAGATCGCGGGTAGGGGTACTGCCCCTAACCCCGCAAGGGGATTTGCTCCGCGATTGCGCCCGAAATCGCTAGTCGGGACCGCCGGGAAAATTTACTCATAAAATCTGTAAAATTATGAAAAATTACAGAAAAATTTTGAAAAATATATAATTTTGAATTATATATTATTTTTGTGATAGTCATGGCCCAAAGACCCAATTCGATTGGACAATTGTGTTGTAATTCATAATACGGCATGCGTGCCGTTATGTGATGTGCGTGCTTGTATTTTATTTTATTTTATTTTATTTTCGCGACCTGCACGTCGTGCCTTTCTCTTATATTCTGGTTGTAAATTAGATTTAGACTCGAATGTAACTCGAGTTTCAAAATTGTAATGTAATTTTGAAGCGGTGGAAGGTCCACACGAGACGGAGTTACGAGGAGGGCGCGAGCAACACAAGGTGGTCAAAGGAAGAAGCTTGAGAAGCTGTTGACCTTAGGTTGACCATCCGATCTTCTCATTGGCTTGAGAAGATCGTAGTAGGGCCATGACACAATCACAAAATAGTTTAATTAATTGCTTATATGTATGTGATGCATGCTAGTTAATTAAGTAATTAATTAGTGCCTAGCGATTAGATTTGATATAAATCGTGCACATGATGCACCCTTCGATTAGATTAGATCTATCGAGTATATGATACGCATCATCGTTTAGATTAGATCTAAAACGTGTCAACTCGTAATGCCTACCATGCCGTGATACCTACCACTACTTCGATCGCATGCTGTTGTTGAATCTGCCAAAGCAGAGCAACACATACTATCTTGGTAGGGTACGGAGGGACAATCTTGGTCCCGCCTATCAACGCATGGGTGAATACAAACTCAATTAGATTGAGTATTCCTAGTTTACTTGGTTAGATCGAGTACAACTATAGGCATTCTTCCAATGGTTGGAAAGGTAGGACAAAATCACGTTTATATTAATTCTCGGGCGTATTAGCCAAAGCTAACTCGAGTTTTAATATAAATGAGGATTTTATCCTATAAACAAGAGTTGCAAAGAGATGTAATTGGTAATCGTTACCTACCGATCATACTAAGTCTTGGGCGTATTAGCCAAAGCTAACTCAAGGGTTAGTATGATGTGGATCTTGTCCCACATGAATTATAGAATTCAGTGGGAGCATCATTTAGTTAAAGGCCTAATTAAATGATTAAGAATATGATACTTATTTCTGTATTTATTTCTGTTATAGAATTGCCATGACGTCGAACACGAACACCTTCTCCCTGCGATCTATCCTCGAGAAGGACAAGCTCAACGGAGCAAACTTCCTGGACTGGTATAGGAACCTGAGAATAGTTCTCACCCAAGAACGTAAACTGTACGTTCTGGAGCAGCCCATTCCAGAGGCTCCTCCTGCCAATGCCCCGCAAGCTGACAAAGATGCTTACAAGAAGCATCAAGATGACGCATTAGATGTGTCCTGTCTAATGCTCGCGACCATGAACTCTAAGCTTCAGAAGCAACACGAGTTAATGGGCGCTTATGATATGGTTGAACATCTTCGTCAGCTGTATCAAGGACAAGCGAGGCATGAGAGATTTGAGATCTCAAGGGCACTGTTTCAGTGCAAGATGTCAGACGGGGCTCCCGTAGGCCCATATGTACTCAAAATGATTGGGTACATAGAGAACCTACAAAGGTTGGGGTTCCCTCTTGGCCAAGAGCTAGCTACTGACCTGATCTTGCAATCCTTGCCGGATAGCTACAGTCAATTCGTTCTAAACTACAATATGAACGACTGCCCGAGCTGCTTAGCATGTTAAGAACTGCTGAGCTAAACCTTAAGAAGGCTAAGCCCAACACTGTTCTGATGGTTCAGAAACATAAGGGCAAGGGCAAGCCCAAAGGAAAGGGAAAGTCCCAAGCCAAGGGCAAAGGCAAGGCACTGAAGCCTAAAGGAGGGGTCGCCAAGGATGCTACCTGCTTCCACTGTGGTCAGACCGGGCATTGGAAGAGGAACTGCAAGGTATACTTGGATGATCTTAAGAAGAAGCGAAGTGAGACTTCCACTTCAGGTATATATGTTATAGAAGTCAATCTATCTATTTCTACATCATGGGTATTAGATACTGGATGTGCTTCTCACATTTGTACTGATGTGTAGGCGCTGAGAAATAGCAGGGCATTGACAAAGGGCGGGGTGGACCTACGAGTAGGCAATGGAGCACGGGTTGCTGCTGTTGCTGTAGGGACTTACTTTCTATCTCTGCCCTTGGGGCTTGTACTAGAGTTAGTCGATTGTTGTTATGTGCCTGCATTAACTAAGAACATTATATCAGTTTCTTGTTTGGACAAGAAAGGTTTCTCGTTTACAATAAAGAACAAATGTTGTTCCGTCTTTTTAAACGATATGTTATATTGTAGTGCACCTCTGATAAACGGACTCTATATTCTAGACCTTGAGAGCCCTATCTATAACATAAATACCAAGAGGTTCAAGTCAAATGACATGAACCAAACCTACCTCTGGCACTGTCGCTTAGGTCATATAAATGACAAGCGCTTATCCCAGCTCCATAAGGATGGTACGCTGGACTCATTTGATTTTGAATCATATGAGGTATGCGACTCATGCCTACGAGGCAAGATGACCAAGACTCCCTTTAGTGGGCACAGCGAGAGAGCAACTGATTTGTTAGGACTCATATATAGTGATGTATGTGGCCCTTTCAATGTTGTTGCTAGAGGCGGTTATAGGTACTTCATCATATTTACTAATGATTTTAGTAGATATGGTTATGTGTACTTGATGACACATAAGTCTGAATCCTTTAAAAAGTTCAAAGAATTCAAGAATGAAGTACAGAACCAGCTTGGCAAGAGTATTAAGATACTTCAATCCGATCGAGGTGGAGAATACCTTAGCCATGAGTTCCGTGACTATCTAGCTGAGTGTGGGATTCTATCCCAACTCACTCCTCCTGGAACACCACAGTGGAATGGTGTATCCGAAAGGAGGAATCATACCTTATTAGATATGGTACGATCGATGATGAGTCACACAGATCTTCCGACATACATATGGGGCTATGCTCTAGACACGGCAGCTTTTATACTCAACCGAGTTCCATCCAAGGCCGTGATAAAGACACCATATAGGATATGGACTGGGAGAGATGCCCAGGTGTCTTTCATGAGGATTTGGGGTTGTGAGGCTTATGTTCAACGTCAAGTCTCAGACAAGTTAGGACCCAAATCTGACAAGTGCTACTTTATTGGATATCCCAAGGAAACTAAGGGATATTACTTCTACATTCCCAGTCAGCACAAGGTAGTTGTGGCAAAGACTGGGGTTTTTCTAGAAAGGGACTTTGTTTCTAGAAAGACTAGTGGGAGCGCGTTCGATCTTGAAGAAGTTCAAGATGCGAACAATAGCACTGATGCCTCGATGGAAATTAAACTGGAACCATAAAGTATTGTGGATGATGTTCCACAAGGAGTTGAGGAACAACAACCGGTTCAAGTAGACATACCTCTTCGCAGGTCTGATAGGGTACGTCGTCAGCCTGAGAGATACTCATTTCTCTTGTCTGACCATGATGACATTATGCTCATAGAGGATGAGCCTACCACCTATCAAGAAGATGTGATGAGACCAGATTCCGAGAAATGGCAAGAAGCTATGAGATCCGAGATGGAATCCATGTACACCAACCAAGTATGGACTTTGGTTGATCCACCTGAAGGGGTAAAACCCATTGAGTGTAAGTGGGTCTTTAAGAGAAAGACTGACATGGATGGACTTATCTATAAGGGTCGCTTGGTAGCTAAAGGTTTCAAGCAGATTCATGGTATTGACTATGATGAAACCTTTTCTCCAGTAGCGATGTTTAAGTCAATTCGGATCATGCTTGCTATTGCAGCCTACCATGACTATGAGATATGGCAGATGGATGTCAAAACTGCGTTTCTGAATGGAAACCTGCTCGAGGATGTGTACATGACACAACCTGATGGTTTTGTAGATCCACAGCATACTAGCAGAGTATGCAAGCTGCATAGGTCCATTTATGGACTAAAGCAAGCTTCTCGGAGCTGGAATCTTCGATTCGATGATGCAATCAAATAGTTTGGTTTCATCAAGAACGAAGATGAGCCTTGTGTCTACAAGAAGGTTGTAGGGGACATAGTTGTCTTCCTCATATTGTATGTGGATGACATACTACTCATTGGGAAGGACATCCCTATGCTTCAGTCTGTCAAGACTTGGCTAGGGAGTTACTTCTCAATGAAGGACTTAGGTGAGGCATCCCGCATTATAGGGATACAGATCTATAGAGATAGATCTAAGAGATTGTTTGGCCTAAGTCAGAGTACATACATTGACAAGGTACTCCTTCGGTTTGCCATGCAGAACTCCAAGAAGGGATTTCTGCCGATGTCACATGGCGTGAGTCTTTCGAAGACTCAGGGTCCCTCTTCTAGAGAGGAGAGAGACCGCATGGATCAGATCCCTTATGCCTCAGCCTTAGGATCGATCATGTACGCCATGCTATGTACTCGACCTGATGTCTCGTATGCTTTGAGCATGACGAGCAGATACCAGTCAGATCCAGGTGAAAGTCACTGGATAGCGGTCAAGAATATTCTTAAGTACTTAAGAAGGACTAAAGAATATTTCTTGATATATGGAGGCGATGATGAGCTAGCTATAAAGGGTTACAGTGATGCTAGCTTCCAGACCGACCAGGATGACTATAGATCGCAGTCGGGGTTCGTATTTTGCATTAATGGTGGTGCTGTTAGCTGGAAGAGTTCGAAGCAGGATACAGTAGCTGATTCTACAATAGAAGTCGAGTACATTGCTGCATCAGAGGCAGCAAAGGTGTAACACCCACGAATTTCTTAAGCTCAGTATGTGAAGATTTTCTCTTTAAATAAAAGAAGACAAGATGGAACCAAAAATATATATAAAAAAAAAAGAGAATTGGTCAAGGATTGAACCTTGAACCTTCTTAAGCTAAGGATTTTGGAATTACCATTAGACCATCATGAGTTATTGTTGAATAGAGAATGGATATTGTAAATATAGATAAAACCATGATTAAGAGAAGGAAGCAAGAAACATCAAGTAACTTTCTTCCTCCCTCTCTTGATTAAGAAGCAAGACAAGTTGTCTTTTCCTTCCTCACTCTTTCCCATTTTCGTGAAGATCCAAGAGGGAAGGAGAGGAGAGGGAGTAAGAGGATGAATGAAGACATTTCTTCATCATTAAGAGAATAAAAGATGAGTTAAGAAGAGGGGAAAGCAAAGTCTCTTTTTGCTTCTTACTTCCACCTAGCATAAGAGGAAAAACCAAGAAGGGATTTCATTTTTTCTTCCCTCCCCTCACCATTGCCGTGACCTAGAGCATCCTCTCTTCTTTCCCGAAAATCCAACTAAGGTTTTCTACCTACGAAAACTAAACCAACAAGAAGGAACCCTCAAGATCTACCTCTCACAAGCAAGAGAAGCACAAAGGAGCACTAGGAGGAGAAGCTCTCTTCTTTCTCTTAAAAATGGGTACCTTCTCTTAGGAAAAGACCAAGCAAGAGGAGGTGAGTATCCCCTAACCTGTGGTACAAGTTGTTATATGGTTTTTATTCGAGTTTAGATGAATTTACAACCTAGAGTTTCCTTTAGAAATTTTGGTCATGATACTTGTAAAGTTTATGGAAGCTTAAAATCAAAACCAATATGTTTAAGTTTTTCCTCATGATATGCTATGAATATGACCTTGATATTTCATGCTTGTACAAGGCTTGGAGTTAGGTAATACCCTACCTTAGGGTTCGGCCATGAAGAGGCTTAAAAACCTAGGGAAGCTTAATTTAAAAACTAACATGCCTATGATCTCTTCTATGATGATATATGAATATTTTCCTTGATGTTTATACTTGTATGTTGCTTAGAACTAGTAGGACCCTACCTTAAGGTTTTGGCCATGAAGGGATTTAATACCTTAAGGAGGCTCAACCTCAAATCTAGCTTGCTTATGTTTTACCTTATGAAAATATATGAGAATACCATAATGCACTTAAGATTTCATGTTGCTTAGGGTTAGGTTTCACATGATAAACTTTTGGACAACATAAAATGTAAGGCTTAGGCAAGCCTAAACTCAACCCTAACATGTTTATGTTCCTCCCCATGATATGCTATGAAATTCATAAGGTACTCACATGCTTGTAAATTCTAGAAGAAGTACCAAGTATGAAGTTTTCCATAATATGTTGTGAATGTTCTCTTAATGTTTTATACTTGTATGTTGCTTAGAACTAGTAGGATCTTACCTTAAGGTTTCGGCCATTAAGGGATTAAATACCTTAAGGAGGCTCAACCTCAAATCTAGCTTGTTTATGTTTTACCCTATGAAAAGATATGAAGATAACATAATGCACTTGAGATTTCATGTTGCTTAAGGTTAGTTTTTTTCCATGATGAACTTTCGGCCAACATGAAATGTAGGGCTTAGGCAAGCCTAAATTCAACCCTAACATGTTTATGTTTTTCTCTATGATATGCTATGAAATTTATAGGGTACTCTTGTGCTTAGAACTTATGCTTTTGTAGCATTCGGCCACTTACACTTGGTGAACTTAGGAAGCTTGAACTTTAACCTAATATGCTCATGTGAATGCCTATGATAAATGCATGGAAATTGATTAGGATTCACATGTTTACATGCTATTTGTAACCAAGTTTTGGACCTTGTATATTTCGGCCAAGATGGATTTTAAAACCTAGGAAGCATAGAACCTAGATCAAATATGCTTATGATGTTCCTTATGATAAATGTTATAGGAATGAATGTGGGTTCATATGCTTGTATGATTTCATGTAACCTAAATGAGCCTATGCATGTTTCGGCCACCCTTAGTGGGTTGTGGATTTAGACTAAATTGTGACCCAATATGTACTTTCCTTGCCATGATATGAATTAGAAGAAGTTAACTTGTGATCCATGCATGATTATGTTTTCTTTTTCTTTCCATGATGTATTATATTACTCGTTTAAATATGCTTATGAACTATGCATGAGAATGATATCTAAAATGGCTATGTGCCCAAAATATGATGGCTATGTGCCCAAGACAAATATGATGGCTATGTGCCCAAGACAAGTATGATGGCTATGTGCCCAAGTATGCATGGCTATGTGCCCATTTATGCATACCTTATGAATGACATGAACATGACATGCTATGAATGACATGAACGAAATATGATATGAATGACATGAACATGATATGCTATGAATGACATGAATATGATATGCTATGAATGATATGAACATGATATGCTATGAATAACATGAATAAGATATGCTATGAATGACATGAATATGTTATGAAATGATAGAGATATGATATGACATGTATTTTACTTTGAATGGCTTGTACCAAAAGGGTGGGCTCCTTATGCGCCCCTAGGTCGAATTACGGGCCTAGTAAAGGGTGGGCTCCTTACGTGCCCCTAGGCCGAGCTACGGGCCTAGTTTCCTAGTAGGTTCAAGACTAGCTACCTTGGGTCTACTTAGGATGCGCGCATTATGTATGTATGTGGTACTAAGCCGGGCCCCTTCATGTTGAGATTATTTTCAAGTACTATATGATATTGTTTTAAGACATCTCACCCATGACATAAACCATGTTTTGAAAGGCATATTGCACATGACATTACCCATGTTTTAAAGGACATCTTGCAATCCATGCTTACGAAATGATGTGAAAGGATGCTTACTGTTATGCTATGATATGATGTCTTGATGTTATGAAAAGAAATGTCATGATGTTTTCACTTATGCTATGATGTACACTTATGTTATAATATGATCTATACCATGATATAATGATTTCCCATGTTATGATATGACCTATGCTATGATATGATGATTTCTTATGTTATGACATGATTTATGCTATGATATGATGTTACTTATGCCATGATATGATGATTACTTATGTTATGACATGATTTATGCTACGATATGATGTTACTTATACCATGATATGATGATTACTTATGTTATGATATGAGTTATGCTATGATATGATGTTACTTATACCATGATAAGATTTATGACATGATATGATATGTTTTAATTACATGATATGAGTGTCATCTATTCCATGATGTATGATATGATGATTTTAAATGATATATTGGTATTTGTGAGTAGGAAAGGATCTCACTAAGCCTTGAGTGCTTACAGATACTTTTCCTTGTACCACAGATAAAGGTAAAGGATGGATAAACTAGAGGAGCAGGAGGAAGGGGCAAGAGATGTGTGATGGTGACTTGGCTAAAGAAATAAAATGACCTGCTGAAGTGAACTTAGAATAATATGTTATGTTATGTGATGTCTTTTATGATTCCCTATGCATGTGTTAGAAATGAATGCTATGACTATTTAAGTTGAACCATGTATTTCATACTCATATGCTTAGTATGTTATTCTATGCTTAGTATGATTCTTGGCAAACATAGATATGCTTCCGCTGTATGTATGTATGAATGTTTAAGTTTACTAAGTCTAAGGGTAAGAAAGTAACCCCGCCCTCACTAGGCAGGAGTGTAGTAAAGGGGCGGGCATTACAAAAGGAGGCAGTTTGGATCCGCAAGTTCATCACTGAACTTGGGGTGGTTCCTAGCATTGCTGACCCCATTGAGCTCTATTGTGACAACAATGGAGCTATAGCACAGGCGAAGGAACCTCGCTCACACCAGCGGACCAAACACATACTACTGCGCTTCCATCTCATTCGAGAGATCATCGAGAGAGGAGATGTGAAGATTTGCAGAGTACCTACAGAGGCTAACATCGCAGATCCCTTGACCAAGGCTTTGTCACAGAGGAAGCATGATGGTCACACTAAGTCATTTGGGCTTAGAGCCTACACTGATTGGCACTAGTGCTAGTGGGAGATTGTTAGCTAGAGCCCTAGAGCCAATCATTTGATGATTGTATTATGGACTTATTGTATCATATTTTTATATTAATAAAGGCATTTGTTTGGTTATTATACTTACTTGTATTGGTGCCAAATAAACTAAGTATAATAACGTCCTTGAGTAGAAGGTTCTTACATATATCAATCGATTGGTTGAATCGATAGTGAGATGATATAGGGAACACTACTCTTAATCATTCCTAGTCGAGTATTAACATTCAGAGACAATGTTAATGCAATAAGACTAGCTTGTAGGTCAACTCGATGACTTGATCTCACAAGTCATGGATATAGAGATATCAAGTTGACACATTGGTATACATTAGAGAATGTATACTGAATGACCTGCCATGAGAAAGTATCATGGATCGTTATATAAGTGTCATATACTTTCTCATGTGGCTATTAGTATGACTACTAGTCCTTAGACCTGAAGTCACCATAGATCCCTACATAAGGAGTTATGTACTTTGGTTTCGTCAAACGTCACCCGTAACTAGGTGGACTATAAAGGCGATTACTGGGTATATAACAAATTATGCAGAGGGATGTGAGTGATGTAGATGGGATCTATCCCTCCTATATGACGGGAGAGACATCAGTATTCTTGATAGAGTGAGACCACGAAGTGCATGGCCATGCCCAAATGAGTCAATATAGGATATTGAGCTCATTTGATTTAGTGAGTCTACTTGGAGTTCAAAATTTAGATTGGTCAGAGGATGACACGGTCTATGCCTCACATTGACCAATCTAGATGTCTAGGATAGAAGGACACTTGTCATATATTGTGATGAGTCACAAGGTGATGTTAGATCTCAACATTCTTGTAACTTGGGTAGTAATGATGTGTTGCTAGATACCGCTCATTACTTATGCTCCTAAATGGGTTTAGGGCATTGCCAACGTTACAAGAACCTATAGGGTCACACACTAAGGACAATTAGATGGAGATTAGGTTCATATGATGAACCAAGAGGATTAGATTCATTTGATGAATCAAATTGGATTAAGAGTAATCCTAATTGGGCTAACTTGAGTTCGACTCAAGTTGATTCATGTATTCAATGAGTCTAATTTAGATTATGACTCATTGAATCAATTTAATTAAATGAATTAGATTCATTATATTAAGTTGGCTTGAATCAAATGGTTGGATTCGATCAACCATAGAAGAGATTTGGTCAAGTTTGACTTGACTTGAGAGGAAGATAAAAGTCAAGTTTGACTTGACTTTATGCTACCTCATTGGTGAGTTGGCATTGATGTGGACCAATGATGTTACTCCACATCATCATGGGTGCCACCTCATGGAAGTTACAAAGCCATTTTCTTTAATAGCTTCACATTAATTGCACTTAATGTAATTTTTGGGAGTTACACAACTTGAAAGTGGCCGGCCACTTTTGAATGGGAATCAAAAATTGATTTTCCTCATTCAAGTGCATTATTCCTTCTTCTTCCTCTTGGAGCTCTCTTCCTCTCCCTCTCCTCCTCAACTTGGCCGAACCACACATAGGTGCTAGCACACCTCTTTGTGTGTTTTTCTCCACCTACGAGTCCGTGTGGATACTTCTAGAGGAGTATCTATCTTGATACTCTTGAGATCCGGCACCGTTTGGACGAGCGGGAATGCAAAGGGCTTCGCTTCAAAGGTATAACTCGTTTCATGTAGATCTAGGAGTAGATCTAAGTAGGAACTCGTACTCGTAATTTTGTTTTGAAATCTTTTCTTCACACGAGATCCGTTGGCTAGGGTAATTCGGGGTTTCCCCGACGCGAAAAAGCGGTTTCCGCGGCCCGAAAAACCCTACACATGTCTAACCATTAGTTACTAGTTGATTACCTAGAGGGCAACAACTTTCACTTGGTTAGTCAAGTTAAGCTTAGAATTCCAGTTAGATTTAACTAACACTGGATAACTTAACTTGATTAATGTATTTTGGTATTTATTGTTCAGACTTACTGCAATGCACAAAAATAAGCATTCTGAAGTCTAGACTGAATCCTATGCATCTCACCCCATTCTAAGTGTTTCAAACACAAACAAGTTAAGCCTAGTGTGCTTGTGAGATGCTCTGGCTGAAATCTAGGGGAACATGATTTGTAGGGTTAAGCCTAGGCTAAGTCCAATTTTTGAAAATCTAAGAAATTAGGATTTTGAAAATATTATTTTTCCTAGAGTTTTAAAACCAAACTGATTAAAGAATAAATTTCAAGTAAAGATAAATCCTATTTTACTAGGCACATCCCTATTTGTCTTCTAAGTGTACTGAACTCAAGTTTAGGTAAGGGCTTTGTGAATATATCAGTTAGGTTTGATTTGGACTCAATATAGTTAAGTACAATATCACCCTTAGCTACGTGATCCCTTACAAAATGGTGTTTTACTTCAATATATTTGGTCCTAGAGTGGTGAATTGGGATTTTGGTTAGATTGATTGAACTTATGTTATCAATTGAAATTTTAGTATTATGATATTCTAATTGGTAGTCTTTTAGGGTATGCATCATCCATAATAATTGAGATGCACATTCTCCTAGGGCTATGTACTCAGCTTCAGTGGTAGATAAGGCAACACAGTGTTGCTTTCTGCTTGACCAACTTACTAGGGACTGACCTAGAAACTGATAGCTACCACTTGTACTTTTTCTATCTAGTTTGCATCCGGCATAGTCTGAGTCAGAATAGACAGTTAGATTAAGGGTGCAAGTTCTAGGGTACCATAGTCCTATATTTAAGGTTTCCTTAATATACCTAAGTATTCTTTTAACGTAAGTTAAGTGTGACTCTTGTTGGTTGCTACTCGGAAAACCTAACGGTTTCACTGTACAAAAATTTTGTACAAAGGTCTGAACCTTTTCCTAGCTACCATGTGTTCTTTTAAATTAAACTTGGATCGCCTGCGGAACTTAACACGCTTGATCCTAAGTTTAATTTATTTGTTCTTTTAGGTTTAGACTTGGATCTCCTGCGGAACTTAACACGTTCGATCCAAATCACCTAGGTTATTAATTCCATTAAATATTAATTTCCAAAATTAGCTTCCATGACTGCATGGCGAGGCATATGACCTTCTTGGATGTCTTGTCTGTCAGCAGATGAAGGCTGAGCACCGGAGACCTGCTGGTTTACTTCAGCGGATTCCTTTTCCTGAGTGGAAATGGGAACACATTACTATGGACTTTGTGGTGGGTTTGCCGAGGACACGACGAGGCCATGACGCGATTTGGGTAATCGTTGATCGATTAACCAAATCCACGCACTTCTTAGTGATTCGGAGGACTGATCCCTTGGATCGATTGACAGATCTGTACTGGCGGGAGATCATTAGATTACATGGTGTCCCTTTGACTATTATTTCGGATAGAGACCCCCGGTTCACGTCTCGATTCTGGCAGAGTCTGCAGCAGGCCTTGGGCACTCAGCTCCGATTCAGTACAGCTTTCCATCCGCAGACAGATGGACAGTCAGAGCGGACTATTCAGACTCTAGAGGACTTGTTGAGATCTTGTGTACTGGATTTTGGAGGCAGTTGGGAGGACCATCCGCAGACAGATGGCACCGTTTGAAGCGTTGTATGGTAGGCCTTGTCGGACACTCACCCTTTGGGATGAGGTTTGGGAGACCCAGCTGTTGGGACCTCATAGAGCTCAGCATGAGGCAGAGTTGGTCCGTCCTATCAGACGGAGGATGTCAGAGGCGCAGGACCGCCAGAAGAGTTATGTAGATCGGAGACGCAGACCCCTGGAGTTCTCTACAGGCGACCATGTATTTCTGCGAGTTTCACCCACGAAAGGGGTGAAGAGATTTGGCCTCAGAGGTAAGTTAGCTCCGCGATACATTGGCCCTTTCTAGATCCTGGAGAGGATTGGAGCAATAGTTTACCGGCTGACACTGCCACCGTCCCTGGCAGGCGTTCACGACATATTCCATGTATCTATGTTGAGGAGATACATACCTGACCCGACACATGTGCTGACAGATATCTCGGTTCCCGTTCAGCCTGACGTCACCTATGAGGAGGTTCCGGTACGAATTCTGGACCGGAAAGAGCGTCAGTTGCGGAACAAGACTATTCGACTGGTTAAAGTCGGATGGCAGCATCATACGGATGAGGAGGCTACTTGGGAGCTCGAGGATATTATCCGAGCTCGATATCCCCATCTTTTTACTTGAGGTATGTGAGTTAATTACCGTTCAACATTTATACTTTCTATCTGATGTTAGTACTTGTTGATGGTAGAAAATAAAATTTGGGGACCAAAATTTTATTAGTGGGGGAGAATGTAAAATACCGAAAAAGGGCAGATAATAATAAGGGGAATTTTTCGGAATTTTTGGAAATTTTTCGGGAAGTTTTCAGAGCTCGTTTGGATGAGTTTATGGGAATAAAAATGGGGCCCAGATGTAATGCCCGCCCTTCCCCTACTGATAGCAAGGGCGGCGCTACGCGAACATATATACATGCATATGCAATCATTGCAGTGGAAGAAAATTAAAACTTAATCATATAAACAAACTAGGTGAACATGCCAGCATTCATGCACATAAAATTGAATTTACTATCTATTACTTGAAACATGATACATGCTTGTTTAACTAGAGCATAAAGCGTACTAAATAAGAGGGAAACTAAACATGTATATTGTTCTCTAGAGTTCATGATAACTAACAATTCTCTAATTAAACTAGTGCTTAACATTTCAAGGTTTCATGGAAACAAGAGAAAGTATAAGTTCACTTTAAGTATAAACCATCCAAACCAGTCCAAATTAATATCAAGTAGCAACCATCAAAAGTAGCAAGAAAAGAAATAGTTCACATGCAAAAGCTTAAAACATATATAAGTCTTGAAACACAAAAACAGATCTCTTCTACCATGCCACTGCCACACACATCTTTGCCCTTCCTGCTGCTCCCTTTAGTTTAGCCATTCTTTACCCTTTTCTGCAGTACAAGAAAATTTAAAACTATAAGCACATAGGCTTAGTAAGATCCTTTCCTACTCACAAAAGCCATAAATCATGAATTAAACATGGAGTGGTGATATATTCATTTAACCAACATCTAGATTTAACATTTCATGCTAGCATAAAGTAGTGTCATACTCATTTGGGAAAATCATAAAAATAGCATATGAGAGCATAAGCATAAGGTAGTAGCATGCTCATCTAGGTATCATAGAATATCTCAAGAGAGCATCTTCCTAAAGCATAATAATCATATAGCATGAAATAAGTATATGCAAGATGTTCTTTTGAAAACATATATCATAATCATGTAGCATGAAATAAGTATATGCAAGATGTTCTTTTGAAAACGTATATCATATAGGTATTTAAACATAAATCTCAACACGAGGGCCCGGCTTTGTACCACATACATGAATTACGCGCATCCCTAAATAAATCCGAGGTAGCTAATCCCGAACCTACTAGGGAACTAGGCCCGTGCTTCGACCTAGGGGCAACTTAGGAGCTCATCCCATGAACCATTCTTAGGGTCCGGTACAAGCCATACAAAAGTAAAATAGCATATCATGTTTCTTGTCATATCATGAAGAGTGCTCTTAGTCCCAACTTATAGGGAAGCATCTCTTAGGCATTTCATCATACATAAGTCTTGCATAATCATAACATGGTGACATAAAGTTCACATATCACATAGCATATCATGAAGAGTCATTATCATGCATAGTTGGAGTTTTGATCTTTCTACAAACCCTAACTCATATCTTGGCCGAAACTTGCATGGGACATGATCTTAAATCTTAAGCAAC
Source organism: Zingiber officinale (assembly GCF_018446385.1). Lineage (NCBI taxonomy): Eukaryota > Viridiplantae > Streptophyta > Magnoliopsida > Zingiberales > Zingiberaceae > Zingiber > Zingiber officinale. The sequence continues at coordinate 78,701,345 of NC_055990.1, forward strand.
TTTAAACAAGGAAAGCATCCTACTAGCATCACATAATACATAGTATATCATGGGAGAAAACATAAGCAATTCTAGTTGGAGTTAAACTTCCCTAAGCCCTTTCATTTCCTTCTTGGCCGAAACTTACAAGACATGGTACTAGGTTTTTAAGCCACATTTAAGCATGGAACATCAAAATAATACCACATAATACAAAGCATAACATGGGAGAAAACATAAGCAAGTCTAGTTGGAGTTGAACTTCCCTAATCCATTCCATTTCCTTCTTGGCCGAAACTTACAAAAGGTATAGTCCTAGGTTTTAAGCAACATAAAGTATGGAAACCTTAAACCAACATCATATAATGGATTACACACCATGAGGAATCATAAGAAAGCATAGTTTAGGTTTTGAAACTCTCTCTAATCCTTTTTATTTCTTCTTGGACGAAACCTAAAGGAGCATGATTCTTAGTTTTAAAGCAACATAAAGCATGAAGACCTTAAACCAACATCATATAATGGATTACACACCATGAGGAATCATAAGCAAGCATAGTATAGGTTTTAAACTTTCTCTAATCCTTTTATTTCTTCTTGACCGAAACCTAAAGGAGCATGGTTCTAATTTTTTAAGCAACATAAAGCATGAAAACCTTGAACCAACATCATATAATGAATTACACACCATGAAGAATCATAAGCAAGCATAATTTAGATTTTAAAACTTTCTCTAATGCTTTTATTTCTTCTTGGCCGAAACCTAAAGGAGCATGGTTCTAAGTTTTTTTTTTAAGCAACATAAAGCATGAAAACCTTAAACCAACATCATCTAATGGATTACACACCATGAGGAATCATAAGCAAGCATAATTTAGGTGTTAAAACTTTCTCTAATCCTTTTATTTCTTCTTGGCCGAAACTTAAAGGAGCATGGTTCTAAGTTTTTAAGCAACATAAAGCATGAAAACCTTAAACCAATATCATATAATGGATTACACACCATGAAGAATCATAAGCAAGCATAGTTTAGGTTTTAAACTTTCTCAATCTTTTTATTTCTTCTTGGCCGAAACCTAAAGGAGCATGGTTCTAAGTTTTATAAGCAACATAAAGCATGAAAACCTTAAACCGACATCATATAATGGATTACACACCATGAGGAATCATAAGCATGTTAGGATGTATACTAAAAGCCTAGCTTTAGGTATAAATATTTATCTAGAAATAAGAATCACATTGGTCAAATGTCTACATTTATGATAAATGTAGTTGTTCAATTAATTTATATTGTAGATAACATGGTGTGTGGAGTCACACACAGAGGATCATGTTATCAGTGCCTTATAAATTATAAACAGTAGCTCACGACCAAGATGGAAAGGAACAAACCATTGGAAGGTCGTAGTGTAATTAGGTATTAGTTTATCTTAACTATATAATTACACTAGTACACTTAGAGTGTATTGAGTAGGACCATTAGAGGTCGTTTCTTTTATACTGACTTTATAAAGGAGCAAATACCTCAGTTATTATGGAAGTGTGTGCTCTTAATCCTAATATAATAGTAAGCACATATATTTGATATTTATTTCTTTAATTTATCAATGGGTGAGATTTAGTTCGATAAATCAATAAGCCCGATAAGTTGGGAAATGATATTACTTATAGTGTGTGTTGTTGATTATAGAAGGAAACTGTGTCCTAGTAATCTAGGTTGAGAATGACCCCAAGAGGAGCTCATAAGGATTGCCATGTTAAACTCTGCAGGTGGACTTAGTCCGACATGATGATAAGGTTGAGTGGTACTACTCTTGGACTAAGATATTAATTAAGTGAGTTGTTAGTAACTCATTTAATTAGTGGTCATTTGACATCTTAAACACAGGGAGACTAACACACTCATAATAAGAAGGAGCCCAAAAATATAATTTGGGATAGGTGCGGTAGTTCAATAATAATTCTTTAGTGGTATGAATTATAATTGATGAAGTTAAGTTGTGTGTTCGGGGCGAACACGGGAAGTTTAATTTCATCGGGAGACCAAAACAAATTCCTCCTCTCGGTCCATATCGTAGCCTCTTGTATATAGAGATTTATACCAACCACATACCCACCTACTTACCCATCCAAATGGGGCCGGCCAAGCTAGCTTGGAACCCAAGCTAGGGTCGGCCAAGACCAAGTGGATGAGCCAAGTTGGTGGCCGGCCAAAGCTTGGGTCCCAAGCTTAGGTGGTCGGCCACTAGAATATTAAAAAGAATTTTTATTAAAATTATTTCTTATGTGGATATTATCGTTTTAATAGAGAGTTTAAAATTTAAATCTTTCCTTTTATAGCTTTCTACAACAGATTAAGAAAAGATTTGAAATCTTTCCTTATTTGTAGATTAAAATATGGATTTTAATTTTAAGAAAAATTTCCTTTCTCTATGTGAAAATCGATAATAGACTTCGGATATTATCCGCAGTAATAGGTAGATATTTACCGAAGTAGACGCACGTGAAGTAAAAGGGTTATTTTTTTACTTCGGCACATGATTACCGAAGTCTATCACCAGTCCAAAACCGGTTCAAAATCGGACCGGTTTCGAAGTAAAAAACCTTTATTACTTCATCAAGACCAGTAAAATTACCGAAGTAGTTGATGATATATTACTGCAGAGGTAACATTGTCTAACAAAGTTTAAAGAAGTTACGACTTCACAATTGTTTATATTAAGGTGTAGTAAATAGTTAATATTACTTCTGCATATTTTAGCTTGATCAAAGTAATTGTTATTGTAATACTTCATCGTAGTATGGAAGTAGGAAAGCATATTTTACTACACTTCAACAATTTACCTTAACGCAGTAATACATATGAACGACTTCAACAATTTTAATCAGTGACAAAGTAAATAGTTTCTTTAACTACGACAATATTTAAATATACCGAAGTCTTATGTATTGTATTACTTCATCATTTTTATTTATAGTATCGAAGTAGTTGACTATATTTTACTACAATACAAATTTAATTGACAAAAGTGTATATCATAATATTTTGCTATAACACAATAATTTTCATCACCAAAATTGAACAAATATATCATAAATATCTGTCAAATACAATTCAAAAGTGTTTTCATAAAAGAAATGTTTAAGCATAACCCAAAAAATTTTGTATCCATAAATCTCTAAATACAATCTAAACTTTATATCATAGCCTACACTTAGGCACCCACATAGAAATAGACAAATTCGCTCCATTCACTTTTGACTTCATCATACTGAGATTGATTGTAATACTGTTTGTTTTTTGATGCTGCAAACTGAATCATTAACAAAAATTTGAGGATCAATGAAAAATAACTTAATATTTTATAAAGAAAATATTTCATAAAGAAGAAATTCACCTTTCTCTCCAATTGTGGATATTCATCTAAGACTATCTCTTTCATGTATCGCATCACACAATATCCATATTCAACACCACCATTTTGTTTAAGATTACCCTAATGAAATTGAAAATGTCATGCAAGAAGTCACAATCCAAATAATAAGAATTATTAATTGATGTCTAAATACATAGTCACAATACATACTGTCAATTATTTAAAACCTGGTCCTTTTGAAATACCCCTTGATGCATTGTATATCTTGACCCCACTACATTGTAAAAATAGAAAATTAGTTTTTCAACCTATAATGAATTGAATGCATTCAAAATTAACATATGTTACGACTTACTTGGTCACAATAGTTTGCCAAGTATGATCTCGGTTCCTGTTACTCAAAGAGTCCAATAAATATATCATATTCTTATCTTCATTAATTATAGTCAAGATCCAATGGTACCTACACAAAAAAATATAACATTGACTAGCATGTAGTAGGAAAAAATAAATAATTAAAATCTTACCCAGTGTTATATGGGATGAAGCATATGTTATCTCTGTTCGATGCTCCCAACTGAGCAGCAATATGTTGTGATAATTTACTACCTTCTTCATCGACATCGCATGTAGGTATGTGACCAGGATTCACAAATGACACATACTCAGCTCTATTTTCTTTCTTCATGTATTTGTAAAGGTAACTGCAAGGTATTAATTGCAAGGTAATGGCAAAGTAATGAAAAATCTAAATATACCCTATGTAAACCAAAGCAAAAGCATGTGAACAAATATTATGAACAAAGCAAAGCATGTGAACAAATATTGTATTTAACATATAACATACCCCATGTAAACCAAAATGTGTCTGGCACCTATCTCTTTCATCTCCATAAAGCATAAGATATCTTCTCTTAGCAACCATACACTTTTAGGACGTCCAAACATAGCTTCATCAAATTCTATGTGTATGCTCTCATCTTTAGGCATCAATCTGATAACATACGAGTAGATATACTTGGATGCCATCGATAAAGTTTTCTCAATTTCCTTGTACTTGTCCTGATCACCATGAACATCTGAAGGAGCAAATGATTGATGTTGTACATTCTTCTACAATATGTTAAAATATTCAAATGAGTATTCAAATGATTAAGGTTTTTTCCAATACCAACTTTTCAAGAAAATTGAAAGTACCTTCTTCGTTGGTAAAATTACCAACTCTATAGGCCAAGCAACAATTGTTCCAATAGCATCATTGACGATTGTTGGTCCAGACCGAATTGGGATTGGAAGCTCTTCTTCTTCATCTAAGACAACATCAATAGATACCTTGAAATTCCCTTCCCCAAGTAGAACATGATGAATCAGTATATTTGGGCCTCCTTCTGATAGTATTGTACCATATGCCACCACATTTTCACGTTGCTTGACAGCCAAGTTACAATTTTTCCCCTTTAAGAACAATAAGAAATTGTATATAAATATCTGAATTTGAAAGAAAAATAACTTTGACATAAAATTAAGAAGTATAGAACCTCCAAGTTTGAAGTGCCACATTCATAAACCTCCACATCATCTCTCCATTTTGGGTCGTTCATGTTTGAGGACTTGTTTGATATCACAACCTCACAAGTTTGATTATCAATGACCTGAGCAAGTTGAGCCTTTAATTTATCTACTTCAGCCTTCAAGCTCTTATTTTCCTCTGATTGCTCTTTGAAGTTATCGATCGAATCCTTTGGGACTGATTCCCTTTTCTTTCTAGCAGTTTCAAAATAGAGTTGGGGTTTTACACATCCTCCCACGCCTCTAACCCATCCATAGTGTTCTCGATTTCCTAAGGCAGTGGTTAACACATTATTCATTCCAGAAGATTTGAACTCTCCTTTGACTTTCTTTTCCAACAAATCATCCTACAATATGAGATTGTAACAAATCAATCTAAAAATTCTAATATTATTTAGCAAGACAATATGAAAATTAGATAAAAAAAAATATTTACAAATTTTTCAGCGACTTCTGTTATCTCCATATTTGTTATGTTGCCAGATTTGTCCTCGCGGGCTTTTCGCCAAAGTATCGATCTATCAACTTCTTCATTTTCAGCAATTAATTTTTTCTCCCTCTATAATTCCAAAAATGATTAGTTACAAAATATTAAATACGTGCTTGAAAATGACAAATACAATGTTTCGAAGCTTACCAATTCAGCCTCTAAGCCGATGTAACCCTTGCGAGATAGTCTGTGATGATATTTATAATGCATCGTTCGTTCTTTTTGCTTGTTATGAATCACTTACATAGAAGATACATTCATAAACACTTGTATGCATTGAGACTTGTAAGCAAACAAACTATAAATACTTGCTGCAATCATTTGTGCAAATTGTATATGAATCACCTACATTTAAAGACTTGCTACAAATTGTAAACTTGCTGCAAACTATAAACACTGTTATGAATCTCACCTACATATAAAGACTTGTTGCAAATTGTAAATTCGAAACAAAATGTTGCATTTACCATACGTGCAACATTAAAATTGTTGCATTTACCATACGTGCAACATTAAAAATTGTTGCAACATTAAAATAGTTCAAACGTGCAGAATTGTTGCAACATTACCGCAGCGGTAAATTGTTGCATTTACCATACGTGCAGAATTGTAAATGCAAATGCAGTAACTTGCAAACGTGCAGAATTGTAAATGCAAATGCAGGAACTTGCAAACGTGGCATGCAGAATTGTAAATGCAAATGCATAAATTACACTACACAATCAGTAAAATGCAAAAGAACAAACAATACTATACTTTAAAAGAGTTGCTACAATCCTTAACACCATTACGTACAGACTTGTAAATGCAAACAAACAACACCCTACAATTTTGTAAGTTATACAACAAGTTGATATAAGAAAGATTTGTCTATGAGATATTCCAAAGATTTCCAGCTAATACCATATAAGTACGTACCTCCCATGATGGATGAAGTCTCTCATCTACAAATGCTTTCCAAACTACTTTTGGAATCTGATATTGACTCGGTGGAAAACTCAATTTTTCAGGATTATCTTTATTTGGCCAAACAAATCTGCTAGTGAGTTTGTTTTTGAAATCTCGCCATTTTTGAGATGCTGAATTCATCACAGCAGTCTCGCTTTGTGGTGCTAATTCTAACACATTCTGCAACATAAAATATTTGTTGGTACTATTAATAGAGAAGTTGAACACGAATAAGAAAAAAATCAACATACAATCTAGATGATTATACAACTAATATGATAAGAATGAATTAAAGAAGGCAATGACAACATAGAGTTGGAAAGCTAATTTCATTTGGGATTGTATTTATATATTAATCTTACCGAGATCTCTTCCCATACTTTTTGTTTTATATTTTCTGGAACAGTAGGCCAAGACTTTATGTTGATTAGCACCATGGTTCTAGCAACAGAGCTAATGCATGATTGCAATGCCTTTCCATTTGCATTGTATAATGGGCGCCCCATGTCATCATAATCAATCTTCGCTTTTTTCCCCCATCTTGCAGTTGCAGTGAGTTTACACATTGATGTAGGACCCCGTTTATTCTTCTGCACATCTACAGAATGTTCTTCTCTATCAGTAACTCCATGTAGCTCCGCATCGGCTACTCCATGTAGCTCAGCATCGGCTACTTCATGTATCTCCTCAACTGCTACTCCCTGTTTTTTACGACCCATCGAGTATTATCTGCATAAGAACATAAATGTAACCAATGTTAATTTTTTTTACAATAATAGTAACATAAACATGATGTATATAATTACAATAACACATATAAATAAATAACAACACAAACATAAACATGACATAGAATTACATAACATAATTTTTTAAAGTGCATAAAGCATTTCTTCATGTTCAAAACATAAACATTGGATAAAAATACAAAACATCATTTTTACTTTTTTGTGACCCATACACCCTCAATTTCTGATCTAAAATATCTTTCATGTGCAGGAATACAATGAGTATTAACATCATCAATTGGTCGAGAATCTGGAATACTGCTCTAATCATCATCATCTTCCTCATAACATCTATTTGGAACTGGAAGCACAATTGACCACCCCTTTTTTAATGGGTCATCAATATAAAAGACTTGGTTGACTTGACTTGCAAGCACAAATTCGTCATTCTTGTGTCCTCGTTTGTTTAAATTGACTAAGGTGAAGCCACATTCATCGTTGTTGATTATTCCTTTGTCATTTGCAACCCACGCACACTTGAAAAGAGGAATATGAAATTGATGATAGTCTAATTCCCATATTTCTTCAATCACTCCATAGAAAGACACATCAGCTAACAAGGGATTCTTATCTTTAGCACTACATACAAGCATGGTGTTGGCAACTAAAGAAACCCCACTGTTTTGGCAAACTCTATCATCATCCCGCGCCTTTGTTTGGTATAAATTACCATTTATCACATAACTATTATACTTAAGGATTTGCACACGCGGTCCATGGGCCAACCATGTTAATGTCGATGTTGTTCCACCATTGCAACTGTCAATTTCAGCAGCCACCTAACATGTATTCAATTTGCATATGGTGATTAAAAATAGTAGATATAAGTTGTTCAGTGCAAATGATAGTAAAAATTTAATGAATCTAGTATCCACCTTTGCGCGAAACCAATCAATAAACCTCTTGTTGTGAGCATCTTGTATCCACCTTTCATCTTTCTATTTTTTGGGAAACATTGATTTCAAAAATGTTTTATGTTCACTGTAGAAATATTAAAATATAAATTTGTGTCAAACATTAGATAATCTCAATTACATATGCAGAATCATAAATAATACAATACACTTACATTATATAAGGAGATACTTCTTCCATATTTTCTAGCACAGTCAAATGTGCTTGTTGCAGATCAACTTGTTGCACTATAATTGATGTGTTGCATGCTTGCAAGTCAAAAAAATTTGCTTTTGAGTCTCGAATTGATTGAGGGGCTCCAATAGGATCAACGCCATTAAGGTATTCTGAACAAAACTCAATTGCTTCTTCTGCTAAATATCTCTGAACAATGCAACCTTCAGGATGTTTTCGACTGCCCACATAACTCTTAAGAACCTTCATGCATCTTTCAAATGGATACATCCATCTGAAGTAAACTGGTCCACATAATCGGACTTCTCGAACAAGATGGGCAGTTAAGTGAAGCATGATATCCAAGAAAGATGGGGGAAAATATTGCTCCAATAAGCAGAGTGTAACAACCAAGTCAGATTGCAGCTTATCTAACTTGGCTACATCTATAACCTTGCAACAAATATCTTTGAAGAAGAAGCATAATCTTATGATGGCATATCTAACATGTTTTGGCAGTGCATCACGTATGACTATTGGTAAGAAATGCTGCATTAAAACATGACAATCATGGGATTTCAAGCAAGTCAACTTCAACTGATCCATGCACACAATATTATTCATGTTGGAAGAGAAACCTTCTGGAACTTTTATATCCTTTAATGACTTGCACACTTGCAACTTTTCTTTTTTTGTGAATGAGCACGTAGCAAGAGGAAGATATGTTCTTTTCTCCCCAACTATAGGTGTTAATTCAGGCCTAATTCCCATCTCAACTATGTCCAACCTAGCTGCCACATTATCCTTGGTTTTCCCTTTAACATTCATCAAAGTATTAATGAGGGATTCAAAGACATTTTTCTCGATGTGCATAACATCAAGACAATGCCTTACATGCAGGTGTTTCCAATAAGGAATATTAAAAAAGATTGACTTCTTCTTCCAACATTTTCTAAAATTTGTTACTCCTAAATCTTTTTCTTCTATATTGACTTCCAACTTATTAGCCTTTGCATTCTTTATTTTCCCTTTCACACTTATCTTCTTTCCAAACTCACACCTTATGTCAGAAAGTTTGTCAAACAACTTAATCCCAGATAATGGTCTAGCTGCTTCTCCAAGTTCCTCCATGCCATTAAACTCCTTCATTTGCCTACGATATGGATGAAATCGTGATAGGAATCTTCTATGGCCAGCAAATGACATTTTCTTCCCATTTTCCAAGTGTCTTGCATAAGTATCTTCTCCGCATACTAGACACGCATAATAACCATGTGTAGTACATCCACTAAGGTTACCATATGCAGGAAAGTCATTGATGGTCCATAATAAGACTGCTTTAAGAATGAAGAACTGTCTGCGATAAGCATCATAGACTCCATCAACTCCTTCCCACAATCGTTGCAAATCTTCAACTAACACCTCCAGATAGACATCAATATCATTTCTAGACTGCTTAGGCCCTGAAATGAGCATAGTTAGCATGATGTATTTCCTCTTCATACACATATTTGGAGGTAAATTATAGTTGACCAACATGATTGGCCAACAGCTGTACCGACTGCTAAGGTTGCTATGAGGATTAATGCCATCAGCTGCAAGTGCTAGGCGAAGATTTCTTGGCTCACTTTCAAAGTCAGGCCACATATGATCCACTAACTTCCATGATGGTGAATCAACTGGATGGCGTAACTGACCAACAACTCTTGTAGAATCTGCATGCCATGTTAAATTTCTCGAGGTCTCTAAAGATTTAAACATGCTCTTAAATCTTGGAATGGGAGGGAAATACCAAACCACCTTAGCAAGAACACCTTTCTTCTCAACCTTGTTTTTGTTTAGCTTCCACCGTGACAAACCACATCTAGGGCAACTTACGCAGTTTTCATATTGCTTCCTATAAAGAATGCAATCATTTGAACAAGCATGAATCTTTTCATGAGTCAACGCTAAACAACTCAAAGTCTTTTTAACATCATACATTGAGGATGGTAGCTTGTGATCATTTGGTAGCATATCCCCAAAATCTAATAGTAGATCTGAAAATAGAGCATCACTCATTCCATGCCTTGCTTTGGTATTGTATAGTTTCACAAGTGCATTCAATTTTTGTGTAATGTTGACATCCCTTGTATAATGGTTTCTCCGATTCTTCTAAAAATTTCATAAATTCTTCAGGATTTTCTGTATAGTTATCATACGCTGCCTCACACATATGAGCAGTTTCAAAGTTGTCATAATAATTATTAATTGGCTCCTGATTGACACTCCCTTTGACGTTATCATTTTTGGTAGGCTCACCATGTCAAATCCAATTCACATAATTTTGGCTAAAACCATGAAAATAAAGATGCTCTAAAATAGATTTAACCGGTCCTTTTTTAAGATTGATACATTTGCAACAAGGACAATGAATATCATTGGGGTCAATATTGGGATTCTGTAAACAATCTCTAATAAACTGTTCCACACCCTCCTCATACTGCTTAGACCTTCTATCCAAATATATCCAGGATTTATTCATTTCAATCAAGCAAAATCTACAAACAAAGAAAATTTGAATATATTAAAGTGAATAAACAAAAGTTAAAAAAATACTACATATAGTTCAAAAATGTAGAATCCATGCAATTTTAATTTGTAAAATCTAATGCAAGAAGTCATATAGTGACACACAAAAATCATATAGTGACACTCAATTTCAGAAGTCATGTGACACACAAAAATAAAATTAAAACACACAAAAATCAGATAGTGACAGATTTTGATTACATCTTCCTCAATAAATATATAAGATACAATTACAACAAAGAAACATATTTTGTTTATATAATTCTGTCATTTACTAATGTAACCGCAAGTTCTTTTCAGATAAATATAAGCTTCAATAAAATTAGGAAATCAACTCTCAGAAAATATAAAGAGTAAGATTAATCAGACTATTTAGGAAGTCAATTATACAAAATATTTCCATAAACAAGTAAATTTTGTCATATTTTAATCAACTCTCAGAAACATGCACGCAAAGACAAGGCATGCACATAGAGACAAGACACCCCACACTCCAAAACATACACACAAAGACAAGACACCCTTTATTTTATGTTTTTATTTTTATTTTTTACTTCGATAGGAACATATAATTGCATATACTCTTTTAAAGTTGAGATAGACACAAATTGTAAAAAGGAATAAGGCATGAAGTGATTTTGTCTCCAAACACAAGCCCAAAGTCACAGAGGTTGTGAAACAATGGAACAACAATCTCTCATCAAATGATGGACCTAGAAAATCAAGGTATAGGAGGAACTAATTGCATGCACGTGCTCAAGGGGCTATGATTGTTAACAATCAAAAAGGTTAGTATAGTTCAAATGTAAGCGTGGTGTGTCGTAAAAGAATTCCTCTATATATTCTTATACTCTTTTCATATATCTTTTGAAGGATGCCTTGCATTGTCTAGCTCAATTTGTAGTTACAGATGAAAGGTTTGCTTGAATATGTAATTAACTTTCAGCAACAAAATTCTTCAAATCAAATTCGCTCACTAAACAACTGTAGTGTACTAGATCTCTTTCTTTTCCTCACTGCATTGCAAACAAACAAACAAACTATACCAAACTTTCAAAGATGGACCACCTGCATTGCACAAGACTTCTCTAATGATTAAGATGTGACTTTAAATGAATTTTCTACCATTCTAATGTATCAATAATGACACTACACAATTATGACACTCAATTTATAAATTGTAAGTGTTAGAAGAATCATATCCGAATATCCTATGTATGCATTGCAATCTTGTACCAAATTGACAACTTAAATGATTTAGGAAGATAGTCTAGTCAATGGAAGCAAAGGTCTAAACTTGATCATAATCCGATTGTAAAACTAATTAAATGGTTTAGGCAAGACAACAAACATCAGTAACAGAGTGTAACAACCAAAATGTCAATTGAGTGATAGATTTATGGAAAACTAGAAGAAACCATAGGAGGAGATGCCATAAACTATAGGGAAGGAGATGCCCTAGAGTAGGAGATGTTAGAAACCATAGGGTAGAAAACCAACCTGGTTGACGATTGAGCTGATGGGGCTGAAGGATCGGATCTGTTAGAGACGGCGACCTCAAACTCGGCAGTTGTCTCTTCTTCCCGTGGCCAAGAAACCTCAAAGAGGAAGACACGGTGCTGCAAGGAAAGGAACGAAGGGGGTGGGATAGGGAAGACGTGTAACGACCCAATTTTCCTCATTAGGAGTTCTAAAAGTGCTTTAAAATATTTATAAATACTTTAGAAAAATTCTAGATATTTTTAGGAATTTATAGAGTATTTTTATGCAATTTTTGGAGTTCGTTTGGTATTTTTACCAAACGAAAGAAGTTTAAAAAAATATATATATATAAAGTGTTAAGGTTGGGTTTTGAACCCTAAACCCTAGACCGAACTAGACCTTAACCAAGGTCAGCCAATCAACTGAGCTAAGCAAGTTTTGTTATAATATAGGGGAATTAAATATAGTTAAGTAGTTGTAATAAATGAAATTAAAATACCGTTTAAAAAGGAGCCGAGGGCGGCTCGAACCCGAAACCTTCGGGAATCCAACTTTCCAGCGGACCAAGCGAGCACGCTGATATTTCGTGAACAAATCAATCACGAATTGGTCTTAAGCCATAACCCTAGGTTATAAAAGGATAGGTAAGAGAGGGGTTAAGTTATTTTTCTTTTCTCTCTTTTCCTCTTCTCCTCTCTCGCGTCGGCGATTCCTCTAGGGCGAAAAACACAGCCGAGCTTTAGGGCGTCTCCGGTGGCCGGCCAAAGGCTCATTCAAAGGCTTCTTCATCTCCTTGCGTTCCTCTCGTCGAGGAGGAGCCGTAAGCACAAGGAGGGACCGAAAGCTCGAGTTCTCCGAAGCCCTAGAATTGTTCTCGCCGGCTGTAAGTCCAAGGAACCGATGTAAGTGCTTCCTCACCTGCAGTAGAGTAGCTCCGGGTTCTCGTTCCTTCCTTGCTTTCGAATTTTGCTATGGGGATTTCCGTTTAGAGCTTGTTGCCGTGAGGTTGATTTCTTGTGAAACCTGCTGCCGAGAATCTCAAGGAAAGGAATTAATTGGTTTGTCAAGCATATGTTTTGGTTTCTACAGATTTCGAATTTATGCTGTAAGTTTATTTGAGCATAGAAATCATTTCTTTGGTTTCTGCCGTGAGTTTTGGTTAGGGCAGTGTTCTTAAGGGCAGTGTTCTTTTAGCACAGCATTCATTATATGGTGATTTAGAAATTCTGTTCTTACCACTTAGCAAGCATGAACAACCTCTTAATTACAGAGTTCGATTTTTGATAATAAAGCTTACAGTTTGCCCTGCCATGGAACAAAACTGTCCAGTTACATAAAGCTTGCAGATTGGTGTTTCCCTCTTTGCAATTCCTGAACAGGGGCAGTCCATGTATAACGAGCATAGCAGCTTAGTTTTTCCTTGCTAGTTAGTGAGCATGAATGCATTGGCAGATTCTGTTTATTATTTCAGTAGGCATGAAGTTCGGGTTTCCTTAACTGCAGTTTAGTGTTTTTGTGGCTGTCGTGAGCAGGATAGCCCTTAGTCTCGTTCTGGATTTTTGCCACCTATGCATATATGTGTTAGTAGATATGTTTTCCTTTGATTTACGACTGTTGTAGCATACTTGAAGAAGTCAGACTTGCTCTTACGATTCGGATTTCCTGTACAGCTAGTATGCTTTGTTTTTCTCGCTTTGGATTTCCTGTACAACACTAGAACGGCTAAAAGTTTAAGAGTAGCTAGTGTGCATTGTATTCCTTGGGTTGACTGCAGAATTTCTGGACAGATTAGAAGGAATAGATTTAGGTGTGGTAGTAGATGTGTTCATTGTTTCATTTTTAGTGTAGTTTCCTTTAAGCAACTAGTGCTATAGCAGTGCAGATTTTTGATTAGTATGCAGATTTAGTTTTCTTGCTATTTTAACAAACATGATCAGCCCTGTTTATTAGCCTTGCAGTTTTAGTTTCTTCTCTATTTTTTTAACAAGCATGAACATCTACTCTCTAAGTATATGCAGTTTTCCTTTTAAAGAATGCAGATCTTTCTTTCTTGATTTATTTCTGCTGTAGCATGTTTAAAGACTTCAGATTTGTTTTCCTGTTTTAATCTGTTATAGCATGTTTGAAGAGGCTAGTATTTTACTTGAACAAGTATAAGAAAGATAAAGAAAAGAAAGAAAAAGGCCAAGGCCTTAAGTAGATCCCAAAGTCAAGACTTTAGGGATTTTGGCACACAAGGTGCTAAAGAAAATGCCGAGGCATTATATAGAAGTATTAAAAGATAACAAGTATTTTACTTTTATCAGTGGCACTGTACTGGACTCTCTGTCCTTGGGTTGGGCTCCCATAGTCGTCCCTAGGTTTAGATAACCTAGTAGTAACGGCTCGGCCGACGGTCGACGGTCGACGACCATAGGGTCGCCAAATGGGCCGCCGAATGGGTCGGGTCGTTACAAAAGTAAAAGCACAGTTGCCGGGCCCAAGAAGAAGATGATTATTATTTTGAAGTATTATAATTATAAGTTTTTGAAAGTTTTACATAAGTATAAAGTATTACAGAATAAGTCTTTAAACCAGTGAAATAAGACTCAGAAGGTGTTTAGAATTCAGTAAGCTTAGTTCTTTATGCTAGCATGATTGTATAGATTTACTTTACATGTTTAGCCTTTCAGTATGTTTCTTTTACTAGTAGATGAGCATGAGTAGATTTCCCTTTGAGCATTCAGTTTTAGATGCACATTCGTGATTTTGTGAGTTAGATAGCGCTTACTAAGCAAATTTTGCTTATAGACTACACTTCCTCTTACTGCAGATACAGGAAAGAAAAGATATAGAAAGGAAGGCGACAAGGAGGTGTTCGAAGGATGTGTGATGCCAGGACTATGGAAGCCTTGGGACTTAGTTTAAGAATTTATTAAGATTGTTATTTATTAAGAATGTATTAGATGAGTCATTTAGTCTTCCGCTGTTAGTTAATTGTATGTAGATTGCATGTAGGATGAGTTCAGTTTAGTAAGTAGATATTTGTGTGTTGTTTTCTTTATTTTGGATTTATTATACTGCGTGGTTGATTGATAAATGTTCCAGTCGCCTGTGACTGTGTATATTATGTTATGTATCAATGATTATGGTCACCGGTACAGGGGAGATTCTGTCGAAATTTTTCGGTAGGGTTTCTTCGAGGATTTTAATTATACCCGTTAAGTAGAGTTAGTAGATAAGTAACGGTCATTCTTAGAGAGTAGTAGTAGTAAGAAGGGTGGTCGTTACAGTTGGTATCAGAGCAGTTCCCATTCTCCAGCATCACACATCAGCACCCTCCTTACCGTCTTCAAGTAGGAAAGTACTTAAGTTTTCTTTTATACTTTCTTATTATTTACAGTGTAGAGTATTTGCTTAGAAATGTTTAAGTAAGATAGAAGTTCTTGATTTCTTTTGTTTACATATGTATATATGTTTAGAAAGTGTAGGGACGATATTAAGTTTCTCTACATAACTAGATGTCAAGAAGAGGACGTCCACGTACCGTTCGTACTGAGGACCGAGCACAGGAGAACGAAGAGCCCAGGATAGCTGAACCAAATCTTTCTGAAGTTGTTGCTCAACTCCAGAGACAAGTGGCGGAGCAACAACGAGTAATCGTCAATCTGGTGGCGAATCAGCAGCCAGTCCCTCCCACTCCTCCAACTAATAATGTGGAGACTCCAGTAGTGACGGAGGTTCCACCAGCCGCTCTGGAAGTCCC
Organism: Zingiber officinale; assembly: GCF_018446385.1. Lineage (NCBI taxonomy): Eukaryota > Viridiplantae > Streptophyta > Magnoliopsida > Zingiberales > Zingiberaceae > Zingiber > Zingiber officinale. Next base: position 78,717,362 of record NC_055990.1, read on the forward strand.
CACAGTACCTAGAAGACAAGAAGCCTATCTGATACAGTGGTTGAAGCTGAAGCCAGAAAGTTTCTCCGGCATGACTGAGCTCTGGGATGCTCAGGCTTGGTTTAAGACACTGGAGAGCACCATGGAGCTTCTTGACTGGCCAGAAGTCGAGAAAGTCAAGTGTGCCTCTTTCTGCCTATCAGGTGATGCTCGTATGTGGTGGGAGAGAGTTAAGAGCAAGAGGTTGATCAATCAGATGAGCTGGGCTGACTTCGAGACAGAGTTTTACGAAGAATTCTTCCGCCAACGGATCACTAATAAGCATTTTGAGGAGTTTATGGAATTCAGACAAGGTGACCTATCGGTGGAAGAAGCAGTGAAGAAATTTAATAGGCTAGCCCGTCTCTGTCCAGAGCTAGTAAGTACGGAAAAGGAACGAGTCAGAATGATGCTCAGGATGCTGAGACCAGTAATAGCACTTAATGTGAGTAGTGGAACTCACCCGCCCCAAACTGGCGAAGAGCTAGTTAGCAGAGCATTAGTCGCTGAGCACTATCTGGGCAGCATCAAGGCGCAACGAGCGCAACATAAGTCAGTCAAGATGGAGGACAAGACAGCAGGGAGTCAGAAGCTCCAGGCAAGTGAGCAGGATGGGAAGGGTAAGGGTAATAAAAGGAAACGATGGAATACAAGGGATAGCCAAGAGGGAGATCCAACAAACAAGCAGACCAAGTTTCCTCCCTGCCCTAAATGTGGGAAGATACATCTAGGAGCCTGTCTTTTGGGTACAACCGGATGTTATTCCTGCGGCCAAGAAGGACATCTAGCTAGGGCATGTCCTAACAAGTTTAAGGCACCTCAGCCACTGTCAGCGCAATATGGAAACGAGCCTGCACAGTTACACCACATGACAACGTCATTAGAGGGACCCAATCTCAGTCAAGGACAGTTGGAAGCCCCGCCCGTTCCAACCAATGCCAGAGTATTTTCTCTTACTGAGGAAGAAGCTGGCGGTGCCTCACAATAGTCGCAGAATTATTCTAAGTTCGAGGACGAACTTTTTATAAGGTATGGGGGATTGTAACGACCCAATTTTCCTCATTAGGAGTTCTAAAAGTGCTTTAAAATATTTATAAATACTTTAGAAAAATTCTAGATATTTTTAGGAATTTATAGAGTATTTTTATGCAATTTTTGGAGTTCGTTTGGTATTTTTACCAAACGAAAGAAGTTTAAAAAAATATATATATATATAAAGTGTTAAGGTTGGGTTTTGAACCCTAAACCCTAGACCGAACTAGACCTTAACCAAGGTCAGCCAATCAACTGAGCTAAGCAAGTTTTGTTATAATATAGGGGAATTAAATATAGTTAAGTAGTTGTAATAAATGAAATTAAAATACCGTTTAAAAAGGAGCCGAGGGCGGCTCGAACCCGAAACCTTCGGGAATCCAACTTTCCAGCGGACCAAGCGAGCACGCTGATATTTCGTGAACAAATCAATCACGAATTGGTCTTAAGCCATAACCCTAGGTTATAAAAGGATAGGTAAGAGAGGGGTTAAGTTATTTTTTTTTCTCTATTTCCTCTTCTCCTCTCTCGCGTCGGCGATTCCTCTCGGGCGAAAAACGCAGCCGAGCTTTAGGGCGTCTCCGGTGGCCGGCCAAAGGCTCATTCAAAGGCTTCTTCATCTCCTTGCGTTCCTCTCGTCGAGGAGGAGCCGTAAGCACAAGGAGGGACCGAAAGCTCGAGTTCTCCGAAGCCCTAGAATTGTTCTCGCCGGCTGTAAGTCCAAGGAACCGATGTAAGTGCTTCCTCACCTGTAGTAGAGTAGCTCCGGGTTCTCGTTCCTTCCTTGCTTTCGAATTTTGCTATGGGGATTTCCGTTTAGAGCTTGTTGCCGTGAGGTTGATTTCTTGTGAAACCTGCTGCCGAGAATCTCAAGGAAAGGAATTAATTGGTTTGTCAAGCATATGTTTTGGTTTCTACAGATTTCGAATTTATGCTGTAAGTTTATTTGAGCATAGAAATCATTTCTTTGGTTTCTGCCGTGAGTTTTGGTTAGGGCAGTGTTCTTAAGGGCAGTGTTCTTTTAGCACAGCATTCATTATATGGTGATTTAGAAATTCTGTTCTTACCACTTAGCAAGCATGAACAACCTCTTAATTACAGAGTTCGATTTTTGATAATAAAGCTTACAGTTTGCCCTGCCATGGAACAAAACTGTCCAGTTACATAAAGCTTGCAGATTGGTGTTTCCCTCTTTGCAATTCCTGAACAGGGGCAGTCCATGTATAACGAGCATAGCAGCTTAGTTTTTCCTTGCTAGTTAGTGAGCATGAATGCATTGGCAGATTCTGTTTATTATTTCAGTAGGCATGAAGTTCGGGTTTCCTTAACTGCAGTTTAGTGTTTTTGTGGCTGTCGTGAGCAGGATAGCCCTTAGTCTCGTTCTGGATTTTTGCCACCTATGCATATATGTGTTAGTAGATATGTTTTCCTTTGATTTACGACTGTTGTAGCATACTTGAAGAAGTCAGACTTGCTCTTACGATTCGGATTTCCTGTACAGCTAGTATGCTTTGTTTTTCTCGCTTTGGATTTCCTGTACAACACTAGAACGGCTAAAAGTTTAAGAGTAGCTAGTGTGCATTGTATTCCTTGGGTTGACTGCAGAATTTCTGGACAGATTAGAAGGAATAGATTTAGGTGTGGTAGTAGATGTGTTCATTGTTTCATTTTTAGTGTAGTTTCCTTTAAGCAACTAGTGCTATAGCAGTGCAGATTTTTGATTAGTATGCAGATTTAGTTTTCTTGCTATTTTAACAAACATGATCAGCCCTGTTTATTAGCCTTGCAGTTTTAGTTTCTTCTCTATTTTTTTAACAAGCATGAACATCTACTCTCTAAGTATATACAGTTTTCCTTTTAAAGAATGCAGATCTTTCTTTCTTGATTTATTTCTGCTGTAGCATGTTTAAAGACTTCAGATTTGTTTTCCTGTTTTAATCTGTTATAGCATGTTTGAAGAGGCTAGTATTTTACTTGAACAAGTATAAGAAAGATAAAGAAAAGAAAGAAAAAGGCCAAGGCCTTAAGTAAATCCCAAAGTCAAGACTTTAGGGATTTTGGCACACAAGGTGCTAAAGAAAATGCCGAGGCATTATATAGAAGTATTAAAAGATAACAAGTATTTTACTTTTATCAGTGGCACTGTGTTGGACTCTCTGTCCTTGGGCTGGGCTCCCATAGTCGTCCCTAGGTTTAGATAACCTAGTAGTAACGGCTCGGCCGACGGTCGACGGTCGACGACCATAGGGTCGCCAAATGGGCCGCCAAATGGGCCGCCGAATGGGTCGGGTCGTTACAAAAGTAAAAGCACAGTTGCCGGGCCCAAGAAGAAGATGATTATTATTTTGAAGTATTATAATTATAAGTTTTTGAAAGTTTTACATAAGTATAAAGTATTACAGAATAAGTCTTTAAACCAGTGAAATAAGACTCAGAAGGTGTTTAGAATTCAGTAAGCTTAGTTCTTTATGCTAGCATGATTGTATAGATTTACTTTATATGTTTAGCCTTTCAGTATGTTTCTTTTACTAGTAGATGAGCATGAGTAGATTTCCCTTTGAGCATTCAGTTTTAGATGCACATTCGTGATTTTGTGAGTTAGATAGCGCTTACTAAGCAAATTTTGCTTATAGACTACACTTCCTCTTACTGCAGATACAGGAAAGAAAAGATATAGAAAGGAAGGCGACAAGGAGGTGTTCGAAGGATGTGTGATGCCAGGACTATGGAAGCCTTGGGACTTAGTTTAAGAATTTATTAAGATTGTTATTTATTAAGAATGTATTAGATGAGTCATTTAGTCTTCCGCTGTTAGTTAATTGTATGTAGATTGCATGTAGGATGAGTTCAGTTTAGTAAGTAGATATTTGTGTGTTGTTTTCTTTATTTTGGATTTATTATACTGCGTGGTTGATTGATAAATGTTCCAGTCGCCTGTGACTGTGTATATTATGTTATGTATCAATGATTATGGTCACCGGTACAGGGGAGATTCTGTCGAAATTTTTCGGTAGGGTTTCTTCGAGGATTTTAATTATACCCGTTAAGTAGAGTTAGTAGATAAGTAACGGTCATTCTTAGAGAGTAGTAGTAGTTAGAAGGGTGGTCGTTACAAGACGCGCATGACCGAAAGGAAGGGTTAGGGCGGTGAAGAAAGCACTTCCTCTTCTTCCCGTGATAAAGGCGATGATGAAACCTAGCACTCGACTGTGTCGATCGGGGCGGCGGTGAAGAGTTTTTCGTGAACAAAAATGCTAAGTTATAACTTAGCGTATAATTTATTAATAAATTATTAGGATTTTATTACATGATTAATTTAAAAATAATAAACTGATTAATTTATTAATAAATAGAAAAATGTTTTAATCGGTTGAGAGTTATTACTTCAGCATATAAACATATGAATTTTATTTTGAGACTTATTACTTCAACAAATATATATTATGAAGTAAAATATCAATAAAATTTAGTAGTGAGACCCACGATTTTTAATCTATAAAGTCTAAAATAAAATATACTTCATTAAATTTATTATCGAAGTAGATTATTATATATTACTTCATATTTATAAATCACCGAAGTAACTTGTGGCGAAGTCTATACCCGATTTTCACATAGTGTTTTTAACCATGTTCATGATTTAAAAGAGAGTTTAAAAATTAAATATTCTCTTTTATAAGTTTCTACAAAAGATTAAGAAAAGATTTGATATCTTTCCTTATTTGTATATTGAAAGAGATTTTAATTTTCTTTTTATCCACATGTTTAAAAGAAAGATTTTAATTTATAAAATTTCCTTTTTATAATTCACCATGAAGGGAAAATTATTGGAGAAATTTTTTTATAAATTTCCGGAAACAAATTAGGAAGTTTTAATTCTTGTGTTAACTAAAACTCTCCTTGTTTTGGGGAAATAAGTGGCCGACCATTACAAATTGAGAAGAGAAAATTGTTTTTAATTAAATAAATTTTCCTTTTCATGGCATAAGAATTAAGGAAGTTTTTATTTAAATTCCCTTATTTTTTAAGACCAAGGATTATAAAAGAGGGGGTAAAGGTGCCTTCATGGCTAACGATTCTATTCTTTTTCTCTCCCTCTTTTCCTTAGTGTGGCCGGCCATAGATGTTCTCTCTTCTTCCTTTTCTTTCTTCTTCATTGGTCGAACCTCATCATCTCATGGAGCTTGAAGGTGGCCGGATTCTAGCATGGAGAAGAAGGAGAGAAAGGAAGCATCCCTTGGAGCTTGGTGATGGTGGCCGAACCACATCTATTCATGGAATATTTGTGGTGGCCGAATCATGCTTGGAGAAGAAGGTGGCTTAGGTGGATTCTCATCTCGGTAGATCGTTGCCCACACAACATCCGGGATAAGAAGAGGAATACTGTAGAAGATCAAGAGGTCATTAAAGTTTACAAAGGAAGGTATAATTAGTAATTAAATTACGCATCATACTAGTTGTATTTCCTTTGTATGAATTCCAAACACAAGAGGCATTAGATTCTAGATTTTCGGAATTGTTTCGAAGATGTGTTTCTTTTTGTTTTGTTTTTCGAATTTGTGATTCGATTGTTCTTTTTGGTTAACCTAGAGTTATTTAAGGAAATTAAATATTAGCTTTCCTTAAAAGACTTTGTCTAGGCGGTGGTGGTTGCTCCCATATCCAAGAAGGCCATGTGCCTCGCCATGCAGTCCTGGAAGTCAATTTTGGAAATTAATATTTAATGGAATTAATAACATAGGTGGATTTGAATAAATAGTGTTAAGTTCCGCTTGCGATTCAAATCTAAACCATTAAGAACAGATAAGTTAAATTTGAAATCAATGATGTTAAGTTCTGTCTGCGATTCCTAATTTAACTTCTAACGAACACAATAGGTTATTTAAGGAAAGGTTCGACACTTGTACAAAAATTTTGTACAGTGGAATCGGTATGTTTTCATAGGACTATCCAACAATTGGTATCAGAGTTAGGGTTTGCCTCTATGTGTTTGGTTTTCAAATTAGGTTATGCATATGTCCCACATAATTTAGGCAGGATAATAGTAGGATGTGCTTACTTTGTGGTTGCAGGCTCCAACTATTATGGCTTATAGATGTTGTGTGTAATTGGACCCTTGGACATGTCAAGGGCATTATTTTGTGTGTGCATGATTGTATGTAACTAATACAACTGGAGCTGTATTAGCCCTAGGATTTTAGAATTTTATTTTCGATCTAGATTACATGTACATTCCCTCGTGGAATATAGGATCGATATATGTAAAATTCTATTTTTGTCGCGGATCGGATTCTTGCGAGGCGTGGTACTTTTAGAGCACCAGAGGTGCAGCGGAATAAGAAGCAAGATGGATGTGACGACTCGACCCAATGGCGGTGGCTTAAGATAGCAGCAGCTAGGGTTGGAGCACACAGAAGACAATGATGGAAAAAGGCCATAATAGTTGGAAAATAAATTTCTATAATTATTGCTTTTATTTACTGTGATGTGTGTGTATGCATGTGATGTATGCTAGGATAGTTTAAAATTCCTCACTTTAAATAACTAAGTGGGAGAGGGATTTATTTTAATAAATTCCATGGTCTCCATTACTGGTTTGTAAGTGATGCAAACAAACTTGCGCATTGGCTCTGAGTGCCTTCTGTAGGGGATCGGACGGCCGGCTTGAAGGGGGGTTGGATAGACGGCACCCCCAAATACTCGCTTCCTACGTATTTGTTAGCACAGCGGAATACAAACAATACAAATACAAATACGAAAGCTAAAGACTAAGAATGAGAAAGACAAGCAAACCAATTGACACGTTCGTTTACGTGGTTCGGAGATAACTTGCTCCTATTCCACGGCGTGTCCGTAAGGTGGACGATCCCTCAATCCGTCGGTGGATTAATCCCTGAAAACTCCGGCTAGAACAATCCTCCTTGTCGGTGGAGAAACCTCGCCACAACTCGATCAAGAGCACTAGGATTGCTAGGGCACTAGTTGACTACTAATTAGAGGTTACCCACCACTAATTTCGTCAACCTCAACCAAGCTCCTAAGGCTTGGTTATATAGGCCACGGGTTGGAAAACCCCGCCTACCAGTCGACTGCTAAAACATGCAGTCGACTGCCCTCTGCGGAAATTCGACCGTTACATCCCAACGGCTCGATTCCACACATTCTGTTCGCTGCCAGTCGACTGCCCCAGTCGACTGCACCAGTCGACTGCTAAAACATGCATTCGACTGCTACAGTACTGCTACAGTAGCGCTACAGTGCTGCTACAGTAAAACCCTAAAACTAGTATTTTACTCCGAGTACAATCTCTCATGCACTCGTACCCTCACCCTTATGACTCATTTGACACTTCATTTGCAGCTTTAACCACTTGTCTTCAAGCCTACTTCCTTTGGCTCTCGTCCCTCGGATGCATTCAAGCCCGCGGCTCGTCCCCAATGTCATCCTTCGCGTATGCATTGAAGTCGCTTCCCTCGGCCCTTGTCCTCGCTGCCTTGTCCATGGTCCCTCGGATGCTCCATCCTTCACCGGACCCGAAGCCATCAACCTGAGTCACATGTGTATCCTGCAAACCTGCACAACTCAAATACACATATCAAATACAAGGGTGAACCTAACTTAAACCCTTTGCCCAAACACCAAAACATATGGTCACACGGACCATTGGGATTGCTCCAACAATCTCCCCCTTTTTGGTGTTTGGCAATACGTTTAAGTTAGGGAAAACAAATAGCAAAACAATATGCTAAAAACAAATGGACTTACGTTGCCAAGGCTACACACTTGGACTTACACCGCCGAATGGACTTACATTGCCAAGGCTACACACTTGGACTTACACTGCCGAATGGACTTACGTTGCCAAGGTTACACACTTGGCAATCGCCGTAACAATTCATCATGCATTTGAACCTATCCCAAGGCTCCCCCTACACCTATGCTCTCCATTGAGCTAGGATTTTATCACAAGATTTTTAAGGACCTATTCCAAGGCTCCCCCTTTACCTAAGCTCCCAATTAATCTAGGATTTTACCACAGGGCTTTTTAAGAACCTACAAGGCTCCCCCTACGCAAAGGCATTAAGGTTTTCCCAACTTAACCTTGCTTCTCCCCCTTTGCCTAACATCCAAAAAAGTTCTCCAACAATATCCCAATTATTGAAAACTTGTCATCTAAATGACCCTAAACTCATGTATGTATCCTCCATGGATCCCATGCATCTATATGAGCTGACCCGGTCAAAATCCAGTGCTGAAAACACTTTCAGACTGGTATCAGTCGACTGCAAGAAGTACCAGTCGACTGCCCACATGAAAACGAGCTTACAGAGACATTCTGTGCTCGTGAACAGTGTTACCAGTCGACTGGTACAGTATTCATGAAAAAATCAATCTTTTCTAGCCAACTTCAGAAATGCGCCAGAAATTTCACAGACCTCCAAAAATCTCCAAATTTTGTGGAGATGTCTATTATATCAATATCTACTTGGGAAAAATATATATAAAAATATATCTATCACCAACCCCAAGATTGACACAAAACACAAAACTAGCTAAAAAGTTCAATTGAACCTTGACCTAAAGTCCTAGTTTTGGCTTCCTCTTGATGTATTTGCCCATACTAACCCACAATGCATCCCTAGCATTGGTTTATATGACATCTATACATCCAAAACCAATTATCATGCTATATGACCCCAATGTCATATTTTCAAGTATGAAACACAACCCATGTGTGCCAATTCCCTAGGTTTGAGACTCAAGTCCGTCTCCAAACCATTTGGCACACTCCATGGCTCCTCTAGACTCCCAAGTAGTACCCACCTAAGATCCATTTGCCATGGGTCCCAATTTGAGTCTTTGAGCTCCCCCTAGAACTCTTAACCTTAGCCACCGCCTTAGGTGACTCATCTGTTGTGGCTAAACCACAATGATGTCTCTTAGAAGATTTCCTTATCTTCTTGACCTTGGACACATCATCCTTGCTATAGTCATATGCAACCCTAGCATAAGACTTTCCCTTAGCCTTGGATAATCCTCCCTTGCCATGATCATTTGCCACCCTAGCATATGATCTCTCTTTGGCCTTTGAGGTGCTAGATCGGTATCCCAAACCCGATCTATCATTATTGGGTCTTTGACTACCCAACACCATATTTAATCCCTTAGATCTAATAGTGAATCTCTTAAGGAATTTCTCCAAATTATCAAGCTTTGACTTCAAAGCTTGATTTTCCCTTTCTAGGTTCCTAACCCTAGAGTCAACATGTCCACCTTGGACATTCCTAGACCTACCCTTTCTAGGCATGTGCCTCCCCTTCTTGGGATTAATGCCTTGGTTCTCTATTACCTTCTTCTCCTTAGGTAATGAGAATTTAACTTGCCTAGGTCTATCATGCATAGGTCTCCTAGGGTTTTGATCGACATTTACCCTATTCCTATCAAGATATCTAAAACCAAAATTTTTTATTGTTACATGATGATAATCATTATTTTTCCTAGCATGCATGGAGGAATTTAAATTTGACTTTAAATTTAAATTAGGGCTTACCTTACCCTTTACCTTTGGAGCTCCCCCTTGATATGAGCCTCCATTCTTCCTCCACTTCTTTTCCTCCTTCTTCAAATGTGCCAACTTTTTTATCTCTTTCTTCTTTGGGCATTTGGTGTGGTAATGACCCCGCTCACCACACGTGAAGCACACTATGTGCTTTTTCTCCTTCTTCTTCCTACAACTCAAATTAGATTCAAAATGAATTGAATTGAGTTTAGGAACTACCTTCTTCTTACCCATAGGACATCTACTCTTGTAGTGTCCCTTCTCGTTGCACCCGAAGCAAGTGATATAGTCCTTTGACTTCACTTCGGTGGAGGTGCATGCTAGGTTGACCACTTCCAAGACCTCTTCTTCATCCTCTTCACTTGTCTTGGATTCTTCTTCAATTCTTGAGGATGTTGATGATGACGCATCTTCCTCATCCACACTTGTGGATGACCTTTCTTCATCCTTCTTCTCCTCGGATGTTGAGTGCTCGTCACCTTCCGGTTGCTCCTCCTCTACTCAAGCTTCTTCATCCGTTTCTTCGGATTTTTCTTCTTCTTGTGTAGGCAAAGGTTCTTCCCATTGAACCTTCTTTATCTTGCTCCACAAACCATGAGCATTCTCATATTTTCCTACACAGCTCATCACATCATTAGGCACAATATCAATCAAAATGGATATTACCTTATCATTTGCCTTTGATAGTGTGGTTTGCTCCTCCGTCCAATGTCGTGATCGAAGCTTCTTCCCTTTCTTGTCTTTAGGGACTTCAAACGACTCTTTGACCACCATCATGGTGTCCCAATCCGTGTTGAAGAAGACCTCTATCTTCATCATCCAATATGTGATGTCCCACAAGCCTCTACCTTCAAGCTTTGGCGGTTCAATTAAGCCGGTCATCTTTGCTTCCTTGGCGGTTATTCCAATAGAGAGCGGCCTTGCTCTGATACCACTTGTAAGGGATCGGACGGCCGGCTTGAAGGGGGGTTGGATAGACGACACCCCCAAATACTCGCTTCCTACGTATTTGTTAGCATAGCCAAATACAAACAATACAAATACAAATACGAAAGCTAAAGACTAAGAATGAGAAAGACAAGAAAACCAATTGACACGTTCGTTTACGTGGTTCGGAGATAACTTGCTCCTACTCCACGGCGTGTCCGTAAGGTGGACGATCCCTCAATCCGTCGGTGGATTAATCCCTGGAAACTCCGGCTAGCACAATCCTCCTTGTCGGTGGAGAAACCTCGCCACAACTCGATCAAGAGCACTTGGATTGCTAGGGCACTAGTTGACTACTAATTAGAGGTTACCCACCACTAATTTCGTCAACCTCAACCAAGCTCCTAAGGCTTGGTTATATAGGCCACGGGTTGGAAAACCCCGCCTACCAGTCGACTGCTAAAACATGCAGTCGACTGCTACAGTACTACTACAGTAGTGCTACAGTGCTGCTACAGTAAAACCCTAAAACTAGTATTTTACTCCGAGTACAATCTCTCATGCACTCGTACCCTCACCCTTATGACTCATTTGACACTTCATTTGCAGCTTTAACCACTTGTCTTCAAGCCTACTTCCTTTGGCTCTCGTCCCTCGGATGCATTCAAGCCCGCGGCTCGTCCCCAATGTCATCCTTCGCGTATGCATTGAAGTCGCTTCCCTCGGCCCTTGTCCTCGCTGCCTTGTCCATGGTCCCTCGGATGCTCCATCCTTCACCGGACCCGAAGCCATCAACCTGAGTCACATGTGTATCCTGCAAACCTGCACAACTCAAATACACATATCAAATACAAGGGTGAACCTAACTTAAACCCTTTGCCCAAACACCAAAACATATGGTCACACGGACCATTGGGATTCTCCAACACCTTCCTCCATATCGGATGAGTTTGTTTGCGAATCACTAGATCAAACTTTCATTTAGGATGACTATAGGAAATTAATTAAGAGTGTGTGATCTTCCCCATCGGAAGGGGCATAATCTTATTAATGGACTTAGTGTCAAGTAATGGTATACATTTAGGCACGTCTAATAGTATCCTCCACATCGGAGTCACTGCTATTATTTGTGTGACTGAAGAAAACCAACTATTAATTTGTCATAAAGATAGGTTGACAAGATAATAAAATTAAAACCCCCTCTTACAAATGTTGAGATTTTGTATACGTTCACACTATCGTGGCATATAAAAATTCATGATGTATGAGGTAATTTTATTTGTCAGTTTGACAAGGAAATAAAATTAATGGGAAAAACCCTTCTAACAAATGTTTGGTTTTGTATACGTCCACACTATCGTGGCATACAAAATTCACGGTGTTTGAGGAAATTTTATTTGTCATAAAGACTTATTGACAAGATAATTAATGGGTAAAACCCTCCTCTTACAAATGTTCAATTTTGTATACGTCCACACTATCATGGCATGCAAAATTCACGGTGTTTGAGGTGTTGGTGAATTTAAATAATATTGTTTGAGGAATCAATGTTATTTTAAATTCAAAAGTTTTGACCAAATATTTGATCAAAGATAGATCAACTATTAATTTTATTCGTCATAAAGTAAAGTTGACGAGATAATAAAATTAATGGATAAAATCTCTTTTTTTTATTTTATATACATCCACACTATCGTGACATACAAAATTCATGGGGATTTTAAGGTGTTGGTCTTGACCAAATATTTTTGTGATTCTTAAGATTTAAAATGTTTGTCAATCCCCTAGTTGTTATACTATAGAATAGACTTAGTAGTCCCAATTATAATGATTGAAAATAAAACTTGGACATTAAGGTGGACTGTCCTCTTAGAACTGAGAACAATATAGGTGTATTTAATTCAATAGTTGATACATGATTAGAGGTATTATCTACCGGTACCTGGTGAGTAGATACGGAAGTCACTAATCATGTCTACAATTTATTGCAGGGGTTCCAGGAAACCCGACAACTATATGAAAGGAAAATCACCGTCTACATGGGCACTGCTGCAAAAGTAGCAGTTGTTGCAGTGGGAGATGTTTATCCTTTGATAGAAATAAAATATGGATTTTCAGAAATTATCTTTACGTACTAAGTTTAGAAAGAATCTGATTTTGGTTTCTAAGCTATTAAAGAATAGATATTCTGTCTATTTTGATAACAAACTTGTTATCAAGAAAAATAGGGAAGTTATCTATTCTGGTACGTTGGTTGACAATTTATAATCCAATAACTCCCACGATGCAATAAATGGAAATTAATAAGAGAAAGTAACCTTCGGAAATGAACCAATCATATTTTTGGCATCTAAGGTTAGGTTATATTAACTTGAGTAGGATTCAAAGGATAATAACCAATGAACTCTTGGGTTTATTGGTAGTGGAAATCTTTCCAACCTGCGAGTCTCACTTGGAAGGAAAAATAACCAAGAAGCTTTTAAGTCTAAGGGGTATGAGCCAAAGATATGTTGGAATTGGTTCATTCTGATTTGTGTGGTCCTATGACTATCCAGACAAGAGGTAGGTTTGAAAATTTTGTCTATTTTATAGACAACTATTTGAGATATAGATACATTTACTTGATGCACCGCTAGACTAAGAACTTTGATTAGTTCAAAGAGTATAAGGTTGATGCGGAGAAACGTAAAAGTAAAAGTATCAAGTCACTATGGTAATATCGTAGTGGCGAGTACCTCTTGGGAGAATTTAGGAGTCACTTATCAGAAGAAAGGATTCAATCCCAACTAACTGCACCTGTTACACCCCAACAGAATGGTGTAGTGGAAAGAAGGTATGAGACTCTTATGAAATAATTAGATCGATGATGGCTTATTCAGAAAATTACCAAATTCGTTTTAAGGATATACACTGGAAACGGAAGTGAACATAGTACCTTCTAAGTCAGAACTTTCTACTCCCATAAAATTGCAGAATAGGTGTAAGCCTAGTCTGAAGTATATTCGGATTTGGGTGGTCTAGCACATGAGAGACACTGATAAGTTGGGCAGGAGTTCACTTGTTTGTGAGTTATCCTAGAGAAACGAAAGGAGATTTATAGTCCTTAAAATCGGAAGATCATTGTTGGCACCAATGCCTGATTTTAGAAAAGGACTATACTATGAACCATAAGCCCATGAGTAAAAATTGTTCTTAAGGAAATTAAAGGACATGTCTAACCTAATACCAACTGTACAAGATGAAATATCACAAGAAACTGCAACACATATCACAAATGATACACAATTATAGAAAATGCCTCGTCGTAGTGGGAGGGTTGTCAGGCAACCTAAAAGATTCATGTTTTGGGAGAGTCTTTGGACTTTATCCCTGGTGGACATGAACCTGATCCCCGAACATATGACGAAGCACTCCAAGATAAAGATGAAGTATCTTTGCAAAGAGCAAAAAATACAGAATTAGAATATATGTATTCTAATAGAGTCTGGGAGCCTATAAAATCACCAAATGGTGTAAAAACCATTGGGTGAAAATAAGTCTACAATAGGAAAAGAGGGATAGACAGGAAGGTAGAAACTTTCAAAGCAAGGCTTGTTGAAAAAGGAAACTTTTTCACCAGTATCCATGCTTAAGTCTATCCGGATTCTTTTATCTATTTGGCAAGTGGATGTCAAGACAACTTTCCTTAATGGAAGTCTTGAAGAAAGAATCCATATAAAGCAACCAGTGAGGTTTATTACAAAAGGCAAAGAACATCTTGTGTGCAAGCTCAATCAGTCTATGGACTGAAGCATAGCTTCAAGGTCTTGGACATCTGATCTAATGAAGTAATCCAGACCTATGGATTTATTCAGTGTCTAGATAAGTCTTGTGTATACAAGAAGTGTGATGGAAGCGTGGTGGTATTTCTTGTACTATACGTAGATGATATTTTTTGTAGTTGGAAACAATATCAAAGTGTTGTCGGAAGTAAGGGTATGGTTGTCCAAACAATTCAATATGAAAGACTTGGGAGAGTGCGCATATATTCTCGGGATCAAAGGGATCACAAGAAAAGAATGTTGTGCTTATCCCAAGCTTCATACTATCCTAGCTCGTTTTAGCATACAAAACTCCAAGAAAAGTTTCTTACCTTTTTCAGCATGGAGTAACTTTACCTAAAGAGATGTCTCAGAAGACATCAAAGGAAATAAAGGACATGAAGGTAGTTCCTTATGGTTCGGCTGTAGGAAGTCTAATGTATGCAATGCTGTGTACAAGACTGGATATCTGTTTTGTTATAGGCATCGTTAGCAGATATCAAAGCAACTCTGGACAAGGACATTGGTCTGTGGTAAAGCATATATTGAAGTACCTTAGAGGCACTAGAGATTATATGCTAGCTTACAAGGCAAATAATTTGTTCCCTGTGGGTTGCATGGATTTTAATATCCAATCGGAAAGGGACAATAGTAAGTCGACCTCGGGGTTTTGTGTTTACTTCAGGAGGTGAAGTCATAACTATGGAAGAGTGATAAGCATAGGTGCTTTTTCGGACTCCACCATAGAAGCTGAGTATATGGCAGCCTCTGAGGTAGCCATAGAAGCTGTATGGCTCAGATAATTCAAGATAGACTTAGATATGATTTCTGGTTTACCCAAAATAATTTGGTGCAGTAACGAACTCGAAGAAACCATAAGTCCATAAGGCAAGTAAACACAATAGAGCGCAAGTACTACCCAATACGAGAAATAGTATAACGAGGAGAAGTTGTTGCCGCTTAGATTGCATCAAGTGATAACCTAGAAGATACTTTCACTAAGGCCCTTAAGGCAAGAGGTTTTGATGGGCATGTTGAAGGGTTGGGATTCAGATGTATGGCAGTAGATATGGCAGCTTAGTCTTTTAGTATAAGTGGGAGATTGTTAGGATGTATACTAAAAGCCTAGCTTTTGGTATAAACATTTATCTAGAAATAAGAATCACATTGGTCAAATGTCTACATTTATGATAAATGTAGTTGTTCAATTAATTTATATTGTAGATAACATGGTGTGTGGAGTCACACACAGAGGATTATGTTATCAGTGCCTTATAAATTATAAACAGTAGCTCACGACCAAGATGGAAAGGAACAAACCATTGGAAGGTCGTAGTGTAATTATGTATTAGTTTATCTTAACTATATAATTACACTAGTACACTTAGAGTGTATTGAGTAGGACCATTAGAGGTCGTTTCTTTTATACTAACTTTATAAAGGAACAAAGACCTCAGTTATTATGGAAGTGTGTGCTCTTAATCCTAATATAATAGCAAGCACATATATTTGATATTTATTTCTTTAATTTATCAATGGGTGAGATTTAGTTCGATAAATCAATAAGCCCGATAAGTTGGGAAATTATATTACTTATAGTGTGTGTTGTTGATTATAGAAGGAAATTGTGTCCTAGTAATCTAGGTTGATAATGTCCCCAAGAGGAGCTCATAAGGATTGTCATGTTAAACTCTGTAGGTGGACTTAGTCCAACATAACGATAAGGTTGAGTGGTATTACTCTTGCACTAAGATATTAATTATGTGAGTTGTCAGTAACTCATTTAATTAGTGGACATTCGACATCTTAAACATAGGGAAACTAACACACTCATAATAAGAAGGAGCCCAAAAATGTAATTTGGGCTTGGTGCGGTAGTTCAATAATAGTTCTTTAGTGGAATGAATTATTATTGATGGAATTAAGTTGTGTGTTCGGGGCAAACACGGGAAGCTTAATTTCATCTGGAGACCAAAATCAATTCCTCCTCTCGGTCCCTATCGTAGCCTCTTGTATATATAGATTTATACCCACCACATACCCACCTACTTACCCATCCTAATGGGGCCGACCAAGCTAGCTTGGAACCCAAGCTAGGGCCGGCCAAGACCAAGTGGATGAGCCAAGTTGGTGGCCGGCCAAAGCTTGGGTCCCAAGCTTAGGTGGTCGGCCACTGGAATATTAAAAAGGATTTTTATTAAAATTATTTCTTATGTGGATATCATCGTTTTAATAGAGAGTGTAAAATTTAAATCTTTCCTTTTATAGCTTTCTATAAAAGATTAAGAAAAGATTTCAAATCTTTCCTTATTTGTAGATTAAAAGGTGGATTTTAATTTTAAGAAAACTTTCCTTTTTAACCATGTTCATGATTTAAAAGAGAGTTTAAAAATTAAATATTCTCTTTTATAAGTTTCTACAAAAGATTAAGAAAAGATTTGATATCTTTCCTTATTTGTAGATTGAAATAGATTTTAATTTTCTTTTTATCCACATGTTTAAAAGAAATATTTTAATTTATAAAATTTCCTTTTTATAATTCACCATGAAGGGAAAATTATTGGAGAAATTTTTTTTATAAATTTTCAGAAACAAATTAGGAAGTTTTAATTCTTGTGTTAATTAAAACTCTCCTTGTTTTGGGGAAATAAGTGGCCGACCATTACAAATTGAGAAGAGAAAATTGTTTTTAATTAAATAAATTTTCCTTTTCATGGCATAAGAATTAAAGAAGTTTTTATTTAAATTTCCTTATTTGCTAAGACCAAGGATTATAAAAGAGGGGGTAAAGGTGCCTTCATGGCTAACGATTCTATTCTTTTTCTCTCCCTCTTTTCCTTAGTGTGGCCGGCCATAGACATTCTCTCTTCTTCCTTTTCTTTCTTCTTCATTGGTCGAACCTCATCATCTCATGGAGCTTGAAGGTGGCCGGATTCTAGCATGGAGAAGAAGGAGAGAAAGGAAGCATCCCTTGGAGCTTGGTGATGGTGGTCGAACCATATCTATTCATGGAATATTTGTGGTGGCCGAATCATGCTTGGAGAAGAAGATGGCTTAGGTGAATTCTCATCTAGGTAGATCGTTGCCCACACAACGTCCGGGATAAGAAGAGGAATACGGTAGAAGATCAAGAGGTCATTAAAGTTTACAAAGGAAGATATAGTTAGTAATTAATTTCCGCATCATACTAGTTGTATTTCTTTTGTATGAATTCCAAACACAAGAGGCATTAAATTCTAGATTTTCGGATTTGTTTCGAAGATGTGTTTCTTTTTATTTTGTTTTTCGAATTTGTGTTTCGATTGTTCTTTTTGGTTAACCTAGAGTTATTTAAGAAAATTAAATATTAGCTTTCCTTAAAAGACTTTGTCTAGGCGGTGGTGGTTGCTCCCATATCCAAGAAGGTCATGTGGCTTGCCATGCAGTCCTAAAAGCCAATTTTGGAAATTAATATTTAATGAAATTAATAACATAGGTGGATTTGAATCAATAGTGTTAAGTTCCGCTTGCGTTTCAAATCTAAACCATTAAAAACAGATAAGTTAAATTTGGAATCAATGATGTTAAGTTTCGTCTGCGATTCCTAATTTAACTTCTAAAGAACACAATAGGTTATTTAAAGAAATGTTCGACACTTGTACAAAAATTTTGTACAGTGGAACCGGTATGTTTTCATAGGACTAACCAACAAAGCAAGCATAGTTTAGGTTTTAAACTTTCTCTAATCTTTTTATTTCTTCTTGGCCGAAACCTAAAGGAGCATGATTCTAAGTTTTTAAGAAACATAAAGAAAAATAATGAGGAAAAACTACTTGTACTGCAGGTGAGGGGAATACTTACATCCTGTTGCTTGGTTTTCTAAGAAAATACCCTTTGATGGAGAAGAAGAAGAAGACTTTTCACTTCTAGGACTCCCCTTTGTGTACCTTGCTTGTGAGAAGGATTAGGCCTTAAGGACTCTTCCTTGTGTAGTTTTCTTAGGGAGAAACCTTAAGTTTGTTTTCGGAAATGGGAGAGGGTAAACTTAGGATTTCGGTGGAGGAAGAAGAAGGAAGGAGAAAACCAATTTCCCTTGCCCTCTTATTCCTTTTTATTCTAAATGAAAGGAGAAGGAAGAATGAACTTTTCTTTCCGTTATCTTTTTATTCCTATTTATTCTAAATAAAAGGAAGAGGGAAGAACACAACTTGTCATTCTCTTGCTTTCTCTCTTCATCCCTCTCACTTATTCATGGTGAAAGAAGAAAAGTGTCCACTTACCTTCCCTACCTTTAACCACAAATTCCATTTCCTTTCTAACAATACTTCCTCTTGGCCTATTGGTTATTCCATACCACTTAAAGCTTGCCACTTGTTAAGAGGTTCAAGGTTCACACATTGGCCATGCCTCTTTTTTGTTCTATTTTCTCTTTTTTTTTTGTAGAAGGAACCCACATAAAACTCATTCTAATCATGCAAAAACTATATAAAATTACTAGAGACTTTATGGGTGTTACACCGGAAAAGCCTATTTAGGCTACCCATTTAAGCGAGGAAATGTTTATTTTCTTATTTCCTTTTTCTTTTTCTTTTTCAATTTCTTTTTCTTTTTAATTTCTTTTTCTTTATCTTTTATTTTCTCCTTATTTCCTTCGTTTCTTCCCACCTCCTCGCGCCGAGCCGCCCGACCCTTTCCTCTCTGCCCTAACCGCTGCACGTGACGGTTTCCTCGCCATTAAAGTCGCGCGCTGAGGGTTCTTGGCGTCTTCTTCTTCTTCTTTCCGAGCTCTGCCCTAGGTGTCGGCGCCGAGCAGATCCTGCTTCCGTGCCCTAGCCTCTCTACTTGAACCCGTCTCCTTCTTTGAGTCGCCAGTCGAAGCCCTAGCAGCATCTTCTGGTCGCGGAGGTTTTTCACCGCGTCGATCGCCCTCTCGCGTTGATCCCAGTCGCCACAGTTGACGCGAACTCCACTCCACTAAGCAGCGCCGTCTGCCGCCACTGTGCCTTGCCAGCACCGCTGAGTGACCGAAGCTTCTCTTCATCTTCTTCCTGAGCCCTAGCACTGACAATCTTTTTCCTCTGCCCTACCTCTACCCTAGCACCAATAGCTACCTCTGATACAGAGTTGGTGAGTTTGTTAATTAAGCTATGGTTGATATCAGATTTGTAGAAATTGGCATAGCATTTTCTGTATAGGTTTATAGAGGTTGAGTTTTGATTTTTGTTGTACTAACTAGGAGTGATGGTTTCTGGTAGTGAGATCTGTTCTTGGCAGCAAGTTGTCTCTGCTGTGGATCAACAATCACGACTGTGAATTGAGGTAAAGGGAAGGAATTTGATATATTTTGTAGTTAGACGATCATGTATAGATTAATTCTTGTAGGAAGGATGATGGTAATATGATTAGGGGTTTGCCCTAATTTAGGATTAGAGATTTTATTTAGCTATTTAGAAGAATTGTAGCTAAATAAACTATATTTCTATTCATGACACAGGACTTTGACGCGAGATGAGTATCTCAACGTCGTATTTGGACCAGATTGGACTTTTCGATTGGAGGCGGGTACTTTGACTTTATGTTATTTGATATACATAGTAATGTTTTTAACAAATATCAATGATTGTGTTTCTTATCTTCTTCGGTTGGTCATTACCTGATCTGTTACATGCTTGTTTGTTTACTTGTTATGCACTTCATGTTAGTACCTACTTGAATATACATGCTTATAGGGATAGTGACACGACCATGTGTTTATTGTGTTTAGGACCTAGGATTTTTGATACCTTATCTGATCTGTGTACCTTTGATTTGGTTCATTGTCCTATGGTACACATTTTATATTTATATATGGATATTGCTATGTTGTTCAGGATATTGACATGTTTAGTGTCATGTATCATCTTGCATGATTGCATGTTGTGCGATAGTCTGCTCCATTATTGTCGAGCACATCACTAGTTACATGTATCTGCACACACCACCACTCATGGGTTAGTAGTATATCAGACAGGTGTGTGGCAGTTCTGCTGTTTGACTCCGTTGGTATAGTGACTTAGCCGGTAGACAGTTCTGCTCTGTTTGGCTCCGCTGGTTTAGTGTAGCAGCGTGGTAGCCGGCAGACGATTGGACTTTGTTTGGCTCCGTTGGTCCGCTCATGGGTAGTGTGACGCAGCGTGGTAGACGACAGAGATTCGTCCCCGTCATCGTGTACCGGGAGATGAGAGCATTGAGTTCCCCCATTTATGATTTTGGGTAGGAGGATAGGTGTACTCCGACAGCATCCCGTCCACTTGGTCACTCATCAGGAGCAGTGATGGCAGAGTGCATGGTTGTCATAGCCCTACCCACTCGGTCTCACCATTGTGTGTGAGATGGCTGACTGGCGTCAGGGGTGACCATGACATTGGCATCATATGCATGATGCATTTATTGATTGTGTTTGCTGCATTTACTTGCTGCATTTATATGGATGCATATCGGTCTGACGACCCTGTTATACTTATACCCTGGTCCTGGTTAGTACAGTTTTCTCCTGCTTACCTCAGTTGCATTTATCCTTCTTGTATTAGGAGACTGTACGCATGATTAGTGCTGGTTGTTATTTTCATTATTATGCATATCAGTTGTTACCTGCTGAGTGATGGACTCACACCCTCCTCCGTTGCTATTTTCAGGTTGATGTTATCCGGAGAGCTCTAGTCGCTAGTCCCCTATAGTCCACGAGGACGTTTGTTGGTCTTTTGGTTCTTCTTTATTAGACTGTGTTTAGACTTATTCTGCTTTTGACATCTGGACTTGTATTAGTTTACTTTATGGATATTGTCTATGAGTTTTATTTGGATTTGTTTTACTACATGCCTGCTTAGACGGCAGAAGAGGTGAGTTGATTTTATCGTCGGATTTTAGCTTTATGGGTGTAGTGGAGTAAGACATCAGTTTTGTGCTTTATGGGTGTAGTTGAGTAGGGTTGTTTTTGAGTCCTCTTATCACTGTTCTAGTTTATTAACTATTAACTGTTAGGATCGATGGACACGGCTAGAGAGGGGGGTGTGAATAGCCACCCCAAATTCTCGCGTTTCTTTCTACAAACTAGGGTTAGCGCAGCGGAAATAACTAAATAGAAACGCAAAAGGAGAAGCAAACCTCAACACGAAGATGTAACGAGGTTCGGAGATGATACTCCTACTCCTCGGCGTGTCCGTAAGGTGGACGAAGCCTATCAATCCGTCGGTGGATGAGTCCCCGGATAACCGGCTAATAAATACTCCTTGTGGGTGGAGAAACCTCGCCACAAACTTTGCAACAGCAATACAGGAGTAGAAAGCAGCAAGAAGCAAAGTACAATACAAATGTATGAAACACCTTCGCTTACTTGCCTTCTCTTCGACTGGATGAAGCAGCAGCTTCAAGCGACGCCTACAACAGCACCCAGCAGGAAGCTCACGCAAGCTTCAAGCAATCGAGCTCAAGAAACTCAAATCAGAAACCTTCACTGACAAGAAGAAGATGAGCAAGAAGAAGTCAACGCACTGAAGCCCTCGGCCTCTTATACCGCATCCACTGCGAAGAAGAGAAGAAGACTAGTTGTGAGCCAGCTGGTGCCGATCGGCATCACCTTGATCGGGATCTGATCGGTCATGGGGACCGATCAGGTCTATGTTGATCGGTCCCGCCGATCAGCACACACGCAGAGTTGCCCAACTCTGCATGCCCTGATCGGTCCCGGACCAATCGATCGGTCCCCGCACCGATCAAGAAGCTTGAGGCACTGATCGCTTTCTGATCGGTCTCCAGACCGATCAAGAAACCACAGTATCACTGGATCGGTCACCAGACTGATCCAGGTCTTGGTTTTTGCCCAAACCAAGTCCAAACCAATATCCGGTCAACCTTGACCTATTGGTACATCATGCTTAGCATCCGGTGACTCCCTTGACCTGCTAAGACTCCCCACCAAGTGTCCGGTCAATCCCTTTGACCCACTTGGACTTTTCTCTTCGTGTCAAGTATCCAGTCACTCCCTTGACCTACTTGACCTTCTCAACACCAGATGTCCGATCACCCTTGATCCATCTGGATTTTTCCTTGCCCGGCTTCAGGACATGAAAGGTTTGGGTCACAAACCTAAATTCCAAGTGGTCAAGCCCACTTATCACAATGTTCCATTCGATTATGGAACAAAATCTAGGGCTAGGAAGACCATCACCAAGGTCACAAGGGGAGTCACCCCTAGAGTTGATCTTGATGAGTCCCAAATGACCAAGGCTTCAAAGCCTAGGAGGGTCATTAGAAGGGTTGCTAGGGAAGTCATCCCTAGTGAATACTTAGTGAACCCAATGAGCTCCAATAGGTATTGGATTCCTAGGAGCGTGATTCCATCACATTAGATGGTTTAGGGTGTGCCAACCTTACTTGAATAGGTAGTTAACCTAATCATGGCAAAAGGTGGCACCTTAGGAATTTTCAAGGTCTAATCAAGCCTTGAAAATGAAAGTGAAAATCACTCCTAAGATAATTAGGATGTGCCAACCGCATTTGAGGAATTTTTCTAGAGTCAATCTAGTTGGCACATAGTGATCTAAAAATCTTTGGTATAAGATGCTAGGTCTATTACACTTAGGAATATAGAACCTATGGCAAAATGATCAAAACTATCAAAAATGGCAATTAAAGCTAGAATTAGGTATCTTCTATACCTTTACATGTTATTTGCCATATATTGTTTGCCATATGTCATGTCATGACATCATATTTATTTTATGATCATTTAAAATGTCATGATAATGCTTAGGTTAGTTAAATGTCATGCTCTATTTAAGTTTCATACTTTATGTCATGACATCATGACATTGGCACATGTTTTTACTTATGATATCATTATATGTCATGTCATCATCTCTTGCTTTTATCATCAATTAATTTGATTTAAGGACAAAAACACAATTTGATATGGAGATCAAATTGTTGTTTAGAAAATGCATGAGAACTTAGCCTAAGATGACCTAAACCCATATCTCACATTAAAATTGACTTGGATGTGTTTGATACACCTTAGATGTGTGTGAGATATTAGGATTATGAGTTAGGATCAAGGTGCATAGTTCTTGTACCTAGATGAACCTAATTCGAAATTGGGGATCATAGGGAAAGCTTATGTACAGTCATGTACATCTAGCCCAAAGATTGTGGTCCAAAATTAAATGGTTTAAAATCATTTCAAAATTGATTTGAAAAACCTTGATGAAGCTTTTCTAGTGATAGCATTCATCATTGAACAAGTTGATACAAAGATAAGTTAACTTTAAGCTATTTCAAAGACTTTTGAACTTTGTATCAAGATTGAGAAATGGAAGTTATTTTCTTAGAAAACTATTTTTCCATGATAGTATATGTTATGAGGAATGTATCCTCAAAATTTCATAATTTTTGGAATTTTCTGTGATTTTCTAGAGGTTTCTGAATTTCGGGAGAAGAAAAATTCAGAAATCAGAAATCAGAGGTCGTGGACCGATCAGGAGGCTACCTGATCGGTCCAGGTCTGTGTGGATCGGTCACTAGGACCGATCCAGGAGAGTTTGGATCGGTCTGGTGACCGATCCAGTGAAGGCTGATCGGTCTGGTGACCGATCAGCGCGTGCCAACTTGCTGATTTTCGGCTGTTTTGTCATTAACTGCGTGAGTGATTGCCTTATATTATTGTTATTGTTCCGGCCGTGTTGACCGAGGTATATGTCACCTAGAGGGCATTATAGACAGTTTCAGATTGTCAGTCGTACAGGGGAGATGCTGTCGAAATTTCTTCGGACAGGGAATCCCCCGAGGCGTGACATAATCATTCTTGTCAGTTTGAAAGCTAGTATCGGTGTAACCCTCTACAACAAGTTCTTCATCGCCTCTAAAGATCAAGAAATAATCTTTAGTCCTTCTTAAGTACTTAAAAATATTCTTTACTGCTATCTATTGACCTTCACCTGATCCATTTGGTATTTGCTCATCATGCTTAACGCATACGAGACATTTGGGCGAGTACAAAGCATGATGTACATGATAGACCCCTATAGCAGATGCATAAGGAATCTAATCCATACGGTTCCTTTTTTCCTTAGAAGAGGGGCATTGAGTTTTTGAAAGACTCGCACAATGTGACATATGTAGGAATCCCTTCTTGGAATTCTGTATGGTGAAACTATTAAGCGCCTTGTCAATGTATGTACTCTGACTTAGGCCAAGCAATCTCTTAGATCTATCTCTATAGATCTTAATGCCTAAAATGTAGGCTACTTCACCTAAGTCCTTCATTGAGAAATAATTCCAAAGCCACGTCTTCACTGACCGAAGAGTAGGGATATCATTTCCAATGAAAAGTATGTCATCTGCATACGATATGAGAAAGATGATTATTCTCCCACTAACTTTCTAGTAGACACAAGGTTCATCTTCATTCTTAATCAACCAAACATTTTGATTGCATCATCGAATCGAAGATTCTAGCTTCTAGAAGCCTGCTTCAATCTATAAATAGATCTTTGCAACTTACAAACCTTTCCAGCATTTTTTGGGTCTACAAAACCCTTAGGTTGTGTCATGTACACATCCTCGAGTAGATTTCTATTAAGAAATGGAATTTTGATATCCATCTGCCACATCTCTTAATCATAGTAATTAAGCTGCAATAGGAAGCATGATTTGAATGGACTTAAGCATCGTAACAAGTGAAAAAGTTTCATTATAGTCTATATCATGAAGTTGCTTGAATCCTTTAGCTACCAATCTACCTTTATAGGTATGCATATGTCCATCCATGTCAATCTTCACCTTGAAGACCCACTTTCACTCAATGGGTTTGATTCCTTTAGGCGGATCAACCAAAGTCCATACTTAGTTAGTGTACATGGATTTCATTTCGGATCTCATGGGATCTCTAGCCATTTCTCAGAATCTGGGCCCTGTACAACTTCTTGATAAGATGTAGGCTTGTTGAGACCAAGTAGTACTACATCACCATTGTTAAACAAGAGAAAAGAATATCTCTCAAGTTGACGACGAGGTCCTATCAAATCTACGTAGAGCTTGTACTACTTGAATAGGTTGTTACTTCATAACTTACGGTGTAACAAAATCATCATCCACAACATCTTGTGATACATGTTCAGTTTCCATCAATGCGTTGGTGCTAGTTTGTGTATCCTGAATTTCTTCAAGATCGACTTTACTCCCACTAGTTATTCTATAAACAAATTCCCTTTCTAGAAAGACACCAGTTCTGACAACAAACACTTTACCTTGTATTCTAGTAGTTAATCATTTCATTATCATATTTTTAATAAAAAATATATGGATCATTTGGAGGCATCATTTTATCAGAAAGGAAAGTAAAAAAAGTGGTTACAAGATGAGCACAATCAAACTTTTATTCCTTGATTGCATGATACTATAAATTACATGCAAGCTATGTACTAGTTCATAATTTATGAAATTATGAACTTGATTAATATATAATTCAACTTTTACATTTTGGAAATTATAGGTTACAAATATAATTAACCATTCCAGACATCGAATCTCTGAACAATTAAAGTGGATGACGCATGGACGTAGAGAACGAGTATTCAAGTATTCATCGTATTTAATAGATGAGGTTATATAAAAGAGCATGATGACATGCGGGTAGTTCAAAATTCCAAAGTAAGATTAGATGCAAAGATTATACATGTTTCTATCCCAAAGGATAGGAATCCAATTGTGTCAGATATGGTATTCTATAGAGTTATTGATGAAATATGGGAGCTCGATTACCATCTCTATCGAATTCTAATGTTTAAATAAAACTGGGTTGATAATAATGATGGTATTAAAGTAGATGAACATGGTTTCACATTAGTAAACCTCTGAAGGATAGGATTCAAATCCGATTCATTCATCTTAGGGAGTCAACCGAAACAAGTTTTTTTACCTTGAAGACCCTGAAGATCCCACATGGTCTATTGCACTTGCAACTCCTAGTAGAGATTACTTTAAAAATATTACCGGTGATGATTTGGAAGAAAATATAATCCACCATCAATATTTTCCTCGAGGGCTTCCAATAATGGATGTTGATAGAGTAGATGATAATGAACCACCATGCATTCATGAAGATTATGATGGGACTTGGGTTGATGATATTTTATCTTAGTGTAGTAATTTTATTTAATTTTAAATCCTACATAATTTATTATGCAATAGTTCTATAATTCATATGACATATCCTAGTTCTACTATGAACATAATTTTTTTTGTGTTGTTTGATCCATAGCAGCAAAGATGATTTAGTTATTAGTGAAAGAATTCAAACAAATTGTGCCATTTATATTTTATGTTGATAAATCTTGGATGTTTCTGAAGGGTCTGATTACTTGAATAAATTATATAAAGAGATGAAGGAAAAGAGGAAGGGTATGCACTTGTTTTTTAGTATAATGATTAAATAGATCATGAGAAAAACATGATGCACAAAAGAAACAAACTACCACATTGTGCAAGCTATGAAAAGAGAGATAGAGTAGAAAGATTAAGCCTAATATGTGGCATGAGCTTTTGCTCACAATATCTGGAGAACTAGCTAATTGGTATTCTAGGACATTCCATGAATTGTACCTTTTTCTTCTTTTTTTTCACCATGTCCGCATGCTTCTCCCCAGAAATATGAAAGCCATATATTTTCTGACTGTTAACTACAATGTTACAAATAGCATCGATCTTCAATTGTGCAACATCTGCTCCACCTTCAAGAAGCCTCCGCTTCTTTTCTTCGAGATCGTAAGCCATTACCAGTCCATTATTTTTCCTTGTGTGATGATTGAAGGAGCATTTGTAGTTTTTTAATAATGGATTCATGTAGTGTAAGATCTCACGAGTGATAAATTAAAGCATTTTTAAAGAATGACATAGACATTGACTAAGGAAGGTGTGTTGGTTGCTACTCGAAAAACCTAGAGGTTCCACTGTACAAAAATTTTGTACAAAAGTCTGAACCTTTTCCTAGCTACCATGTGTTCTTTTAAATTAAATTTTGGATCGCCTGCGGAACTTAACACGTTTGATCCAAAACTTAATCTATTTGTTCTTTAAGGTTTAGACTTGGATCTCCTGCGGAACTTAACACGTTTGATTCAAATCACCTAAGTTATTAATTCCATTAAATATTAATTTCCATAATTGGTTCCCAGTACTGACGTGGCGAGGCACATGGCCTTCTTGGATATGGGAACAACCACCACCGACTAGACAAAACCTTTTATGAAAAGCTAATATTTAATTTCCTAAAATAACTTTAGGTTAACCGAAAAGAACAATCAAATCACAAGGAAAAGAAAAAAAATAAAAGAACACAACTTCGAAAAACATATTCGAAATACTAGAATCGTAAGCCTCTTGTA
Source organism: Zingiber officinale (assembly GCF_018446385.1). NCBI lineage: Eukaryota > Viridiplantae > Streptophyta > Magnoliopsida > Zingiberales > Zingiberaceae > Zingiber > Zingiber officinale. The sequence continues at coordinate 78,745,096 of NC_055990.1, forward strand.
TTTGGTATTATTTCCATAAATAACTAGCATGATGCGGAAAGGAAAAATTACTAGTTATACCTTCTAAAAAGACCTCTTGATCTTCTACCGTATTCCTCTTCTAACCTCGGACGTTGTGTGGGCAACGATCTTCCGAGATGAGAACCACCAAGCACCTTCTTCTTCCTTGCAAGTTTCGGCCACCACAATTCTCCAAGAGAAGTAGAGGTCCGGCCACCACCACCAAGCTCCAAGGGATGCAAGAAACAAAACCACCTTTCTTTCCTTCTTCTCCTAGCTAGAACCAGCCACCATCAAGAGCTCCAAGAGAGGTTGCCGCCGGCCATAAGAAGAAGAGAAGAGGAAGAAGCTAGGACCGGCCACCAAGGAGGAAAAGAGAGGAGAAGAATAATAGAGTTGATCACCCGTGAAGGCACCTCTACCCCCTCTTTTATAATCCTTGGTCTTGACAAATAAGGAAATTTTAATAAAAAATTCCTTAATTCTTTTGTCATAAAAAAGAAAAATTATTTTAATTAAAAAACAATTTTCTTCTTTTAATAATAATGGCCGACCACTTCTAATTACAAAACAAGGAAAATTTAATTCACACAAGAATTAAAACTTCCTAATTTGTTTCTAGAAATTTATAAAAATTTCTCCAATAATTTTTATCCCTTCATGATTGGTTAATAAAAAGGAAATTTTATAAATTAAAATTCTTCTTTTAAACATGTGGATAATTTCCAAAAGGAAAGTTATCTCTAAAAATTAAAATCTCTTTTCAATCTACAAATAAGGAAAGATATCAAATCTTTTCTTAATCTTTTTTAGAAACTAATAAAAGAGAATATTTAATTTTTAAACTTCTCTTTTAAATTATTATCATGGTTAAAAAGGAAAGTTTTTCTTAAAAATAAAATCTCCTTTCAATCTACAAATAAGGAAAGATTTCAAATCTTTTCTTAATCTTTTGTAGAAAGCTTTAAAAGGAAAGATTTAATTTTTAAACTCTTTTAAAACTATGATATCCACATAAGAAATAATTTTTAAAAATCCTTTTAATATGATGTGGCCGCCACCCAAGCTTGGGCTCCAAGTTATTGGTCACATTTTAAGGCCAACCTTAGGCTTGGGCCCTAAGCTCGAGCTCAAGCTTAGGGACTACTGGTCAGAAGATGGTATGTGGTGGGTATAAATCTTTATATACAAGAGGCTACGATAGGACCGAGAGGAGGAATTGGTTTGTCTCCGATGAAATTAAGCTTCCCGTGTTCGCCTAACACAACTTAATTCCATCAATAATAATTCATTCCACTAAAGAACTATTATTGAACTCGCACCAATCCCAAATTACATTTGGGCTCCTTCTTATGAGTGTGTTAGTCTCCTGTTTAAGATGTCAAATGTCCATTAATTAAGCGAGTCGACAACTCATTTAATTAATATCTTAGTCCAAGAGTAGTACCACTCAACCTTATCGCCGGACTAAGTCCACTGCAGGGTTTAACGACAATCCTTATGAGCTCCTCTTGAGGAGATTCTCAACCTAGATCACTAGGACACAGTTTCCTTCTATAATCAACAATACACACTATAAGTGATATCATTTCCCAACTTATCGGGCTTATTGATTCATCGAACTAAATCTCACCCATTGATAAATTAAAGAAATAAATATCAAATATATGTGCTTGTTATTATATTAGGATTAAGAGCACACACTTCCATAATAACTGAGGTCTTTGTTTCTTTTTAAAGTCAGTATAAAAGAAACGACCTCTAATGGTCCTACTCAATACACTATAAGTGTACTAGTGTAATTATATAGTTAAGATAAACTAATACCTAATTACACTACGACCTTCCAATGGTTTGTTCCTTTCCATTATGATCGTGAGTTACTGTTTATAATTTATAAGGTACTGATAACATGATTCTCTGTGTGTGACACCACACACCATGTTATCTACAATATAAATTAATTGAACAACTACATATATCATAAATGTAGACATTTGACCAATGTGATTCTTATTTCTAGATAAATGTTTATACCAAAAGCTAGGCTTTTAGTATATACTCTAACAAGGTGTTTATGAAATTTTCTATAAATTATAGAATTTTTTCAAAATTTAAAAGGAATTTATATGATACGATTCAAGAGGATAGGACTATTAGGTTTATGGATGGGCAAGGAAGTCAATTAAATTAGGAGTTGATAACACTAATTATCCTAAGATAAATTTATAATCCTAGGTATAAGTAAAGGGGATTTGGCCGAAAACCCCGGGGGATCTCGTCGCACTGCGTTTCCCCAAAATCGCTGATGCCCTTTCTTCCGCCACCCACACCAACAACGACGAAGCTCTTCGCCGGTGTTTGAGCCCTGACCAGGTGGTGCTTCACAAGGGCGGCTTCTTGGAGGTGTTACGATTGAGCGAGGTGGTCTCTAGCTATTACCGACGGTACAAAACGGTGGGGCGAGGGTTTTCAGCCGGAGGAACGAGAAAGAGAAGGCAAGTACTCTCTTTCTGTGAACGATATGAGATCTGTGGGTTGGGGGAAAAGTGTTTAGGGGGATCGGAATGCTTGACTAGGGCTTCCAATTGGAGTAATAGGTCGTGATTCGACTCTTATATGAGATGTTCTTGCGTCGGTTGCAACGTTTCTAGGGTTTTCCACAAGTGCATCCCCTTATATCGATACGGACACTTTCTTTCTTGATGTTATGCTTTTCTCGAGTGATTCGATTCAATTTTAGCAACGGATTTGGGGAAACTTACCATTGAAATCGCTGATGCTCGGATTTTACTGGTTTGAATGAGTTGCAAATTGAGTTTTCCATGATGTATTTGCTTCTTCCTGTGAGGTTCTGTGTTGATTTATTTTGTGAATTTGCCACTACGGTTGAAAGGGTGGTCCGTGATCCTGTGCTTAGGATGGCAAGCGGTTTTGATTTCTGAATTATCTTCGTTGAAGTCTCCTTTTGTTCCAGTTGAGATTGTTCTGTTACCGATTTGTTTAGGATTTAGTTCGGATTTAATCTGGTGTTATGCTGCTCCCATGTTTGGCTGTGGATTCCCGGGATTTAGTGTGTTTCATGGTGCTCAATTGTTTTGGGAATTTGGAGTTTGATTGCAAGGAGGTTCTGTTGTGTCTGGAGGAATCGAGCTTCTGGACCTATACTCTTGGCGGTTTTGGTGTGGATGATGGTGTTCTTGGTTTTCCATGGGGTTTCCAGTTTCTGATTTGTTCTTGCGTACACGGGTACTGATGAATACGGTGGATTCACAGGTGTTACGCAGCTTCTTTCATTGTCCTGTTCTTTGCAGCATGTTCTTTTGGAGTTTGTTCACATTAACATTGGAGTTGGATTGAGTTCTTGTGACTTTCTTTGATAAGGTGTCGAGTTCTAGTGTAGATTGTTTCCTTTGTGATGGTGCTGGTATGTTAGTGTGGATTGTTTTCCGCTGTGATTGTGTTGAGTTACTGGTGCAGAGTTGCAGATTTTGTCGAGGTTGTTGTACTTTTAGTTCCTGAGAGTTGATTTCGGAGGCTGTGGGGGTTTTGTTGTGTTGTCGGGATTTCATATCAATAATTGCACTATTAATTTTGGATTACTGACTTCAGCATTTTTGCTACGATGTGTTCATCTGCTTGTCAGATTTGAGGTTTTTGTAGTGAACCCAGTGACTTGTGTTTCCATGGTTGCCACGATTTCATGTGGGATAGTGCCGAGCTTTCAATGGCAGGTTTTGTTTTTCTTTGGCGATGGTTCAGTTCCACATTGTTGCTTGGTTTTAATAGTTAGTAAGGTAAATTTTGGTACAGAATTTGGGGTTAGCTTAATCTAAAAGGATTGGTGATTTCTTTCCTCTGGATGATTTTGTATGCTGGGACAGAATGAGAAGAAAGGGGATGGGAATGGCTTAATGTAGTAAATTTTCTCTTATTACCTCAGGAAATGCATGATCATGGAATGTTTGTTTCTCCTTCAATTTCTTAAGCTATACATGATTATGAAATGTTTGTTTCTCTTTTACTACTTAAGATGTGTATATGCATTCGAGATGAATACTGATTAGGTTCATGTTTTTTTTCCCAGACGGGCCTGCGTATAGATTGTATGAAATACTACTCTTTATGCAGGTTGATATGAATGAATTATGTTAAGGATAATGTGTATAGGTTATGTTTTCTTATGTAGCTAATTGGATGGGTATGAGCATATGTCGTGACAGTACGGGTTATATATATATATATATATATATATATATATATGACCTGGGCTAGGATTTGAACCCTAGACCCTTGATTTAAGATTGGTTTAAGTAGCCATTAGGGTGGTAGTAAAGCATCACCTTAGAAATATGAAACTATTCATTATATGTTGATTATGGGTGAAGAGATGCTTCAACTTCCACTTAATATAAAAGGGGAAGGGAAGAGAAGAAAACCTAACTTTTCATTTCCTCTTCTCCTCCCTAGTCGAAATCTCCTCTTCCCTCTTCTCAGTTTTCGGCCAAGAACCCTAGGGTCTGAGGTTCTAAGTTCTTCAAGAGGAGAATCTAAGAGGAGAGTTTTCACAAGGATTAGTACGCACGGGAAGGGTGACTTGGAGATTAAGGCGTACAAGAGAGGATTGTCTTCCCTACACCCTATAATAGTAAGATATAACAAAAGGATGTAAGTATTACTCGCCTGCAGTATAAGTTGTTTTGATGATGCATGTTGTGATATGTTTTTATGCATGTTAAAGAAAAAAGATACATGTTGTGTTATGTTTTATGCATGTTAAAGAAGATACATGTTATGATATATAAGATGCCCTTTGAAGTTTTGGGATTAAGAGCATGTTTAGAGTATCTTGAATTACTTTCCATAGAGTTTTGGGGCTAAGAAGCATATTAAAAGTACCCTAAAGTACTTCCCTATAAGTGTGGGGGATTAAGTGCATATAAGGTGCTTGTTTAAATGACAAGTAAGTGCAAGTATAAGAAAGCGATATGTAAAAGAAAGTATTTTACTTTAAAGTGGCATGTACTGGACACGAGGTCCATAGGTGGACTCCTAGATCACCCATAGGCCCCTAGATTGCTTAGTAGTACCTTGATAGGTTCGGAATTAGCTACTACAGATCTTATTAAGGATGCGTGCAAAGTGGTACAATGTCGGGCCTAAGCAAGTTTATTATTATTTTCACTATTTATGTAATATAAAGTTTTCAAACTTCGTTGTTTGTCTTAGTAGAAGTCTTCTTAAGTTTGAGAACTTGAGTTATGAAGTGTAGCATGGATGAACTCTATGGTATGACAAGACTTATGTTTCCATTACATGTTTACATTGCTAGCATAGTTTTAAGTTGATGTTTTGCATGATAAATCTATTTAAAAATGCATACCATGTACATATTTTTGAATTATGCATTTTAGTGTGAATTATGGTCAAGTGCGAGTTTTATGTTTTTCCCAAGCAATTTTGAAAAACCTATTCTTGTTTTAATACTTATTTTATGAGTAGATGGTACTTACTAAACATTTGCTTATAGATTTGTATTTCCTTATATTGCAGATAAAGGTAAAGGAAAGCTCGAGTAGGAGGAGGCAGCAGGAGCGGTGTTTTATGTGTATGTGACGGAACAGTGGAAGGAGATCTGGGAACTTGTGATTGTTTGGAATATGTTAGAACTGATGCTAAAGTATTTTCTTCTCTCCGATCTACATGAAATACTATCGCTAGTTGTTTAGGATGAATTTATCAATTTGGCAGTAATTTGAGTGGCAAAGATAAGTACAAAGGGGAGAACAATTCCTTTTTGTAGAGCAGGGTGTGACCCCCACACGACTCGTGACACGGCCGTGTGGATTCACACGGCCTCGGAGCTCTTCCCCTCGGCCAAGGAGACACGATCGTGTGGATTTTCACAGCAGTGCACCTCTCCCTCTCGGCCAAGGTGACACGGTCGTGTGGATTCACACGCCTGTGCACCTCTCCCTCTCGGCCAAGGTGACACAGCCGTGTGGATTCTCACGGCCATGCATCTCTCCCTCTCGGCCAGGGTGAAATGGTCGTGTGGATTCACACAGCCGTGCACCTCTTTCTCTCGGCCAAGGTGGCACGACCATGTGACCCTCACACGGCTGTGCACTACCAAGGTGACACGGCCAGTCATCGCCACACGGTCAGGTACCACTCCTTCTCGGGTAAGACTACACAGTCAGTTAGGGCCACACGACTTAGGCTGGAAGAAGCTCTAGACTCCCTTCCAGCTCTGCTTGGCTCCAAGTCACGTTCTATCAGTGGAAACAAGTTTGGAGTAGATCTCTAGATTGAGTAGTATATAATAAGTAAGCATGTCAAAATTTAGATAAGAAAAAGAGTAGCGCCTGCTCCGTTAAGGTAAGCCTAGAAGGGTGGGGTGTTACAGTTTGGTATCAGATCAAGTTCTACCCTTCCGCCACACACACATCAAGCATTGATCCAACAGCTTCCAAGTAAGAAAGTACATTCTCACAACTTTTATGCATTTTATTTATGTTATGATTAGTAAGAACTGTTTGTTAAGATTAAGTATGCTTATACATGTTAGTATTAAGGTCAGCAAGTAAGAATGATGATGGGCTGACGTAGGTCTCACTGGTTGATTTATGAATATGTAGATGATTAGAGGACGACCGGCTAGATAGCCCAGAGTTAATGAACCTCAACTAGAGACGAATGAGTCTGCACCACCACCCAATTTTTAGAAGTAGTAACTCAGTTGTAGAGACAATTAGCAAAGCAGAGGTTATAGCCATCCTGACTGCTAACGTAGTATCCAAAATCACTTATTTAATTAAGGTAATTTATTCAATTAAATTATAATTTAATTAGAATTTAAATTTATTTAATTAAGAGATTTATTGGATTAATTATAATTAGATTTAAAATTTATTTAATTAAGGATATTTATTGGGTTAATTATAATTGCCCATTTAATTTAATTAAAAATTTATCTACATAACTATGTTTAATTAATTCATCTAGCCCATAATTATGGAAATTTGATTAATCAAGTATATTAAGAAAATAGTAGGACTTAAATATACAAAATTTATATAGACTAGTATTTACATAACACATGTGTATAAATTATTCATCTAATTAATATAGAAGTAAAACATTAGTAATATATTATACATAATATAAAAATATATAACTAACCAAAAAATAAGAAGAATATGATATATATGTATAATGTGTAATATGTAGAATATATAGTATATATTATAATTAAGAAATTGTAATATTGAAATATATGAATTATATATATATGAAATATATTGATATATATAAATATGAAATTAGTATATGGATATAAATATATATACAAAATTAATGCAATAACTTATTATTAAGAAACTATAACATAAATTATATGTTACCATGTATAGTTAATATAAATATGGATATATATAAATATAAAATTAGTATATGGATATAGGCTTCTATTTATACTTAGTATTAAGTTTTATAAAAATAAAAATGATTTAGCATTTATAAAATCTATAACTTACGGATTTTTATATATATGGATATATATTAAATAATAATAAATAATATATTAGTATTATATAATTTATTTGCATAAATCATTCTTCTAAATAATATGGAAATAAAATATAAATAACATTATATATATATATATATATATATATATATATATATATATAAAATATAAATTATATAGTATAAAAATAAATGTATGAACATGTAAATAAGAAATATTATGTATAATATAAAATATATAATGTAAATTATATAGTATTAAAAAATATGTAAGAATCTTGTAACAAAGAAATATTATGTATAATATATAATATATTATATAAATTATATAGTGTAAATAAAGATTAAACAAGTATGAAATTAAAATATGTGGATAAAACTTAGTAGATAGGAATTAATGGACTCAGTATTTAGGGATAAAAATTTAATATCTATAAATTTATAGAGATTATTCATATAATTAATATAGAAAAAAAATATATACTATATTATATAAAATGTATAATATAAATTATAAAGCATAAATAAAATTAAATAAGGAAAAAATACATCAGAAACATAACGTGTAACATACCATTTCTATAAATAATATATTATATATAATATAAAATATATAATTAATTAAGAATAAGAAAAAAAAATAAGATTTAATATATTATGTATGTAACGTGTAATATATATGAAAATAAAATATATAAAAAAGAGATAAATAAATTATATGACTTGAAGGATAAAATTTAGACAGTCTTAATCTCCATCTCTTTAAAAACCCTACCTCCAAAAGCCCCATCCTCTAGATGTGCCATCGGCCCTAAGGAGCTCCTCTCCTTCCCATTGTTCTTCACAAGTTCTAGAGTCCCAAAGGAAGACAAGAAGTGGGAGTTGGTAGAAGGCATGCTCCTCTTATATCTATGTATTTCTTAGTTCCTATTAACTTATGATTTGTTTAGATGCCTTTAGGTATGGATTCAAGAAAATTCGGATGCCATGAAACTAAACTCAAGGTTATGATAACTCTGTAACATGTGAAGTCTCGGACCTTAGGGATTATGATGCCATGAAACTAACCATGTTATACTAATCCTTAAGACATATGCTAAATTTTGGATTTAAGTGTAGTTATGTTTAGGTTCTTCTTAGTTTTGAACATGATCACCTTGGACGCCTTATATTAATTTCGGATTGGTGGAAGGTTAGTTATTCATTGTTTTTAGGGGTAGTTATTTATTATGTTCTTGCATTACAATTACATACATATTGTCTAATGGTTTCTGCTTAAAAGTTAGCAAGTTTCTATTAGTTAGAGCCCTAGAGCCAATCATTTGATGATTGTTGTATGGACTCATTGTATCATATTTCTTATATATAAAAAGATATTTGTTTATGGTTATTATACTTACTTGTATTGGTGCCAAATAACTAAGTATAATAGCGTCCTAGAGTAGAAGGTTCTTACCTATATTAATCGATTGGTTGAATCGATAGTGAGATGATATAGGGAACACTACTCTTAATCATTCCTAATCAATTATTAACATTCAGGGACAATGTTAATGCGACGAGACTAGCATATAGGTCAACTCGATGACTTGATCTCACAAGTCATGGATATAGAGATATCAAGTTGACACATGGGTATGCATTGAAGAATGTATATTGAATGACCCGCCATGAGAAAGTATATGAGTGTCATATACTTTCTCATGTGACTATTAGTATGACTACTAGTCCTTAGACCTGAAGTCACCATAGTTCCCTACATAAGGAGTTATGTACTTTAGTTTCGTCAAACGTCACTCGTAACTGGGTGGACTATAAAGGCGATTACTGGATATGTAGATGGGATCTATCCCTCCTATATTACGGGAGTGACATCATTATTCTTGATAGAGTGAGACCACTAAGTACATGACCATGCCCAAGTGAGTCAATATGAGATATTGAGCTCATTTGATCTGAGTGAGTCTACTTGGAGTTCAGGATTTAGATTGATTAAAGGATGACACGGTCTATGCCTCACATTGATCAATCTAGATGTCTAGGATAGAAAAACATTGTCACATATTGTGAAGAGTCACAATTAGTAGTCACAAGGTGATGTTGGATCTGAACATTCTTGTAACTTGGGTAGTAATGATGTGTTGCTAGATACCACTCATTACTTATGCTTCTAAATGAGTTTAGGAGCATTGCCAACGTTACAAGAACCTATAGGGTCACACACAAAGGGCAATTAGATGGAGATTATGTTCATTTGATGAACCAAGAGGATTAGGTTCATGTGATGAACCAAATTGGATTAAGAGTAATCCAAAGGAAACTAATTGAGTTGGACTCAATTTGGTTCATGTGTTAAATGAGTTTAATTTGGACCTAGACTCATTGAGCCAATTTAATTCAATGAATAGAGATTCAATAAATTAAAATTGACTTGAACTAATGGTTAGATTTGATCAACCATGGGAGAGAAGTGGTCAAGTTTGACTTGACTTGAGAGGAAGATGAAAGGTCAAGTTTGACTTGACCATTGCCACCTCATTTGTGAGTTGGCATTGAGTGGACTAATTATGATGTGCCACATCATCAAGACTAGCACATGTGTGTGCCACCTCATGAGGGAGATCAAGAGTTGTGACTCTTGATATCCCATGGAGGTTTAAAAGCCTTCCTTGAAGTGGCCGGCCACTAGAACACCATTGTGGGAGTTTTATTTTGTGTGAGTAACTCCATCTTCTTCCTCCTCTCATCTTCTTCTCCCTCTCCTCCACCTTGGCCGAACCTTCAAAGGTGCTAGCACACCTTTTGTTTGATTTTTCTCCACCTAATTGTTCGTGTGGATACGTATAGAGGAGTGCCCACTTGAACACTCTCGAGATCCGGCAAACTTGGACGAGCAGGATAAGCGAAGGGCTTCGCTTCAAGGGTAATCTCTCTACCATGTAGATCTAGAGTAGATCTAGGTTTAGAAACTCATACACGTAAAGTTTTTGAAATTATTTTCTTCGCACGGATCCGGTGGCATGGGATTTCGAGGTTTCCGCAACGTAAAAAGCGATTTTTGCGGCTCGAAAATCCCAACAGTGGTTTCAGAGCTACGTGCGAAATGTGTATGAGTTTCGTTTGTATTTTTTATGAAAATTACAGATCTGTAACTTTCTGTAAGTTTGTGATTTTTATGTATTTTATGAGTATTTTTCTCGTAGAAGCGAAGCAACAAGTGTTTGGACACTTGTAAGCTTCGACAACCGAAAAAAACCTTCCGAAACGGCAAGGTCTCGTCCAAACAAATTTATTTTTGTTTGGGACAACGACTTATGGTGCTGTAGGATCACTTAGGAACACTTGCGATGGTTATATCGCAAGTAGGGGTGCTGCCCCTAACCCAGCAAGGGGGTTTGTTCTGCGATTGCGTCCGAAAATCGCTAATCGGGACCGCTGGGAAGTTGCGACTCATAAAATCATAAAAAATATTAGAAAAATTACAGAAATTTATGGAAATTACATAATTTAGAATTATGTATCATTTTGTGATGGTCATGACCCAAAGGACCTAATTTGATTGGAAATATGTGTTGTAATTCATAATATGGCCTGTATGTCATTTTGTGTGTTTGTGCGTACTTGATTCGCGACCTGCACGTCGTGCCCTTCTATTTATATTCCTGTTGTAAAATAGTTTTAGACTCGAATGTAACTCGAGTTCCACTTTTTGTAATGTACAAAATGAGGCAGTGGAAGGTCCACTCGAGGAGGAGTTACGAGGAGGGTGCGAGCAACACATGTCGATCAAAGGGAGGAGCTTGGAGAAGCTATTTACCCTAGGTTGACCAACCGATCTTCTCATTGGCTTGAGAAGATCGTAGTAGGGCCATGACTAATACAAAATTTAATTAATTGCTTGTGTGTGTGTATGTGATGCATGCTAGATTAGTAATTAATGTTAGAGTGTATACTTAAACCTAACTTTTGGTATAAACATTTATCTAGAAATAAGAATCACATTGGTCAAATATCTACATTTATGATAAATGTAGTTGTTCAATTAATTTATATTGTAGATAACATGATGTGTGGTGTCACACACAGAGGATCATGTTATCAGCACCTTATAAATTATAAACAGTAGCTCACGACCAAGATGGAAAGGAACAAATCATTGGAAGGTCGTAGTGTAATTAGGTATTAGTTTATCTTAAGTATATAATTACACTAGTACACTTAGAGTGTATTGAGTAGGACGATTAGAGGTTGTTTCTTTTTATACTGACTTTATAAAGGAACAAATACCTCAGATATTATGGAAGTGTGTGCTCTTAATCCTAATATAATAACAAGCATATATATTTGATATTTATTTTTTAATTTATCAATGGGTGAGATTTAGTTCGATAAATCAATAAGCCTGATAAGTTGAGAAATGATATCACTTATAGTGTGTGTTGTTGATTATAGAAGGAAACTGTGTCCTACTGATTTAGGTTGATAATGTCCCCAAGAGGAGCTCATAAGGATTGTCATGTTAAACTCTGTAGGTGGACTTAGTCCAACATAACGATAAGGTTGAGTGGTATTACTCTTGCACTAAGATATTAATTATGTGAGTTGTCAGTAACTCATTTAATTAGTGGACATTCGACATCTTAAACATAGGGAAACTAACACACTCATAATAAGAAGGAGCCCAAAAATGTAATTTGGGCTTGGTGCGGTGGTTCAATAATAGTTATTTAGTGGAATGAATTATTATTGATGGAATTAAGTTGTGTGTTCGGGGCGAACACGGGAAGCTTAATTTCATCGGGAGACCAAAATCAATTCCTCCTCTCGGTCCCTATCGTAGCCTCTTGTATATATAGATTTATACCCACCACATACCCACCCTCTTACCCAACCTATAGGGGTCGGCCAAGCCAAGCTTGAAGCTCAAGCTTAGGATCGGCCAAGCCTAAAGGTTGAGCCTTAAGGTGACCGGTCAATTGCTTGGAGCCCAAACTTAGGTGGCCGACCACATCATATTAAAAAGGGATTTTTATTAAAATTATTTCTTATGTGGATATCATGTTTTTAAAATAGAGTTTGAATTTTAAATCTTTCCTTTTATAGCTTTCTACAAAAGATTTGAATTTCTTATTTCTTATTTGCTTGAAGATTTGAATGTGGCCGACCATTGTAATTGAAAAAGGAATTTAATTTTAATTAATTAAAATTTTCTTTTTCAAGGCAAAAGAATTAAGGAAGTTTTTATTTAAATTTCCTTATTTGCCAAGACCAAGGATTATAAAAGAAGGGGTAGAGGTGCCTTCATGGCTAACAACTCTATTTTTTCTTCTTCTCTTTTTCTCCTTGGTGTGGCCGACCCTAGAGGTTTTCCCTCTCCTCTTCTCTTCTTTAGTGGCCAGTTTTATCCTCTCTTGGAGCTCTTGATGGTGGTCGGTTCTAGCTAGGAGAAGAAGGAGAGAAAGAAGGTTTTGTTTCTTGCATCCCTTGGAGGTTGGTGGTGGTGGCCGGACCTTTACTTCTCTTGGAGAATTGTGGTGGCTGAATATTGCTTGGAGAAGAAGGTGGCTTAGGTGGGTTCTCATCTCGGTAGATCGTTGCCCACACAACGTCCGGGATAAGAAGAGTAATACGGTAGAAGATCAAGAGGTTTTTTGCTTACAAAGAAAGGTATAACTAGTAATTTGTTTTCGCATCATACTAGTTTTCTTTGTATAGTTATTTTTGGAAATACCAAATACAAGAGGTATATGATTCTAGAGTTTTCGGATTTATTTCGAAGTTGTGTTTCTTTTCTTTTATTTTTCGAATTTGTGATTCGATTGTTCCTTCTGGTTAAACCTAGAGTTATTTAAGGAAATTAAATATTAGTTTTCCTTAAAAGACTTTGTCTAGGTGGTGGTGATTGCTCCCATATCCAAGAAGGCCATGTGCCTCGCCATGTAGTCCTGGAAGCCAATTTTGGAAATTAATATTTAATGGAATTAATAACATAGGTGGATTTGAATCAATAATGTTAAGTTCCGCTTGCGATTCAAATCTAAACCATTAAGAACAGATAAGTTAAATTTGGAATCAATGATGTTAAGTTCCGTCTACGATTCCTAATTCAACTTCTAAAGAACACAATAGGTTATTTAAGGAAAGGTTCGACACTTGTACAGAATTTTTTTTGTAGTGGAACCGGTACGTTTTTCTAGGACTAACCAACAATTGGTATCAGAGCTAGGGTTTGACTCTGTGTGTTTGGTTTTCAAATTAGGTTATGCACATGTCATACATAATTTAGGTAGGATAATAGTAGGATGTGCTAACATTGAGGTTGCAGACTCCAACTATTATGGCTTATAGATGTTGTGTGTGATTGGACCCTTGGACATGTCAAGGGCATTATTTTGTGTGTGCATGATTGTATGTAACTAATACAGCAGGAGCTGTATTAGCCCTAAGATTTTAGAATTTTATTTTTGATTTAGATTACATGTACATTCCATCGTGGAATATAGGATCGATATATGTAAAGTTTTATTTTGGTCGCGGATCGGATTCTTACGAGGCGTGGTACTTTTGGAGCACCAGAGGCGCAACGTAATAAGTATCAAGATGGATGCGACGACTCAACCTGATGGCGGTGGCTAAAGATGGCAGCAGCTAGGGTTGGAGCACACGGAAGACAGTGATGGAAAAATGCTATAATAGTTGGAAAACAAATTTCCATATTTATTGCTTTTATTACTGTGATGTGTGTGTATGCATGTGATGTATGCTAGGATAGGTTAAAATTCCTCATTTTAAATAACTAAGTGGGAGAGGGATTAGTATATAAATCCCACGGTCTCCATTATTGGTTTGTAAGTGATGCAACAAGCTTGCGTGTTGGCTCTGAGTGTCTCCCTCCACAACGGATGAGTTTGTTTGCGGATCACTAGATCAAACTTCCTTAATGGATGGTTATAGGAAATTATTTAGGATGTGTGTGATCTTCTCCAACTGAAGGGGCACAATTCTATTTAATGGAATTAGTATCAAAGTAATGGTATACACTTAGATGCATCTAATAGTATCCTCCCCAACGGAGTCACTGCTATTACTTGTATGACCAAAGGGAAACCAACTATTAATTTGTCATAAAACTAGGGTGACAAGATAATAAAATTAATGGGTTAAAACCCCTCTTACAAATGATTGATTTGGCATGCAAAATTCACGGTGTTTTGAGGTGTTGGTAAATTTAAATAGTATTGTTTGAGGAATCAATATTATTTTAAATTTAGAGTCTTGACCAAATATTTGATCAAAGACATACCAACTATTAATTTTATTTGTCATAGGTTGAAAAGATAATAAAAATTAATGGATAAAATATCCTTTTATAATTTGTATACGTCCAGTCCACACTATCGTGGCATATAAAATTCACGGGGATTTTGAGATGTTGGTCTTGACCAATTTTTTTTTGTGATTCTTAGGTTTTCAAATGTTAGTCAATCCCCTAGTTGTTATACTATAGAATAGATTTAGTTGTCCCAATTATTATGATTGGAAATAAGACTTGGACATTAAGGTAGACTGACCTTTTAGAACTAAGAACAATATAGGTGTATTTGATTCATTAGTTGTTGAAACATGTTTAGTAGTGTTATCTACCGATACCTGGTGAGTAGATATGGGAGCCACTATCATGTCTGCAATTCATTGCAGGGGCTCCAGGAAACCCGACAACTATATGAAGAGAAATCACCGCCTACATGGGTGTAACGACCACCCTTCTTACTACTACTACCAGTCTCTAAGAGTGACCGTTACTTATCTACTACTTTACTTAACCGGTTTATTAAAAATCTCTAGGAAAACCCTACCGAAAAATTTCGGCAAAATCTCCCCTGTACCGGTGACCATTTCCCATAATACAAGCATAATATACTCAGCCATAGGCGGCTGGAACATATATCTTCACAACCACGCAGTATAATATCACAAATAAAAGAAAGAAACTACCCTATCAATAGCAAACATCAATATCACTCCATCAATAGAACCCAACTACAAACGCGGAATAAACTTAAATACAATATTGACTCATAATAGCATTAAAAGAAAACTAAAGAACTCTAAATAGAAATGTCTTAATAATTCTTTAGCAAACTCTTGATCTCCCCATAGTCCAGCCATCACACACCTTCATCACCACCACCTTGTCGCCTTCCTTGCTAAATCTTTTCCTTTCCTTTATCTGCAGTAGGAGGAAGTGCAGTCTATAAGCATAAAGCTTAGTGAGCGCTATCTACTCACAAAAACTCGATATGCATGTATATAAATAAAAACATACTAAAACTGAATGCTAACATATAAAACTACTCATGCTCATATGTAGCAAAGGAATCATGCTAACTGAAATACTAAACATGTGTAGTTTATCATGCTCATAAACTAATAAAAGAAGCATACTAAACATGTAAAACTACTAAACATGTAAAGATACTAAACATGTAAAACTACTGAACATGTAAATCTACTAAGCATGTAAAACTACTAAACATGTAAAGCTAAACATGCTCATAAGAATAAAACTATAACAACATGCTGAAAACAAATAAAACTAAACATGCTGAATAATCTAATAGCAAGAAACAAATAGAACTACTACTGCATGCTTCAAATAACAAGAAACTAAACTTTCTAATTCTAAACATATTTGAAGCTTGTTTCATTTGTTTCAAAACTTATACTTTAATACTTCAAAATAATAATAAACTTCTTTTGGGCCCGGCATTGTACCACTTTGCGCGCATTCTTAGTAAGAATCGAGGTAGCTAATCCCGAAACTACTAAGATACTTCTAGGCCTTGTGCCTAGGGGCAACTTGGAGCCCATCCCTTGGACCTTGTGTCCGGTACATGCCCTTTAAAAGTAAAATACTTTTTATCTTTAAATACTTCTTATAATAAAATGCATTGCCATTTATTTAAGCACCTTGTGTGCCAAAATCCCTAAAGTCTCGCCTTTAGGATCTACTTAAGGCCTTGGCCTTTTCTTTCTTTTCTTTAGCTTTCTTATACTTGTTAATACTTCTAAAAGAATACTTCTTTTAAAAGAAACTGAAATGTTTAAGCAAATTCTAACTTTGAAATGCTTAAACCAAAAATCTGCATACTATGCTAATAAAATTCTGCAATATTAATGCTCAACAGAAATCTGCACTAATACTTAATAAAAAAATCTGCACACTAATGATTAATAAAATCTGCACACTAATGCTTAATAAAAATCTGCACACTAATGCTTAATAAAATTCTGCATATTAAGCTTAATAAAAATCTGTTCTAAGATTGAGGTTCCGCATGCAATACTTATCAAAATCTGCAAGCAGTACTTATGAAAATCTGCTTATTAAAATCTGCATACTACACTTATAAAAATCTGCACATGCTCACATTACAGCAATTAAAAAAAAACTGCTCGTGCTTATAAAATAAACAAGAAAACTAAATTTTCAATGCTACTAAACAGGGCTGATCATGTTTATTAAATAGCAAGAAAGCTAATACTATGTTCCTGGATTTAGGGCTGTTCGTGCCCACTAAATAGCACAATTCAAACTAAAACCTGCTGGAATTCAAAAGCTTATGTAAAACTTGTTACATTTCTTCAAAACTAACACGTGATATACTAAACACATGCTAAATCCATTTAAATCCCTTCTCCTCTTCTTAATCAAACTCACGGCAGCAAAAAGGGAAATTAACCCAAGCTAAGGCAGCAAAAAGGGAAATTAACCAGCAAAAGAGAATTATCATTGATAACCTAGATTCGAATCTGTTCTTCATGCTTACTGCCTAAAACAACAAAAGACCGAAACTAGAATCTGCTGAAGTTTTAAACCTATGTAAAGTTTGGTATGGCAGCAAAGGAAATTACATCTAACTTATCAGTCATCTTAATCCATAGTTTAGGAAGAACAAATCCAGAATCAACTAAATTAGTTATTGGTACAATCAGTGACCAAGTTTAGTATATATATTAATCAAACAATGTAATATTTTCAATATTTCTTTTATCTGTTATAGAAATTGTTGTTAATTCCTCATCATGATCAGTAATATCCATTCTACAGTTGAATAAGATCAGAAGATCAAATGATATCAAGATGATGGAAGGTTAGTATATTAGAAAGGCATCCCTGTCAACCAGAAGGGTTCATTGCAAAGAGCAAATAACATCTTGTGTGTTAGCTCAAACAGTCTATGGACTGAAGTAAAGCTTCAAGGTCTTGGTACATCCGATTTAATAAAGTAATCCAGACTTATGGATTTATTTTATAAACGAATGAGTTTTGTGTATACAAGAAATGTGATGGAAACGTGGTGGTATTTCTTGTACTATACGTAGATAACATTTTTGGTAGTCGGAAACAATATCAAATTGTTGTCAGAAGTAAGGGTATGATTGTCCAAACAATTCGATATGAAGGACTTGGGAGAATGCATATATTCTTGGGATCAAAGGGATCGCAAGAAAGAATATATTTTACTTATCCTAAACTTCATATATCGAAACAATCCTTGCTCGTTTTAGCATGCAGAACTCCAAGAAAAGGTTTCTTACCTTTTAGGCATGTAGTAGCTTTATCTAAAGAGATGTCTCCGAAGACATCAAAGTAGATAGAGGAAATGAAGGCAGTTCCTTATGCTTCGGCTGTCGGAAGCCTAATGTATGCTATGCACAAGATCATAAATCTGTTTTGTCAAGAGCATAGTTAGCAGATATCTAAGTAACCCTGGACGAGGACATTGGACTGCGGTAAAGCATATATTAAAGTACCTTAGAGGTACTAGAGATTATATGCTAGCTTACAAGGCAGATAATTTGGTACCTGTGGGTTGCACGGATTTTGATCTCCAATCAGATAGGGACAATAGTAAGTCGACCTCGGGGTTTTGTGTTTACTTTAGGAGGTAAATTCATAACTATGGAAGAATGATAAGCAAAAATACTTTTTCGAACTTAACCATAGAAGCTGAGTAAGTGGAAGCCTCTGAGGCAGAAGCTGAATGACTCAGTAATCTCAAGATGGACTTAGATATAATTTCTGATTTGTCCAAAGATTATTACAATTTATTGTAATAATAGTGGTGCAGTAGCAAACTCGAAGAAACCATAAGTCTATAAGGCAAGTAAACACAATAGAGCGCAAGTACCACCCAATACGAGAAATCGTATAAATGAGGAGAAGTTGTTGCCGCCTAGATTGCATCAGATGATGACCTATAGATCTTTTCACTAAGGCCCTTAAGGCAAGAGCTTTTGATGGCCATGTTGAAGGGTTGAGAATCAGATGTATGACAGTAGATATGACATCTTAGTCTTTTAGTATAAGTGAGAGATTGTTAGAGTATATACTAAAAGCCTAGCTTTTGGTAAAAACATTTATCTAGAAATAAGAATCACATTGGTCAAATATCTACATTTATGATAAATGTAGTTGTTCAATTAATTTATATTGTAGATAACATGATGTGTGGTATCACACACAGAGGATCATGTTATCAACACCTTATAAATTATAAACAGTAGCTCACAACCAAGATGGAAAAGAACAAACCATTGGAAGGTTGTAGTGTAATTAGGTATTAGTTTATCTTAACTATATAATTACACTAGTACACTTAGAGTGTATTGAGTAGGACCATTAGAGGTCGTTTCTTTTTATACTGATTTTATAAAAGAACAAAGACCTCAGTTATTGTAATACCCACGAAATATTTAAGCTATACATATGGGTATTCTCTTTTAGAATAAAAGAGAAATGGAAATAGAACAAAAAAGAAATAAAAAGAAAGAAAAGTTAAGGCTTGAACCATGAACCCCTCATAATAGATAAAGCTAAATTGGTGTATGATAACCACTAGAGTCATGAATGATATATGAATAGCAAAGAATGGAAATTGTAGTTAAAAGTAAGAGTATGATTAAGTAAGGGAGCAAGAGAAAATCAAGTAGCTTTCCTCCTCTTCCTCTTGGTTAAGAGAAGAAGCAAGCAAAAGATAAAGACAAGTTGTCTTTTTCTCCTTCCTCTTTCTATTTTCGTGGGAATGAAGAGGGTGAGAGAATACAGGAATCAAGGGGATGAATTGGGACATTTTTCATCCTCATTGAGAATAAATAGGAATGAGAGAAGAGAAGGGAAAGAAAGTTTGGCTACTTCTTCCTCCTTCTTCTTCCTCCTCCTCCTTTCTCCTTCTTCCTCCTCCACCGAGACCTAGAACTCTTCCCTCTTCCATTTCCGAATCCAAGCTAAGGTTTTCTCCCTAAGAAAACTAATCCACAAGAAGGAGTCCTCAAGATCTACTCCTTACAAGTAAGAGAAGCAAAAAGGAGAACTAGGAGGAGAAGCTTTCTTCTTCCTCTTCACAAGGGTACATTCTTTTAAGAAAAATCAAGCAAGAGGAAGTAAGTATCCCCTCACCTGTGGTACAAGTTGTTCATGTGTTTTTCCATGAGTTTAGATTGCTTAAAAACCTAGGGTTGTTTCTTGAAACTTTTGGCCACCAAAGTACAAAAAAGAACTTACGGAAGCTTAAGACCTAAACTAAACATACTCACTATGTTTTTTATGATATATGTACCCTAGGATAGGAGATTAGTTTAGTGTTCTTATGCTTGTACGTTGCTTAGAACTTAGGTTCATGTTCTTTAAACTTTCGGCCAAAGCATGAAAAGAAGATCTAGAAAAGCTTAAGACCTAACTAAACATGCACATGATGTCCCTTATGATATGTAACTTAGGTTATGAGTTATGTTTAGAATTCTAATGTTTTTATGTTACTTATAACCTAGATCTATGCCTAGTAGGTTTCGGCCATGATAGAAATGAAGGCCTAGGAGAGTTTAAAATTTAATCCATCATGCTCATGACTTTCCTTACGATATGGTATGAAGATTTCTTAGTGTTTTCATGCTTGCATATTGCTTGGAACCTAGATGTATCCCACTTTAGGGTTTCGGCCATGATGATAATAAAGGTTTAAGAAAGCTTAAAATCAACTCTAATATGCTCATGGTTCTTCCTTATGATATGATATGAAGTTAGCTTGATATTCTTATGCTTGTATGTTGTTTAGACTTAGTTTCATGCTCCTTAAACATTCGGCCATAACAAGATCAAAGGACATAGGAAGCCTAGAACCTAAACTAAACATGCTCATTATGTTCCTTATGATATATGATGTGAAATTTATTTAGGGCTCACATACTTTTATGTTGTTTGTAACATAGATTCATGTTTGACAAGTTTCGGCCATAACAAGATTAAAAGACCTAGGAAGCTTAGCACCTAAACTAAACATGTTCATGATGTTCCTTATGATATATGATATGAAATTGGTTTAGGGTTCACATTCTTTTATGTTGTTTGTAACCTAGATTCATGCTTGACAAGTTTCGGCCATAACAAGATTAAAAGACTTAGGAAGCTTAGAACTTAAACTAAACATGTTCATGATGTTTCTTATGATAAATGTTATGTAGTTGGCTTAGGGTTCATATGCTTTTATGTTGTTGTAACATAGATTTATGCTTGGCAAAGTTTCGGCCATAACAAGATTAAAGGACCTAGGAAGTTTAAAACCTAAACTAAACATGCTCATGATGTTCTTTATGATAAGTGTTATGAAATTGATTTAGGGTTCACATGCTTTTATGTTACTTGTAACCTAGGGTTAGGCTTGGCAAGTTTCAGCCATAATAGGATTTAAAGACCTAGGAAGTTTAGAACCTAAACTAAACATGCTCATGATGTTCTTTATGATAAATATTATGAAATTGGTTTATGGTTCATATGCTTTTATGATACTTGTAACTTAGGACAATATCTTGCATGTTTCGGCCACTTCATGGAATTAGGGTTAGAAACCTAATTATGATTTTCTATGTGTCTCACATGCTATGATATGAATTAGGAGATGCTAGTTAAATATTTTTCCCATGCATGATTATGTTTCCCTATGATATGTCATACGCTCATTTATGTATGCTTATGAATCATGCATGATAATGACTCTTATGATGGGCTATATGCTCAAGTATGCATGCTTTATGATATGATAAGTAAAGGCCTAGGAGATGCTTCCCTATTAGTTGGGACTAAGAGCACTCTTTATGATATGACAAGTAAAGGCCTAAGAGTTGCTTCCCTATTAGTTGAGACTAAGAGCACTCTTCATGATATGATAAGTAAATATGACATGCTACTTTACTTTTGATGTGGCTTGTACCGGACCTTAGTGTCCAAGGGATGAGCTGCTTAGTTCGCCCCTAGGTCGTCGGATGTAGTACAGACCGAATTCCCTAGTAGGTTCGGGATTAGCTACCCCGTCCTAGGGATTGCACGCATTTATGTTATGTGGTACATAGTGTAGGATCGAAAAGAATTTAGATATCTCCACAATAGCATGATATTGTCCACTTTGGGCCTAGGCTCTCATGGCTTTGCTCTTGGGCTCTCCCCAAAAGGCCTCATGCTAATGGAGATATCTTTTCTCTTATAAACCCATGATCTTTCCCATGTGTTTCCAATATGGGACTATGTTTGCAACCTTGCAACCCCAACAATCCCCCCCTCAAACAAAGGACCATAGGCTTCCCACGTCTGATCCTCGACCCACCAGGTCTTCCTGCCCCTCGGTCCACCCGACCTACTAGGACTTCCTTGCCTAGTCGCAACTAGGACTTCCTGCTTGATGTCTGGTCCTCTTGCCTAGTCGCAACTAGGACTTCCTGACTTGTGATCTAACAAGTCTGCTTGAGTATTTCAGGAAAGTCCTAGTAGCGGTTAGGCAAAGGGAAAAACCCTAGGGGGTGGTAACCCTAGATCATAGGGGGTGGTAACCCTATGCGGAAAGTCTTGGCAGGTCGATGACTTCAGGCAAAAAGTCCTAGGGGGTGGTAACCCTAGGTGGAAAGTCCTTGTGTCGCGAACCAGGTGAAAGACTGGACTAGACGGGAAGCGGATGTCCAGCAGAAAGTCCGGAAGCGTCGAGTGCTGAGGAAAAGTCCAGTCGATCTGGAGGATCATACTGGCAACAGGTAAATCTCCTGAGTGGAGTAGGTGAGGACGCGTTCCCCGTAGATGGAACAGTAGGCGTCGGGTCGACCTAGGGTTTCCGGTTGAAAACCCGAAGTCAGACTCGGACAGTCCGGAGACTGTCAATACTTCATTTGTCATATTTATTATATTATGTGCTAACTTTGTGTTGCAGGATAGTGTTTGGGACTAACGTATCTTGCAGGTGCAAAGAAGCAACCTAAAGCCTCGGATGAACAGTGTCCGAGGCGCCTCGGGTGCAAGGCTGGAGCTGGCTGCGAGAAGCTGTTCAAGGCGCCTTGAACAGATGAAGGCACCCTGTGAACAGTGGAAGACGCCTTGAATCTGTGATAAGATTCAACCAGTTCGCTCCTCATCTCCGCGTTTTACTCGGCCTACTCAAGGCGCCTTGGGTAGCATTCAAGGCGCCTTGAACACTATTTATAAGGGGGTTCGACCAGCAGCTTTGTTCAACGAATTCCAAGTATTCTTTCTTCAACGTGCTGCTCCGAAAGACTCCCGGAAGTGCTGCTACAAGTCTCCGACGACCCAGAGCTCCAAGATTTCTCTTTTCATCATCGGTATAGATTTCTTTTATCGCATTTCTTGTAATACTTAGTTTGTAATAATCGAGCTTATAGTTGTTGCCCACCGGAAGCGATCAAGGATCGCGGGCCTTCGAGTAGGAGTCGCCTTAGGCTCCGAACGAAGTAAAAATCTCTTGCGTCTTTGTGTGTTTGTTTTTATTCCGCTGCATTAACTCTTACGCTTTTTACGATTCCGATACGAACGAAATAGCCGCGAGCGCTATTCACCCTCCCTCTAGCGCGTCTCGATCCAACAATTGGTATCCGACTGTGCACAAGAGCTATGGTCTGATTGAGCCATGTGGGTACAATATTAACCTCGAACAAAGAAAGTGGGGGCTCCTATGTTCGGATCAAGAGGACCAGACACCAGGCAGGAAGTCCTAGTTGCGACTAGGCAAGGAAGTCCTAGTAGGTCGGGTGGACCGAGGGGCAGGAAGACCTGGTGGGTCGAGGATCAGACGTGGGAAGCCTATGGTCCTTTTGATCCGAACATAGGAGCCCCCACTTTCTTTGTTCGAGGTTAATATTGTACCCACATGGCTCAATCAGACCATAGCTCTTGTGCACAGTCGACGGTTGATACCAATTGTAGGATCGAAAAGAATTTAGATATCTCCACAATAGCATGATATTGTCCACTTTGGGCCTAGGCCCTCATGGCTTTGCTCTTGGGCTCTCTCCAAAAGGCCTCATGCTAATGGAGATATCTTTTCTCTTATAAACCCATGATCTTTCCCATGTGTTTCCAATATAGGACTATATTTGCAACCTTGCAACCCCAACACATAGCCGGGCCCTCATGTTGAGATTATATTTAAGTATTATATGATATTGTTTTAAAGACATCTTGCACATGACATGACACATGTTTTTGAAAGACATCTTGCATATACTTTTATGATAGGATATGATATGACATGATGCTCTTTTATGATATGACATGATAAAACATGATGCTCTTTTACGACATGATATGATATGATATGATGCTCTTTTATGATATGATATGACATGATGTTTTGGTTGTAGAATGATATGATATGTTATGATGCTCTTTTACATGATATGATGTTTTAGATGTTTATGTCTCCATGCTATATGTTTATGTGATTATGCTATGATACATGATTTTTGTGAGTAGGAAAGGATCTTACTAAGCCTGTGCGCTTATAGTTATTTTCCTTGTACCGCAGATAAAGGTAAAGGATGGATAAACTAAGGGAGCAGCAGGAGGGGCAAGAGATGTGTGTGGTAGTGGCTCGGTTAAGGAAAAAGATCTGCTTATGTTAATTTATGCTTGATATGAACTATGTCTATCTTATATTAATGTTTTGCATGATTACATAATACTTATTCATGCCTATGTTGGGAATTGATATCATGACTTTTTAAATTTCAAATTACGCTTAACATGCTCATATGATCATAAACGATTAGATAATTAGTTATTGATGTTAAAAAGAAAAATAATTTATGAACTTAAGAGAATATATTAATAAATACTTCCACTGCTTTAGAAATAGATTAATATGGATGTATATTTTCCCGTAACCCCGCCCTACCAGAAGGGGCTGGTGTTACAGTTATTATGGAAGTGTGTGCTCTTAATCCTAATATAATAACAAGCACATATATTTGATATTTATTTCTTTAATTTATCAATGGGTGAGATTTAGTTCGATAAATCAATAAGTCTGATAAGTTGGGAAATGATATCACTTATAGTGTGTGTTGTTGATTATAGAAGGAAACTGTGTCCTAGTGATCTAGATTGATAATGTCCCCAAGAGGAGCTCATAAGGATTGTCATGTTAAACCCTGCAGGTGGACTTAGTCCAACATGACGATAAGGTTGAGTGGTACTACTCTTGGACTAAGATATTAATTAAGTGAGTTGTCAGTAACTCATTTAATTAGTGGACATTCGACATCTTAAACACAGGGAGATTAACACATTCATAATAAGAAGGAGCCCAAAAATGTAATTTGGAATTGGTGCGGTAGTTCAATAATAGTTCTTTAGTGGAATGAATTATTATTGATGGAATTAAGTTGTGTGTTCGAGGTGAACACAGGAAGCTTAATTTTATCGGGAGACCAAAACCAATTCCTCCTCTCGGTCCCTATCGTAACCTCTTGTATATAGAGATTTATACCCACCACATACCCACCTTCTTACACAACCTATAGGGGTCAGCTAAGCCAAGCTTGAAGCTCAAGCTTAGGGTCGACCAAGCCTAAAGGTTGAGCCTTAAGGTGGCCGACCAATTTCTTGGAGCCCAAGCTTAGGTGGCCGGCCACATCATATTAAAAAGGGATTTTTATTAAAATTATTTATTATGTGGATATCATGTTTTTAAAAGATAGTTTGAAATTTAAATCTTTCCTTTTATAGCTTTCTACAAAAGATTAAGAAAAGATTTGAAATCTTTCCTTATTTGTAGATTGAAAGGTAGATTTTAATTTTGAAAAAACTTTCCTTTTTAACCATGTTCATGATTTAAAAGAGAGTTTAAAAATTAAATATTTCTTCTACAAAAGATTAAGAAAAGATTTAATATCTTTCCTTATTTGTAGATTAAAAGAGATTTTAATTTTTAGAGATAACTTTCTCTTTATCCACATGTTTAAAAGAAAGATTTTAATTTATAAAATTTCCTTTTTACAAACCACCATGAAAGGAAAAATTGGTGGAGAAATTTTTTATAAATTTCTGGAAGCAAATAAGGAAGTTTTAATTTGTGTTTAAAATTTTATTTGTTTGGATATTTGAATGTGGCCGACCATTGTAATTGAAAAAAGGAATTTAATTTTAATTAATTAAAATTTTCTTTTTCATGGCAAAAGAATTAAGGAAGTTTTTATTTAAATTTCCTTATTTACCAAGACCAAGGATTATAAAAGAAGGGGTAGAGGTGCCTTCATGACTAACAACTCTATTTTTTTTTTTCTCTTTTTCTCCTTGGTGTGCCCGGCCCTAGAGGTTTTCCCTCTCCTCTTCTCTTCTTCTTTAGTGGCCGGTTTTATCCTCTCTTGGAGCTCTTGATGGTGACCGGTTCTAGCTAGGAGAAGGAGAGAAAGGAGGTTTTGTTTCTTGCATCCCTTGGAGCTTGGTGGTGGTGGCCGGACCTCTACTTCTCTTGAAGAATTGTGGTGGCCGAATATTGCTTGGAGAAGAAGGTGGCTTAGGTGGATTCTCATCTCAGTAGATCGTTGCCCACACAACGTCCGGGATAAGAAGAGGAATACGGTAGAAGATCAAGAGGTTATTTGCTTACAAAGAAAGGTATAACTAGTAATTGTTTTTCGCATCATACTAGTTTTCTTTGTATAGTTATTTTTGGAAATACCAAACACAAGAGGCATATGATTCTAGAGTTTTCGGATTTGTTTCGAAGTTGTGTTTCTTTTCTTTTATTTTTTTAATTTGTGATTTGATTGTTCCTTTTGGTTAAACCTAGAGTTATTTAAGGAAATTAAATATTAGTTTTCCTTAAAAGGCTTTGTCTGGGCGGGGTGGTTGCTCCCATATCCAAGAAGGCCATGTGCCTCGCCATGCAGTCCTGGAAGCCAATTTTGGAAATTAATATTTAATGAAATTAATAACATAGGTGGATTTGAATCAATAGTGTTAAGTTCCGCTTGCGATTCAAATCTAAACCATTAAGAACAGATAAGTTAAATTTAGAATCAATGATGTTAAGTTTCGTCTGCGATTCCTAATTCAACTTCTAAAGAATACAATTGGTTATTTAAGGAAATGTTCGACACTTGTACAAAAATTTTTTATATAGTGGAACCGGCGCGTTTTCCTAGGACTAACCAACAATTAATTAGTGCCTTAACGATTAGATTCGAGCTAAATCGCGTACTTGACACACATCGTCGATTAGATTAGATCTCAATCACGTCAACTCGAAATGCCTACCATATCATGATACCCATCACTATCTCGATCACATGTTGTTGTTGAATCTGCCAAAACATAGCAACACATATTATCTTGGTAGGGTGCGGAGGGACAATCTTAGTCTCGCCTATCAACACATGGGTGAGTACAACTCAATTAGATTGAGTAACTAGTTAACTCAATTGGATCGAGTTTAACTATAGACATTTTTCAATGGTTGGTAGATAGGTCAAAATCACATTTATATTAACTCTTGGGCGATTTAGCCAAAGCTAACTCAAGTCTTAATATACATGCGGATCTTGATCCTATAAACAAGAGTTGCATAAATATGTAATTGGTAATTAGTTACCTACCGATCATACTAAGTCTTGGACGATTTAGCCAAAGCTAACTCAAGGCGTAGTATGATGTGGATCTTGTCCCGCACGAGTTATAGGCGGTTAGAATCTAGTAGGTGTGGTTTGACCACATCCATGACTTGATTCTACAAAAGTTCTATAATTCAGTGGGAGCATCATTTAGTTAAAGACCTAATTAAATGATTAATAGATTATGATATTTATTTTCTACATTTTTCTGTTGTAGATTGCCATGTCGTCAAACACGAACTCCTTCTCCCTGCGTTCTGTCCTTGATAAGGACAAGCTCAATAGAGCTAACTTCCTGGACTGGTACAGGAACATGAGAATCGTTCTCACACAGGAACGAAAACTGTACGTCTTGGAGCAGCCAATTCCCGAGCCACGTCCTGCCACTGCCACACGAGCTGACCGAGATGCTTACAAGAAGCATCAAGATGACGCATTAGATGTGTCATGTCTAATGCTCGCGACCATGAACTCTGAGCTTCAGAAGCAACATGAGTTGATGGGTGCTTATGATATGGTTGAACATCTTCGTCAACTATATCAAGGACAAGCGAGGCACGAGAGATTCAAGATCTCTAAGGCACTGTTTCAGTGCAAGATGCAAGACAGGACTCCCGTAGGCCCATATGCACTCAAAATGATTGGGTACATAGAAAACCTACAGAGGTTGGGATTCCCAGTTGGCAAAGAGCTGGCCATTGACCTGATCTTGCAATCCTTGCCAAATAGCTATAGTCAATTTGTTCTAAATTACAACATGAATGAAATTGACAAGCCACTGCCCGAGCTGCTTAGCATTTTAAGAACTACTAAGCTCAACCTTAAGAAGGTTAAGCCCAACTCTATTCTGATGGTTCAGAAACACAAGGGCAAGGGCAGGCCCAAAGGTAAGGGAAAGTCCCAAGCCAAGGGTAAAGGCAAGGCACTGAAACCCAAAGGAGAGGTTGCCAAGGATGCTACCTGCTTCCACTGTGGTCAGACCGGACACTGGAAGAGAAACCCAAAGTGTACCTGGAATATCTTAAGAAGAAGAGAAGTGAGACTTCCACTTCAGATATATATGTTATAGAAGTCAATCTATCTATTTCTTCATCATGGGTATTAGATACTGGATGTGCTTCTCACATTTGTACTAATGTGCAGGCGCTGAGAAATAGAAGAGCATTAATGAAGGGCGAGGTGGACCTATGCATAGGTAATGGAGCACGGGTTGCTGCTGTTGCTGTAGGAACTTATTCTCTATCTCTGTCCTCTGGGCTTGTACTAGAATTGGATGATTGTTGTTATGTGCCTGCTCTGACTAAGAACATTATATCAGTTTCTTGTTTAGACAAGAAAGGCTTTTCATTTATAATAAAGAACAAATGTTGTTCAGTTTATTTAAATGATATGTTCTATTGTAGTGCACCTCTGATGAACGGACTCTATATTCTAGATCTTGAGAACCCTATCTATAACATAAGTACCAAGAGGTTCAAGTCAAATGACATGAACCAAACCTATATCTGGCACTGTCGCTTAGGTCATATAAATGACAAACGCTTATCCCAACTCCATAAAGATGGTTTGTTGGACTCATTTGATTTTGAATCATATGAGACATGCGAGTCATGCCTGCTAGGCAAGATGACCAAGACTCCCTTTAGTGGACACAGCGAGAGAGTGACTGACTTGTTAGGACTTATACATAGTGATATATGTGGCCCTTTCAATGTCACTGCCAGGGGTAGTTATAGGTACTTCATTACATTTACTGATGACTTCAGTAGATATGGTTATGCGTATCTGATGACACATAAGTCAGAATCCTTTGAAAAGTTCAAAGAATTTAAGAATGAAGTACAAAACTAGCTTGGCAAGAGTATTAAAATACTTCAATCAGATTGAGGTGGTTAATACCTTAGCCATGAGTTTCGTGACTATTTAGCTGAGTGTGAGATTCTATCCCAACTCACTCCTCCTGGAACACCACAATGGAATGGTGTATCCGAAAGGAGGAATCGTACCTTATTAGATATGATACGATCTATGATGAGTCGCATAGATCTTCCTATATCACTTTGGGGCTATGCTCTAGACAGAACAACCTTCAAACTCAACCGAGTTCCTTCCAAGGCTGTGATAAAGACACCATATAGGATATGGACTGGGAGAGATGCCCAGGTGTCTTTTATGAGGATTTGGGGTTGTGAGGCTTACGTTCAACGTCAAGTCTCAGACAAACTGGGACCCAAATCTGATAAGTGCTATTTTATTGGATATCCCAAGGAAACGAAGAGATATTACTTCTACATTCCCAGTCAACACAAGGTAGTTGTGGCAAAGACTGGGGTATTTCGAAAAAGGGACTTTGTTTCTAGAAACACTAGTGGGAGTACGTTCGATCTTGAAGAAGTTTAAGATGTTGACCATAGCACTGAAGCCTTGATGGAAGTTGATCTGGAACCACAAAGTGTTGTGGATGATGTTGTTCCACAAAGAGTTGAGGAACATCAACTAGTTCAGGTAGACCTACCTCTTCGCAGGTCTGATAGGGTACGTCGTCAGCCTGAGAGATACTCATTTCTCTTGTTTGACCATGATGACGTTGTGCTCATTGAGGATGAGCCTAGCTCTTATTAGAAAGCTGTGATGAGACCAGATTCTGAGTCATGGCTAGAAGCCATGAGATCCGAGATGGAATCTATATACACCAACCAAGTATGGACTTTGGTTGATCCACCTGAAGGGGTTAAATCCATTGGGTGTAAGTGGGTCTTTAAGAGAAAGACTGACATGGATGGACTTATTTATAAGGGTCACTTGGTAGCTAAAGGTTTCAAGCAAATTCATGGTATTGACTATGATGAAACCTTTTCTCCAGTAGCGATGTTTAAGTCCATTCAGATCATGCTTGCTATTGCAGTATACCACGATTATGAGATCTGGCAGATGGATGTCAAAACCGCGTTTCTGAATGGAAACCTGCTCGAGGATGTGTACATGACACAACCTGAGGATTTTGTAGATCCACAGCATACTGGCAGAGTATGCAAGCTGCATAGGTCCATTTATGGACTAAAGCAATCTTCTCGGAGTTGGAATATTTGATTCGATGATGCAATCAAACAATTTGGTTTCATCAAGAATGAAGATGAACCTTGTGTCTACAAGAAGGTTGTAGGGAACACAGTTGTCTTCCTTGTATTGTATGTGGATGACATACTACTCATTGAGAATGACATCCCTTTGCTGCAGTCTGTAAAGACTTGGCTGGGGAATTGTTTCTCAATGAAGGACTTAGGTGAAGCAGCCCACATTCTAGGCATAAAAATCTATAGAGATGGATCTAAAAGATTGCTTGGCCTAAGTCAGAGTACATATATTGACAAGGTATTACGACGGTTTGCCATGCAGAACTCCAAGAAGGGATTTCTGCCGATGTCACATGGTGTGAGTCTTTCGAAGACTAAAAGTCCCTCTTCTAGAGAGGAGAGAGAATGCATGGATCAGATCCCTTATGCCTCAGCCATAGGATCTATCATGTACGCCATGCTATGTACTCGTCCTGATGTTTCGTATGCTTTGAGCATGACGAGCAGATACCAGTCAGATCCGGGTGAAAGTCACTGGATAGCAGTTAAGAATATTCTTAAGTACCTGAGAAGGACTAAAGAATATTTTTTGATATATGGAGGCGATGATGAGCTAGCTGTAAAGGGTTACAGTGATGCCAGCTTCCAAACTGACCAGGATGATTATCGATCGCAGTCTGGGTTTGTGTTTTGCTTGAATGGTGGTGTTGTGAGCTGGAAGAGTTCACAGCAGTCCTAGGACGCTTCCATATCATTCGATAGATTATCGATAGAGGAGATGTGAAAATTTGCAGAGTACCCACAGAGGCTAACATCGTAGATCCCTTGACCAAGGCTTTGGCACAGAAAAGCATGATGGTCACACTAGGTCATTAGGCCTTAGAGCCAACACTGATTGGCACTAGTGCTAGTGAGAGATTGTTAGTTAGAGCCCTAGAGCTAATCATTTGATGATTGATGTATTGACTCATTGTATCATATTTCTTATGTATATAAAGGCATTTGTTTATGGTTATTATACTTACTTGTATTGGTGCCAAATAACTAAGTATAATAGCGTCCTTGAGTTGAAGGTTCTTACCTATATCAATCGATTGGTTGAATCGATATTGGGAACACTACTCTTAATCATTCCTAGTCAAGTATCAACATTCAGGGACAATGTTAATGTGACGAGACTAGCATGTAGGTCAACTTGATGACTTGATCTCACAAGTCATGGATATAGAGATATCAAGTTGACACATGAGTATGCATTGAAGAATGTATACTGAATGACCCGCCATGAGAAAGTATCATGGATCATTATATGAGTGTCATATACTTTCTCATGTGGCTATTAGTATGACTATTAGTCCTTGGACCTGAAGTCACCATGGTTCCCTACATAAGGAGTTGCATACTTTGGCTTCGTCAAACGTCACCCGTAATTGGGTGGACTATAAAGGCGACTACTGGGTATGTAACAAATTATGTGGAGGGATGTGAGTGATGTAGATGGGATCTATCCCTCCTATATAACGGGAGTGACATCATTATTTTTGATAGAGTGAGACCACTAAGTGCATGGTCATGTCCAAGTGAGTCAATAAGAGATATTGAGCTCATTTGATTTGAGTGAGTCTACTTGGAGTTCAAGATTTAGATTGATTAGAGGATGACATGGTCTATGCCTCACATTGATCAATCTTAATGTCTAGGATAGAAGGACATTGTCATATATTGTGAGGAGTCAAAATTAGTAGTCACAAGGTGATGTTGGATCTGAATATTCTTGTAACTTGGGTAGTAATGATGTGTTGCTAGATACCACTCATTACTTATGCTTCTAAATGGGTTTAGGTGTAACACCCACGAAAAATTTAAAATAGGTATATGAATATTATTTTTCCTTAGAGCATAAAGGAATGAAAAGAATAAGAGAAAAAGGAAAATAAAAACAAGGAAAATATAGAATAAGAAGAGGTGAGGTCAAGGATTGAACCTTGAACCTCCCACAGGTAAGGGAGATAAATTGATGCATGATAACCATTAAGGTAAGGAGAAATAATTGGATAGAAAGGAATGAAAAATTTAGTTAAAGGAGAAAAGAAAACTAAGCAAAAAGAACAAGAGAAAACCAAGTTGCTTACCTTCCTTTTCCCTCTTGGTTAAGAAAAGGGAGGAAGCAAAAGAGGGATTTTCTACCTTCCCTCCCTCCCTCTATTTTCGTGGGAATTAATGGAGTGAGGGAAAAGAGGAGTTGGGGGAAAGAATGGGGACATGTCTCATTGGCAAAGGGATAAATAGGATTAGAGAAGAAAAACAAACGGATTTAATTCATTTTCTTCTTCCTCCTTCCTCCTTCTCCATTCTCACCGAACCAAGAAACCCTTTCCTCTCCTCATACCAATTTCTAAGTTAAGTTCTTCTCTAAGAAAGCTAATTTCCGAGAAGGAAACTTCAAGTTCTAGCCCTTACAAGCAAAGGAAACAAGAGGAGGTACAAGAAGAAGAAGCTTCCACCTTCCTTATCACTAGAACACTTTTCTCTCTAAGGAAAACCACAAGCGAAAGGATGTAAGTTCCTCTCACCTGTGGTACAATAGCTCTTATTTTTCTATGTAGGATTCGGTCACATAAAAAGCTAAGAAAAACATCGTGAAGAAATTCTATCCAAGATAAGACCAAAGGAAAGACCTAGAGAAAGAAAGGATCTAAACATTTATATGCTTGATATTTCTCTTGTAGCATGTATATTATAGTAAGGAGTTATCTATGTTGAAATGTTTTGTAGAACTTAGATTTATGAGTATTCGGCCATGGTAGAACTAAGGGCCTAGGGGAGCTTTAATTTTTAACTAAGTATGCCAAGATCTCCTTAAGATAAGATATGAAACTATTACGATATGCTCATGATTATATGTTAAGTTGAACTCTATCTTATGTCCATGAAGGTTCGACTATGTTTGGATGTTTTGTTCTAAAAAAAAAACCTAGAAGAATTTAATGCAAATCTAAGATGCTCATGATCTCCTTGATGAAATGATTGTGTAGTTAATCTAATGTGCTTATGTTAATTGTTGTATGAAAATTTAAATTCATGCTATATAACCTTCGGCCACTTCATGATTTAGGACTTAGGAAACTTAGAACCCAACTCAACTATGCTCATGTTATTCCTTTATATATTTGCTATAAAAGTTGTTTAAGGTTCTCATGTTTTTAGGGCATTTGAACCCTAATTTTAAACCCTACAAGTTTCGGCCACATCAAGATCTAGGGTTTAGGAAACTTAAAACCTAACTCAACTATGCTCATGATTTTCCTTGATATATTTGCTATGAAAGTTGTTTAAGGTGCTCATGTTTTTAGGGCACTTGAACCCTAATTTTAAACCCTACAAGTTTCGGCCAATACATGATGAAGGACTTAGGAAACTTAGAACCTAACTCAACCATGCTCATATTATTCCTTGAAATGTTTGCTATGAAAGTTGGTTAGGGTTCACAAACTTGAATGATAGTCCTTAACCCAATGCATGCTTGATAAGGTTCGGCCATGATAGGTTGTAAGTTTAAGTAACCTAGAACTCTACTTAAACTTGCTCATCTTGCTCATGATAGTTCTTATGGTGTAAGAAGTGATGCTTGCTTAGGGTTCACATGTTGGGATGAAGTTTTACCATAAACTCAACCTATATGGTTCGACCACTAAGAGACATTAGGGTTAGAGATCGAATCATGTTTTCCATGTATCTTATATGCCATGATTTTGAGATTTCCATGCTTCTATGTTTAATTATGCACACTTATGATCTATACATGATGGAAACCCTTATGCTATGGTGTGTATTATTTATGATGAAGCTATGTGCAAATTTATGCATGAAATATATGATGTGCTGTGTGCCTATTTATGCATGAAATATATGATGTGCTGTGTGCCAAATCTTTACATACCATCATGATGAGCTGTGTGCCCAAAAGTCTATATGGTATGATATGATAAGTGATACGATACAAGAAAAGATAAGAACCATGATATGTATAAGCATGCTATTTTACTTTATGTACGACTTGTACCAAGGGTGGGCTCCATAAGCACCCCGAGGTCGATGGACTAAGAAACGGGTCTCGTTAGGGATGAGCTCCTAAGTGCCCATAGGTCGATGGACTAAGAAACGGGCCTAATATGTATGCCTTGTAGGGTTCAAGACTTGCTACCTTGGACCTACATAGGACGTGCACATTTATGTATGTGGTACAAGCCGGGGCCCCAATCATGTTAAGATTATGTTTAAGTATGTATATTATAAGTTTTCAAAGGACATATTGCATATGTTTTTATAATACATGTTTATGAATTCACCTTGCATATACCTTATGATTATGCCATGATATTTATGATGATGTTATGATATGTCAGGGTGCAGTTGATGATTATGTTATGTTATGCCATGATACCTTATGCTTACGTTATGATATGCCATGATATGCTGCATGATATAATGAATTTCCTCCATGTGTTATGTCTTGTGATTTTAATATGTTATACGGTGTTTGTGAGTAGGAAAGGAACTTACTGAGCCATGAGTGCTCACAGCTTACTTTTTTGTACCACAGATAAAGGCAAGGAATGGATGAACTAGGGGAGTAGCAGGAGGGGCTAGAAGGATGTGTGTGGTAGTGCCTTGGCTAAAGGAGAAAGACCTGCTTTTTGTTTAATAAGAACTATGCTTAGTTATGTTACTGCTTTATGACTCCATGACATTTAATTTTGTGTTTGGGCATTATGACTTACAAATCATGTTAAGTATGCTATGTGATTTTATATGTCCAGGTGATTAGTCATGTTGGTTTCAAAGAAAAGAAAAGTTTCTAATTTTTTTATAAATAAGACTTCCGCTGTAGCAAGTAAGTACTCTTAGGTATGTGCAAGTAACCCCCGTCGCCTTAGCAGGAGGGGCAAGGCGTTACAGTTTGGTATGAGAGCCAAGTTTAGCCAATTCACTTCACCCACGTCATGCCTCCATCCTGCCGCTCCAAGTAAGAATCTATGTGCTTAATTTAAATTGTTGTTGTTTGTTTTATGATGCTTTAATATTATGCATGTTTATTTATGTTCGTTATTTAGTTTAGGTATGCATGATGGTAGGATAGGAATGATACTAACCTTTTTGCAACCGAATGGGAATAACGATAAGTTATTGTTATTTAATGAAGATAAGCATGGCTAGGAAACGTACTACCCGAGCAGACGAGACACCGACTCCACCAGACCTGACCCAGGTAGTTACTGATCTCCAGTGTCAGATCACGGAGCAACAACAGCTGATCACTACGCTAATGGACCAACAAGGAATTCCTACTACCCCGCCAGTAAATCAGAATGCGGTACCCGTCGTGCCAATAGTTGCACCAGTACCACCGGTTGCCCCTGCCCCAGTGGCTCGACAGGAAACCTATTTGATACAGTGGCTGAGGCTGAAACCGGAAAACTTCTCGGGTACTTGCGAGCCATGGGATGCCCAGGCCTGGTTCAAGACAGTAGAAAGCATAGTGGAACTACTGGATTGGCCTGAAACGGAGAAGATCAAGTGTGTATCTTTCTGTTTTTCCGGAGACGCGAGAATGTGGTGGGAAAGAGTGAAAGCAAAAAGACAGATTAATCTGATGAATTGGACGGACTTCGAGACAGA
The DNA here is from genome assembly GCF_018446385.1 of Zingiber officinale. Lineage (NCBI taxonomy): Eukaryota > Viridiplantae > Streptophyta > Magnoliopsida > Zingiberales > Zingiberaceae > Zingiber > Zingiber officinale. Next base: position 78,781,329 of record NC_055990.1, read on the forward strand.
GTTCTTCGAAGAGTTCTTCCATATGCAAGTGACGAACCGGCATTACGACGAGTTCACCGAGTTCCGGCAAGGTGACTTATCAGTGAATGAAGCAGTAAAGCGCTTCAATCGTCTAGCACGCCTTTGTCCCGAATTAGTGCGTACAGAAAGAGAAAGGGTCAGACTGATGCTGAAGATGCTTCGACTCGAGATAGCACTGAATGTGGTCGGCGGAGTTAATAGACCGCAGACTATAGAGGAATTAGTCAGCAACGCACTGATTACGGAACATTATCAGAAAGCAATGAATGAGAATAAAGGTCAGATCCGAGCTGAAGGACAGAAATCCCAGAGTACCAAACCAGGCTGGAAAGGAACTTCTGTTGGTGCAGCGGAGGCCGGCAAGAGGGGGGTGAATTGCTGAAAACATAAAATAAAAATACCCTCCTCGGATTTCAACTCAATTAATGAAATAGTAAATAAAGTAAAGGCAGAAATAAAATTAAACCAAGCAAGGAAATAGAAATTAAGTAGAAAACAGGATTTAACCTGGTTACAACCAAGGAGGTTGTTAATCCAGGGCAGTAAGAAAAAGCTCAGTAGAAAAATCTCCTTTGCTGAAGGCGGAGAAGCCTTTTACACTTTGGAAGCTTAGAACTATTGCTAGGAATGACTACACAATGATTGCTTGAGTTGTTGTTGAATTCCTAACTCCAGGGGCCTTTTTATAGCTCCTGGAAAGTCTATCTCGAGGGTCCAAGGCGCCTTCAACAAGGTTTAAGGCGCCTCCAACTCGATCTCCGGATAAAACTTTATCCGCAGCGCAAACGGTAAAACTGGACTGCTCAAGGCGCCTTAAACAATCATTCAAGGCGCCTTCAATGTGTTCAAGGCGCCTTCAATGTGTTTAAGGCGCCTTCAAGGTTACTGCTACAGTAACTTCCAGCCTCTTTTGAATCCTTTTCTTCTTCACTTTGTCTTCCGAAGCTCCGTTTGTTTGGGTGATTTCGGCCAACCGAAATAGGGCTCACCCGAACCCAATTTCCGGCCTTCTCCTCGAGCAGCCTTCCGTCCCGGCTTCACGTCCCTTGAACGCCGCGCACGCTCTTCACGCCCACCGGAGTACTCTTCCGCAGCGCACCTAGCCCGTCGGCTCCCTTCCCGTGCCGTCCTTCTCGCTAGCTGCGTCTTCCGCTCGACTTCCTGTGTTCCTAAGCTCCTGCACACTCAGACACAGGGATCAAACACAGCAGGACCTAACCAACTTGGTTGATCACATCAAAACTACCACGGGGTCCAACAATTTTCCCCTTTTTGATGTGCATCAACCCAAGTTCAAGTTAGGGTTAAAATAGACATAAAAAGTAATTTTAAAGAAAAAATTACTAAACTAACAAGTTAAGCATAATTTTTTGCAATTAGTAAAATTGCAACACTTTTTATAATAACAGAAATTTCAAAATTTTCTAACTCCCCCTAAACTTGTATTTTTCTCTCCCTCTTTGATCACAGCAAAAATGGGGTTAAGAAAAATAACCTAAGTTAAGTGAAATGTATAGAATTTTAAAAAATTCTAATTCAAAAACGAATTTTCCAAACAAAAAAAAATTCTAAGTCAAATTTTTGAATTTTAAAAAAAAATTTCTAAGTCAATATGAATTTTTCCAAAAAAAATTTCTAAGTCAAATTTTTGAATTTTAAAAAAATTATAAGTCAATAAAAAAATTTCTAAGTCAAATTTAAATTTTTGAATTTTCACAATATGACTTTTTAGAATTTTAAAAAGATTTAAGAACTTTTAAAGCATTATTTAATTCTAGTTTAATGTTTTTTCAGAAAGTTAATTAAACATTTTTTTTTTCAATATTTTAGCTTCCAGGTCGTGGCGAGGCACTAGGCCTTCTTGGTTATTGGAGCAACAACCACTTCCTTGACAAAGCTTTCATAAAGAATTTCAATATTTAATTTTCTCACTGTAAGCTTTTAATTTTTGAAAAATTAATTAAGCACAGATTTTGGAACCCAATAGAGGTTCCTACCTACAGGGTTATTCAGATACTTAGGGGGTACATAATTTTTGGGTATCCTTCTAAGCTGGCCCTGATGGTTTCTAATATACCAGTTCAATTTTCCATAAACTTTAATTTTTGAATTTGGAAATCTATTTAAACATGTACTATTTCTTAATTTCTCAATTTCTAATTTTAGATTTTTATTTTCAGATTTCAAATTTTTATTTTCTTTTTCTAATTGATCTAATTCTTTAGACAAAGCTTTAATAAACTCAAAAGACTGTTTAGAGTTTAGGGCACGTACCTTACTTACCTCATCTTGCGATGCTCCCCCTTCATCATTGCTTTCTCCTTCTGATGTTCCTCCCCCTTCATCTATGCTCATTTCTGAGCTAGACGTTTCTTCTAGCTGATGGTTGGCCATCAGTGCTAGTCCCGAGAATTCTTCGATGTCTGACTCGGAGGATGATGAATCTGACCAAGTAGCCTTCAGGTTCTTGTGCTTGGAGGATTCTGGTTTCTTGCTTTTTGATTTTTCCCTTTCTTTCTCCTTTCTCTTTAATTTCGGGCAGTCATCCTTGATGTGCCCTTCTTCGTTGCAGTTGTAGCAGCGAACCGTCCTTTTTCTTTGTTGATGCCTCTTTTTCTGCGGTCTAAATTTATTAGAATTAAAAAACTTATTGAACCGTTTTACCAGTAGTGCTGCTTCGGATTCATCGCCCGAGGCTTCGGAGTCAGAACCGATTACTTTTGCCTTTAGAGCTATGTTCTGACCGGTCTTCTCTACTCCATTTGGCTCTGAAACTCGAGATTCGTGAAGTTCAAAAGTCGAAAATAACTGTTCTAACGTACTTACCTCGAGGTCCTTAGAGATGTAGTATGCATCTACTAAGGAGGCCCACTCTGGAGTTCTCGGGAAGGCATTGAGCTCGTACCGGATAGAGTCCCGGTTGGTTACCTCTTCTCCAAGGTTCATTAGTTGCATTATCAGCTCCTTGATTCTCGCTTGGAGTTGCGCTACCTTCTCACCTTGGTTCATCCGGAGGTTCGTCAACTGGTTCCGGAGGATGTCGCGCTTTGCTAGCTTCGCTTCGGAGGTACCTTCGTGAAGTTCCAGGAATTTTTCCCAGAGATCTTTCGCGGAGTTGTAGCTTCCGATCCGGTTTACCTCCTGCGGCGGCAGAACGCTGAGTAGGTGGAACTCAGCCTTTTTGCTCCATGTGTTTTCTGCTTTGTCTTTCGGCGCTGCAAAACCATATTTAATTGTAATAAGAATATCAAAATCCGTTTTAAAAAATACCTCCATTTTGCGCTTCCAAGTGGCGAAGTCTCCGTCGAACTTCGGGGGATGGATGTTCGCTTCGGCCATCGTCTTGATCGTAGTGCTTCAGTTGGCGGTTAGTCCTTCTGAGGCGATCAGGCTCTGATACCACTTGTTGGTGCAGCGGAGACCGGCAAGAGGGGGTGAATTGCTGAAAACATAAAATAAAAATACCCTCCTCGGATTTCAACTCAATTAATGCAATAGTAAATAAAGTAAAGGCAGAAATAAAATTAAACCAAGCAAGGAAATAGAAATTAAGTAGAAAACAGGATTTAACCTAGTTACAACCAAGGAGGTTGTTAATCCAGGGCAGTAGAAAAAGCTCAGTAGAAAAATCTCCTTTGCTGAAGGCGGAGAAGCCTTTTACACTTTGGAAGCTTAGAACTATTGCTAGGAATGGCTACACAATGATTGCTTGAGTTGTTGTTGAATTCCTAGCTCCAGGGCCTTTTTATAGCTCCTGGAAAGTCTATCTCGAGGGTCCAAGGCGCCTCCAACAAGGTTTAAGGCGCCTCAACTCGATCTGCGGATAAAACTTTATCCGCAGCGCAAACGGTCAAACTGGACTGCTCAAGGCGCCTTAAACAATCATTCAAGGCGCCTTCAATGTGTTCAAGGCGCCTTCAATGTGTTTAAGGCGCCTTCAAGGTTACTGCTACAGTAATTTCTGCTACAGTAATTTCAGCCTCTTTTGTCTTCTTTTCTTCTCCTCTTTAGCTTCCGAAGCTCCGTTCTTTTGGGTGATTGCGACCAACCGGAATAGGGCTCACCCGAACCCAATTCCCGGCCTTCTCCTCGAGCAGCCTTCCGTCCCGGCTTAACGTCCCTCGAACGCCGCGCACGCTCTTCACGCCCACCGGAGTACTCTTCCGCAGCTCTCTCGTCCTTCGGACGCACCGAGCCCGTCGGCTCCCTTCCCGTGCCGTCCTTCTCGCTAGCTGCGTCTTCCGCTCGACTTCCTGTGTTCCTAAGCTCCTGCACACTCAGACACAGGGATCAAACACAGTAGGACCTAACCAACTTGGTTGATCACATCAAAACTACCACGGGGTCCAACAACTTCTACCGGAAAAAGGAAGCAGTGGGACAATGCAAAAAGTGGGTCAGTGAATAAGCAACCGAGATACCCCCAGTGTTCTATTTGTGGGAAGCTGCATTCCGGGATGTGTCACAAAGGTACAAGAAAGTGCTATAATTGCGGACAGGAAGGACATTTGGCCAGAGACTGTCCTACTCAGCTCTAGGCACCATTCCAGCAGAATAATCAGAACAAGAGTGCTCCTTCACAGCTACACCAGATGCGAACTGCTATAGAAGGGACTCCGATCAGCCAAGGGAGATTGGAAGCCCCGCCAGTGACGACGAATGCCAGGGTTTTCGCGATTACTAGTGAAGATGTGGCGAATGCCTCCACTGTCGTTACAGGTCAGCTGCCTATTTTTAATCAGCATGCTTTAGTATTATTTGATACTGGGGTGACACACTCGTTCGTCTCAACACCATTTACAAAGAAATTAGACCTACCATCTCAAACACTAAATGGTATGTTCTTAACCACCCTACCATCCGGGGAAGTTATGTCATCGGATCATATGTTGCGGGCCGTACCTATCCCAATCGCAGACAGAGAACTCTACTGCAATCTGATAGTACTTGACATGCGGGATTATGACATTATACTGGGCATGGATTTCCTGGGCAAGTATGACGCCACAATCGAGTGCCGTAACAGGAAAGTAGTCTTCCGACCGGAAGCTGAGCCAATGTTTGAATTTATTGGGGAATCTGGGAAGGAACCTGAAAGATTCTTATCAGCTATAGAAGCATAGAGTATGTTGGACAAAGGATGTATTGGATTTCTAGCACACATAGCTGATACAAAACCAACTGGAAGCCAGAAGTTAGGAGAGGTCAGGGTAGTATGCAACTATCCGGAAGTATTTCCTGATGAACTACCGGGATTAGCGCCCGATAGGGAAATAGAATTTGCGATTGAAGTGGTTCCGGGTACTAAACCGATTTCTAAAGCACCTTACCGGATGACGCCCACTGAGTTGAAGGAACTTCAAGAACAGATACGGGAGTTACTCGACAAGGGACTTATTCACCCCAGTCACTCTCCGTGGGAGGCTCCAGTACTGTTTGTAAAAAAGAAGGATGGATCTATGCGAATGTGTATAGATTACCGAGCATTAAAAAATGCGACGATCAAGAATAGATACCCCCTTCCGCGGATCGACGATCTGTTTGACCAATTGAAGGGAGCAACTGTCTTCTCAAAGATTGACTTAAGGTCCGACTATCATCAAGTGAAAGTGAAACAAGAGGATATACCAAAGATAGCCTTTCGAACAAGATACGGGCATTATGAGTTTGTAGTTATGCCCTTTGGAGTGACAAATGCCCCTGCTGTGTTCATGGATCTGATGAATCGGGTATTTACGGCGTATCTCGACAAATTTGTGATTGTCTTCATTGACGATATTCTCATCTACTCGAGAACCCATGAAGAGCATGTCGAACACCTGAATACAGTATTACAGATCCTCCGAGAGAAACAACTGTACGCAAAGTTTTCCAAGTGCGAGTTCTGGCTAGATCGAGTTATATTCTTGGGTCATGTCATCTCCAAGGATGGAGTCATGGTAGATCCAAGCAAGATCGAAGCCGTAAGTAACTGGAGCAGACCAAAGAATGCCAGCGAAATCAGAAGTTTTCTGGGATTGGCAGGCTATTACAGGAAGTTTGTAGAGGATTTCTCCAAAATCGCAACCCCCATGACGAATCTCACCAAGAAAAATAAAAGGTATGAATGGATGGAGGAATGTGAGAAGAGTTTTACAGAATTAAAACGGAGGCTGACCAGTGCCCCGATCCTTACTCTACCGGAAAGCAACAAAGTCTTTGATATGTATAGCGATGCTTCCTTATTAGGATTGGGAGCTGTACTCATGCAAGACGGCAAAGTTATCGCATATGCCTCCAGGCAACTCAAAGAGCACGAAAGAAGTTACCCTATTCACGATCTGGAACTAGCAGCTGTGGTCTTCGCTCTGAAAACATGGAGGCATTATTTATATGGAGCCCCGTGCAAGATTTATACAGACCACCAGAGTTTGAAATATTTCTTCACGCAAAAAGACCTAAATATGAGACAACGCAGATGACTCGAGCTAGTCAAGGATTATGATTGCGAAATCTTTTATCATCCCGGAAAAGCGAACAAGGTGGCCGACGCACTCAGCCGGAAGTCTGGTGCAACCTGACGCCACTATTCTAAGTTCGAGGATGAACTTTTTATGAGGTATGAGGTACTGTAACACCCACGAAAAATTTAAAATAGGTATATGAATATTATTTTTCCTTAGAGCATAAAGGAATGAAAAGAATAAGAGAAAAAGGAAAATAAAAACAAGGAAAATATAGAATAAGAAGAGGTGAGGTCAAGGATTGAACCTTGAACCTCCCACAGGTAAGGGAGATAAATTGATGCATGATAACCATTAGGGTAAGGAGAAATAATTGGATAGAAAGGAATGAAAAATTTAGTTAAAGGAGAAAAGAAAACTAAGCAAAAAGAACAAGAGAAAATCAAGTTGCTTACCTTCCTTTTCCCTCTTGGTTAAGAAAAGGGAGGAAGCAAAAGAGGGATTTTCTACCTTCCCTCCCTCCCTCTATTTTCGTGGGAATTAATGGAGTGAGGGAAAAGAGGAGTTGGGGGAAAGAATGGGGACATGTCTCATTGGAAAAGGGATAAATAGGATTAGAGAAGAAAAACAAAGGGATTTAATTCATTTTCTTCTTCCTCCTTCTTCCTTCTCCATTCTCACCGAACCAAGAAACCCTTTCCTCTCCTCATACCAATTTCTAAGTTAAGTTCTTCTCTAAGAAAGTTAATTTCCGAGAAGGAAACTTCAAGTTCTAGCCCTTACAAGCAAAGGAAACAAGAGGAGGTACAAGAAGAAGAAGCTTCCACCTTCCTTATCACTAGAACACTTTTCTCTCTAAGGAAAACCACAAGCGAAAGGATGTAAGTTCCCCTCACCTGTGGTACAATAGCTCTTATTTTTCTATGTAGGATTCGGTCACATAAAAAGCTAAGAAAAACATCGTGAAGAAATTCTATCCAAGATAAGACCAAAGGAAAGACCTAGAGAAAGAAAGGATCTAAACATTTATATGCTTGATATTTCTCTTGTAGCATGTATATTATAGTAAGGAGTTATCTATGTTGAAATGTTTTGTAGAACTTAGATTTATGAGTATTCGGCCATGGTAGAACTAAGGGCCTAGGGGAGCTTTAATTTTTAACTAAGTATGCCAAGATCTCCTTAAGATAAGATATGAAACTATTACGATATGCTCATGATTACATGTTAAGTTGAACTCTATCTTATGTCCATGAAGGTTCGGCTATGTTTGGATGTTTTGTTCTAAAAAAAAAAACCTAGAAGAATTTAATGCAAATCTAAGATGCTCATGATCTCCTTGATGAAATGATTGTGTAGTTAATCTAATGTGCTTATGTTAATTGTTGTATGAAAATTTAAATTCATGCTATATAACCTTCGGCCACTTCATGATTTAGGACTTAGGAAACTTAGAACCCAACTCAACTATGCTCATGTTATTCCTTGATATATTTGCTATAAAAGTTGTTTAAGGTTCTCATGTTTTTAGGGCACTTGAACCCTAATTTTAAGCCCTACAAGTTTCGGCCACATCAAGATCTAGGGTTTAGGAAACTTAAAACCTAACTCAACTATGCTCATGATTTTCCTTGATATATTTGCTATGAAAGTTGTTTAAGGTGCTCATGTTTTTAGGGCACTTGAACCCTAATTTTAAACCCTACAAGTTTCGGCCAATACATGATGAAGGACTTAGGAAACTTAGAACCTAACTCAACCATGCTCATATTATTCCTTGAAATGTTTGCTATGAAAGTTGGTTAGAGTTCACAAACTTGAATGATAGTCCTTAACCCAATGCATGCTTGATAAGGTTCTGCCATGATAGATTGTAAGTTTAAGTAACCTAGAACTCTACCTAAACTTGCTCATGATAGTTCTTATGGTATAAGAAGTGATGCTTGCTTAGTGTTCACATGTTGGGATGAAGTTTTACCATAAACTCAACCTATATGGTTCGGCCACTAAGAGACATTAGGGTTAGAGATCCAATCATGTTTTCCATGTATCTTATAAGCCATGATTTTGAGATTTCCATGCTTCTATGTTTAATTATGCACACTTATGATCTATACATGATGGAAACCCTTATGCTATGGTGTGTATTATTTATGATGAAGCTATGTCCAAATTTATGCATGAAATATATGATGTGCTGTGTGCCTATTTATGCATGAAATATATGATGTGCTGTGTGCCAAATCTTTACATACCATCATGATGAGCTGTGTGCCCAAAAGTCTATATGGTATGATATGATAAGTGATACGATGTACAAGAAAAGATAAGAACCATGATATGTATAAACATGCTATTTTACTTTATGTACGGCTTGAACCAAGGGTGGGCTCCATAAGCGCCCCGGGGTCGATGGACTAAGAAACGGGCCTTGTTAGGGATGGACTCCTATGTGCCCCTAGGTCGATGGACTAAGAAACGGACATAGTATGTATGCCTTGTAGGGTTCAAGACTTGCTACCTTGGACCTACATAGGACGCGCGCATTTATATATGTGGTACAAGCCGGGGCCCCAATCATGTTAAGATTATGTTTAAGTATGTATATTATAAGTTTTCAAAGGACATATTGCAAGTTTTCAAAGGACATATTGCATATGTTTTTATAATACATGTTTATGAATTCACTTTGCATATACCTTATAATTATGCCATGATATTTATGATGATGTTCTGATATGTCAGGGTGCAGTTGATGATTATGTTATGTTATGCCATGATACCTTATGCTTTCGTTATGATATGCCATGATATGCTGCATGATATAATGAATTTCCTCCATGTGTTATGTCTTGTGATTTTAATATGTTATACGGTGTTTGTGAGTAGGAAAGGAACTTACTGAGCCATGAGTGCTCATAGCTTACTTTCTTGTACCACAGATAAAGGCAAGGAATGGATGAAATAGGGAAGCAGCAGGAGGGGCTAGAAGGATGTGTGTGGTAGTGCCTTGGCTAAAGGAGAAAGACCTGCTTTTTGTTTAATAAGAACTATGCCTAGTTATGTTACTGCTTTATGACTCCATGACATTTAATTTTGTGTTTGGGCATTATGACTTACAAATCATGTTAAGTATGCTATGTGATTTTATATGTCCAGGTGATTAGTCATGTTGGTTTCAAAGAAAAGAAAAGTTTCTAATTTTTTTATAAATAAGACTTCCGCTGTAGCAAGTAAGTATTCATAGGTATGTGCAAGTAACCCCCGTCGCCTTAGTAGGAGGGGCGGGGCGTTACATTAGGAGCATTGCCAACGTTACAAGAACTTATAGGGTCACACACAAAAGGAAATTAGATGGAGATTAGGTTCATTTGATGAACCAAGAGGATTAGGTTCATGTGATGAACCAAATTGGATTAAGAGTAATCCAAAGTAAATTAATTGAGTTGAACTCAATTTAGTTCATGTGTTAAATGAATCTAATTTGGACCTAGACTCATTGAGCTAATTTAATTCAATGAATAAAGATTCATTAAATTAAAATTGACTTGAACCAATGGTTAGATTTGATCAACCATGGGAGAGAAGTGGTCAAGTTTGACTTGACTTGAGAGGAAGAAGAAAGGTCAAGTTTGACTTGACCATTGCCACCTCATTTATAAGTTGGCATTAAGTGGGCTAATTATGATGTGCCACATCATCAAGACTAGTACATGTGTGTGCCACCGCATGAGGGAGATCAAGAGTTGTGACTCTTGATATCCCATGGAGGTTTAAAAGCCTTCCTTGAAGTGGCCGGCCACTTGAACACCATTGTGGGAGTTTTATTTTGTGTGAGTAACTCCATCTTCTTCCTCCTGTCATCTTATTCTCCATCTCCTCCACCTTGGTCGAACCTTCAAAGGTGCTAGCACACCTTTTGTTTGGTTTTCTCCACCTAATCGTTCATGTGGATACGTATAGAGGAGTGCCCACTTGAACACTCTCGAGATCCGACAAACTTAGACGAGCGGGATAAGAGAAGGGCTTCGCATCGAGGGTAAGCTATCTACCATATAGATCTAGAGTAGATCTAGGTTTAGAAACTCGTACACGTAAAGTTTTTGAAATTATTTTCTTCGCACGGGTCCGGTGGCATGAGATTTCGAAGTTTCCGCAACGCAAAAAGCGGTTTTTGCGGCTCAAAAATCCCAACAGTTTCTTATTGTGCTAAATGGTTTGTAAAGGGGTGGATTTAGGATTTATGTAGTAACTATGTTCCTCACTCTTTTTAGGATTTTAGAATGTCAAAAGATCACCCATATTTTTGGATACCTTTGTACTTTTAGTTGGGTTCGGTTATATGCCATGAAATCAATTCATGTAATGATAACTTTGTAAACTATGTTGGTTTCGGACAACAAGGTTTCTATTCTAGTTATATCTATGTTGTTAGTTAGAGCCCTAGAGCCAATCATTTGATAATTGTATTATGGACTTGTTGTATCATATTCTTATATAAATAAAGGCATTTGTTTTTGGTTTTTATACTTACTTGTATTGGTGCCAAATAAACTATGTATAATAGCGCCCTTGAGTAGAAGGTTCTTACCTATATCAATCAATTGGTTGAATCGATAGTGAGATGATATAGGGAACACTACTCTTAATCATTCCTAGTCGAGTGTTAACATTCAGGGACAATGTTAATGCAATAAGACTAGCATGTAGGTCAACTCGATGACTTGATCTCACAAGTCATGGATATAGAGATATCAAGTTGACACATGGGTATGCATTAGAGAATATATACTGAATGACCCGCCATGAGAAAATATCATGGATCGTTATATGAGTGTCATATACTTTCTCATGTGGCTATTAGTATGACTACTAGTCCTTAGACCTGAAGTCACCATGGTTCCCTACATAAGGAGTTATGTACTTTGGTTTTGTCAAACGTCACCCGTAACTGGGTGGACTATAAAGGCGATTACTGGGTATGTAATGAATTATGCAGAGGGATGTGAGTGATGTAGATGGGATCTATCCCTCCTATATGATAGGAGAGACATCGATATTCTTGATAGAGTGAGACCACGAAGTGCATGGCCATGCCCAAATGAGTCAATATGAGATATTTAGCTCATTTGATTTAGTGAGTCTACTTGGAGTTCAAGATTTAGATTGGTCAGAGGATGACACGGTCTATGTCTCATATTGATCAATCTAGATGTCTAGGATAGAAGGACACTTGTCATATATTGTGAGGAGTCACAATTAGTAGTCACACGGTGATGTTGGATCTCATCATTCTTGTAACTTGGGTAGTAATGATGTGTTGCTAGATACTGCTCATTACTTATGCTACTAAATGGGTTTAGGGGCATTTCCAACGTTACAAGAACCTATAGGGTCACACACTAAGGACAATTAGATGGAGATTATGTTCATATGATGAACTAAGAGGATTAAATTCATGTGATGAATCAAATTGGATTAAGAGTAATCCTAATTGAGCTAATTGAATTGGACTCAAGTTGATTTATGTGTTCAATGAGTCTAATTTAGATTATGACTCATTGAATCAATTTATGTAAATGAATTAGATTCATTATATTAAGTTGGTTTGAATCAAATGGTTAGATTAGATCAACCATGAGAGAGATTTGGTCAAGTTTGACTTGACTTGAGAAGGAAGATGAAAGGTCATGTTTGACTTGACCATTTGCCACCTCATTTGTGAGTTGGCATTAGGAGAACAAATGATGATGTGCCACATCATCAAGGCTAGCACATGTGTGTGCCACCTCATGGAGGTTACAAATTCCCTTTCAATTTAATGTGGCCAGCCACATTAAATGAGAAGGAGTTACACATGTGGCCGGCCACTTTTGTGAGTGAATGGAATTCATTTTTCATTCAAGGCATTTTTATTCCATCATCTTCTTCATCAAGCTCTCAACCTTTCTCCCTCTCTTCTCTTGGCCGAACCTTACCAAGGTGCTAGCACACCTTTGTGTCTGGTTTCTCCACCTATTTGTTCGTCTGGATACTTCTAGAGGGTTGTACACTTGACAACCTCGAGATCCGGCATCACTTGGAAGAGCGGGATACGCGAAGAGCTTCACACCAAGGGTAAAGATCTTCTCTTAATGTAGATCTAGATGTAAGAAACTCATACTCGTAAATTTTGTTTTATTTTACTTCGCACGGATCCGGTAGCATGGGGGTTTCGGGGTTTCCGCGACGCGAAAAAGCGGTTTTCGCGGCCCGAAAACCAAACAGTGGTATCAGAGCCACGTGCGAAGTCTGGTACGAGTTTATTTTATATTTTTTTATGAAAAATAGTAGATCTGAATATTCTGTAAATTTCCTATTTTTATAGTTTTATGGGTATTTTTCTCGTAGAAGCAAAGCATAAGTGTTTCGACACTTGTAGGCTTCGACTACCGAGAAGATTTTTCCGAAACGACAAGGTTTTGCCTAAATCTTTTTGCGACAGCGGGCTAAGGCGCTGTAGGATCACTAAGGAACACTCGTGATGGTTAGATCGCGGGTAGGGGCGCTGCTCCTGGCCCCGCAAGGGGATTTGTTCCGCGATTGCGCCCGAAAACCCGCTAAACGGAACCGCCGGGAACTTTACTCATAAAAATTGTAGTAAAAATTACAGAAAATTATAGAAAATACATAATTTAGTATTATGTATTATTTTGTGATAGTCATGGCCCAAAAAGACCCAATCTCTTTGGAAATGTGTTGTAATTCATAATACGACCTGCGTGTCGTCATGTGATGTGCGTGTTGTATATTTGATTCGCTACCTGCGCATCGTGCCTTTCTCTATTTTATATTCTTGTTGTAAATTAGTTTAGACTCGAATGTAACTCAAGTTTTAAAAATTGTAATGTACAAAAATTGGAGTGGTGGAAGGTCCACTCGAGACGGAGTTACGAGGAGGGCGCGAGCAACACAAGGTGGTCAAAGGGAGGAGCATGAGAAGTTGTTGTCCTTAGGTTGACCATCCGATCTTCTCATTGGCTTGAGAAGATCATAGTAGGGCCATGACTAATCACAAATAATTTAATTAATTGCTTGAGTGTATGTGATGCATAATTAGTAATTAATTAGTGCCTAGCGATTAGATTAGATCTAAATCGTGTACAAGATGCACCCTCTCGATTAGATTAGATCTCAACCGCGTCAACTCAAATGCCTACCGTGCCGTGATACCTATCACTACCTCGATCACATGTGTTGTTGAATCTTCCAAAGCAGAGCAACACATATTATCTTGGTAGGGTACGGAGGGACAATCTTGTTCCCGCTTATCAACGCATGGGTGAGTACAACTCAATTAGATTGAGTAACTAGTTAACTCAATTGGATCGTGTTTAACTATAGGCATTTTTCAATGGTTGGTAGATATGTCAAAATCACATTTATATTAATTCTTGGGCGTATTAGCCAAAGCTAACTCGAGTTTTAATATAAATGTGGATCTTGATCCTATAAACAAGAGTTGCATAGAGATGTAATCGGTAAATTGTTACCTACCGATTATACTAAGTCTTGGGCATTTTAGCCAAAGCTAACTCAAGGATTAGTATGATGTGGATCTTGTCCCACATGAGTTATAGAATTCAGTGGGAGCATCATTTAGTTAAAAGCCTAATTAAATGATTTAAAAGAATATAATATTTATTTTATGTATTTTTATGTTGTAGATAACCATGACGTCGAATACGAATTCTTTCTCCCTGCGTTCTGTCCTTGAGAAGGACAAGCTCAACGGAGCAAATTTCCTGGACTGGTACAGGAACATGAGAATAGTTCTTACCCAGGAACGTAAACTGTACGTTCTGGAGTAGCCCATTCCGGAGGCTCCTCCTGCCAATGCCACGCGAGCTGACAAAGATGCTTATAAGAAGCATCAAGATGACGCATTAGATGTGTCTTGTCTAATTCTCGCGACCATGAACTCTAAGCTTCAGAAGCAACATGAGTTGATGGGCGCTTACGATATAGTTGAACATCTTCGTCAACTGTATCAAGGAAAAGTGTGACACGACATATTTGAGATCTCAAGGGCACTATTTCAGTGCAAGATGTCAGATGTGGCTCCCGTAGGCCCATATGTACTCAAAATGATTGGGTACATAGAAAACCTACAGAGATTGGGGTTCCCACTTGGCCAAGAGCTGGCCATTGACCTGATCTTGCAATCCTTGCCGGATAGCTATAGTCAATTCGTTCTAAACTACAACATGAACGAAATTGACAAGCCACTGGCCGAGTTGCTTAGCATGTTAAGAACTGCTGAGCTGAACCTTAAGAAGGTTAAGCCCCACTCTATTCTGATGGTTCAGAAACACAAGGGCAAGGGCAAGGGCAAGCCCAAAGGCAATGGAAAGTCCCAAGCCAAGGGCAAAGGCAAGGCACTGAAGCCTAAAGGAGGGGTCGCCAAGGATGCTACCTGCTGTTGGACCCCGTGGTAGTTTTGATGTGATCAACCAAGTTAGTTAGGTCCTGCTGTGTTTGATCCCTGTGTCTGAGTGTGCTGGAGCTTAGGAGCACAGGAAGTCGAGCGGAAGACGCAGCTAGCGAGAAGGACGGTACGGGAAGGGAGCCGACGGGCTCGGTGCGTCCGAAGGACGAGAGAGCTGCGGAAGAGTACTCCGGTGGGTGTGAAGAGCGTGCGCGGCGTTCGAGGGACGTTAAGCCGGGACAGAAGGCTGCTCGAGGAGAAGGCCGGGAATTGGGTTCGGGTGAGCTCTATTCCGGTTGGCCGCAATCACCCAAAAAAACGGAGCTTCGGAAGCCAAAGCGAAGAAGAAAAGAAGTCAAAAGAAGCTGGAAATTACTGTAGCAGAAGTTACTGTAGCTTGAAGGCGCCTTAAACAAGCTTGAAGGCGCCTTCAAGCCTGTTCAAGGCGCCTTGAGCAGTCCAGTTTGACCGTTTGCGCTGCGGATAAAGTTTTATCCGCAGATCGAGTTGGAGGCGCCTTGAACCCTGTTGGAGGTGCCTTGGACTCTCGGGATAAGATTTCTAGGGCCTATATAAAGGCCCCTGGAGCTAGGAATTCAACAACAACTCAAGCATTCAATCTGTAGTGTTTACTAGCAATAGTTCTGAGCTTTTGAAAGTGTAAAAGGCTTCTCCGCCTTCAGCAAAGGAGAGTTTCTTTTAGTGCGCTTCTACTGTCCTGGATTAACAACCTCCTTGGTTGTAACCAGGTTAATTCCTGAGTCTCTTTTTATTGATTTATTATTTTGTTAACTATTGCACTAACTGAGTTGAAAGTACGAGGAGGGTGTAGTTTAATTTTTGTTTTCAGCAATTCACCCCCCTCTTGCCGGCACTCCGCTGCACCGACAAGATAGCCGGAGCAAACATCCATCCCCCGAAGTTTGACGGAGAATTCGCCTCCTGGAAGCGCAAAATGGAGGTATTTTTCAAAACGTATTTTGATATTCTTATTACAATGAAATATGGTTTTGCAGCGCCGAAAGACAAAGAAGAAAACACATGGAACAAGAAGGAGCAAGCCGATTTCGTCGCCAATGGAAAGGCAGAGTTCCACCTGCTCAGCGTTCTACCACCACAAGAAGTAAATCGGATCGGAAGCTACGACTCAGCGAAAGATCTCTGGGAAAAATTCCTGGAGCTACACGAAGGTACTTCCGAAGCGAAGCTAGCGAAGCGCGACATCCTCCGGAACCAGTTAACGAACCTCCGGATGAACCAAGGCGAGAAGGTAGCGCAACTCCAAGCGAGAATCAAGGAGCTAATAACGCAACTAACGAACCTTG
This sequence comes from Zingiber officinale, assembly GCF_018446385.1. Taxonomy (NCBI): domain Eukaryota; kingdom Viridiplantae; phylum Streptophyta; class Magnoliopsida; order Zingiberales; family Zingiberaceae; genus Zingiber; species Zingiber officinale. The sequence continues at coordinate 78,797,585 of NC_055990.1, forward strand.
GAGAAGAGGTAACCAACCGGGACTCCATCCGGTACGCGCTCAACGCCTTCCCTAGAACTCCAGAGTGGGCTTCCTTAGTAGATGCGTATTACATCTCTAAGGACCTCGAGGTAAGTACTTTAGAACAATTATTTTCCACTTTTGAACTTCATGAATCTCGAGTTTCAGAACCCAACGGAGCAGAGAAGACAAGTCAGAACATTGCCCTAAAGGCAAAGATAAACAGTTCTGACTCTGAAGCCTCAGTCGACGAATCCGAAGCGGCACTACTGGTAAGACGCTTCAATAAGTTTTTTAGTACTAATAAATTTAAATCGCAGAGGCATCATCGAAAGAAGAGGACGGTTCGCTGCTACAACTGCAACGAAGAGGGGCACATCAAAGATGACTGCCCAAAGCTAAAGAGAAAGGAGAAAGAAAGGGAAAAGCCAAAATACAAGAAGCCAAAACCCTCCAAACACAAGAACCTAAAGGCAACGTGGGATGATTCGTCATGCTCCGAATCGGAAGTCGAAGAATTCTCGGGACTAGCACTGATGGCCAACCATCAGAAAGAAGAAACGTCCAGCTCAGAGATGAGCATCGATGAAGGGGGAGGAACATCAGAAGAAGAAAGCAGCAGTGATGGGGGAGCGTCACCAGACCAGGTAAGTAAGGTACGCAATCTAACCCCAACTCAATCTTTCAAATTTATCAAGTCTCTTTCTAAAGAGTTAGATCAATTAGAGAAAGAGAATGCTGAACTAAAATTGAACTTAGCAAGGGCATGCCCGTTAGAAATGTATGATCATCTAAAATCAGAAAATGAAAATTTAAAATTAGAAATTGAAAAATTGAAAAATGATGCATGCTTAAAGAAATTTCCAAAGTCAAAAATTAGAACTTATGGTAAATTAAATTGGTATATAAGGAAGCATCAAGGTCAACTTAGAAAAATACCAAGAAACTATGTACCCCCTAGATTTTTGAATAATCCTGTAGGTAGGAACCTCTATTGGGTTCCAAAATCTGTGCTTAATTAATTTTTCAAAAAATTAAAAGCTTACAGTGAGAAAATTAAACATTGAAATTCTTTATGGAAGCTTTGTCTAAGGAAGTGGTTGTTGCTCCAATAACCAAGAAGGCCTAGTGCCTCGCCACGACCTGGAAGCTAAAATATTGAAAGAAAATGTTTAATTAACTTTCTGAAAAAGCATTAAAAAATTTAAATAATGCTTTAAAAGTTTTTAAATATTTTTAAAATTCTAAAACGTCAGATTGTGAAAATTTAAAAAAAAAAAATTATTGACTTAGAAATTTTTTATTGACTTAGAAAATTTTTTCTGAAAATTCAAAAATTTGACTTAGAATTTCTTTTGGGAAAAATTCATTTTGACTTAGAATTTTTTTTAATAATTAATATTAAGGTAGAAAATTTTTTCTGAAAATTCAAAAATTTGACTTAGAAATTTTTTTTAGAAAAATTCATTTTGACTGAGAAATTTTTTTTCTTAGATAATTTTTTTTTGAAAATTCAAAAATTTGACATAGAAGATTATTTTTTTTGAATAACTTAAAAATTTTTTTTGTAATTCATTTTTAACTTAGAATTTTTTTTTAAAAAAATTCTATATATTTCACTTAAGTTATTTGTTTCATATTTTCTTAACCCCATTTTTGCTGTGATCAAAGGGGGAGAGAAAAGTACAAGTTTAAGGGCAATTAGAAAAAATTTAAAATTTCTGTTATTACTTTTATAAAAAGTGTTGCAATTTTACTAATTGCAAAAATTATGCTTAACTTGTTAGTTTAGTAATTTTTTCTTTAAAATTACTCTTTATGTCTATGTTAACCCTAACTTGAACTTGGGTTGATGCACATCAAAAAGGGGGAGATTGTTGGACCCCGTGGTAGTTTTGATGTGATCAACCAAGTTAGTTAGGTCCTGCTGTGTTTGATCCCTGTGTCTGAGTGTGCAGGAGCTTAGGAGCACAGAAAGTCGAGCGGAAGACGTAGCTAGCGAGAAGGACGGCACGGGAAGGGAGCCGACGGGCTCGGTGCGTCCGAAGGATGAGAGAGCTGTGGAAGAGTACTCCGGTGGGCGTGAAGAGCGTGCGCGGCGTTCGAGGGAGGTTAAGCCGACGGAAGGGCCGAGGAGAAGGTGGGTTCGGGTGAGCCCTATTCGGCCGCAATCACCCAAAAGAACGGAAGCCAAAGCGAAGAAGAAAAGAAGTCAAAAGGAGCTGGAGCTTGAAGGCGCCTTGAAGCCTGTTCAAGGCGCCTTGAGCAGTCCAGTTTGACCGTTTGCGCTGTGGATAAAGTTTTATCCGCAGATCAAGTTGGAGGCGCCTTGAACCCTGTTGGAGGCGCCTTGGACTCTCGGGATAAGATTTCCAGGGCCTATATAAAGGCCCCTGGAGCTAGGAATTCAACAACAACTCAAGCATTCAATCTGTAGTGTTTCCTAGCAATAGTTCTGAGCTTTTGAAAGTGTAAAAGGCTTCTCCGCCTTCAGCAAAGGAGAGTTTCTTTTAGTGCGCTTCTACTGCCCTGGATTAACAACCTCCTTGGTTGTAACCAGGTTAATTCCTGAGTCTCTTTTTATTGATTTATTATTTTGTTAACTATTGCACTAACTGAGTTGAAAGTACGAGGAGGGTGTAGTTTAATTTTTGTTTTTAGCAATTCACCCCCCTCTTGCCGGCACTCCGCTGCACCAACACCTGCTTCCACTGCGGTCAGACCGGGCATTGGAAGAGGAACTGCAAGGTGTACCTGGAAGATCTTAATAAGAAGCGAAGTGAGACTTCCACTTCAGGTATATATGTTATAGAAGTCAATCTATCTATTTCTTCATCATGGGTATTAGATACCGGATGTGTTTCTCACATTTGTACTAATGTGCAGGTGCTGAGAAATAGTAGGGCATTGGCAAAGGGCGAGGTGGACCTACGCGTAGGCAATGGAGCACGGGTTGCTGCTGTTGTTGTAGGGACTTATTTTCTATCTCTGCCCTCTGGTCTTGTAATAGAGTTGGATGATTGTTGTTATGTGCCTGCTTTAACTAAGAACATAATTTCAGTTTCTTGTTTGGACAAGAAAGGTTTCTCTTTTATAATAAAGGACAAATGTTGTTCTGTTTATTTAAAAGATATGTTCTATTGTAGTGCACCTCTGATGAACGGATTCTATATTCTAGACCTTAAGAGCCCTATATATAACATAAATACCAAGTGGTTCAAGTCAAATGACATGAACCAAACCTATCTCTAGCACTGTCGCTTAGGTCATATAAATGACAAGCGCTTATCCCAGCTCCATAAGGATGGTTTGTTTGACTCATTTGATTTTGAATCTTATGAGACGTACGAGTCATGCCTACTAGGCAAGATGACCAAGACTCCCTTTAGTGGGCACAGCGAAAGAGCGACTGATTTGTTATGACTTATACATAGTGATGGATGTGGCCCTTTTGTTGGGATTTTCGGGCCGCGAAAATCGCTTTTCGCGTCGCGGAAACCCCGAATCTCCCTAGCCAACGGATCCGTGCGAATAATAAAATTCAAAACTTACGAATACGAGTTTCAAACTCTAGATCTACAGTAGATAAGAGTATTACCCTTGCAGCGAAGCCCTTCGCGTTCACGCTCGTCCAAACAGTGCCGGATCTCGAAGTTGTAAACGTAGACAACTCTCTATACTTATCCAAACGAACACGTAGATGGAAAAATCACACAAAAAAGGTGTGCTAGCACCTTTTGATGATTCGGCCAAGTTGAGGAGGAGAGGGAGAGGGAGAGCTAGAGGAAGGAGATGAAGTGAATTGCCTTGAATGAAATGAATCCAATTCATTCCCCATAAGTGGCCGGCCACCTTCACAAGGTGTAACCCCCATCCTCATTAAATGTAGCCATTAAAGAGAATAGCTTTATAACCCCCATGAGGTGGCACACTTTGATGATGGGGCACATCATCATTAGTCCTCCTAATGGCAAATCACAAATGATGTGGCAAATAGTCAAGTCAAACTTAACTCTTCCTCTTCCTCTCAAGTCAAGTCAAACTTGACTTAATCTCTCTCATGGTTGATCTAATCCAACCATTTAATTCAAGCCAATTTAATATAATGAATCTAATTCATTAATCAAATTGATTCAATGAGTCATAATCTAAATTAGACTCATTGAACACATGAATTAACTTGAGTCCCACTCAATTAACCCAATTAGGATTACTCTTAATCAAATTTGATTCATCAAATGAATCTAATCCTCTTGGTTCATCATATAAACCTAATCTCCATCTAATTGTCCTTAGTGTGTGACCCTATAGGTTATTGTAACGTTGGCAATGCCCCTAAACCCATTTGGGAGCATCAGTAATGAGCGGTATCTAGCAACACATCATTACTACCCAAGTTACAAGAATGCTGAGATCCAACATCACCTTGTGACTACTAATTGTGACTCCTCACAAAATATGACAAGTGTCCTTCTATCCTAGACATCTAGATTGTTCAATGTGAGGCATAGACCGTGTTATCCTCTGATCAATCTAAATCCTGAACTCCAAGTAGACTCACTAAATCAAATGAGCTCAATATCTCATATTGACTCATTTGGGCATGACCATGCACTTCGTGGTCTCACTCTATCAAGAATACCGATGTCTCTCCCATCATATAGGTGGGATAGATCCCATCTACATCACTCACATCCCTCCGTATAATTTGTTACATACCCAGTAATCACCTTTATAGTCCACCCAGTTACGGGTGACGTTTGATGAAACCAAAGTACATAACTCCTTATGTAGGGAACCATGGTGACTTCAGGTCTAAGGACTAGTAGTCATACTAATAGCCACATGAGAAAGTATATGACACTCATATAACGATCCATGATACTTTATCATGGCGGGTCATTCAGTATACATTCTCTAATGCATACCCTTGTGTCAACTTGATATCTCTATATCCATGACTTGTGAGATCAAGTCATCGAGTTGACCGACATGCTAGTCTTATTGCATTAACATTGTCCTTGAATGTTAATACTCGACTAGGAATGATTAAGAGTAGTGTTCCCTATATCATCTCACTATCGATTCAACCAATCGATTGATATAGATAAGAACTTTCTACTCAAGGACGTTATTATACTTAGTTTATTTGGCACCAATACAATTAAGCATAATAACCAAAACCAAATGCCTTTATTTATATTGAATATGATACAACAAGTCCAAAATACAATCATCAAATGATTGACTCTAGTGCTCTAGTTAACAATCTCCCACTAGCACTAGTGCCAATCAGTGTAGGCTCTAAGCCCCAATAAGCTAGCGTGACCTGTTGGTTGCTACTCGAAAAACCTAGAGGTTCCACAGTAAAAAAATTTTGTACAAAGGTCTGAACCTTTTCCTAGCTACCATGTGTTCTTTTAAATTAAATTTTGGATCGCCTGCGGAACTTAACACGTTTGATCCAAAACATAATCTATTCGTTCTTTTAGGTTTTGACTTGGGTCTCCTGCGAAATTCCATTAAATATTAATTTCCATAATTGGTTCCCAGTACTGACGTGGCGAGGCACATGACCTTCTTGGATATGGGAGCAACCACCACCGACTAGACAAAACCTTTTATGGAAAGCTAATATTTAATTTCCTAAAATAACTTTAGGTTAACCGAAAAGAACAATCAAATCACAAGGGGAAAAAAAATAAAAGAACACAACATCGAAAAACATATTCGAAATACTAGAATCGCATGCCTCTTGTATTTGGTATTATTTCCAAAAATAACTAGTATGATGCGGAAAGAAAAATTACTAGTTATACCTTTTAGAAAGACCTCTTGATCTTCTACCGTATTCCTCTTCTAACCTCGGACGTTGTGTGGGCAATGATCTTCCGATATGAGAAACCACCAAAGCACCTTCTCCTTTCTTCAAATTTCGGCCAAGCACAAAGCTTCCAAAAGATGAAGATCTTTTCCACCAACCAAGCTCCAAGGGATATAAGCTTTCTCTCCTTCTTCCTCAAGCTAGATCCGGCCACTAATTAAAACTCCATGAGCATGAAGAGGTTCGGCCACAAAGAGAAGAAGAAGGAAGGGCCGACCACACCACCAAGGAAAAGAGGGAGAAAAATAGAATAGTGTCGTTAGCCTTGAAGCCTCCTCTACCCCCTCTTTTATAATCCTTGATCTTGGCAAATAAGGAAATTTTAATAAAAACTTCCTTAATTCTTTTGCCATTGAAAAGGAAAATTTATTTAATTAAAAATAAAATTCTTTCTCAATTTTATTTGGCCGTCCATATGAAAGCTACAAACAAGGAGAGTTTTAATTAATTAAAACTTCCTAATTTGTCTCCAGAAATTTTTTTTTAAAAAATTCTCCAATAATTTTTATCCCTTTATGATTGGTTTATAAAAAGGAAATTTAATAAATTAAAATCTTTCTTTTAAACATGTGGATAAAAAGAAAGTTATCTCTAAAAATTAAAATCTCTTTTAATCTACAAATAAGGAAAGATATCAAATCTTTTCTTAATCTTTTGTAGAAACTTATAAAAGAGAATATTTAATTTTAAACTCTCTTTTAAATCATGAACATGGTTAAAAAGGAAAGTTTTTACCAAAAAATTAAAACCATCCTCTTAAACTACAAATAAGGAAAGAGATTAATCTCTTCTCTTAATCTTTTGTAGAAAGTTATAAAAGGGAATTTTTTATTTTTAAATTCTCTTTTAAAATCATGATATCCACATAAGAAATAATTTTAATAAAAATCCTTTTTAATATTCTAGTGGTCGGCCACCTAAGCTTGGGACCAAAGCTTTGGCCGGCCACCTACATAACTCATCCACTTGATCTTGGCCGGCCCCATTGGATGGGTAAGAAGGTGGGTATGCGGTGGGTATAAATCTCTATATACTAGAGGCTACGATAGGGATCGAGAGGAGGAATTGGTTTTGGTCTCCCGATGAAATTAAGCGTCCCGTGTTCGCCCCGAAAACACAACTTAATTTCATCAATAATAATTCATTCCACTAAAGAACTATTATTGAACTACCGCACCAATCCCAAATTACATTTTGGGCTCCTTCTTATTATGAGTGTGTTAGTCTCCCTGTGTTTAAGATAACAAATGTCCACTAATTAAGTAAGTTACTGACAACTCACTTAATTAATATCTAGCTCCAAGAGTAGTACCACTCAACTTTATCGTCATGTCGGACTAAGTCCACCTGCAGGGTTTAACATGACAATACTTATGAGCTCCTCTTGGGGACATTCTCAACCTAGATCACTAGGACACAGTTTCCTTCTATAATCAACAGCACACACTATAAGTGATATCATTTCCCAACTTATCGGGCTTATTGATTTATCGAACTAAATCTCACCCATTGACAAATTAAAGAAATAAATATCAAATATATGTGCTTGTTATTATATTAGGATTAAGAGCACACACTTCCATAATAACTGAGGTCTTTGTTCCTTTATAAAGTCAGTATAAAAGGAACGACCTCAAATGGTCCTACTCAATACACTCTAAGTGTACTAGTGTAATTATATAGTTAAGATAAACTAATACCTAATTACACTACGACCTTCCAATGGTTTGTTCCTTTCCATCTTGGTCGTGAGCTACTGTTTATAATTTATAAGGAACTGATAACATGATCTTCTGTGTGTGGCACCACACACCATGTTATCTACAATATAAATTAATTGAGCAACTACATTTATCATAAATGTAGACATTCGACCAATGTGATTCTTATTTCTAGATAAATGTTTATACCAAAAGCTAGGCTTTTAGTACACTCTAACAATCTCCCACTTATACTAAAACCTTCAACATGCCTATCAAAAGCTCTCACCAAGGGTCTTAAGGACCTTAGGTGATCATCCGATGCAATCTAGGCGGCAACAACTTCTCCTCGTTATACAATTTCTTGTATTGGGTACTTGCTCAGCATTGTGTTGCCTTATAGACTCATGGTTTCTTCGAGTTTGTTATCTTACCATTATTATTACAAAAATTGTAAAATCTTGGACAAACTAGAAATCATATCTAAGTCTATTTGAGGTAATTAAGTCACTTTTTTTTTACCTGGCTTGCCACTATACTCATACTTTCTATGGTGGAGTCCAGAAAAACACCTATGCTTATCACTCTTCCATAGTTATGACTTTTCCTCCTAAAGTAAACACAAAACCCCGAGGTCGACTTATTATTGTCCCTATCCGATTGGAAGTCAAAATCCGTGTAACCCACAGGGACCAAAATAACTGCCTTGTAAGCTAGCATATAATCTCTAGCGTCTCTAAGGTACTTTAATATATGCTTTACTGCAGTCCAATGTCCTTGTCTAGGGTTACTTTGATATCTGCTAACTATGCCCTTGGCAAAACAGATTTTTGATCTCGTGCATAGCATACATTAGGTTGTCTAACTGCCGAAGCATAAAGAACTGCCTACATGTCCTCAATCTCCTTTGATGTCATCGGAGACATCTCTTTAGATAAAGACACTCCATGCTTAAAAGGTAAGAAACCTTTCGAGGAGTTTTGCATGCTTAAAACGAGTAAGGATTTTCCGATGTATCAAGGTTGGAATAAGTAAAATATATTTTTCTTTCGATCCCTTATTACTTTGATCTCAAAAATATATACATTCTCCCAAGTCCTTTATATCGAAATATTTGGACAACCATACCCTTACTTCTGACAACATTTTGATATTGTTTCGAACTACCAAAAATGTTATCTACGTATAGTACAAGAAATACCACCACGTTTCCATCACACCTTTTGTATACACAAGACTTATCCGTTTACTCAATAAATCCATAGGTCTGGATTACTTTGATAAACCGGATGTTCCAAGACCTTGAAGCTTTGCCTCAGTCCATAGACTGATTGAGCTTGCACACAAGATGCTCTTAGCCCTTTGCAATGAACCCTTCTGGTTGCTTTATATGGATGCTTTCATCAAGACTTCCATTAAGGAACGCTGTCTTGACATCCACTTGCCAAATAGATAAAAGAATCCGGATAGACTTAAGCATGACTACTAGTGAAAAAGTTTCCTTTTTCATCAAGCCTTGCTTTGAAAGTTACTACCTTCCTTTCTATCCCTCTTTTCCTATTATAGACCTTTTTACACCCAAAGGCTTTTATACCATTTGGTGGTTCTACAAGCTTCCAGATTTTATTAGAATACATATATTCTAATTCTGTTATTCATTACTCTTTGCCAAGATGTTGCATCTTTATCTTGGAGTGTTTCGTCATATGTCCGGAGATCAGGTTCATGTCCTCCAGGGATCGAGTCCAAAAACTCTCCCAAAACATGAATCTTTTTAGGTTGCCTAACAACCCTCCCACTACGACAAGGCACTTTCTGCAATTGTGTATCATTTGTGATACGTGTTGCAGTTTCCTTGTGGTATCTCATCTTGTACAGTTGGTACTAGATTAGACATGCCTTTTATTACTTCCTTAAGAACAAATTTTCTTATGGGCACATGGTTTATTACATAGTCCTTTTCTAAAAATCGATCATTGATGCTAACAATGACCTTCTAATTTTTAAGACTATAATCTACTTTCATTTCACTAGGATAACCTACAAACAATTGAATTCCTATCCAACTTATCATTGTCTCTCTTCTGCATATGTGCTGGACTACCCGAATCCGAATATGCTTCGATATAGGCTTACGCCTATTCAGCAATTCTATATGAGTAGAGAGTTCTGACTTTAGAAGGTACTATATTCACTCTCATTTCCAGAGTATATCCTTAAAATGATTTTGATAATATTCTTAATAACTCATCAATCTACTTATTTCCATAAGAGTCCTATACCTTCCTTTTCCTGCAGCATTCTGTTTGGGGTGTACCAGGTGCAGTTAGTTGGGATTGAATCCCTACTTCTGATAAATGACTCCTAAATTCTCCCAAGAGGTACTTGCCACTACGATCTTACCGTAGTGTCTTGATACTTTTACTTTGTCGTTTCTCCACATCAGCCTCGTACTCTTTGAACTAATCAAAGCACTTAGACTTGCGGCACATCAAGTAAATATATCCGTATCTCAAATAGTTGTCTATAAAATAGATGAAATATTTGAAACAACCTCTTGCCTGGATGCTCATAGGATCACACAAATCAGAATGAACCAATTCCAATATATCTTTGACTCCATACCCCTTAGACTTAAAAGCTTCTTGGTTATTTTTCCTTCCAAGTAAGACTCGTAGGTTGGAAAGTTTTCCACTACTAATGAACCCAAAAGTTCATCAGCTACCAATGAATCCTACTCAAGTTAATATAACCTAGCCTTAGAAGCCAAAGATATAATTGGTTCATTTTCGAAGGTTACTTTCTCTTAAAGTTAGAAGATGTGTTACTAATTTCCATTTGTTGCATCGTGAGAGTTATTGGATTTATAAATTGCCAACCAACGTACCAGAACAGATAACTTCCCTCTTTTTCTTAATAACAACTTTGTTATCAAGTTCTTTGAATAGTTTAGAAACTGAAAACTAGTTCTTTCTAAACTTGGTGCGTAAAGACAATTACTCAAAAATCCATGTTTTATTCTTATCAAAAGATAAACATCTCCCACTGCCACAGCTACCATTTTTACAGTAGTGCCCATGAATTGCGGACATGATTAATGGCATCTATATCTACACTCCAGGTTCTGGTAGATAACACCACTAAACATGTTTCAACTAATAAATTAAATACACCTATATTGTTCTTAGTTCTAAGAAGACAGTCTACCTTAATGTCCAAGTCCTATTTCCAATCATTACAATTGGGATTACTAAGTCTTTTCTATAGTATGACTACTAGGGAATTGACAAATATTTTAAATCCTAAGAATCACAAAAAATATTTGGCCAAGATCAACTCCTTAAAAATCCCCATGAATTTTCTATGCCACGATAGTATGGACGTATACAAAATCGAAGAGGAGATTTTATTCATTGATTTTATTATCTCGTCAACTTTACTTTATGATGAAATAAAATTAATAGTTGATCTGTCTTTGATTAAATATTTGGTCAAAAACTTTTGAATAAAAAAATATTGATTCCTCAAACAATATTATTTAAATTCTCCAACACCTCAAACACCGTGAATTTTGCATGCCACGTTAGTGTGGACGTATACAAATTCAACATTTGTAAAAGGAGGGTTTTAACCCATTAATTTTATTATCTTGTCAACCTAACTTTTTGACAAATAAAATTAATAGTTGGTATCATTTGGTCACACAAATAATAGCAGTGACTCCGATTGGGAGGATACTATTAGATGTGTCTAAGTGTATACCGTTACTTGACACTAAGTCCATTAATAAGATTATGCCCCTTCCGTTGGGGAAGATCACACGCTCTTAATTAACTTCCTATAGTCATCCAAAAATGGAAGTCTGTTCTAGTGATCCACAAACAAGCTCATCCGTTATGGAGGAAGGCACTCAGAGTCAACGTGCAAGCTTGTTTGCATCACTTACAAACCAGTAATGGAGACCATGGGATTTACTTAAAAATCCCTCTCCCACTTAGTTATTTATAAATGAGGAATTTTAACTATGCTAGCCTACTAAATATGTAAACTAACATGCACACACAACACAATATAAAAGCAATAAATAGAAAATCTAATTTTCAACTATTATGGCTTTTATCTCTAGTTGTCTTCCGTGTGTTGTTATCCCAAGCTGCTACCATATTTGGCCATCGCCACTTGCTCCTAGTTCCGCTGCGCCTCTGGTCCTTATAAGGTTCAACGCTTTGCAAGATTCGATCCGCGACATAAATAAAATTTTACATTTTGATCCTATATTCCTCGAAGGAATGTACATGTAAACTAGATCGAACATAAAATAAAATTTACATCCATCGATCCTATATTCCATAAAAGGAATGTACATGTAACTAGATCAAAAAATAAAATCCTAATAAAACTAAATACAGCTCCTGCTGTATTTTATAATACAATCATGCACACACAATAAAATGCCCTTGACATGTCCAAGGGTCCAATTACACACATAATAACTATAAGCCATAATAGTTGGATCCTGCATCCACAAAGTTAGCACATCCTACTATTAACCTGCCTAAATTATGTATGACATGTGCATAATTAAACTAATACCAAATACACAGAGGCAAAACCCTAGCTCTGATACCAATTATTGGTTGCTACTCGGAAAACCTAGAGGTTCCACTGTACAAAATTTTTGTACAGAGGTCTGAACCTTTTCCTAGCTACCATGTGTTCGTTTAAATTAAATTTTGGATCGTCTGCGGAACTTAACACGTTTGATCCAAAACTTAATCTATTCGTTCTTTTAGGTTTTGACATGGGTCTCCTGCGGAACTTAACACGATCGACCCAAATCACCTTAAGTTATTAATTCCATTAAATATTAATTTTCATAATTGGTTCCCAGTACTGACGTGGTGAGGCACATGACCTTCTTGGATATGGGAGCAACCACCACCGACTAGACAAAACCTTTTATGGTAAGCTAATATTTAATTTCCTAAAATAACTTTAGGTTAACCGAAAAGAACAATCAAATCACAAGGGAAAAAAAATAAAAGAACACAATATCGAAAAACATATTCGAAATACTAGAATCGCATGCCTCTTGTATTTGGTATTATTTCCAAAAATAACTAGTATGATGCGGAAAGAAAAATTACTAGTTATACCTTTTAGAAAGACCTCTTGATGTTCTACCATATTCCTCTTCTAACCTCGGACGTTGTGTGGGCAACGATCTTCCGAGATGAAACCACCAAAGCACCTTCTCCTTTCTTCAAATTTCGGCCAAGCACAAAGCTTCCAAAAGATGAAGATCTTTTCCACCAACCAAGCTCCAAGGGATATAAGCTTTCTTTCCTTCTTCCTCAAGCTAGATCCGGCCACTAATTAAAACTCCATGAGCATGAAGAGGTTCGGCCACAAAGAGAAGAAGAAGGGCCGGCCACACCACCAAGGAAAAGAGGGAGAAAAATAGAATAGAGTCGTTAGCCTTGAAGCCTCCTCTACCCCCTCTTTTATAATCCTTGATATTGGCAAATAAGGAAATTTTAATAAAAACTTCCTTAATTCTTTTGCCATTGAAAAGGAAAATTTATTTAATTAAAAATAAAATTCTTTCTCAATTTTATTTGGCCGGCCATATGAAAGCTACAAACAAGGAGAGTTTTAATTAATTAAAACTTCCTAATTTGTCTCCAGAAGTTTTTTTAAAAAAAATTCTCCAATAATTTTTATCCCTTTATGATTGGTTTATAAAAAGGAAATTTAATAAATTAAAATCTTTCTTTTAAACATGTGGATAAAAAGAAAGTTATCTCTAAAAATTAAAATCTCTTTTAATCTACAAATAAGGAAAGATATCAAATCTTTTCTTAATCTTTTGTAGAAACTTATAAAAGAGAATATTTAATTTTAAACTCTCTTTTAAATCATGAACATGGTTAAAAAGGAAAGTTTTTACCAAAAAATTAAAACCATCCTTTTAAACTACAAATAAGGAAAGAGATTAATCTCTTCTCTTAATCTTTTGAAGAAAGTTATAAAAGGAAATTTTTTATTTTTAAACTCTCTTTTAAAATCATGATATCCACATAAGAAATAATTTTAATAAAAATCCTTTTTAATATTCTAGTGGTCGGCCACCTAAGCTTGGGACCCAAGCTTTGGCCGGCCACCTACATAACTCATCCACTTGATCTTGGCCGGCCCTAGCTTGGGTTCCAAGCTAGCTTGGCCGGCCCCATTGGATGGATGGGTAGGAAGGTGGGTATAAAGCTCTATATACTAGAGGCTACGATAGGGATCGAGAGGAGGAATTGGTTTTGGTCTCCCGATGAAATTAAGCATCCCGTGTTCATCCCGAACACACAACTTAATTTCATCAATAATAATTCATTCCACTAAAGAACTATTATTGAACTACCGCACCAATCCCAAATTACATTTTGGGCTCCTTCTTATTATGAGTGTGTTAGTCTCCCTGTGTTTAAGATAACAAATGTCCACTAATTAAGTAAGTTACTGACAACTCACTTAATTAATATCTAGCTCCAAGAGTAGTACCACTCAACTTTATCGTCATGTCGGACTAAGTCCACCTACAGGGTTTAACATGACAATCTTTATGAGCTCCTCTTGGGGACATTCTCAACCTAGATCACTAGGACACAGTTTCCTTCTATAATCAACAACACACACTATAAGTGATATCATTTCCCAACTTATCAGGCTTATTGATTTATCGAACTAAATCTCACCCATTGACAAATTAAAGAAATAAATATCAAATATATGTGCTTGTTATTATATTAGGATTAAGAGCACACACTTCCATAATAATTGAGGTCTTTGTTTCTTTATAAAGTCAGTATAAAAGGAACGACCTCAAATGGTCCTACTCAATACACTCTAAGTGTACTAGTGTAATTATATAGTTAAGATAAACTAATACCTAATTACACTACGACTTTCCAATGGTTTGTTCCTTTCCATCTTGGTCATGAGCTACTGTTTATAATTTATAAGGAACTGATAACATGATCTTCTATGTGTGGCACCACACACCATGTTATCTACAATATAAATTAATTGAGCAACTACATTTATCATAAATGTAGACATTCGACCAATGTGATTCTTATTTCTAGATAAATGTTTATACCAAAAGCTAGGCTTTTAGTATACACTCTAACTCATGCTTCCTCTGTGCCAAAGCCTTGGTCAAGGGATCTACGATGTTAGCCTCTGTAGGTACTCTGCAAATCTTCACATCTCCTCTCTCGATGATCTCTCGAATGAGATGGAAGCGCCGTAGTATGTGTTTGGTCCGCTGGTGTGAGCGAGGTTCCTTCGCCTGTGCTATAGCTCCATTGTTGTCACAATAGAGCTCAATCGGGTCTGCAATGCTAGGAACCACCCCAAGTTCAGTGATGAACTTGTGAATCCAAACTGCCTCCTTTGCTGCCTCTGATGCAGTAATATACTCGGCCTCTGTCGTAGAATCAGCTACTGTGTCCTTCTTCGAACTCTTCCAGCTCACAGCACCACCATTAAAGCAAAATACGAACCCCGACTATGATCTATAGTCATCCTGGTCGGTCTGGAAGCTAGCATCACTGTAACCCTTTACAGCAAGCTCATCGTTGCCTCCATATATCAAGAAATATTCTTTAGTCCTTCTTAAGTACTTAAGAATATTCTTGACCGCTATCCAGTGTCTTTCACCTGGATCTGACTGGTATATGCTTGTCATGCTCAAAGCATACGAGACATCAGGTCGAGTACATAGCATGACGTACATGATAGATCCTATGGCTGAGGCATAAGGGATCTGATCCATGCGGTCTCTCTCCTCTCTAGAAGAGGGACCTTGAGTCATCGAAAGACTCACACCATGTGACATCGGCAGAAATCCCTTCTTGGAGTTCTGCATGGCAAACCGAAGGAGTACCTTGTCAATATATGTACTCTGACTTAGGCCAAGCAATCTCTTAGATCTATCTCTATAGATCTGTATCCCTAGAATGCGGGATGCTTCACCTAAGTCCTTCATTTAGAAACATGTCCCTAGCCAAGTCTTGACAGACTGTAGCAAAGGGATATCTTTCCCAATGAGCAGTATGTCATCCACATACAATATGAGGAAGACAACTATGCCCCCTACAACCTTCTTGTAGACACAAGGCTCATCTTCGTTCTTGATGAAACCAAACTGTTTGATTGCATCATCGAATCGAAGATTCCAGCTCCGAGAAGCTTGTTTTAGTCCATAAATGGACCTATGCAGCTTGCATACTATGGTAGTATGCTTTGGATCTACAAAACCCTCAGGTTGTGTCATGTACACATCCTCGAGTAGGTTTCCATTCAGAAACACAATTTTGACATCCATCTGCCATATCTTATAGTCATGGTAAGCTGCAATAGTAAGCATGATCCGAATGGACTTAAACATCGCTATTGGAGAAAATGTTTCATCATAGTCAATACCATGAATCTACTTGAAACCTTTAGCTACCATGCGACCCTTATAGATAAGTCCATTCATGTCAGTCTTTCTCTTAAAGACCCACTTACACCCAATGGGTTTTACCCCTTCAGGTGAATCAACCAAAGTCCATACTTGGTTGGTGTACATAGATTCCATCTCGGATCTCATGGCCTCTAGCCATTTCTCGGAATCTGGTCTCATCACAGCTTCCTGATAGGTGGTAGGCTCATCCTCTATGAGCACAATGCCATCATGGCCAGACAAGAGAAATGAGTATCTCTCAGGCTGATGACGTACCCTATCAGACATGCGAAGAGGTATGTCTACTTGAACTGGTTGTTGTTCCTCAACTCTTTGTGGAACAACATCATCCACAACACTTCGTGGTTCCAGTTCAACTTCCATCGAGGCTTCAATGCTATTGTTTGCATCTTGAACTTCTTCAAGATCGAACGTACTCCCACTAGTCTTTCTAGAAACAAAGTCCCTTTCTAGAAAGACCCAGTCTTTGCCACAACTAACTTGTGCTGACTGGGAATGTAGAAGTAATATCCCTTAGTTTCCTTGGGATATCCTATAAAGTAGCACTTGTCGGATTTGGGTCCTAACTTGTCTGAGACTTGACGTCGAATGTAAGCCTCACAACCCCAAATCCTCATGAAAGACACCTGAGCATCTCTCCCAATCCATATCCTATATGGTGTCTTTATCACAGCCTTAGATGGAACTCGGTTGAGTATAAAAGCTGTCGTGTCTAGAGCATAGCCCCAAATATATGTCGGAAGATCTGTGTGACTCATCATAGATCGTACCATAACTAATAGGGTACGATTCATCCTTTCGGATACACCATTTCACTGTGGTATTCCAGGAGGAGTGAGTTGTGATAGAATCCCACACTCAGCTAGATAGTCACGGAACTCATGGCTAAGGTATTCTCCACCTCGATCTGATCGAAGTATCTTAATACTCATACGAAGCTGGTTCTGTACTTCATTCTTGAATTCTTTGAACTTTTCAAAGGATTCAGATTTATGTGTCATCAAGTACACATAACCATATCTACTGAAGTCATCAGTAAATGTGATGAAGTACCTATAACCGCCTCTTGCAGCGACATTGAAAGGGCCACATACATCACTATGTATAAGTCCTAACAAATTAGTCGCTCTTTCGCTGTGCCCACTAAAAGGAGTCTTGGTCATCTTGCCTAGTAGGCATGACTCGTACGTCTCATAAGATTCAAAATCAAATGAGTCCAGCAAACCATCCTTATGGAGCTGGGATAAGCGCTTGTCATTTATATGACCTAAGCGACAGTGCTAGAGATAGGTTTGGTTCAGGTCATTTGACTTGAACCTCTTGGTATTTATGTTATAGATAGGGCTTTCAAGGTCTAGAATATAGAGTCCGTTTATCAGAGGTGCACTACAATAGAACATATCGTTTAAATAGACGGAACAACATTTGTTCTTTATTGTAAACAAGAAACCTTTCTTGTCCAAACAAGAAATTGATATAATGTTCATAGTTACTGCAGGCACATAACAACAATCGACTAACTCTAGTACAAGCCCAGAGGCAGAGATAGAAAGTAAGTTCCTACAGCAACAGCAGCAACCCGTGCTTCATTGCCTACTTGTAGGTCCACCTCGCAATTTGTCAATGCTCTGCTATTTCTCAGCGCCTGCACATCAGTACAAATGTGAGAAGCACATCCAGTATCTAATACCCATGATGTAGAAATAGATAGATTGACTTCTATAACATATATACCTGAAGTGGAAGTCTCACTTCGCTTCTTCTTAAGATCCTCCAAGTATACCTTACAGTTCCTCTTCCAGTGCCCGGTCTAACCGCAGTGGAAGCAGGTAGCATCCTTGGCGACCCCTCCTTTAGGCTTCAGTGTCTTGCCTTTGCCCTTGGCTTGGGACTTTCCCTTGCCTTTGGGCTTGCCCTTGCCCTTATGTTTCTGAACCATCAGAACAGTGTTGGGCTTAGCCTTCTTAAGGTTCAGCTCAGCAGTTCTCAACATGCTAAGCAGCTCAGGCAGTGGCTTGTCAATCTCATTCATGTTGTAGTTTAGAACGAACTGACTATAGCTATCCGGCAAGGATTGCAAGATCAGGTCAGTGGCCAGCTCTTAGCCAAGTGGGAACCCCAACCTTTGTAGGTTCTCTATGTACCCAATCATTTTGAGTACATATGGGCGTACAGGAGCCCTGTCTGATATCTTACACTGAAACAGTGCCCTTGAGATCTCAAATCTCTCATGCCTCGCTTGACCTTGATATAGTTGACGAAGATGTTCAACCATATCGTAAGCGCCCATTAACTCATGTTGCTTCTGAAGCTCAGAGTTCATGGTCGCGAGCATTAGACAAGACACATCTAATGCGTCATCTTGATGCTTCTTGAAAGCATCTCGGTCAGCTCGTGGGGCAGTGGCAGGAGGAGCCTCCGGAATGGTCTGCTCCAGAACGTACAATTTATGTTCCTGAGTGAGAACTATTCTCAGGTTCCTGTACCAGTCCAGGAAGTTTGCTCCATTGAGCTTGTCCTTCTCGAGGACAGATCGCAGGGAGAAGGTGTTCGTATTCGACGTCATGGTAATCTACAACAAAAATAAATGCAGAAATAAATATCATATTCTTAATCATTTAATTAGGCCTTTAACTAAATGATGCTCCCACTGAATTCTATAATTCATGCGGGACAAGATCTACATCATACTAACCCTTGAGTTAGCTTTGGCTAATACGGCCAAGACTTAGTATGATCGGTAGGTAACGATTTACCAATTACATCTCTATGGAACTCTTATTTATAGGATCATTATCCACAGTTATATTAAAACTTGAGTTAGCTTTGGATAATATGCCCAAGAATTAATATAAATGTGATTTATGTCCTATCTTTCCAACAGTTGGAAGAATGCCTATAGTTGTACTCGATCCAACCGAGTTAACTAGTTACTCAATCTAATTGAGTTTTACTCACCCATGCGTTGATAGGGGGACCAAGATTGTCCCTACGTACCCTACCAAGATAATATGTGTTGCTCTGCTTTGGCAGATTCAACAACGACATGTGATCGAGGTAGTAGTAGGTATCACAGCACGGTAGGCATTTTGAGTTGTCGTGATTTAGATCTAATCTAAATGTCGATGTTGTATCATATACTCGATATAGATCTAATCTAATCGATGGAGTGCATCTTGTACACGATGTAGATCTAATCTAATCATAAGGGTGCATCTTGTGCACGATTTAGATCTAATCTAATTCGTTAGGCACTAATTAATTACTTAATTAAGCATGCATCACATACACAAGTAATTAACTAAATTTTGTGATTATGTCATGGCCCTACTATGATCTTCTCAAGCCAATGAGAAGATCGGATGGTCAACCTAAGGTCAACAGCTTCTCAAGCTCCTTCCATTGACCACCTCGTGTTGCTCGCGCCCTCCTCGTAACTCCGTCTCGAGTGGACCTTCCACCACTTCAAAATTTGCATTATAATTTTGAAACTCGAGTTACATTCGAATCTAAATCTAATTTACAACCAGAATATAAATAGGGAGGCATGACGGGCAGGTCGCGTATCAAATACAGCACACACAAACACATGACGGCACGTAAGCCGTATTATAAATTACAACACAAATTATCCAATCGAATTGGGTCTTTGGGCCATGACTATCACAAAAAGTAATATATAATTTGAAATTATATATTTATATAATTTTCTGTAATTTTCCTTATAATTTTTACAATTTTTACGAGTACAATTTCTCGGCGGTTCCGTTTAGCGGTTTTCGGGCGCAATCGCGGAACGAATCCCCTTGCGGGGCCAGGGGCAGCGCCCCTACCCGCGATCTAACCATCGCGAGGGTTCCTTTGCGATCTAACAGCGCCTTAGCCTGCTGTCCCAAAAAGTTTTGGGGCGAAACTTGGCCGTTCTGGGAAAAACTTCTCGGTAGTCGAAACACTTGTGCTTCGCTTCTACGAGAAAAATACTCATAAAAACCATTAAAAACTTAAAATTACAGAAATTCACAGAATGTTTATTTTTAATAAAAACTAAAATAAACTCGTATTCATCTTCGCATGTGGCTCTGATACCACTGTTGGGATTTTCGGGCCGCGAAAACCGCTTTTCGCGTCGCAGAAACCCCGAATCTCCCTAGCCAATGGATCCGTGCGAAGAATAAAATTCAAAACTTACAAATACGAGTTTCAAACTCTAGATCTACAGTAGATAAGAGTATTACCCTTGTAGCGAAGCCCTTCGTGTTCCCGCTCATCCAAACGGTGCCGGATCTAGAAGTTGTCAACGTAGACAACTCTCTATAAGTATCCACACAAACACGTAGATGGAAAAATCACACAAAAAAAGGTGTGCTAGCACCTTTTGAAGATTCAGCCAAGTTGAGGA
This sequence comes from Zingiber officinale, assembly GCF_018446385.1. Classification (NCBI taxonomy): domain Eukaryota; kingdom Viridiplantae; phylum Streptophyta; class Magnoliopsida; order Zingiberales; family Zingiberaceae; genus Zingiber; species Zingiber officinale. The sequence goes on from NC_055990.1 coordinate 78,818,089, forward strand.
GGAGAGGGAGAGGGAGAGCTAGATGAAGGAGATGAAGTGAATTGCCTTGAATGAAATGAATCCAATTCATTCCCCATAAGTGGCCGGCCACCTTCACAAGGTGTAACCCCCATCCTCATTAAATGTAGCCATTAAAGAGAATAGCTTTGTAACCCCCATGAGGTGGCACACTTTGATGATGTGGCACATCATCATTAGTCCTCCTAATGCCAAATCACTAATGATGTGGCAAATAGTCAAGTCAAACTTGACTCTTCCTCTTCCTCTCAAGTCAAGTTAAACTTGACTTAATCTCTCTCATGGTTGATCTAATCCAACCATTTAATTCAAGCCAATTTAATATAATGAATCTAATTCATTTAATCAAATTGATTCAATGCGTCATAATCTAAATTAGACTCATTGAACACATGAATTAACTTGAGTCCAACTCATTTAGCCCGGATTACTCTTAATCCAATTTGATTCATCAAATGAATCTAATCCTCTTGGTTCATCATATGAACCTAATCTCCATCTAATTGTCCTCAGTGTGTGACCCTATAGGTTCTTGTAACGTTGGCAATGCTCCTAAACCCATTTAGGAGCATAAGTAATGGGCGGTATCTAGCAACACATCATTACTACCCAAGTTATAAGAATGTTGAGATCCAACATCACCTTGTGACTACTAATTGTGACTCCTCACAAAATATGACAAGTGTCCTTCTATCATAGACATCTAGATTGATCAATGTGAGGCATAGACCGTGTCATCCCCTGATCAATCTAAATCCTGAACTCCAAGTAGACTCACTAAATCAAATGAGCTTAATATCTCATATTGACTCATTTGGGAATGGTCATGCACTTTGTGGTCTCACTCTAACAAGAATACCGATGTCTCTCCCATCATATAGGAGGGATAGATCCCATCTACATCACTCACATCCCTCCGCATAATTTGTTACATACCCAGTAATCGCCTTTATAGTCCACCCAGTTACGGGTGACGTTTGACGAAACCAAAGTACATAACTCCTTATGTAGGGAACCATAGTGACTTCAGGTCTAAGGACTAGTAGTCATACTAATAGCCAAATGAGAAAGTATATGACACTCATATAACGATCCATGATACTTTCTCATGGCGGGTCATTCAGTATACATTCTCTAATGCATACCCATGTGTCAACTTGATATCTCTATATTCATGACTTGTGAGATCAAGTCAACGAGTTGACCTACATGCTAATCTTATTGCATTAACATTGTCCCTGAATGTTAATACTCGACTAGGAATGATTAAGAGTAGTGTTCCCTATATCATCTCATTATCGATTCAACCAATCGATTGATATAGGTCAGAACCTTCTACTCAAGGACGTTATTATACTTAGTTTATTTGGCACCAATACAAGTAAGTATAATAACCAAAAACCAAATGCCTTTATTTATATAGAATATGATACAACAAGTCCAAAATACAATCATCAAATGATTTGCTCTAGGGCTCTAGCTAACACCTTTCAATGTCGCTGCTAGAGGCGGTTATAGGTACTTCATCACATTTACTGATGACTTCAGTAGATATGGTTATGTGTACTTGATGACACATAAGTCTGAATCCTTTGAAAAGTTCAAAGAATTCAAGAATGAAGTACAGAACCAGCTTGGCAAGAGTATTAAGATACTTCGATCAGATCGAGGTGGTGAATACCTTAGCCATGAGTTTCGTGACTATCTAACTGAGTGTGGGATCCTATCCCAACTCACTCCTCCTGGAACACCATAGTGGAATGGTGTATCCGAAAGGAGGAATCGTACCCTATTAGATATGGTACGATATATGATGAGTCACACAGATCTTCTGACATTCCTTTAGGGCTATGCTCTAGACATGGCAGCTTTTATACTCAACTGAGTTCCATCCAAAGCCGTGATAAAGACACCATATAGGATATGGACTGGAAGAGATGCCCAGGTGTCTTTTATGAGGATTTGGGGTTGTGAGACTTACATTCGACGTCAAGTCTCAGACAAATTAGGACCCAAAGCCGACAAGTGCTAAGGGATATTACTTCTACATTCCCAGTCAGCACAAGATAGTTGTGGGAAAGACTGGGGTCTTTCTAGAAAGAGACTTTGTTTCTAGAAAGACTAGTGGGAGTACGTTCGATCTTGAAGAAGTTCAAGATGCAGACTATAGCACTGAAGCCTCGATGGAAGTTGAACTGGAACCAGAAAGTGTTGTGGATGATGTTGTTCCACAAGGAGTTGAGGAACAACAACCAGTTCAAGTAGACATACCTCTTCGCAGGTCTGATAGGGTACATCGTCAGCCTGAGAGATACTCATTTCTCTTGTCTGACCATGATGACGTTGTGTTCATAGAGGATGAGCCTACCACCTATCAGGAAGCTGTAATGAGACCAGATTTCTAGAAATGGCTAGAGGCCATGAGATCCGAAATGGAATCCATGTAAACCAACCAAGTTTGGACTTTGGTTGATCCACCTGAAGGGGTAAAACCCATTGGGTGTAAGTGGGTCTTTAAGAGAAAGACTGACATGGATGGACTTATCTATAAGGGTCACTTGGTAGCTAAAGATTTCAAGTAAATTCATGGTATTGACTATGATGAAACCTTTTCTCCAATAGCGATGTTTAAGTACATTCGGATCATGCTTGCTATTGCAGCATACCATGACTATGAGATATGGCAGATGGATGTCAAAACCATGTTTCTGAATGGAAACCTACTCGAGGATGTGTACATGACACAACCTGAGGGTTTTGTAGATCCACAACATACTGGCAGAGTATGCAAGCAGCATAGGTCCATTTATGGACTAAAGCAAGCTTCTCAGAGATGGAATCTTTGATTCGATGATGCAATCAAATAGTTTGGTTTCATCAAAAATGAAGATGAACCTTGTGTCTTCAAGAAGGTTGTAGGGGACATAGTTGTCTTCCTCATATTGTATGTGGATGACATACTGCTCATTGGGAAAGACATCCCTTTGCTACAGTCTATCAAGACTTGGCTAGGGACATGTTTCTCAATGAAGGACTTAGGTGAGGCATCTCGCATTCTAGGAATACAGATCTATAGAGATAGATCTAAGAGATTGCTTGACCTAAGTCAGAGTACATATATTGACAAGGTACTCCTTCGGTTTGCCATGCAGAACTCCAAGAAGGGATTTCTACCGATATCACATGGCGTGAGTCTTTCGAAGACTCAAGGTCCCTCTTCTAGAGAGGAGAGAGACCGCATAGATCAGATCCCTTATGCCTCAGCCATAGGATCTATCATGTATGCCATGCTATGTACTCGACCTGATGTCTCGTATGCTTTGAGCATGACGAGCAGATACTAGTCAGATCCCGGTGAAAGTCACTGGATAGTGGTCAAGAATATTCTTAAGTTCTTAAGAAGGACTAAAGAATATTTCTTGATATATGGAGGCGATGACGAGCTAGTTGTAAAGGGTTATAGTGATGCCAGCTTCAAGACTGATCAGGATGATTATCGATCGCAGTCAGGGTTCGTGTTTTGCATTAATGGTGGTGCTGTGAGCTGGAAGAGTTCGAAGTAGGACACAGTCGCTGATTCTACGACAGAGGCCGAGTACATTGCTGCATCAGAGGCAGCAAAGGTGGCAGTTTGGATCCGCAAGTTCATCACTGAACTTGGGGTGGTTCCTAGTATCGTTGACTCTATTGAGCTCTATTGTGACAACAATGGAGCTATAGCATAGGCTAAGGAACCTCGCTCACACCAGCGGACCAAACACATACTACGGCGCTTCCATCTCATTCGAGAGATTATCGAGAGAGGAGATGTGAAGATTTGCAGAGTACCTAGAGAGGTTAACATCGCAGATCTCTTGACCAAGGCTTTGGCACAGAGGAAGCATGATGGTCACACTAGGTCATTGGGGCTTAGAGCCTACACTGATTGGCACTAGTGCTAGTGGGAGATTGTTAGTTAGAGCCCTAGAGCCAATCATTTGATGATTGTATTATGGACTTGTTGTATCATATTCTTATATAAATAAAGACATTTGTTTTTGGTTATTATACTTACTTGTATTGGTGCCAAATAAACTAAGTATAATAGCGTCCTTGAGTAGAAGGTTCTTACCTATATCAATCGATTGGTTGAATCGATAGTGAGATGATATAGGGAACACTACTCTTAATCATTCCTAGTCGAGTATTAACATTCAAGGACAATGTTAATGTAATAAGACTAGCATGTAGGTCAACTCGATGACTTGATCTCACAAGTCATGGATATAGAGATATCAAGTTGACACATGGGTATGCATTGGAGAATGTATACTGAATGACCCGCCATGAGAAAGTATCATGGATCGTTATATGAGTGTCATATACTTTCTCATGTGACTATTAGTATGACTACTAGTCCTTAGACCTGAAGTCATCATGGTTCCCTACATAAGGAGTTATGTACTTTGGTTTCATCAAACGTCAACCATAACTGGGTGGACTATAAAGGCGATTACTGGGTATGTAACAAATTATGCAGAGGGATGTGAGTGATGTAGATGAGATCTATCCCTCCTATATGACGGGAGAGACATCGATATTCTTAATAGAGTGAGACCACGAAGTGCATGGCCATGCCCAAATGAGTCAATGTGAGATTTAGATTGGTCAGAGGATGACACGGTCTATGCCTCACATTGATCAATCTAGATATCTAGGATAGAAGGACACTTGTCATATATTGTGAGGAGTCACAATTAGTAGTCACAAGGTGATGTTAGATCTCATCATTCTTGTAACTTGGGTAGTAATGATGAGTTGCTAGATACCGCTCATTACTTATGCTACTAAATGGGTTTAGGGGCATTGCCAACGTTACAAGAACCTATAGGGTCACACACTAACGACAATTAGATGGAGATTAGGTTCATATGATGAACCAAGAGGATTAAATTCATGTGATGAATCAAATTGGATTAAGAGTAATCCTAATTGAGCTAATTGAGTTGGACTCAAGTTGATTCATGTGTTCAATGAGTCTAATTTAGATTATGACTCATTGAATCAATTTAATTAAATGAATTAGATTCATTATATTATGTTGGTTTCAATCAAATGGTTAGATTAGATCAACCATGAGAGAGATTTGGTCAAGTTTGACTTGACTTGAGAAGGAAGATGAAAGGTCAAGTTTGACTTGTCAATTTGCCACCTCATTTGTGAGTTGGCATTAGGAGAACAAATGATGATGTGCCACATCATCAAGGCTAGCACATGTGTGTGCAACCTCATGGAGGTTACAAATTCCCTTTCAAATTAATGTGGCCGACCACATTAATTGAGAAGGAGTTACACATGTGGCCGGCCACTTTTGTGAGTGAATGGAATTCATTTTTCATTCAAGGCATTTTTATTCCATCATCTTCTTCCTCAAGCTCTCAACCTTTCTCCCTCTCCTCTCTTGGTCGAACCTTACCAAGGTGCTAGCACACCTTTGTGTTAGGTTTCTCCACCTATTTGTTCGTGTGGATACTTCTAGAGGGTTGTACACTTGACAACCTCGATATCTGACATCACTTGGAAGAGCGGGATACGCGAAGGGCTTCGCACCAAGGGTAAAGATCTTCTCTTAATGTAGATCTAGATGTAAGAAACTCGTACTCGTAAATTGTGTTTTATTTTACTTCGCACAGATCCGGTGGCATGGGGGTTTCGGGGTTTCCGCGACGCGAAAAAGCGGTTTTCGCGGCCCGAAAAGCCAAACATTTGTTTCTTCTAGCTTCCTATCAAGAAAACCTAATGAGTCACATGTTCATTTTTATGCCTATGTTTCTTTTGATTTTTATCATGATAACATAATGAGTCGCATGTTAATTTTTATATGATTCAGATTTGTTCTAGGTATGCCTATGTTTCACCTTATTTCTTAATGTGATAACATTACAGGAGATAGGTGTGATTTTCAAATTAAGTTAGGTTTATGTATATGTATCTTTTACTTCTTATCATGGTAACATTATAAGACATAGGTGTAGTTTTTGGCATCGGTTTAGATTATTGCTTATGCTCCTTCTTGCTTTGTATCATGATGACTTTGTATGCTAGAATTAAATTCATTTAGGGTTAATATATCATGCACTCAATTATATTTTGACAACTTTGTATGTTAGATTAGTACATTATTTTAGGGGCATGTATGTTATGAAATTGATGATAACATGTATGTGTAATGTGATTCCAATGTGTAACTGATGTTATGTGAAGTTATAAGTAATTCTCTTTATGAAGACAGTTTAAGAACCGTGCATGTATACTTGCGATGTATGATATGAAAGAGTTATATGGATAACTAGAAAAAAAAAATATATGCATGTGTAGTGATAGTACGGGATTGGTGCCTCGGGATAAGCTCCGAGGAGGGCCTTTCCAAATAAAATGAATGAATGCGCTCTAATGGTGGCAGTACGGGATTGATGCCTCGAGATGAGCTCCGAGGAGGGTCTTTCCAAAATGAATGATGGTGCAACGCATTGGTTTCGACTGGTGTGAGTTGTACCATATGTCATTTTCTTTGTTGCGCAACTAATTAAATGATCATGGACCAAATGAATAGGCTCTAATGATGGTTACCACACCTGTGTTGTGTTTGTCCTTTATTAAGCTATGCATATGTTTTCCTTTATATAGAGTAAGTTTATGTTCCATGCTTCCTAATTTTGATCTCACTTATGTTATGCTCTTGTTAGGTTTAGATCCTTGCATTAGAAATCGCTTAAGATTATATTTTTGTCATGCTCATGTTATGCTTTAATTATGCAATTATATATGTGGAGTGAAAAGTATGTTAGCATTTATGTTTGGCAAGGGTATATTCATGATTATGCTATCCTTATGTTTATGCAAAGCAAGTATCTAGAGGATAAATTATTTAGTATAGGTTCCTCGATAGGACACAGGAAAATTAGAACTAATAAATGCATAGTATGGTTTGAATGTGCTGAGTCTCTTAACTCATAGTTTATATCTTTTTTTTTCAGACAATGAGACGAATGAGACAGGAGGAATTGACCAGTGAGCAGCTCGGAACAAGGGCAGTACAACCCGAAGACCATCCAGATTAAATTCTATATTTTGTTATGTTTATCTTTGAACCGTCTATGTAATTTGAACTATGAAAATTTTATGGAAGTAAGAATAGGTGATGACCACAGTTTATATTTTATTATGTGTTTAAAAAAAACTAGGGGCATTACAGCTAACCAGCAAGCTTCTCCTGCAATCCCACCAGAAGCCAATGTGGTGGCACCCATTTCGACCGAGGTTGTATCAGTTACTCCTGCAGCCCGTGCAAGGGTAGTGAGGCAGGAAGCATACCTTATCCAGTGGCAGAAACTAAAACCAGAAAACTTCTCTGGCACCAACGAACCATGGGATGCTCAGACATGGTTCAAAACCATGGAGAGCATAATGGAGCTACTGGACTGGACGGAGGTAGAAAAGATAAAGTGCACTTCCTTCTACCTCACTAGTGATGCGAGAATGTGGTGGGAACGGGTCAAGGCAAAAAGAATAGTGAATCAAATGACCTGGTTTGACTTCGAGACTGAGTTCTTCGAAGAGTTCTTTCATATGTGGGTCACGAACAAACATTATGACGAGTTCATGGAATTCCGACAAGGAAGTTTATCAGTTGATGAAGCTGTGAAGAAATTCAATAGGCTAGCTCACCTATGCCTCGAGCAGGTCAGCACAGAACGAGAAAGGGTAAGGCTAATGCTCAAGATGCTGAGGCCATAGATAGCATTGAATGTAGCTGGTGGAATTAATAGACCACAGATTGCAGAAGAGCTAATTAGTAGTGCCCTGATCATGGAGTATTACCTAAATAGTATCTAGCAGTAGAAGCCAGTACTGATTGATAATAAAAGTCAAGGGAATTCTGGCACTCAGAAACCCAAAAGCCAAGGTTCAACCTGGAAGGGGAGCTCCAAGAGGAAGCAGTGGAGTAATAAAAAGGGAGGATCTGTAAGCAAGCAACCTAAGTATGCTACGTGTCCAACGTGTGGAAAGATGTTGGTTAATCTTAGGAAAACGTACTGGTTCCACTATACAAAATTTTTTTGTACAAGTGTCGAACCTTTCCTTAAATAACCTATTGTGTTCTTTAGAAGTTAAATTAGGAATCACAGACGGAACTTAACATCACTGATTCCAAATTTAACTTATCTGTTCTTAATGGTTTAGATTCGAATCACAAACGAAACTTAACACTATTGATTCAAATCTACCTAAGTTATTAATTCCATAAACATTAATTTCCAAAATTGGCTTCCAAGACTGCATGGCGAGGCACATGACCTTCTTGGATATGGGAGCAACCACCACCACCTAGGCAAAGCCTTTTAAGGAAAGCTAATATTTATTTCCTTAAATAACTCTAGGTTAACCAAAAAGAACAATCGAATCACAAATTCGAAAAAGAAGAAAACACAAACTCGAAAAATAAATTCGATAAACTAGATCTAATTGCCTCTTGTATTTAGAATTCATACAAAGAAAAATAACTAGTATGATGCGGAAGAAAAATACTAGTTATACCTTCTTTTTGTAAGCTAATGACCTCAAGATCTTCTGCCGTATTCCTCACCTCGCCTTGGATGTCGTGTGGGCGACGATCCTCTAAGATGAACACCACCCAAAAGCTTCCTCCTCTTCTTCTAAAATCTGGCCACCATCACCATAAAGGAGAAGAGAGCAAAGGGAAAGGGAGAAGGGAGAGGGCCGACCACCAAGAGATCTCTAAGCAAGAGAATAAGAGTTGTATCTCATGAAGCCCCCTCACCCCTTCTTTTATATTACTTGCCCAAGGCAAATAAGGAAAAACCTTTTACAAAAAAGAAAATCATCCAAGAGTTTTTCCTTTTTCCTTTTTATTTTTCCTTTTCTTTCCTCTTGATTGAATCAATCACCAATCAATGGTTGTGATCAATCCTATTTGGTTTAGGATTAAGCTTGGCCGACCCCTTGCTTGGGCACCAAGCAAGGTGGTCGGCCACCATATTTAGGAAAGGAAAAATAGATTTTTTTTTATAAAATTTTACAAGAGAAAAAACTCTTATAAAATTTTACAAGCTCTCTTTCCTAGAGTTAAAAAAGGAAAGTTTTTAAAAAAATTAAAACTATGTTTTAAAATTTAAAACTTCTCTTATAAAATTTCCTTTTTAACATGATGATAAAAAATTTTAATTTTAAAACTTATATCCCTTTTTTCTTAAACCATGAGGATGGTTAAAAAAGGAAAGTTTTAAAACTTTTAAAACTCTTTATTAAAACATGTGGCCAAATTCAAATAAGGAAAATTTTTAAAACTAAAATCTCTCTTTTAAAACTTATAGTTTTCGACAAAGAGAAGATTTTAAAAATTCAAAAACAACCCTCCTTGTTTGAATATTGTGGTCTGCCCCTTCATGCTTGGTAACCAAGGAAAGGGCCGACCCCTATAGAAGAGGATGTGGCCGACCCTTGCTTGGTCACCAAGCATTGGACCGGCCCACTTCTTGGACACCAAGAAGAGCCTTACATTTGGATGGACTTAAGGCTATAATGAGGCTACGACAGGGACCTAGAGGAGAAATTGGTTTTAGCCTTCCGATGAGCTTGAGTATCCCGTGCTCGCCCCGAACACACAACTCAAGTTCATCGATAATAACTCATTCCACTAGAGAGTTATTACCGCACTACCACACCAATCCCAAATTACATTATGGGCTCCTTCTTATCATGAGTGTTTTAGTCTCCCTGTGTTTAAGATTACGAATGTCCATTAATTAAGTAAGTTACTGACAACTCACTTAATTAATATCTAGCTCTAAGAGTAGTACCACTCAACTTTATTGTCATGTCGGACTAGGTCCACCTGCAGGGTTTAACATGACAATCCTTATGAGTTCCTCTTGGGGACATTCTCAACCTAGATAACTAGGACACAGATTCTTTCTATTATCAACAACACACAATATAAGTAATATCATTTCCCAACTTATCGGGCATATTGATTTATCAAGCTAAACTTCACCCTTTGATAAGTCAAAGAAATAAATATTAAATATATGTGCTTGTTATTATATTAGGATTAAGAGCACACACTTCCGTAATAATTAAGGTCTTGTTCTTTTACTAAGTCAGTACAAAAAGAACATACCTAAATGGTCCTACTCAATACACTTAAAGTGTATCTGTGTAATTTATTAGGCAAGAAAACTAATACTTAATTACACTACGACTATTCTGATGATTTGTTCCTTTCCATTTTAGTCGTGAGCATCTTGTTTATAATTTATAGAGAACTGACAACATGATCTTCTGAGTGTGACACCACACTCTATGTTGTCTACTATATAAATTAATTGAACAATTACATTTAACAAATAAATGAAGATATTGACCAATGTGATTCTCTTATTTCAACAAATAAATGTTTATAAAAGCTAGACTTTTAGTATACACTCTAACAGTCTCCCACTTATACTAAAAGACTAAGCTGTCATATCTCACTACAACAAAATCGCTCATAGACATCGGTTTTCCACCGGTGTCTATTTGATTTTCGACCGATGTCTATGAAGCCGATGTTAAAAGTCTGCCATTTTAGACATCGGGTTAAAACCGGTGTAGTATCACTTAACGACACCGGTTTTCGAATCGGTTATTAACCGGTGTAGTATCACTTAACGACACCGTTTCATACACGGTGTAAAATCGATGTAATATTGTATGTTAATAACACCAGTTTTGGCAGCGGTAAATGACTGATGTAATATTACTTTATAACACTGGTTTTACATCGGTGGAAAACCGATGTAATATGCATTTTTTCTAACAGCACAGATTTGATTTTAAACCCGACAATAACAAAAAAAAAATGCACAAATATTCACAAATTGTACAAATATTCTTCATTCAATAATATCCATAAAATACACAAATATTCACAAATTATATAAATAATCTTCTTACAACAATATCCATAAAATACCCCAAACATTCTTTTTACATCAAAAGCTAGCTAATAGATATCAAAATCAAAGTATAATATTCTGTTAACACATTAAGGTACAACTGTCTCAAATGTAATCTAGCATGCATTCAGCCCACTCGAACCGCACTTCATCAATTTCAACTCTGGAGTACTTGAGATTTGTAAACTGTAAAAACACATAAATTCACCATATGTCAAATAACTAAAATAAATGTGTGCATGTATCAAATAAAATAGAATACTGAGTTTTTAAAGGCTGCTGTGGAAGATAACGAATATAACAGTGAAGGAAGCATAGAAGAACAAAGAAAATGTTCATAGTTAACAAGCAAATGAAGAGATATACTATTTATTGTACTACCTCTGATGCCATCTTCCAAATCTCATAAGCAAGAATGCAACTGTGCCCTTTGTATACACATGGCTAATAGACATAATACAATAAGGAGCAAAAGCTATAAAATTCACCATCACCACACAATCAATGAAGCAGGCAAACACAAGGTGGGTTGATATTGTTGGTGCGGCTAGCACTAACGATTTAACCTAGGTTTTGATGAATGACAAATAGGTTAAGTTAGTCTTGTTGTTGTCTGACACTTTGATCGAGTGTGCAGGAGAAGTCCAGCTAGGTCGACGGGCTGACCGGATAGCTGGCAAGAAGTCCAAGCGGGTCGACGGGCTGACCGGACGCTTGGCAAGAAGTCCAGCTAGGTCGACGGGCTGACCGGATAGCTGGCAAGAAGTCCAAGCGGGTCGACGGGCTGACCGGACGCTTGGCGAGAAGTGGGTCGACGGGCTGACCGGACGCTTGGCGAGAAGTCCAGACGGGTCGACGGGCTGACCGGACGTCTGGCAGGTAAGTGAGGTAAGTCACTGGAGGGGAGTGACTGTGAGGACGCGTTCCCGGGAAGGGGACATTAGGCGTCGATCCGGCTTAGATCCATTTCGGATGTCTAAGTCGAGATCGTGACTAGATTCCGGTCTCGGAAAGACGGAATCTAAGTCATACTAACTTATGCTAATTCATACTATTACAAATGTGCTAATAATCTGTTTTGCAGGATATATATTGCCTCGGACTAACTTTGTTTTGCAGGAAAAAGGAGATTTCTGGAACAAGGTGGTCCGGGCGCCCGGAAGGCAAATTATATCCAGCCGAGTCGTCGCCACGTGGAGCATCACGGTTTGTGCAGCTACGTCACATTCCAGGCGCCCGGAAGGGATCTAGGCGCCCGGAACAGCATATAAAAGAAGCCCCAGGCAGGAGCTTAAAAAACAATCAAGCTGAGAATTCTTCTGCTGCTGGTCTTGCTGCTCAACGTTCAGTGCGACGCCAACAAAGCTCCGACACTACGCTCCATTCTTTTCCCTTCTTGTCGGTATTTTGTTTTTAGTTTTCATTAGCATTCACTGTACGGTTCTTTTGTAATCATTATTTCGAATTGCTAGTGATTGCCCAACGAAAGTGGTCAAGGACCACGGGCCTTCGAGTAGGAGTCCTCACAGGCTCCGAACGAAGTAAAACAACTGTGTCTATTTTACTTTTCCGCTGCGTCTATACTCTTGTTTTTCGAATCGATATTCCCCCCCCCCTCTATCGAATCTAACGGTCCTACAAGTGGTATCAGAGCCAAGTTACGCTCTGATTTGTTGCAACCACCAATCAGACAGGGGGTGAATTTTCTTTTGTTTTTTTTAATTTTAAAAACTGGTGTTTCGTTAACTTAATATTTCTCTAATCAATTTAAATTAGTGCAACACGAATCTAGTTTTTTTTCTTCCCGCACTACTAATCCAAGACCAAGTCTTGGGATATTTTTTGGTTTTTTCCCAACAAGAAGGATTCAGCACAGTGCGACCTCCACTCTTCAACGGGGACGACTTCCCTTACTGGAAGAAGCGCATGGAGGTCTACCTCAAAACTGACTTTGACCAGTGGATGAGCATTACAAGACCTTACAAAATTCCAGTGGACAACGCCGGGAATCTAGTGGATCCTGAAGACTGGACAGCAGATCTCAAGAAAAAAGCGTCAACAGAAAACAAAGCGATCAACACTCTACAGTGCGGACTAACAAGAGAAGAGCTAAACAGAGTCGGTCCACACAAAAACGCTAAAGAACTGTGGGACAAACTGATCGAGCTGCACGAAGGAACAAGCGACGCTAAGGTAACAAAACGAGACCTGCTTTTAAATAAAATTTTTAATATAAAAATACAGGAAGGAGAAACAGCGAATCAACTCCACGCGAGGATCAAGGACATCCTCAACGGGCTCCATGCGATAGGCCACCAGATGGAGAACAGAGACTTGATAAGGTACGCATTAAACGCCTTTCCACGTAATAGTTTGTGGGCATCAATAGTGGATGCCTACAAAATTTCTAAGAATCTTTCTAAATTAAAATTGGATGAGCTTTTCTGTGAATTAGAATTGCACGAACAAACTAATGCTGGAGCCGAGAAAGGTGTAGCCTTATTTGCAGGTTCCTCCAAGAAAAGCAAGCCTGAAGTTGAAGAAGAATCTGACCAAGACTCCGAAAATGAAGAACACCTGGTGAACTTGGTAAGAAAAATGTTCACCAGGAAAAAGAGGAGCTTCAGCAAAAAGGATCTTCAAAAGATCAGCTCTCCCTCAGAACAAAAGAACGTGACTTGCTACGGCTACAACAAAAAGGGACATTACAAGAACGAATGCCCAAAACTAAAGTTCGACAAACCAAAACCAACAAAAAGGAAAGCACTCAAAGCAACGTGGGACGATTCCTCGGACGAATCAGAGGAAGAAGAGCAGAAACATCAGAGCCACCTCGCACTGATGGCCCGCGAAGCCGAAACTGAAAATGAGTCGGAAGATGAAGACGGGTCTGAACCCGAAACAAGCCACGAGTCCGTACTCGGTTCCGAAGGCTCGAATGAGGAAACCAAGTGGATTTTGGACAGTGGTTGCTCCAAACATATGACTGGAGATCACACCAAGTTCACTCAACTCACTTACAAAAGCCTAGGAACAGTTGCCTTTGGAAACAACGGCAAACTCAAGGTAATTGGTATAGGTAATATTGAATTAGAATTAGACTTTATAATTACAAATGTCTTACTTGTTGAAAACTTTAAATATAATCTTCTAAGTATAAGTCAATTGTGTGATGCTAGGTATAAGGTCAAGTTTCTATCTACAGAATGCTTAATCAAACATCTAGATAATCCTATCATAAGCCTAAAAGGTTTTAGAAAAGACAACATCTATGTCATCAACTTAACCATTTCGTCCATTAAGTGCTATTTAACACAAAAAGAAGAAACTTGGTTATGGCATAGGAGAATGTCTCACACCAACTTTAGAAATATAAGTAAACTAAATGGACTTGTAAAAGGCTTACCGAAGTTACCTAACTTAGATTCAACTATATGTAATGCTTGTCAACAAGGAAAACAAACTAAATCAACCCACAAACAAACAAATCAACCACAAACTAACTCAATCTTAGAACTTATACATTTAGATCTTTTTGACTCCCATGGAGTCAAATCCATTAATGGAAACTTATATTGTTTAGTAATTATAGACGATTACTCTAGGTTTACTTGGGTAAAATTCTTAAAACATAAAGATGAAACTTTTGAAATTCTTACAAATTTTTGCAAACAGATTGAAAACGAAAAAGATATTAAAATTAAAAGAATTAGGAGTGACAATGGGAGAGAATTTAAAAATCAAAACTTTAACAGTTTTTGTCTAGAAAACGATTACCATCATGAGTTCTCATACCCTAAAACCCCCCAACAAAATGGAATTGTAGAAAGAAAAAATAGAACCTTACTTGAAGCTTCTAGAACAATGTTAAATGAGTATAACCTACCTAAATACTTTTGGGCAGAAGCCGTTAGTACAGCCTGCTACGTACAGAACAGAACAACAATAAATAAAACTCATAACAAAACTTTCTTCGAAATATTTTATAATAAACAACCAAACATAAAATACTTTAAGGTATTTGGGTGCCCAGTTTTTATCTTAAATACAAGAGAACACTTAGGAAAATTCACCTCTAAAATTGAAAATGGAATTTTTGTAGGATACTCCCTAAATAGTAGAGGCTACAGAATTTATAATAAGGTTACCTTAAAAATTGAAGAAACTACTAATGTAAAATTTAAAGAAACTAAACAAGACATAGAACCTACACAACCACCGGAGTTTGTTCCAGAAATCAACCAAACACTAAGTCATGAAGAAGAGGAACAACATCAAGAGAATCAACCTCCTAAAACAATAAGGGTAAACCCAAATCATCCAACTGATCAAATAATTGGTGACCCAGACTTAAGAGTTCAAACCAGATCATCTTTTAGAAACCTAAGTCAAATTTCATTAATTTCAAAAATTGAACCTAAAACTGTGGATGAATCCCTACTAGACCCAGATTGGATTATAGCTATGCAAGAAGAACTAGTCCAATTTGAGCGTAATGAGGTCTGGGACCTAGTCCCACCACCTAAGAATAAGAAAATAATAGAAACAAAATGGGTATTCAGAAACAAACTAAGTGAAACTGGGGAAATTACTAGAAATAAGGCTAGGCTGGTTGCCAAAGGATTTAGTCAAGTTGAAGGACTTGACTATGACGAAACATATGCCCCAGTAGCCAGATTAGAATCCATTAGAATGTTACTAAGTTATGCAGCCCATAAGGGATTTAAACTATACCAAATGGATGTTAAGTCTGCCTTTCTTAATGGACTAATCAAAGAAGAAGTTTATGTAGGTCAGCCTCCTGGGTTTGAAAGCTTAGAACACCCTGATTATGTTTTTAAATTAAAGAAAGCCCTATATGGACTTAAACAAGCACCCAGGGCGTGGTATGAGAGGCTAACATCTTACCTAACATCTAAAGGATTCAAACAAGGTCAAATTGACCCAACCTTGTTTGTTAAATCATTAAATACAAACATATTTATTGCACAAATATACGTGGATGACATAATATTTGGCTCAACAAATTCAGAATTTTTAGAAGAATTTATTAATCTAATGGAAAAAGAATTTGAAATGAGCTTAGTGGGAAAACTAACCTATTTCTTAGGATTACAAATCAAACAGACAAATGAAGGAAACTATATTTCTCAACATAAATACACCAAAGAATTACTTAAAAAATTCGGAATGGAAAATACAAAAGAAACAAAAACACCGATGGCTGTAAACACAATCTTAGATAGTGACCCAAATGGAAAACCAATTGATTTAAAGTATTATAGAAGTGCAATAGGTAGCCTACTGTACTTAACTGCAAGCCGACCTGATATTTTATTTGCAGTTAGTATGTGTGCTAGATACCAAACTTGTGCTAAGGAATCCCATTTGACACAGGTTAAAAGAATTTTTAGATATCTTAAAGGAACAACAAATGTAGGAATCTGGTATCCTAGGACAAATAATTTTGAACTAATAAGGTATTCTGACTCAGATTATGTTGGATGCAAATTAGACCGCAAAAGCACAAGTGGTGGATGCCAATTATTAGGTGCATCACTTGTTAGCTGGTTTAGTAGAAAGCAACATTGTGTTGCTCTGTCTACAACTGAGTCAGAATACATAGCTATAGGCGAATGTGTTGCACAAATATTATGGATGATGCATACTCTAAAAGATTTCAACCTAAATATCACTAATGTAAAAGTATTAATTGACAATATAAGTTCAATTAACTTAACCAAGAATCCTGTGCATCATTCAAGAACCAAACATATTGAAATTAGACACCACTTCATCAGGGATCATGTTACTAAAGGCGATATTGAACTCAAGTACATTGAGTCCAAATCAAATTTAGCTGACATTTTTACAAAACCACTCCCTGAAAGTGAATTTAGTAACTTACGACGAAAATTAGGGATGTGCTTAATAGACTAGGATCTTTCAAAGATACTTTCAAAAATGATTTTACCAAATTATAAGTCAAATTTATTTGTTTTCAAAAACTTACCATTTTTAGATTTTCAAAAACAGTTTTGGCCGTAGACTAGTTTTTGAATCCTTAGTAAGCATGTACCCATAGGACTAGTTTTTGAGCATCTCACCAACACCCTAGGTTTACCTTCCTTGTGTTTGACAAACATAGAAAGGGGTGAGATGCATAGGCCAACTGTCTGGACTTAAGATGCTTATTTCAGTGCATCAACATAAGTCTGGACGTTAAATACAACTCAGATATTAATCAGATTAAAGTTAATCAGTCAAGTCAAATATAAACTGATTGCTTGTAATCAACTTAATCTGACTAACCATGTGAAAGCTACTATCTTCTGATAGCTAGTGAGTACCTAATTGGTTAGACAGCTGGTTAAAGTCAAATATCAAGTTCAGGGGGAGAATTAACTCAAATTTTGTGTGTTTGAAAAATGCCTTTTAAAACCTAACCTATGGTTGAACATTGATTTACAAAATTTAAATTTAACTAAGTATTTAAAAAATGTGAAAGTTTATTCCCACCCAAGTTTCAAACCTAATTTGAAAAATTAACTATTTCCAAATTTAGACTTTATCAAATCAACCTTAAAAATTAATTTTGGCAAAAATTTTATTTCTTGAAAAATTATTTAATTTTTGCTTTGTTTTTGAAAAATCGAAATTGAAAAATTTACCTAGTAGATGTTATTTAAACATAAAAAGTAAATTTGAAAAACCTATTTTGAAAATTTCCACACGCTTGAGAGTTAAACTTCAAAACTCAACCTGTCTCACCCAAGTCAACTTGACTATTTTTTGACTTGGTGTTAAAAATTGCAATTTTATCTTTCAAAATTTGATTACCTGTTACAGTAACTCTTCACTATGATTATTTATCTTTGTTCACTTTTTTGATGAATGCCAAAGGGGGAGGAGGGTTAGGTGGTTAAGTTAGCTAAACCAATTTGAAAACACAAACTAACTTTAAAACCACACAAATGCATGTTGTTTCTTGCATATGCTTTCACTAACTTAACCAGGTTGTCATTCCATCAAAAAGGGGGAGATTGTTGGTGCGGCTAGCACTAACGATTTAACCTAGGTTTTGATGAATGACAAATAGGTTAAGTTAGTCTTGTTGTTGTCTGACACTTTGATCGAGTGTGCTGAGAGAAGTCCAATAGGTCGTGGTGACGGATAGTGTAAGTCCAAGCGGATCGGGGCTGATCGGACGCTTGGCAAGAAGTCCAGCTAGGTCAGCGGACCGGATAGCTGGCAAGAATCCCAGCGGGTCGACGGGCTGACCGGACGCTTGGCAAGAAGTCCACCAGGTCGTGGTGGCCGGATAGGCGGCAAGAAGTCAGCGGTCGGCGACCGGACGCTTGCGAAGTCGAGCAGGGTTGTGGGCTGGCCGGACGTCTGGCGGTAAGTGAGGTAAGTCAGGGGGCTGTGAGGACGCGTTCGGAAGGGACATTAGGCGTCGATCCGGCTTAGATCCATTTCGGATGTCTAAGTCGAGATCGTGACTAGATTCCGGTCTCGGAAAGACGGAATCTAAGTCATACTAACTTATGCTAATTCATACTATTACAAATGTGCTAATAATATGTTTTGCAGGATATATATATTACCTCGGACTAACTTTGTTTTGCAGGAAAAAGGAGATTTCTGGAACAAGGTGGTCCGGGCGCCCGGAGGGGATCCGGGCGCCCGGAGGTCCGGGCGCCCGGAAGGGATCCGGGCGCCCGGAAGGCAAATTATATCCAGCCGAGTCGTCGCCATGTGGAGCATCACGGTTTGTGCAGCTACGTCACATTCCAAGCGCCCGGAAGGCATCCAGGCTCCCGGAACAGCATATAAAAGAAGCCCCAGGCAGGAACTTCAAAAACAATCAAGCTGAGAATTCTTCTGGTTCTGGTCTTGCTGCTCAACGTTCAGTGCGACGCCAACAAAGCTCCGACACTACGCTCCATTCTTTTCCCTTCTTGTCGGTATTTTGTTTTTAGTTTTCATTAGCATTCACTGTATGGTTCTTTTGTAATCATTATTTCGAATTGCTAGTGATTGCCCAACGAAAGTGGTCAAGGACCACGGGCCTTCGAGTAGGAGTCGTCACAGGCTCCGAACGAAGTAAAACAACTGTGTCTATTTTACTTTTCCGCTGCGTCTATACTCTTGTTTTTCGAATCGATATTCCCCCCCCCCCCCTCTATCGAATTTAACGGTCCTACAGATATGCAGTGAAAGTGTTAATTAAGTGGAACTGCAGCAAATCATGACTCAAGTCTGAGCACTATTTTAACAATACATTGCAAGGATATCTGAAGGATGTGAACACTGTATTAGAATTGTACAAGGCATCACAAATCAAAATATTTCCCTACGAGCAAGGTTTAGACAAATTAGCCTCCTGGTCAAGAATGTTTTTGAAAGAAGCATTAACCACCAACCGAAATCACGAACAGTACCAGATGCGTTTACAAGAGGTAAATGGATATTACTTGCAAAGAAAAATCATGTCTGAACATTCATAAATTTGGAGTTTTGTTCAGGTGGATTATGCTCTAAATTTTCCGATTTGGTCCAATCTGGAACGTTTAGAGCATAAAAATACCATTGAGAACTTCACTCTTGGCAACTTGCAAGTTCTCAAAACTTCATACGAGTAAGATTCCAATATAATGTGTGGCAACAATGATATCTTCAACTTTCTGCATATTATGCTCCTGATTTTTTTGAACCTGTAAATAGGCGTTATAGCATAAAGGATAGGGATCTAGTGGAATTGGCATTGGTTTCCTTTGAAACTTCTCAGCGTATATATCAGGAAGAACTCCAAATACTTGACAAGTATTTCCACTGTTCTATTACCTACATGACTAGATAGTTTAATCCTCCTCTTTTTCTTTTTCAGTGATCATATTTCTTGAATTTGACAGTTGGGTGAAAGATAACAAACTAGATCAACTGGAACATAAAGAACATATCCCAAATTCAAGAACATAAAGATCCTAACATATCACACTTACAAAAAAAACTTTCTCTAATAAAGAAACATGATAGCATCTAATAAAGTAGGGTCATACTTGATGGTAGATGTACAAAAAAAAATTGGTTCTCAAAATTCAGAAAATACACTTAAACAATAAAAAAAAACTTAGTTTAGAGTCACAAAATGAACCTAATCTCTAATTCCTTTCTTCTTAGGCAATCATTTAGTCTCCAACTAGTATATGGTTTGTAACAAAAGCATAGCATTCGGTTTGTATAAAAAAAATCATTGTAACAAAAGCATAGCATCCGGTTTGTATCAAAAAATCATAGCAAGCACCAGGGGAACTAAATCAAAATTATCAAAATCACCAGGGGTAAATATTGTATTATTACCATTGCTGGAAGTGAATCCTTGTGGTCAACTCCAAAATTTTCAATTAAATCTTTCATATATCGCATGATATAGAAACCACATTGCTCCGCATCCGGTTGTTGAGGAGCCTATGTTAGAAAAGAAATATTGGAATAACTCCTTCAAGGATAGTGAAACAGTTGCTAATCAAAAGGACATACCTTGACAGCTACCCATGTTGGTTGTTTTTTCCCTTTCCTTCCAGCCTCCGCATTATACATTTTCAAGGCCCTACATGCATATAACCCATGGGAATTGTATTGCCACATCAAAATACTTACATGTTTCAACAAAGGTAAGAAAAGAAGCCAAAAAACTTACATGTTGACAACATATTTCCAATCTTGATCACGAATGCGGTGACTAAGAGGATCCAACAAAAAAATAATCTCCTTCTCAACATTGATGATAGTCAAAATCCAATGAAAACTACACAAAGAAATATAATTAGTGTATATATGCATCTTGCAAGTTCTCAAAATATGCAAGTGAGAGTGATATATAATGTTATTCTTACTCACCCAACGTTGCATGGCACAACAACCAATTGACCAGATGAGGTACCAATTAGCCTACTGCTCAAGTAACAAGCCCTTTTATTCAACTGTTCTTGGATGAAATCTCTATTCTGATTTCTTGATGGTACATATTCCACAGGCACTGGATCCACTAATCTGAAATCTTGCAGCAACATCTTTTCCTGCATCTTTCTATATAGATGCCTACAAAGAGTGGATCTGAGCTCAAGAATGGCACAGGTTTTGGTACTAACATCCATGTGATTAGATAATCTTGCTATCAAGTAGACATGGCAATAATTCATATTTATGCTTTAAAATGCTTCATGCCTTTCGGGAACTGACATAAGTTTTGGTACTAACATATGCTTTCTGAAACTATTGAGTTCACAAATCTGTAAATTAGAGATATAATTTCCTAGGAAGTTGTACAAAATGTGAAACATAGGGAGGCAGCAGTTGGTGAAGCTGTGTAATGAGATATAGTAGACAAGCCATGATTCATCAAAATGTCAAACATAAAGACGACTAGGATTACAAGAGAGGAGACTAGTGAGACAGAAAATATCCCAAAAAAATGATGAAATATAAATTAATGAAACACATAAATAAAGTCCAATTCAATTGAAAGCTTACCACATATACACAACTATGCAGGTGTCGTGATTGGCTTCAATTCACAAAAGGGAAATATGTCATCGCAATTAACATGGACTGTGCGTTCCATGCCAAATACATCAGGAACTAATTCCAAAATCACATTCTCTGTTTCATCAAGACGTTGAAAATAACTATATAAGATGTGTAAGGGTCTTGGCACATTGGATGATTGTAACTTAGACTTCTCTTGTCTGTTGTCAACTTGTTTCTTCCTGGTCTTCTACATATGTAGATGCAACCATATATATATTAGATATGTGACATACTTTAAATGTACACAAAATTTACACAACACTTTATCACATTTACCTCATCCCGCATGCTGATTAAGTGTACAGGCCAAGCCACATGGCCACCTACAGCATCCCCAATACTCTGACATGCAGACGGGATTGCAACAGGCAGTGGTGCTGATTGATCAATTGCTTTATCAATGGCAATCCTCATGCAATTCACGGGTAATGGAACATCATCAATAAAGTTGCCAGGTCCATTAACAGAGACAATTGTCCCATATGCAACAGTCTTGTCGTTAGGCTGCAATAACAACATCACTGCTTTTCCCTATAAGACAAACAATTCATGAATCTTCAACAGATAGTGCTTTACAAGATTCATTAGATACTAACGATGGGATAATAATATCAACGTGAAATATATATTTAACCTGTAAAGCCGAATCCTTCTCAATAACTTTCACATCATCATCATCATGTTCTTCTAGGCCTTCATTTGAGAGGCGCCTATGACGTTCAACTTCAGGTTTTATATCGAGGAGGCATTGTGGTTTAACTGAGCAGCTACCCTTCTCCTCACTCTCAAATTCTCGACCAGAAAGTTTCAACACCATTGCTTCCAATTTTTCTATTCTGTCACCTTGGTCAGAAAGCATAGCTTTTGCCTCCTTAAACTCTTTCTGTTGCCTTTCATAGGCAGCCTTATCAATTTGCACCTTCCCTCTAGCAAGCTTGAAGAAGGATGATGGAGTGACATTTGCTCCTATGCCTCTCACACGTCCACCATGTTCGTTAGAATTCAAGGCCTTCGTGAGAATATCCTCAAATGGTTTGGTAAAGGGCATCTTACCATCCTTCTTTTGGACAATATAATCATCCTGTCATGCATCCAAATACAATAACTTTAAATATATACATATATCATATATGTACAAAATAAGCAATTTATGTATACTTTTGCTTACAATCTTATTCACTGTTTGCTTCAACTCATCGCCAACATATTCCCCAGCTTTGTTGAGCCGCCCTTTCTTCCAGAGGATGGCTCTGTTTATCTCTTCGTCATCACATAAAACACTGGACTGATACCAAAAACCACATGAAGTCAACGTACTCAACAACCATAAGTAGGAATTTATTAATGTTAACTAAATACTTACTATTTCTTCAGACAAACCCGCATATCCTTTTCGAGAAAGACGATGAGGGTATAAGTTTTCCTTGCTTCTCTGACTTTGTAGTTCACTTTTCCTCTACATAGTGATAGATGAATTATAACCACATATATCAACTAGAATTTAAAAAGACCACCTTAAACAACTTACTATAAAGTCTTCAGACATCCGATTAATCACAAAACTACTCCAATCTTCACGTGAAATGCAATGCCCTTGAGGTACCTTATTGAGAAGCTTCGGATTATTTCTATTTGGCTGGATGAATTTCCTGGTGAGGTGAGTTTTATACTGACGCCACTTGGTGTTTGCAGAGATCAAACACCCATTCCTCCATTTTGGGTCCAGTTGGTATGTCAACTACACAAACAAATATCTTAAGTATATAAATAACAGAACAGAAAAAAATGCATCACATAAGAAAGTTTCATGTTACTTACATTGACGGATTCCCATATCATGTTCTTAACTTCATTCGGCACTTGCTTCCAAGAGTTGTAATTAATATTAACTTTTTCCCAAGCAAGCACACCAATAAAACTTTGCAATTCAAAAGCCTTTTGGCCAACTGGCTGTCCATACTCATTAAATTTGACACTTTGTTTGACTCCCTGAATCCTTTGAACAACAAGCTTATTCATTTGTGTACGATCTCTTTTTGATCTTGTTGTTTGGGTCGTCCCGTCTGATCCTATGTCCTGGCTATCCTCAGCACCCTCTTTTTCATCCTGTTCTTTGTCTTTTGCATTTATGTGTGAATACTTATCATCTTCACGTGCTAAATGGGCCTTTTTTCTAGTGTTCATTGTGTCGAAAACCTAATCATAACAGTGAGAATTTGAAATAGAGCAGAGCATATCATTCAAAATCACAACAAAGTAAACATTCGTATATTTAAAAAAAAACTACTACCAAACAATGAACCAAAGTTACCAAAATAAAGTAAATAGTCACATATATAAACCATACATAAAGTTACCAAACTAAAAATTCTCATTGTCAACCCAAATCCCATCACAATCTCCACGAATACAGGATGGTTCATTGTCATCAGTTTCGTCAATATCCATTGATGGCATCCCTTTTGTGAAGCATTGGTAGTGGATTGAAGGATCTCCCAACTTATCATCAGTGATGTATTCAAAATACTCTCTATTTGTAGTTGAAAGTACAATAGACCATGTGGGATCTTGAGGGTCTTCTACATAAAATACTTGCTTTGCTTGAGTGCCCAAGATAAATGGGTCGGATTTGAATCCCATTCTCTTAAGATTTACCAAGGTGAAACCATTATCATCTACTCTAATACCAGTGTTATTCTCTACCCAATCACACTTAAACATTGGAACTCGAAAATCATGGTAATTGAGCTCCCATATTTCTTGTATCACACCATAATACATCATGTCTGTTATAATTGGATTCTTATCCTTTGAACTTGCAACTTGCATTGTTTGTGCCAGCAAGCTTACACTCGAGTTTTGAACAACTGTAACATTATCACGTTCTTTCGTGTAATAAGTGACCCCATCGATCATATAACTAGAGTATTTTAGCACTTGCTTGCTAGGTCCATTTGCCAACAGCTTCACTCTTTTTGATAATTGATTGGAGGAAGATGATGTTGTATTTGTAACCTACAATTCATCATAAGGGGGTTTAATTATTAAAAGTCTTAAAGTTCTTGTGTTCAATAATAAACATGCTAATATTTATGGTACGTACATGTTCATGGAACCAAGAAATAAAACTTTTGTGGTGTTTATCTTGTAACCACTTTGCACCTTTAATAGGAAATTTTTGCTTCAAGTGTGTCATATGTTCCCTAATCAAAAAATTTTGAAGAGATTAATCATATATTTTTTTAAACAATTTCAGGAGATTATTACTGAATTAGAGGGCTTACACAATGTAAGGATCAACCTCAGCTTCATTTTCCAATACATACCGATGTGCTTGTTCCCACTCATCGTGACAACATAAGTGCACCTTGGCACCTGACAAGGACTTAGTGAGTATTGTTTCACGATGCTTTGATGGAATCCCTATTGTGTTCATATTAGATAGAAATTCTGAGCAAAACTCTACAGCTTCTTCAGCAATATAACATTCAGCCATGCATCCTTCTGGTCGATTTCTATTCCGCACATAACCTTTCAATGTTTTCATATATCTTTCAAATGGAAACATCCATCTATACCAAACTGGTCCACACAACTTGACCTCACGCACGAGATGAACTGTTAAGTGAACCATTATATCAAAAAATGAAGGTGGAAAATACTTTTCAAACAGACACAACGTCGTCACAATTTCTATTTGTAGTTTATCCAACTTTGAGGCATCTATTACTTTGTTACATAACACATTGAATAAGAAACAAAACCTTGTGATAGCATTTCTGACATGCTTGGGTAGAATACCACGGATGGCAATTGGAAGCAAATGTTGCATTAAGGTGTGGCAGTCATGTGATTTAAGACCAACCAATTTTAGGTCCTTCATTGAGATAAAGTTTTTGATGTTGGAGGAGTAACCCGTGGGAACCTTAATTCCGAACAATGAATTACAAAGTCTTCTTTTCTCATCCTTGCTTAATGTATAACATGGTGGGGGCAAAAATGTCCTTTTCTCCCCTTTTTGTGGTGCTAATTCTCCCCTAATTTTCATATCCACTAGGTCGTTTCTTGCTGCAATTCCATCTTTTGTCTTTCCTGGCATATCAAGTAATGTACCAATCAAACTTTCGCAAACGTTTTTCTCTATGTGCATCACATCAAGAACATGTCGAACATGCAGATCTTTCCAATACTCAAGTTCAAAGAATATTGATTTTTTTTTTCCAGCAGGACTTACCATCATTTTCCTTTGATTGAAAATTTGCTCTAATTTTTCCCCATCGGCATGTAATTCCTTCTACTTTTTTTAAAACTTCATCACCGCTTAGTGGTTTTGGGGCCATAGTAAAGTCTTGCGTCCCATCAAATGCCTTCTTCTGCCTTCGATAAGGATGATCTCTACGAAGAAACCGTCTATGACCTGTAAATGACATTTTTTTACTATGCTTCAACCTTTTTGCACAAGTTTCCTCACCACAGATAGGGCATGCTTGATATCCTTTTACAGTGCATCCTGCCAGGTTTCCATATGCCGAAAAATCATTAATTGTCCACAATAGGACAGCTCTAAGCAAGAATCTTTCTTCTCGGTGTGCATCATATGCTTCAACACCAACTTCCCATAATTCTTTTAAATCGTCAATCAAAGGCGCCAAGTACACATCAATGTCATTTCCCGGCTGTTTGGGACCAGAAATCAACAACGTGAGCATCATATATTTTCTCTTCATACACAACCATGGAGGAAGGTTATAGGTGATCATTATAACTGGCCAACAACTATATGTAGAACTCATCAAACTATGAGGATTGATCCCATCAGCTGCTATGGCCAACCTTAGATTTCTTGTCTCAGAAGCAAAATTTGGCCAATTATGATCCACAAGTCTCCAACAAGGTGCATCAGCTGGATGTCGCATATAGGCATCACATACTCTTTTATTAGCATGCCAAATTAACTCCTTAGATATTTCCTTGCTCCAAAACATTCTTTGAAATCTAGGAATAGGAGGAAAGTACCATAAAATTTTTGCAGGGACTCCTTCAATTATCCTAGAATTCTTGGCCAACTTCCACCTTGACACCCCACAAGTAGGACAATCGGTAAAATCCTCATACTCCTTCCAGTATAAGACACAATCATTAGGGCAAGCATGTATTTTCTTATAAGTCATCCCCATTGCACATAAGCTTTTCTTTGCATCATATAAAGATAAAGGCAATTCATTGTCAACGGGAAGCATTTCTCCAAACAATACAAGTAGTTCAGTAAAACTATTATCACTCCAGCTGTATTTCACTTTCAAGTTATATAATTGCACAATTGCAGATAACTTTGTAAATTTAGTACACCCAACATACAGGGGTTTCTCAGCATCCTCAAGTAATTTTATAAATTGATCTGGATTCTCTGAACTTTCATATGCAGCGTGTACCATATCTATAGGTTTATCAGCAAAATAGTTTTCACTTTCTCCAGCTGCATCATTCTCTTTCTTTAAATCTCCTAATACAGATTCTTCCCCATGCCATATCCATTTTTTGTATGTTAAGTCTATACCATTACAGTACACATGTGCCCTTATGCTGTTAATATTAGTGTTCCATAGATTGCCACATTTCGTACAAGGACAAGGTATACTAGTAGGATTAGTAGCATGTTGCAGCGCAAATTGCAAGAAAGATTCTAGTCCAAGTTCAAACTCATGTGATAATCTATCCTTTGCCATCCATGCCTTGTCCATTTTGTTGTACTAATGAATCTAGAATCAATCAAAAATATCAAGACAATTACAACAATGAGCCAAAATTCTTAATCCATCATTATACAAATAAATTAACTATGCGGGTCCTCCAAGAAACCAACTACGCTTACCAAGGAAAGGATACGAATAAATTTCATAAACCAGAAACCAACTACTTCATCATTATACCAATAAATTTTATACCAGAAACCAACTACTTCATCATTATACCAATAAATTTCTAAACCAGAAACCATGACATTTCAGTGAAAACAATTAGCCTAGACATAAAAGAAACTTGATAGTTCAAGGATTACATAAAACCTACTTAGCAACAGGAACTAACAACTCCTCAATCTATCAAACAAAAATGATCAAATCAACTCAAGGTAGTGTTTGAGGAAATTCATCAACCACATTGCATGCATCAATCAATTAATACTTGCAAACAAGAGATCAAGAAGAAGAAACTGTCGAAGATGAGGAAGAAATTCAGTAGCGATGATGTATAAAGGAAAAATTACCGGAATGTGAAGAAGGGCTCGAGCGGTGGCAGTGAATGCTGGACCGGAGATGGATGAAGCAAAAACTACTGGAATGCGAAGAAGGCCTCGTCTTCTCAACCAAATGGAGGAGTTGGAGGAGATGCAGTGTGGTTGGACGGAGAAGCAAGTTCGTCGTGTCTTGATCCTGATCGGGAGAGGATCTAGGAAGGGGGGAAGAGGGAGATGAGGTTGAGAGAGATGGTCGAACGACCAGCGGCTAGGAGGAAAGTCGTGGTGGTGTCGCGTGGTGGTCGGATGGTCGGAGGTTTAGGTTATCGCGAGAGAGATGTCGCGCGGAGGAAGGGCGGGATAAAGATTTAGGTTTGGAGGGAATTCACAGTGTGCAGATTTTGGCATGTGGGGAAAAATTAAAATATTTAAGAAGGGGTTTATTAACATCGGATTTTAAAAACCAATGTTAAAATCG
Organism: Zingiber officinale; assembly: GCF_018446385.1. Classification (NCBI taxonomy): domain Eukaryota; kingdom Viridiplantae; phylum Streptophyta; class Magnoliopsida; order Zingiberales; family Zingiberaceae; genus Zingiber; species Zingiber officinale. The sequence continues at coordinate 78,846,410 of NC_055990.1, forward strand.
GTGTCTATTAACCAAAAAAAGGGTGCTCATAGACATCGCCTAAAAAACCGATGTCTATGAGCTAAAATCTGTGCTCATAGACACCGGTTTTTAGAAAAACCGGTGTAAAATACTCAAAGACTTCGGTTTTAGCCTAAAACCGTTGTTGTTCCACTGATGTCTATGAGCGATTTTGTTGTAGTGTCTGTTGTCATACATTTGATTCCCATCCCCTCCACATGTCGATCAAAAGCTTTCGCCGGAAGGGCCTTAGTGAAAGGATCTGCCAGGTTATCTGCTGATGCAATCTAGGCGACGACAACTTCTCCTCGCTTGACGATGTCTCGTATCAGGTGGTACTTGCGCTTTATATGTTTACTTGCTTTATGGGCTCGTGGTTCCTTCGAGTTTGCAACTGCACCGCTATTATCACAATAAATTGTGATGATCTTGAACAAACCAAGAATCACATCTAAGTCCATTAGAAAGTTCCTTAGCCATACACCTTCCTTGGCTGCCTTAGAGGATGCCACATACTCAGCTTCCATGGTTGAGTCCGAGATGCATTTCTGCTTAACACTCCTCCATGCAATGGCTCCACCTCCTAAAGTAAACACATATCCTGAAATAGACTTACTATTGTCCCTATTTGATTGGAAGTCTGAATCCGTGTAACTCACAGGGAGCAAATCGTCTGCTTGGTAGACTAGCATAGAATCTCTAGTCTTTCTTAGATACTTTAATATATGCTTTACCGCAGTCCAATGTCCTTGTCCAGGGTTACTCTGATATCTGCTAATCATGCCCACGATAAAACAGATATCAGGTCTCGTACACAGCATTGTATACATAAGGCTTCTTACAGCCGAGGCATAAGGAACTGCCTTAATGTCCTCTATCTCCTTTGATGTCTTCGGAGATATCTCTTTAGATAAAGATACTCCATGCCTAAAAGGTAAGAAACCTTTCTTGGAGTTTTGCATGCTAAAATGAGCAAGGATCGTATCTATATATAAAGCTTGGGATAGGCACAATATTCTTTTCTTGCGATCCCTTATAACTTTGATCCCAAGAACGTGTGCACATTCTCCTAAGTCCTTCATATCAAATTATTTGGACAACCATACCCTTACATCCAATAATACCTTGACATTGTTGCCAATTAATAAAATATCATCTACGTATAGTACAAGAAATACCACCATGTTTCAGTTATACTGTTTGTATACACAAGACTCATCCGGACACTGAATAAATCCATATGACTGGATTACTTCATTAAATCGGATGTTCCAAGATCTTGAAGCTTGCTTCAGTCCATAAATGGACCGATTGAGTTTGCATACTAGATGCTCTTTGCCTTTTTCAATGAATCCCTCTGGTTGTTTCATATGGAAATTTTCTTCAAGACTTCCATTAAGGAAAGCTGTCTTGACATCCATTTTCCAAATCCCATAATCCATATGAGCGGCAATGGATAAGAGTATCCGGATAGACTTAAGCATGACTACAGATGAAAAAGTCTCCTCATAATCGATTCCCTCTTTCTGAGTATACCCTTTCGCAACAAGCCTTGCTTTGAAAGTTTCTACCTTCCCATCTGTCCCTTTTTCCTTTTGTAGATCCACTTGCATCCAATGGCTTTTACACCATCAGGTGGTTCTACAATCTCCCAGACCATAGATTCTATTTCAGAATTCATTGCCTTTTGCCAAGATACTGCATCTATATCTTGGAGTGCTTCGTCATATGTTCGGGGATCAGGTTCATGTTTACCCGGGATCAAGTCCGAAGATTCTCCCAAAAACATGAATCTCTCAGGTTGCCTTACAACCCTCCCACTACGACGAGGCACTGTCTCTGGCTGTGTATCATGTGTGACTCGTGTTGTAGTTTCTTGTGGTACATTATCTTGTACTATTGGTACTAAAGTAGACGTGTCCTCTCTAATTTCTTCTAGAACTATTTCACTCATGGGCTTATGGTTCATTACATAATCTTCTTCTAAAAATCGAGCATTAGTGCTAACAATGATCTTCTTATTTTTAGGATTATAAAACAAATCACCTTTCGTTCCCTTAGGATATCCCACAAATAGACAAACTTTTGTATGTGATTCCAACTTGTCAGTATCTCCCTTCAGCACATGTGCTGGACTACCCCATATCCGGATATGATTTAGACTAGGCTTACGCCCATTCCATAATTCCATGGGAGTAGAAGGAACTATTTTAGAAGGTACCATATTCAGAATGTACACTGCTGTTTCTAAAGCATATTCTCAAAACGAATTTGGTAATTCTGAATAACTCATCATCGATCTAACCATTTCCATAAGAGTCATATTCCTTCGTTCTGCCACACACCATTCCTAGGTGTACCAGTGCTGATCAATTGGGATTGAATCCCTACTTCTGATAAGTAATTCCTAAACTCTCCAAAGAGGTATTCGCCACCACGGTCAGACCGTAGTGTCTTGATACTTTTACCAAGACGTTTCTGCACATCAGCTCTATATTCTTTGAACTTGTCAAAGCATTCAGACTTGCGGTGCATCAGGTAAATATATCCGTATCTTGAATAATCATCTATAAAGGAGACGAAGTATTCATAACCACCTCTTGCCTGGATAGACATAGGACAACACAAATCAGAATAAACCAGTTCTAACGCATCTTTGGCTCTATACCCCTTGGCCTTAAAAGGTCTCTTGGTCATTTTTCCTTCCAAGCAAGATTCACATGTTGGAAAGTTTTCCAACTCTAATGAACCCAAGAGTCCATCGGCTATAAGCCTTTGAATCCTACTTAAATTAATATGTCCAAGCCTTAGATGCCAAAGATACGTTTGGTTCATCTCCGAAGGTTCTTTTCTCTTATTAGAGTTAGAAGATGTGTTATTAATTTCCATATTTTGCTTTGTGGGAGAAATTGGATTTAATGTAAAATACCGAAAATATACAAATATTAATAAGGGATTTTTCCAAAATTTTTGGAAATTTTCACGCAGACGAGTGAGTGGGGATAAACGACTGATCCTTTTAGGCTACGTTTTAATAAAGAAAAGTTTTATTTTTGCTTTTCTTTTGCTTTATTTTATTTTCCTTAAATCCTTCGTTTCTTCCCCCCTGCTCTGCTTGATATCCTTCTTCTTCTCTCTTAATCACGCGTCACATTTTAGCCTCGACCACTTCCTCTTCTTGAGTTCTCCCCCAAGCCGCCCCTCTGCTTGCCTAGCCAGGCCTTGCAGCATTGCCTTTCGACCACAGATCGCCGCTTGGCACGGCCAGGCGACCGGCGTCCGACCATGATTGGCCGACTCACGACGGCCCCTTGGCCATACGACTCGAATGTCCGCCGATTCTTCTCCCAGCCTCTGTCCGCCGATCCTCTCTGTCAGGCCCTGTCGTTGGTGTTGGGACGCGCTCTGCATCGCAACGAGCCCTCTTTCTTTCTTCTGGAGGTCATCAAATCGAGCAAGACTAGGTTGGGTCCCTTGCCGAATTTTCTCTCGGTGTCTTCTGCTTGACGAAGACAAGGAGTTGTGCCCTAGTTTTTGCTTTTCACAGTGGTTCTGTCTTCATTGTGATCTGCCCTAGCAGAATTGGGAAGGTAAGGGCCATACCTAGCTGTGGAATTAGGTTTGTGGCTAGATCTCAGTTCATGTTTTTCTTTGCTTCTAATCTAGGTCACGGATTGGTGAGGTTTGGTGTATTGTGGGGTGTTTTTTTTTTGATTTTTGGCAGCAACCCCATCCCGCAGCGGTAAGGTAAGTATTTGGTTTATGGATTTAGTTGACACATTTTTGATACATGTTCTAGGTACGACTTGATACATAATTAATTTGGTTATAGGGTGATTTAGGTTTATAAGTTGTATAACTGTGTGATTGGGGTTCATGAAACTAACCCTAACTAGTCAGTGGATTAGAAATTAGTTTAGCTATTTGTTTATAATTAAATTAGCTAAACTGTGCGATTTAACACAGGACTTTGACGCGAGACGAGTATCTCGGAGTCAGATCGGACCTTTCTATTTTCGGAGGCGGGTACTTTGACTTATGTCTTTTGATATGCATAATAAAGTGTTTAACATATAGCAAGAATTGTGTGTTCCATTTTATTCGGTTGGTCACTACATGATCTGTTACATGTTATTTGTTTATTTATTATACACTGCATGTTGTTATTTATCTGACCATACATGCTTCCGGTAGTGACCCAACCATGTGATATATCATGTTCTGGACCTAGGGTTTTATATGATACCCTATCTGTTTGTGTACCTTCCATTTGATACATTGACTTGTGGTACACCTTGTATTTATGTATGGATCTTGCTATGCTATTCATGAGATTGCCATGCTTAGTGTCATGCATCATGTTTGCATGCTGTGCGATTGTTGGTGGTTGAGCCCATCGCCATTACATGTATCTGCACACACCACCACCACCCATGGGTTAGTGGTATATCGACAGTGTGTGGCGGTTACTGTTTAGCTCCGTTGGTGCGAGGACTCGGTGTGGTAGCGGTCGAGTTCCTTCTGGCTCGTTGGCATTTAGTGTAGCGTGGTGGCCGGTAGATGGTGGACTCTGTTTGGCTCCGTTGGTCGGCTCATGGGTAGTGTGAGTCATCGTGTACGGGAGATGAGAGCATTGAGCTCCCCATTTATGATTTGGGGCCAGAGGGCACGTCCACTCAGTCACTATCAGGAGCAGTGATGTCCGAGTGCACGGTCACCATATGCATTTATTGCATTTTATTATTTGTGATTGCTGCACTTATATGCTGCATTTGTATGGATGCATTTGATTGACATGCATACAGGATTATGATTTCTTCGGTCTGACGACCTGTTACCTTTGTACCTTGATTCCGGTTAGTACAGTTATCTCCTGATTTCGTTTCAGTTGCATTTATTCCTTCTCGTATTCAGGGGACTGTACGCATGATTAGTGTTGTCTGAGGCTGTCCGGAGCAGTTCCAGTCGCTGGCCCCCCATATGCACGTAGAGCTAGTTCTCTACTAGTTCGTTATTTGTTTTATTTTGGCCTTTTTCTATATCAGAATTTGTTTTTAGTATTGTCTTTGGATTTTTCCAATGGATATTGTATGGGTGACACCTTTTGATGGATTTTTGATATGATATTGGATTTCATTTTACTACGTGCTGACTGGATGGCGAAGAGGTGAGTTCGTTGGATTTGAGCTTTACGAGTGTAGTGGAGTAGGGTGGATTTCGAGTCGAGTCCTATTGTTATTGAATATCTTTATAAACTGCGTGGTGTTTGTTTTTATTTATTGTTATCATTCCAGCCGCCTGTGGCTGATGTATATGTGATATGTAGAAAGTTTCATATTGTCCGCCGTACAGGGGAGATGCTGCCGAAATTTCTTCGGACGGAGACTCCTCCGTGGCGTGAGGTATACGATACTTGCTGTGTGTTCTGGATTTATACGATCTTTGTTTTCATATTATGGATACTTTGAATAATCTGATATCAGTTTATTGGGTATTAGCGCGCCAAAGTTTGGCGATATTTATTTGATTTCCGTGTGTTGGATTTTCGGGATTTATCTGATACCAATTCATTGGTATCAGAGCAGGGTGTGATACCTGCGTTTGGTATTTTGGACATTTTTATACTAGCCCTAGTTGCGAGACAGATTAGTCTGGGCAGTTATTTTCGGTTGCACGGATTTGTCCGTTTCGATTATGTTATGGACTTTCGTTTTGGATTTATATGGATTTCCGATGTTTGTTTTTCTCGTACGGAATTCCGAGGTCAATTTGGGGGCTGGACAGCGACGGAACATCTCCAGACAGCAATTAGGTATGATGTCATTTTGGTAATTGTTTATACCTGTAGTAATATCTGTAATATAATTTAACAGATATGAGGCGATCTACGCGTATTGCTGCGAGACGTGGTGCTGGACGAGCACGTGCGAGGACTGCAGGATCTCTGGATATACCAGAGATGCCTACCGAGGCTGAGAGGTCGGCATCTGCGAGTGAGTCGGCGGGCCTTGAGACTTGATGGCTCCCTTAGAGGTGCCTACCTGTGCTATCCCTCCTGTACTCCGGTACCACCGATACCATTAGCATATCACGCTGGCTATCGCGTACTCGCACCACCGCCACAGGCCTACACAGCATCGGCGCCTGTGCCCCCCAAGACCTATCATGTACTCGGCGTTAGGGATACGGTTGCTTCACATCCGGTACCCTCACTATCTCGACTACCTACATTTACCCTACGGCCACCGATAGCATAAGCTCCGGTTACCAAGGAGTACCTCCTCCGGTTCATACGGTACCATCGGTAGCACTAGCTCGATGTTCCGCCCGACAGGCACACGCGATATTGCCGGCCGAGCGAGATTCGGTGTTGGCGATCGATGAAGAGTCGATTCACACTTTTCCGCGAGTGTGGCCTTGTCTTGGATTGAGACTATGGGCGGACTTTTTTATATTGCTTGCTCAGTGGGAGAAAGCGGTGACTGCTTTCACTTACGGGGCGGCCGATACTTGGTGGCTTACGGTCTATCATCGGTGGCGAGAACATCACTTGGGCGATTCAGAGGCTTTTGAGCCGTTTCTTTCCACGAGCTTATCGGATGGCTCACGTGATTTCTGAGTTTGCGAATAATCGACGATCAGTATAATGCGAGTTTGATTGGCGAGTTTTGTCTAGAGCTAGTTCTCAGTTCACGTATTCATTCGTGGATGGACATTTGCAACTAAGACTTGTCGGTCTTGGTATCACATCTTATGCGGAGATGTTGGAGCCCTCATTATTGAGTCATTTCGAGAGTTTTTCGGATAGGAAAAGGCGGCCGTCGGACATCGGTCGATTCACCTCGAGCTACATCACGAAGCGAGCGTAGTCGATCGATCGGTACGGGGTATCACGTAAACCTCGAGGCGATCTTCTTGAGGCGTTCCGGTCTTCGGAAACAAATTGCATGACATTATTTGTTTTAGATGTGGATCCGAGATCATGTCACTCACTGTTCTGCAGGGCGATCGGTTTGCCCGCAGAGGACTCAGCATATGACTTACGGAGGGTCCGATCGTGGAGGACAGTCCAGTCAGTCCGGTACTTATCGAGGAGGGCGTAGAGCCCAACCTTTGCGGCGGTGAGTGCTTCACTGCGGCGGCATTTGGTATGCTTGGACGGGTATTCCGATGCTTCCATAGCACCTCGAGTTGTTAGGGGCTTTATTATCCGACGCGTGATCGACGCCTCGGCCTATAGGCGACCTCGGTCGGCCGGTACCTAGTATCACCATCATCCTCGGTCTTCTATGGCGCAGTATCACCGCCTCAAGTGAACCTCTACTCGGCAGCAGTGTTACCTCCTCCTCCTCCGCCAGAGACCGGACGTGTTCATGCGATGACCAGAGAGGATGCGCAGCGAGCCGACGGATCCATTTCTATTTATGCCTTATCTGCAGATATACTGATAGATATGGTAGCTCGCATTCATTTATATCTCGCACTTTTATGCGGGAGGTTGGTAGATTACCCACTTTCAGACCCCAGCGATTGACTGTCTCCCCGAGGTTGCCCGCTAGATTTTGGCAACCTAATACTTACGATGGATCTTTTAGTATTAGAAATGGTCGATTTTGATATTATTCTTGGCATGGCTGTTTGTCGGCATATCATGCCACGCTTGATTCGACGAGGTGGTCACTTTTCGGCCTCGAACCAACCTCGTGGGATTTCACATCGAGCAGCTTATCGATCATTTCTGCTCTTTCGTCACATGGCGGGGTTTTGTTATCTTTGATCGATCGAGCACTCTCAGCGTTCTGTAGTCGGGAGTACGGATGTATTTCAGCTGCGGTTGCCTCCCGAAGGCGGTGGAGTTCGCTATTGAGTTAATTCCGGAACCGCACCGACATCTAAAGCTCCATATCGTATGGCACCAAAAGAGTTGAACGAGTGAAGGTTCAACTCCGGGAGCTTTTAGACAGAGGATTTATTCTCCATGGGGTTCTCCGGTATTATTTGTCAAGAAAAAGGACGGCACCATGAGGTTATGTATTGACTACCGACAGCTGAATGCAGTGACCGTTAGAAATAAATATCCCTTACCACGGATCGAGGATTTGTTTGATCAGCTAAGAGGTACATCAGTGTATTCTAAGATTGATCTGCGATTCGGATATCATCAGCTGAGAGTCAGAGACTCAGATATTCAGAAGACAGCTTTCCATACTCGATACGGTCATTATGAGTTTTTGGTAATGCCATTTAGGCTTACTAATGCTCCAGCGGTGTTTATGGACTTGATGAACCGCATCTTTCTGGAGTATCTGGATCAGTTTGTTATCGTTTTCATTGATGACATATTGGTCTACTCTCGTTCCGAGGAGGAGCATACACAACATCTTCGCACAATCTTGGAGATTCTTCGACGACATCAGCTGTACGCGAAGTTCAGCAAGTGTGCATTCTGGTTATCCTCAGTCGATTTTCTGGGACACGTGGTTTCTAGTAGAGGTATTTCAGTTGATCCTCAGAAGATCGAGGTCACCGATGGGCAGTCGATTCGGAGATCAGGATTTCGAGATTGGCGGATATTACGCGCGTTTTGTCTAGAGGTTTCGCATTGATATTACATGCCGTTACACAGCCGTGAAAGGCGTGTTTACGTGACCGAGGATTACGAGACCTTGAGCGGAGATTAGTGTCTCTGCCCAGCTTGGTTTACCTGGAGAGGATGGGTTTGTACTTTACACCGACGCATCTCTTCAGGGTTGGGTGTTGTTCTGATGCAGCACGGTAGAGTAGTCTCTTATGCTTCTCGTCGGTGAAGGAGCATGAGAAGAACTACCTGTTCATGACCTGGTAGCTGCCATCATTTTTGCTCTGAAGCTATGGCGACATCATTTGTACGGTATTAAATTTGAGATTCTTATCGATCATAAGAGTCTCAAATACATTTTCACTCGAAGGAGCTTAATCTCCGATGCGAGGAGATGGATGGAGTTCCTGAAGGACTACGATTGTACCATTAGCTACCACGGGAAAGCTAATGTGGTTGCCGATACTTTCGACGTGAAGTCCAGAGGACTTTGGCTTGCCGGACTTGATCACATGCACTTGATTGAGTTTTCCGAGTTAGACCTTGAGGAGGCGTGGATCTGCAGCGGTGGTATTCGGTTACCATGGTTGCTCGATCGTCGATCGGGCGAAGATCCGAGAGGCTCGGTGGTGATCGACATTGTCGATTCATTGGCGGTCGGATAACTTCAGGCAGTAAACCGAGTTTACGAGACGAGGAGGGTGTTATACACTTCCGAGGCGATTATGCGTACCTCGGCCTCATCCGGTCTTACAAGAGCTACTTCAGGAGGCACATCGATTGCGATCCATCCAGGCGGGACCCGTATGTATCGAGATTTGAGACGTTCCTACTGGTGGAACGACATGAAGAAAGACATCACGGATTTCGTAGCTAGATGTCTTGTCTGTCAGCAGGAGAAGGCTGAACACCAGAGACCTGCAGGATTACTTCAGCGGATTCCTATTCCTGAGTGGAAGTGGGATCACATTACCATGGACTTTGTGGTAGGGTTGCCGAGGACACTACGAGGCCATGACGCGATTTGGGTAATCGTTGATCGATTAACCAAATCCGCGCATTTCTTAGCGATCCGGAGGACTGATCCCCTGGATCGATTGGCAGATCTGTATTGTCGGGAGATTATCAGACTACATGGTGTTCCGTTGAGTATCATTTCGGATAGAGATCCACGGTTTACGTCTCGTTTCTGGCACAGTCTGCAGCAGGCCTTGGGCACACAGCTCCGACTTAGTACAACTTTCCATCCACAGACAGATGGACAGTTAGAGCGGACTATTCAGACTCTTGAGGACTTGCTGAGATCATGTGTTATGGATTTTGGAGGCAGTTGGGAGGACCATCTGCCATTAGTAGAGTTTGCTTACAACAATAGCTTTCATTCGGCTATTCAGATGGCACCGTTTGAGGCGTTGTATGGTAGACCTTGTCGGACACCCGTCCTCTGGGATGAGGTTGGAGAGGCCCAGTTGTTGGGACCTCATAGAGTTCAGCAGGAGGCAGAGTTGGTCCGTACTATCAGACGGAGGATGTCAGAGGCGCAAGATCGCCAGAAGAGTTACGCTGATCGGAGACGCAGACCATTAGAGTTCTCTGTTGGTGACCATGTATTTCTGCGAGTTTCACCCACGAAAGGGGTGAAGAGATTTGGCATCAGAGGTAAGTTAGCTCCGCAGTACATTGGTCCTTTCGAGATCTTGGAGAGGATCGGAGCAGTAGCTTACCGACTGGCACTACCACTGTCCCAGCGTGCACGATGTATTTCATGTATCCATCCGAGGAGATCGCACTAACCCGACGCGTATGTATCTTGGCGGATATTCCAGGTTCAATTCACATTACTTATGAGGAGGTTCCGGTACGGATTCTCGACCGGAAAGAGCGTCAGTTGCGGAACAAGACTATCCGGCTGGTTAAAGTCGGATGGCAGCATCATTCGACGAGGAGGCTACTTGGGAGCTCGAGGATACAATCCGAGCTCGATATCCACATCTTTTCATTTGAGGTATGTGATTTAATTTACCTTTCAGCATTTATACTTTGTATCTGTTGTTAGTACTTGCTGATGGTAGATAACAAAATTTGGGGACCAAATTTTTATTAGTGGGGGAGAATGTAAAATACCTAAAATATACAAATATTAATAAGGGATTTTTTCGGAATTTTTGGAAATTTTTCGGGATTTTTTCGGAGCTCGTACGGACGAGTTGACGGGGATAAAAACGGGGTCCGGAAAAGCCTGTTTAAGCTACCCAGTTTTAATAAGGAAAAGTTTTATTTTTCTTTTCCTTTTTCATTTTCTTTTTTTTTTTTAATTTTATTTTCCTTAAATCCTTCGTTTCTTCCCCCTCCTCGCACGCGAGCCCGACGCTGCCTTCCTTCTTCCTCCTTGCCCTAACCGCCGGCAGCGGTTACTTCTCCTCGAGCGTACAACCCCTCGACCACTTCCTCTTCTTGTGTTCTCCTACCCGAGCCGAAGCCCTCCTCTGCCCTAGCCTTGCCGTGGAGTTCCCAGCGCCGTCGCCGCAAATCACCGACGCCCGACCGCCTGCCCTAGCCACCCGACGTCGATCACAGAAGCCGACGCCGACCCCAATCGCCGGTGCCCTAGCCTCTGCCCCGACTCCAGTGACGCTGATTCTTCTCTCCTCTGTCCAGCCGAAGCCTTGTCTGCCGTAGCCCTTGCTGTGGAGTTTCCAGCGCCGCCGCTGCAACTCACAGAGCCTCCCTTTCTCTTCTCGCGGACACCTGGAGCCGCCGAAAATCGAGCATCCGAACCCTAGGTTGGGTCCCTGAGCGCTGGCCGGAATTTCTCTTCTGGTGTCTCTGTTTGACAGTGCCGAAGACAAGGAGTTGTGCCCTAGTTTTTGCTTTTCACAGTGGTTCTGTCTTCATTGTGATCTGCCCTAGCAGAATTGGGAAGGTAAGGGCTATACCTAGCTGTGGAATTAGGTTTGTGGCTAGATCTCAGTTCATGTTTTTCTTTGCTTCTAATCTAGGTCACGGATTGGTGAGGTTTAGTGTATTGTGGGGTGTTTTTGATTTTTGGCAGCAACCCCATCCCGCAGCGGTAAGGTAAGTATTTGGTTTATGGATTTAGTTGACACATTTTTTGATACATGTTCTAGGTACGACTTGATACATAATTAATTTGGTTATAGGGTGATTTAGGTTTATAAGTTGTATAACTGTGTGATTGGGGTTCATGAAACTAACCCTAACTAGTCAGTGGATTAGAAATTAGTTTAGCTATTTGTTTATAATTAAATTAGCTAAACTGTGCGATTTAACACAGGACTTTGACGTGAGACGAGTATCTCGGAGTCAGATCGGACCTTTCTATTTTCGGAGGCGGGTACTTTGACTTATGTCTTTTGATATGCATAATAAAGTGTTTAACATATAGCAAGAATTGTGTTTTTCATTTGATTCGGTTGGTCGCTACATGATCTGTTACATGTTATTTGTTTATTTATTATACACTGCATGTTGTTATTTATCTGACCATACATGCTTCCGGTAGTGACCCAACCATGTGATATATCATGTTCTGGACCTAGGGTTTTATATGATACCCTATCTGTTTGTGTACCTTCCATTTGATACATTGACGTGTGGTACACCTTGTATTTATGTATGGATCTTGCTATGCTATTCATGAGATTGCCATGCTTAGTGTCATGCATCATGTTTGCATCTGTCGCGATTGTTGGCTCGCTATGGTTGAGCCATCGATGGCTCATATATCGACACACCACCACCACCCATGGGTTAGTGGTATATCGACAGTGTGTGGCGGTTCTGTTGTTTCTCGTGGTGTCGAGGACTCGCGTGGTAGCCGGCTCGATTCCCCCTGTTTGGCTCTTGGCATTTAGTGTAGCAGTAGCGGTAGATGGTGGACTCTATTTGGCTCGTTGGTCGGAGACTGTGGTAGCCCGAGAATTTTCCTCCCGTCATTGTGTCCGGAGATGAGAGCATTGAGCTCCCCATTTATGATTTGGGGCGGAGGATAGGAGTACTCGACAAGCCAGCACTTATCAGGAGCAGTGATGTCCGAGTGCACGGTCACCATATGCATTTATTACATTTTATTGTTTGTGATTGCTGCACTTATATGCTGCATTTGTATGGATGCATTTGATTGACATGCATCTAGGATTATGATTTCTTGATTCCGACGACCGCTACCTTTGTACCTTGATTCCTAAATTTATCTCCGATTTCGTTTCATTGCATTTATTCCTTCTCGTATTGTGGGGTCTGACGCATGATTAGTGTTGTCTGTTATTTGTTTTATTATGCATATCAGTTGTACCCGCTGAGTGTTGGACTCACCCGCCTCCATTGTTGGTATTTTCAGGTTGAGGCTGTCCGGACCCCCCCATATGCACGTAGAGCTAGTTCTCTACTAGTTCGTTATTTGTTTTATTTTGGCCTTTTTCTATATCAGACTTTGTTTTTAGTATTGTCTTTGGATTTTTCCTATGGATATTGTATGGAGTGACACCTCTTGATGGATTTTTGATATGATATTGGATTTCATTTTACTACGTGCCTGCCTGTACGGCAGAAGAGGTGAGTTCGTTGGATTTGAGCTTTACGAGTGTAGTGGAGTAGGGTGGATTTCGAGTCAGAGTCCTATTGTTATTGATTACTATTATTAACTGCGTGGTTGTGACAGCCAGAGGCTGAATATCTTTATAAACTGCGTGGTGTTTGTTTTTATTTATTGTTATCATTCCAGCCGCCTGTGGCTGATGTATATGTGATATGTAGAAAGTTTCATATTGTCCGCCGTACAGGGGAGATGCTGTCGAAATTTCTTCGGACAGAGACTCCTCTGGGGCGTGACATTTAAAGTGTATAAATTGTCAACTAATGCACCAGAACAGATAATCACCTTATTTCTTTTTATAACGACATTGTTACTAAAGGAAACTGAATATCCATCCAAATACAGTTTAGAAACTGAAATTAAATTCTTTCTAAAACTGGGTACATAAAGATAATTTCTTAAAATCAAATTTCTATTCCTATCAAAAGATAAGTAGACGTCTCCCACTGCAACAGCGGCCACCTTAGTAGCATTGCCCATGTAGACAGTTATCTCACCATCAAATAGTCGGGTTTCTCGAACGCCAAAGAAGAATTGCACATGATTAGTAGCTCCGTATCTACACACACTCTGCCGGTAGATAACACCGCTAAACATGTTTCAACTACTAGAGTATGATATATACCTTGATTGTTCGGTTCCTACGAGGACAGCTAATGTCCATATCTGCACAGATGAAGCACTTGCCCTTCTTCTTTATTCGACTTTCTATCTTCGGTTTATTCACCTTCTTCACGAAAAGACCTTTCTTCTTCTTCTTGCCTTCGACTTAGAAGTAGAATCATTTTCAGATAGTGAATCGAGGCGTGATGAAATATTCCTTCTGCCATGTAGTTTGTGTCAGTTCATGACGATACTCTCTTTTGTTCATGTTATAGTTCAGGCGAAACTGCTCAAAACTTCTAGGTAGCGTTTGGAGAATTATATCGATCTGGGTTTCCCCATAGATTTCTCCTCCAAGGACTTGTATTTCATTCAGATAAGCCATCATTTTGAGGATATGATCCCTTACGGGTGTCCCCTCAGACATGGTGGCTGTCATTAGCTTTCTCATTGCCTCTTGCCTAGCAGTCTGACTCTGGTGCCCAAAGAGTTCTTTGAGATTGTTCATTATATCATAAGTTGTTTGTAAATCTTGATGCTGATGTTGCAATACATTTGACATTGATGCCAAAATGTAACACCGCGCCATCTCATCAGCTTTTACCCATTTCTTATGATACTCAATCTCCTCTGGGGTAGAGTCACCGTCAGGTGCATCAGGGCAAGCCTCATTTAGTACAAACTTATAGCTTTCAGCAATAAGAACAATGTCCAGGTTTCTTTTCCAATCAATATAGTTGGAATCAGTAAGTTTGTTCTCTTTTAGTATAATGACTAGTGGGTTGAAAGTCATCTTAAGAATCACAAAAATAAACTTTAGTCAAGACTCCAAATTTAGAATAATATTGATTCCTCAAACAATACTATTTTAAATTAACCAACACCTCAAATCACTGTGAATATTGCATGCCACATTAATGTGGACGTATACAAATTCATCATTTGTAAGAGGAGGGTGTGACCCATTAATTTTATTATCTTGTCATCCTAAGTTTATGACAAATAAAATTAATAGTTGGTTTCACTTTAGTCACACAATACAATAGCAGTGACTCCGTTGGGGAGGATACTATTGAATGCGTCTAAGTGTATACCATTACTTGATACTAAGTCCATTAAATAGGATTATGCCCCTTCAGTTGGAGAAGATCACACGCTCCTAAATAATTTCCTATAACAATCCATAAAAGGAAGTTTGATCTAGTGATCCGCAACAAACCCATCCGTTGTGGAGGGAGGCACTTAGAGCCAACACGCAAGCTTGTTGCATCACTTACAAACCAGTAATGGAGACCATGAGATTTATTAAAATCCCTCTCCCACTTAGTTATTTAAAAATGAGGATTTTAACCTATGCTATCATACATCACATGCACATAAACATCACAGTAAATAAGAAGCAATAAATTTGGAAATTAATTTTCCAACTATTATGGTCTTTTCCTTCACTGTCTTCAATATGCTTCAACCCTAGCTGTTACCATCTATAGCCACCGCCATCGGGTCGAGTCGTCGCATCCATCTTGCTTCTTATTCCGCTGCACCTCTAATGCTCCAAAAGTACCTCGCCTCGCAAGAATCCGATCCGCGACAAAAATAGAATTTTACATATATCGATCCTATATTCCACGAGGGAATGCACATGTATTCTAGATCGAACAAAAATAAAATTCTAAAAATAATACAGCTCCTGCTGTATTTGATACATACAATCATGCACACAAAATAATGCCCTTAACATGTCCAAGGGTCTAATCACACAATATCTATAAGTCATAATAGTTGGAGTCTGCAACCAAAGAGTTAGCACATCCTACTACTATCCTGCCTAAATTATGTATGACATGTGCATAACCTATTTGAATTCTAAACACACAGAGGCAAATCCTAGCTCTGATACCAATTGTTGGTTAATCCTAGGAAAATGTACCGGTTCCACTGTACAAAAATTTTTTGTACAAGTGTCGAACCTTTCCTTAAATAACCTATTGTGTTCTTTAGAAGTTAAATTAGGAATCACAGACGGAACTTAACATCATTGATTCCAAATTTAACTTATCTGTTCTTAATGGTTTAGATTCGAATCGCAAACGGAATTTAACACTATTGATTCAAATCTACCTAAGTTATTAATTCCATAAACATTAATTTCCAAAATTGGCTTCCAGGACTGCATGGCGAGGCACATGACCTTCTTGGATATGGGAGCAACCACCACCACCTAGGCAAAGCCTTTTAAGGAAAGCTAATATTTATTTCCTTAAATAACTCTAGGTTAACCAAAAAGAACAATCGAATCACAAATTTGAAAAAGAAGAAAACAAAAACTCGAAAAATAAATTCGATAAACTAGATCTAATTGCCTCTTGTATTTAGAATTCATACAAAGAAAAATAACTAGTATGATGCGGAAGATAAATACTAGTTATACCTTCTCTTTGTAAGCTAATGACCTCAAGATCTTCTGCCGTATTCCTCACCTCGCCTTGGACGTCGTGTGGGCGACGATCCTCCAAGATGAACACCACCCAAAAGCTTCCTCCTCTTCTTCTAAAATCCGATCACCACCACCACAAAGGAGAAGAGAGCAAAGTGAAAGGGAGAAGGGAGAGGGCCGGCAACCAAGAGATCTCCAAGCAAGAGAATAGGAGTTGTGTCTCATGAAGCCCCCTCACCCCTTCTTTTATATTACTTGCCCAAGGCAAATAAGGAAAAACCTTTTACAAAAAATAAAATCATCCAAGAGTTTTTCCTTTTTCCTTTTTATTTTTTCCTTTTCTTTCCTCTTGATTGAATCAATCACCAATCAATGGTTGTGATCAATCCTATTTGGTTTAGGATTAAGCTTGGCCGGCCCCTTGCTTGGGCACCAAGCAAGGTGGTCGACCACCATATTTAGGAAAGGAAAAATATTTTTTTTTATAAAATTTTACAAGCTCCCTTTCCTAGAGTTAAAAAAGGAAAGTTTTTAAAAAATTAAAACCATGTTTTAAAATTTAAAACTTCTCTTATAAAATTTCATTTTTTAACATGATGATAGAAAATTTTAATTTTTAAACTTATCTCCCTTTTTTCTTAAACCATGAGGATGGTTAAAAAAGGAAAGTTTTATAACTTTTAAAACTCTCTATTAAAACATGTGGCCAAATTCAAATAAGAAAAGTTTTTAAAATTAAAATCTCTCTTTTAAAACTTATAGTTTTCTACAAAGAGAAGATTTTAAAAATTCAAAAACAACCCTCCTTGTTTGAATATTGTGGGCGGTCCCTTCATGCTTGGTCACCAAGCAAAGGGCCGACCCCTATAGAAGAGGATGTGGCCGGCCCTTGGTTGGTCACCAAGCATTGGACCGACCCACTTCTTGGACACCAAGAAGAGCCTTACATTTGGATGGACTTAAGGCTATAATGAGGCTACGACAGGGACCTAGAGGAGAAATTGATTTTCGCCTTCCGATGAGCTTGAGTATCCCGTGCTCGCCCCGAACACACAACTCAAGTTCATCGATAATAACTCATTCCACTAGAGAGTTATTACGACACTACCACACCAATCCCAAATTACATTATGGGCTCCTTCTTATCATGAGTGTGTTAGTCTCCCTGTGTTTAAGATTACGAATGTCCACTAATTAAGTAAGTTACTGACAACTCACTTAATTAATATCTAGCTCCAAGAGTAGTACCACTCAACTTTGTTGTCATGTCGGACTAGGTCCACCTGCAGGGTTTAACATGGCAATCCTTATGAGCTCCTCTTTGGGACATTCTCAACCTAGATAACTAGGACACAGATTCCTTCTATAATCAACAACACACACTATAAGTAATATCATTTCTCAACTTATCGGGAATATTGATTTATCGAGCTAAACCTCACCCTTTGGTAAGTCAAAGAAATAAATATTAAATATATGTGCTTGTTATTATATTAGGATTAAAAGCACACACTTCCATAATAACTAAGGTCTAGTTCTTTTACTAAGTCAGTACAAAAAGAACATACCTAAATGATCCTACTCAATACACTTAAAGTGTATTAGTGTAATTTATTAGTCAAGATAAACTAATACTTAATTACACTACGACTATTCTGATGGTTTGTTCCTTTCCATTTTAGTTGTGAGCAACTTATTTAAAATTTATAGAGAACCGACAACATGATCTTCTGAGTGTGACACCATACTCCATGTTGTCTACTATATAAATTAATTGAACAATTACATTTAGCAAATAAATGCAGATATTGACTAATGTGATTCTTTTATTTCAACAAATAAATGTTTACAAAAGTTAGGCTTTTAGTATACACTCTAACAAAAGATGCATCCTAGAATCTGTCGCAAGGGCACTAGTGCCTGTTATACATGTGGTCAAGAGGGGCATATGGCCAAGTATTGCCCAACTAAGATCAACCTACCTCCAACAGAACCTGTTCAGTATGGAGGCAAGCAGGCATAACTACACCAGATGCAGGCCGCGTTGGAGGGTCCTCATATTAGCCAAGGCAGATTGGAGGCCCCACCAAGTTCTATAAATGCTCGAGTTTTCTCCCTTACTAGAGAGGATGTAGCAAACGCCTCCATTGTTGTCACAGGTTAAATACGCATTTGCTGAAAGAATAGGTATACCCCCGGAGGTCCTACGCTGACAATTCTTGACGACACTACCCTCGATAGAGATAATGACATCTACGCACTGGCTACATGCTGTGTCAGTCAAAATTTCAGATAGATTACTGTACAGTGATCTGATAATGATGAACATGTTTGATTACAATGTTATTTTTGGGATGGACTTTCTGAGCAAGTATGGTGCTTCCATTGAGTGTCGTAAGCGAAGAGTCCTATTCCAATCTGAGGCAGAATCTAAGTTTGAGTTCCTCGGGAAATCAAAGAAGAGAACCCAGAAATTCTTATCGACCATAAAAGCTCAGAAAATGTTAGCCGATGGATGCCTCGGGTTTCTAGCTCAGGTGGTTAACACCCAGCAAGAAAGAGCCCAAAAGCTAGAGGAAGTTAGAGTCGTATGTGACTACTCGGAAGTGTTTCCGGATAAGTTGTCAGGTTTAGCTCCGGATAGGGAAATTGAATTTGAGATTGAACTCATTCCTGGTACCCATCCAATCTCAAAAGCACCTTATCGCATGACTCCGACAGAATTGAAAGAACTACAGGGACAGTTACAGGAGCTACTTGACAAGAGTTTTATTTGCCCTAGTCACTCACCATGGGGAGCTCCGGTGTTGTTTGTAAAGAAGAAGGACGGGTCCATGTGAATGTGTGTGGACTACCGAGCGCTGAACAAAGTAACAATCAAGAATAGGTATCCCCTACCGAGAATTGGTGATCTATTTGATCAGTTAAAGGGAGCCACAGTCTTTTCCAAGATAGACTTGCGGTCTGGATATCATCAAGTGAAAGTGAAAGCGGATGATGTATTGAAGACGATATTCCAAACGAGGTATGGGCACTACGAGTTTGTAGTTATGCCTTTTGGACTGACAAACACTCCTGCTATGTTTATGAATCTGATGAATAGTGTATTCAAAGTATATTTGGACAAGTTTGCAATCGCCTTCATAGACGATATCCTTATATACTCCAGAACTCAGGAAGAACATGCTGAACATCTGAGGACAGTATTATAGATTCTTCAACAGAGCCAGTTGTACGCAAAGTTCTCCAAGTGCGAGTTTTGGCTCGATCAAGTGTCCTTCCTAGATCACATTATTTTCAAGGATGGGGTTATGGTAGACCCGACAAAACTAGAAGCTGTGAGTAACTGGAATAGATCCAAAAATGTCAGTGAAATCAGGAGTTTCCTTGGGTTAGCAGGCTACTACAGGAAATTTGTAGAGAACTTCTCAAGGATCGCCTCCCCATTGACAATACTTACCATAAAGAATAGAAAATTTGAGTGGACAAAGGATTGTGAGAAGAGTTTCACGGAAGTGAAAAGGAGACTGACCAGTGCTCCAATCCTGACTCTTCCAGACACTAGCGAAAGCTTCGATATTTACAGTGATGCTTTGAAATTGGGAATCAGGGCTGTACTGATGCAGAATGGTAGAGTCATTGCCTACACCTCGAGACAACTTAAAGATTATGAGAAGAACTATCCTACTCATGACCTTGAGTTAGCAACAATAATCTTCGCTCTCAAAGTCTGGAGGCATTATTTATATGGAGCTCAGTGCAAGATTTACACAGATCACCAGAGTTTGAAGTATTTCATCACTCAGAAAGATCTGAATATGAGACAGCGGAGATGACTTGAGCTAGTCAAAGACTATGACTATGAAATCCTCTACCATCCAAGGAAAGCGAACAAAGTGGCAGATGCACTAAGTAGGAAATCTTGTGCAATGTTATTGTCTATATCTGCTATGTCCCATCCCTTACAGAAATAAATAGTAAATTTTGGGCTGGAAATTATTACCGGGCAGCTCTCCACTTTGACATGTGTCAACCCTGATTGAAGATATACAGAAAGGGCAAGATGAAGATCCTAATATTCAGAAGATCAAACAGGCAATACAGGAAGGAGAAAATAGGGAGTTCCGAGTATCAGACTGTGGGATACTATGTTATGGTGATCGCCTCTGTGTCCCTAACCAAGAAGAACTACGACAAAAAATTCTAGATGAAGCCCATAAAATGCCCTACGCGATGCATCCTATGTAACACCCACAAAATTATAAGATAAGTATATGGGTGTTATTTTCTTTAGAGCATAAAAATAAAAAGAATAAGAGAAAAGGAAAAATATAAACCAAAATAGAATAAGAAGAGGTGAGGTCAAGGATTGAACCTTGAACCTCCCACAAGTAATAGAGTTAAATTAGTGGATTGTAACCACTAGAGTAATGAATGATAAGTGAATAAAAGAGAATGGAAATGGTAGTTAAAGGAGAGAAGATGGTTAAGTAAAAAAGCAAGAGAAAACCAAGTTGCTTACCTTCCCTTCCTCTTGGTTAAGAGAAGAAGCAATCAAAAGATAAATTGCCTACTTCCCTCCCTCTCTCTATTTTCGTGGGATTAAAGGAATGAGGGAAAAGAGGAGTTGAGGGAATGAATGAAGACATGCTTCATTTACATAGGAATAAATAGGATTGGGAGAAGAAAAGCAAGGGATTTAATTCTTCTTCTTCCTCCTTCCTTCTCCTCCTAATTCCAAAAGCCAAGCTTAGTTCCCTCTCCAAGAAAACTAATTTACGAGAAGAAGCCTTCAAGATCTACCCCTTCCAAGCGAGAGAAACAAAAGGAAGTGCAAGAAGGAGAAGCTCTCTCCTTCCTTTGCACCTAGGGTACCTTTTTCCTTAAGAAAAACCACAAGTGAAAGGAGGTAAGTTTCCCCTCACCTGTGGTACAATAGCTTGTGTATTTTCTATGAGATTTGGTTGCCTAAAAACCTAGGATACCTTCATGGAATTTTCAGCCAAGACAAGAAGGACCTAGGAAATGTAAGACCCAAATTTGACATGCTCAATATGTTTCTTGTAATATGTGTCTCATGGTAGGGGATTTATCTAATGTTCATATGCTAGAATATTTGGTTAGAACCTAGAGTCATGTCCCTAGACTCTCGGCCAAGCATGAATAAAGGAAATAGGTAAGTTAAGACTCAAACCAAGCATGCTCCTTTTTGTTTTATGATATGTACCTTATGATGAGAAAGTTGTTACATGATATGCTCATGCCTATATGTTGATTTGAACTTTATTTCATGCTCATGAACATTCGGCCATGGTAGGTTTTACGGTATAGAAGAACTTTAAACCTAAACTAAGCATGCCATGAAGTTCCTTAAGACAAGATATGTAGTTAACATGATATGCTCATGCTTGTATGTTGATTAGAATTTTATTCCATGCTCATGAATATTCGGCCATGGTAGGTTTTTAAGGCCTAGGAGAACTTTAAACCTAAACTAAGCATGCCATGATGTTCCTTGTAATAAATGCTATGAAATTGGTTTAGGGTTTTTCATACTTTTATGCCACATGAAACCTAGTCCCATGATTAACAAGTTTCGGCCATGGTAGGTTTATAAGCTTAGGAAACCTTGACCTAAACTAAACATGCTTATGTTGTTTCTCATGATGTATCATATGATGTTAGTTTAGAGTTCACATGCTTGTATATGAAATTTTCTAGCAAATGGGATACTTGATGATATTCGGCCATGAGGGGTTTATAGACTTAGAAAACCTAGAACCTAAACTAAACATGCTTATGTTGTTTCTCATGATGTATGATAGGATGTTAGTTTAGAGGTCACATGCTTGTATATTGATTTTCTAGCAAATGAGATACTTGATGATATTCGACCATGATGAGTTTACAAGCTTAGAAAACCTAGAACTTGAACTAAACATGCTTATGATGTTCCTCATGATTTATGATATGATATTGGTTTAGGGTTCACATGCTTGTATGTTGCTTTTTACCCAATGTAATGCTTGTTAAGATTCGGCCATGACAAGATTTCTAAGCTTAGGAAACCTAGAACCTAAACTAAGCATGCTCATGATGTTCCTTGTGATACATGATATGATAGTGGTTTAGGGTTCACATGCTTGTATGTTGATTTTTAACCTAAGTCACAACTATATGTTTCGGCCACTATATGATATTTGGGTTAGAGACCTAAATATGATTCCCTTGTGTCTCACATGCAATGTTCATGATATGATAAGAGCTTGCTATGCTTCTATGTTTAATTATGTATGCTCATGATCTATGCATGTTGATAACCCTTATGATGTGCTGTGTGCCCAAATTATGCATGATATTTATGATGAGCTGTGTGCCAAATTATGTATGCTTTTATGATGAGTTGTGTGTGATGAGTTGTGTGCCCAAACTATGCATGTATTTATGATGTGCTGTGTGCCCAAATTATGCATGCTATTATGATGAGCTGTGTGCCCAAATCTTGTATGATATGATACGCTAAGAAATATGATATGCATGAGATAATAAGAACCATGATATTTATGTCATGCTACTTTACTTTATATGGCTTGTACCAAGGGTGGGCTCCATAAGTGCCCCGGGATCGATGGACTAAGAAAGGCCTAAGTGCCCCTAGGTCGATGAACTAAGAAACGGGCCTAGTATGTATGCCTTGTAGGGTTCAAGACTTGCTACCTTGGACCTACATAGGACGCGCGCATTTATGTATGTGGTACAAGCCGGGGCCCTAATCATGTTGAGATTATGTTTAAGTATGTATGTAATAAGTTTTCAAAAGACATGTTGCATATATCTTTCATGATACATGTTTTTGAAAGTCATCTCGCATAATACTTATGACTATGTTATGATAGGATGCACTTTATGATTATGTTATGATATACCATGATACTTATGATTATGTTATGTTAGGATGCACTTTATGATTATGTTATGATATGCCATGATACTACGATTATGTTATGTTATGCTAGGATGCACTTTATGATTATGTTATGATATGCCATGATACTACGATTATGTTATGTTATGCTCGGATGCACTTTATGATATGCCATGATACCTTACGATTATGTTACGATATGATGCTTCTATACATGATATGATGAGTTGTTTTTATGCTTTATGCCTTATGAATATGCTATGCTTTACGGTTTTTGTGAGTAGGAAGGATCTTACTGAGCCTTGTGTGCTCATAGCTTACTTTCCTTGTACCACAGATAAAGGCAAGGAATGGATGTACTAAGGGAGCAGCAGGAGGGGCAAGAAGGACATGTGTAGTAGTGGCTCGGCTAAAAGAGAAAGACCTGCTTTTATCTAATAAGAATTATGCTTATGTCGTTCTTTCATGACTCCATGACATTTCATCATGCTTATCAATATTATGGCTTAAATTTATGTTAAGCATGCTATGTGACTTTATATGATAGGTAGTTAGTGATGATGATTTGAAAAGTAAAAGAAAAGTTTTAGAAAGAAAAAAAAATAATAATGTACTATGAACAAGACTTCCGCTGTTTTAAGTAGAAAAGATTATTAACAAGTAAGTAAGTAAGATAAGATAAGAAGAAAAAGAAAGGTAACCCCCGTCAGCTTGAGCAGGAAGGGGCGGGGCGTTACATCCTGGTTCCACCAAGATGTACCAAGATGTAAAGGAACTCTTCTGGTGGTCTGGAATGAAAAGAGGCATTGCAAAATATGTCGGTACCTGCCTGACATATCAACGAGATAAAGAAGAACATCAGAGACCGGACGGAGTTCTATAGCCTATCCAGATCTCAGAGTGGAAGTGGGAGGATATATGTATGGATTTCATAGTAGGGCTACCCAGAACCATGAATGGTTACGATGCTATCTGGGTAATAGTGGATAGATTGACCAAGTTTGCTCATTTTCTAGCTAATAGAATATCCTACTCTATTGAATAGCTAGCGCAAATGTATGTTAAAGAGGTTATCATATTACATGGAGTTCCCAAAACCATAATTTTTGATAGAGATGGTCGTTTTACTTCATACTTCTGGGAGTGTGTTCAGAGAGCCCTTGGCACTAAGCTACGGGTTAACACTGCATTTTATCCTTAAACTGACGGGCAAACAAAACGAGTAAATCAAGTTCTAGAGGATATGCTACGGGATTGTGCCTTAGATTTCAAAGGGAGCTGGTGCCAATACTTATGCTTAGCAGAATTCGCATACAATAATAGCTATCAAGCTACTATCGGAATGACACCCTATGAGGCTCTATATGGGAGGAGATGTAGATCTCCTATCTATTGGTATGAAGGTGGTGAAAAGAAAGAAATGGGACTCCAAACGGATCTTATCAAGGACACCACCAAAGTCATTCAGAACATTCCCTAAAGAATAGAAACTGCTCAAAGCCGGTAGAAGAGCTATGCGGATGTGCGTCATAGACC
This sequence comes from Zingiber officinale, assembly GCF_018446385.1. NCBI lineage: Eukaryota > Viridiplantae > Streptophyta > Magnoliopsida > Zingiberales > Zingiberaceae > Zingiber > Zingiber officinale. Next base: position 78,871,104 of record NC_055990.1, read on the forward strand.
GCTGGAATTTGATGTTGAGGACTTAGTGTTCCTCAAAGTAGCTCCTATGAAAGGAGTGATGAGGTTTGGAAAGAAAGGAAAGTTGAGTCCACGTTATGTGGGGCCATACCTGATTACTAGAAGGGTTGACAAGGTAGCTTATGAGCTGGAACTACCTCAGGAGATGTCAGTCATTCATAAAGTATTCCATGTCTTAATGCTAAAGAAGCATGTTCCCGATGTAAACCAAGTGATTGAGTCACAACCGGTACAAGTTCAAGAGAATCCCAGTTATGAAAGTCGACCTATACAGATAATAGATCGAGAAGTTAAGAAGCTGAGGAACAAAGAGATACCATTATTGAAAGTGTTGTGGCAAAGTCAACAGTATGAAAAGGAAACATGGGAATTCGAGGATGATATGAGACGAAAGTATCCACACTTGTTCTAAGTTCGAGGATGAACTTTTTATAAGGTATGGGGATTGTAACACCCGTAAATTTCCTTTCCTCCAAAAGAGCAAAAAGAAATAGAAGAAGAGAAAAGAAATTTTATATATATATATATATATATATATATATATATATATATATATATATATGACTTGGGATGGGATTTAAACCCTAGACCCTTGATTTAATATTGGTTTAAGTAGTCATTAGGGTGGTGGTAAAGCATCACATTGGAAATAGGAAACTATTCATTATATGTTGATTATGGGTGAAGAGATGCTTCAACTTCCACTTAGTATAAAAGGGGAAGGGAAGACAAGAAAACCTAACTTTTCATTTCCTCTTCTCCTCCCTAGCCGAAATCACTTCTTCCCTCTTCTTAGTTTTCGGCCAAGAACCCTAGGGTTCCGAGGTTCTAAGTTCTTCAAGAGGAGAATCTAAGAGGAGAGTTTTCACAAGGATTAGTACGTACGGGAAGGGTGACTTGGAGATTAAGGCGTACAAGAGAGGATTGTCTTCCCTACACCCTATAATAGTAAGATCTAGCGAAAGGATGTAAGTACTACTCACCTGCAGTATAAGTTGTTTTGATGATGCATGTTGTGATATGTTTTTATGCATGTTAAAGAAGATACATGTTGTGTTATGTTTTATGCATGTTAAAGAAGATACATGTTATGATATGTAAGATTCCCTCTGAAGTTTTGGGATTAAGAGCATATTTATAGTATCTTGAATTACTTCCCAAATAGTTTTGGGGCTAAGAAGCATATTCAAAGTGCCCTAAAGTGCTTCCCTATAAGTGTGGGGGATTAAGCGCACATAAGGTGCTTGTTTAAATGACAAATAATTGCAAGTATAAGAAAGCGATATGCAAAAAAAAATATTTTACTTTAAAGTGGCATGTACTAGATACTGTTGGAATGTATACTGAAAGCCTAAGCTTTGTAAACATTTATTATGAATAAAGAATCACATTTGGTCTAATTGTCTACATTTGTTTGTAGTTGTTCATTTAATTTATATTGTAGATAACATAGTATGTGGTGTCACATACAGAAGATGATGTTATCAGTACCTTATAAATTATAAACAGTAGCTCACGACCAAAATGGAAAAGGAACAAACCATTAGAAAGGTCGTAGTGTAATTAGATATTAGTTTATCTTGACTATATAATTACACTAGTACACTCAGAGTGTATGGAGTAGGACCATTTGAGGTCGTTTCTTTTATACTGACTTTATAAAGGAACAAAGACCTCAGTTATTATGGAAGTGTGTGCTCTTAATCCTAATATAATAACAAGCACATATATTTGATATTTATTTCTTTAATTTATCAATGGGTGAGATTTAGTTCGTTGAATCAATAAACCCGATAAGTTGGGAAATGATATTACTTATAGTGTGTGTTGTTGATTATAGAAGGAAACTGTGTCCTAGAGATACTAGGTTGATAATGTCCTCAAGAGGAGCTCATAAAGATTGTCATGTAAACCCTGCAGGTGGACTTAGTCCGACATGACAATAAGGTTGAGTGGTACTACTCTTAGAACAGATATTAATTAAATGAGTTGTCAGTAACTCACTTAATTAGTGGACATTCGATATCTTAAACACAGGGAGACTAACACACTCATAATAAGAAGGAGCCCAAAATGTAATTTGGGATTGGTGCGGTAGTTCAATGATAGTTCTCTAGTGGAATGAATTATCATTGATAAAATTAAGTTGTGTGTTCGGGGCGAACACGGGATGCTTAATTTTATCAGGAGACCAAAACCAAATCCTCCTCTCGGTCCCTATCGTAGCCTCTTATTTATAGAGTTCTATACCCACCTATACCCACCTTCTTACCCATCCCATAGGGGGCGGCCAAGCTAGCTTGGGAACCAAGCTAGGGCCGGCCTAGGTATAAATTGGGTGGCCGACCCTAGCTAGTAGGGCCGGCCAAATAAAATTAAAAAGAAATTTAATTTTAATTTTTATTATTATGTGGAAGATATATTTTAAAGAGAATTAAAATTAAAATATCTCTCTTGTAAAAGATCTACAAAGATTAAAGAAAGAGATTAGATCTCTTTCCTTATTTGTAGATTGGAGAGATGTTTTATTTTTCTTTAAAATTATTCACATGTTGATAAAATTAAAATTATAGAAATTTCCTTTTATCAACCATGAAGAGATTTTAAAGAGAAATTTTATTTTTTTTAAATTTCCGGAAACAAATTAGGAAGTTTTAATTGTTGATTAAAACTTGTCCTCTTTTGTTTCCAATGATGTGGCCGGCCATCTCAAGTTAATTGGGAAATTTTGTTTTATTTTTCTCAATTAATTCATGTCAAGAAAATTAAGGAAATTTTATTGTAATTAAATTTCCTAATTTGCCTAGGCCAAGGAATATAAAAGAAGGGGCAGGGTGCCTTCATGAGACAACCTCTATTATTTTCTCTCCCTCTTGTTCCTTGGTGTGTGGCCATCCTCTCCTCTCTTCCTCTTGTGGTGGCCGAACTCTCTCCCTCTTGGAGCTCTTGTGGTGGTCGGATACTACTCGGAGAAGAAGAAGAAGAAGGAGAGAAAGCTAGCATCTCTTGGAGCTTGGTTAGTATTTTGATTTTCTTCCTTGGTGAAGTTTCCTCTTTGTTGGCCGAACCTAGCTAGGAGGAGAAGAAGGTGATTGGTGGTTTCTCGTCTCGGAAGATCGTTGCCCACACAATGTCCGAGGTTAGAAGAGGAATACGGTAGAAGATCAAGAGGTTTTTCTACAAGGTATAACTAGTAATTTTTATTTCCGCATCATGCTAGTTATTTATGGAAATAATATCAAATACAAGAGGCTTACGTTCTAGTATTTCGAATATGTTTTTCGATGTTGTGTTCTTTTGTTTTCTTTCTTTTCTTTGTTCTTTTTCGTTAACCTAAAGTTATTTTAGGAAATTAAATATTAGCTTATTAAAGGTTTTGTCTAGTCGGTGGTGGTTGCTCCCATATCCAAGAAGGCCATGTGCCTCGCCACGTCAAGATTGGGAACCTTTTATGGAAATTAATATTTAATGGAATTAATAACTTAAGGAGACTTGGATCGAACGTGTTAAGTTCCGCAGAGATCCAAGTCAAAACCTTAAAGAACAAATAGATTAAGTTTTGGATCAAACGTGTTAAGTTCCGCAGGCGATCCAAAATTTAATTTAAAAGAACACATGGTAGCTAGGAAAAGGTTCAGACCTTTGTACAAAATTTTGTACAGTGGAACCTCTAGGTTTTCCGAGTAGCAACCAACAATTGGTATCAGAGCTAGGGTTTTGCCTCTGTGTATTTGGTATTTAGTTTAATTATGCACATGTCATACATAATTTAGGCAGGATAATAGTAGGATGTGCTAACTTTGTGGATGCAGGATCCAACTATTATGGCTTTTAGTTATTATGTGTGTGATTGGACCCTTGGACATGTCAAGGGCATTTAAATGTGTGTGCATGATTGTATTCAAATACAGCAGGAGCTGTATTTAGTTTTATTAGGATTTTATTTTTGATCTAGATACATGTACATTCCTTTTATGGAATATAGGATCAAAATATAAAATTCTATTTATGTCGCGGATCGAATCTTGCAAAGCGTGGAACCTTCTAAGGACCAGAGGCGCAGCGGAACTAGGAGCAAGATGGATGCGACAGCTAGACCCGGTGGCAGTGGCCAAATATGGCAGCAGCTTGGGATGACAACACATGGAGGACAACTAGAGATAAAAGCCATAATAGTTGAAAATTAGATTTTCTATTGCTTTTATATTATGCTGTGTGTGCATGTTAGTTTACAAGTAAAGTAGGCTAGCATAGTTAAAATTCCTCATTTATAAATAACTAAGTGGGAGAGGGATTTTTTAAATAAATCCCATGGTCTCCATTACTGGTTTGTAAGTGATGCAAACAAGCTTGCGTGTTGGCTCTGAGTGCCTTCCTCCATAACGGATGAGCTTGTTTATGGATCACTAGAACAGACTTCCATTTTGGATGACTATAGGAAGTTAATTAAGAGCGTGTGATCTTCCCCAACGGAAGGGGCATAATCTTATTAATGGACTTAGTGTCAAGTAATGGTATACACTTAGACACATCTAATAGTATCCTCCCCATCGGAGTCACTGCTATTATTTGTGTGACCAAATGATACCAACTATTAATTTTATTTGTCAAAAAGTTAGGTTGACAAGATAATAAAATTAATGGGTTAAAACCCTCCTTTTACAAATGTTGAATTTGTATACGTCCACACTAACGTGGCATACAAAATTCACGGTGTTATGAGGTGTTGGTTAATTTAAAATAGTATTGTTTGAGGAATCAATATTATTCTAAATTTAGAGTTCTGACCAAAAGTTATTTGTGATTCTTAGGATGTCTTTCAACCCATTGTCCATCATACTTCAACAGAATAGACTTACTGGACCAAACTACATAGATTGAAAAAGAAACCTGGACATTGTTCTTACTTCTGAAAGCTATAAATATGTATCGACCGAACCTTGTCCTGATGCACCCACTGGTGAATCTACCCAAGAGGAGATTGAATATCATAAGAGATGGGTAAAGGCAGATGAGATGGCGCGGTGTTACATTTTGGCTTCAATGTCAAATGTATTGCAACATCAGCATCAAGATTTACCAACAGCCTATGATATTATGAACAATCTCAAGGAACTCTTTGGTCATCAGGATAGGGCTTCTAGGCAAGAAGCCATGAGAAAGATAATGATGACCACCATGCAAGAGGGTACTCCGTAAGGGATCATATCCTAAAGATGATGGCTTATCGAACGAGATAGATCTGCATCCTTGGAGGAGAAATTGATGGGAAACCCGGATCGATATGATCCTCCAAACGCTACCTAGAAGTTTTGAGCAGTTTCACCGAACTATAATATGAATAAGAGGGTTTATTCATTAGCGGAACTATTGACAGCAGCAAAAGGATTATTTCGTCACAATGCTCAAATTCACTATCTTTGAAAATGGTTTTACTTCTAAACCGAAAGGAAAGAAGAAGAAGAAACAAGTCGGTTCAAGAAAGAAAGTGAATAAATCTCAGAATACGGGATTTAAGCTGGAATGAAGAAGTCAAGGGCAAGTGCTTCATCTGGTAGTGTGACATTGCAGGCTGTCTCGAGGAACCAAAACAAAGGTATATCTCATACTCTAGTTGTTGAAACATGTTTAGCGGTGTTATCTACCGTGTGTAGATACTGAGGAGCATCGATCATGTCCGCAATTTCGGGGGTTCAGAAACCCGACTATCCTATCGAAGGAGAAATTACCGCTCTACATGGGCAATGCTACTAAGGTGGGCGGCAATTGCGATGGGGAGACTACTTATCTTTTAGTAGAAATAGGAATTTGGTTTAGAAATTGTCTTTATGTAAGTTTAGAAAGAATTTAATTTCAGTTTCTAAACTGTTTTTAGATGGATATTCAGTTTCTTTTAGTAACGATGTAGTTATTAAAAGAAATAAAGTGATTATCTGTTCTCGTGCATTAGTTGGCAATTTGTATACTTTAAATCCAATTTCTTCCACAAAGCAAAACATGGAAATTTATAACTCATCTTCTAATTCTAATAAGAGAAAAGAACCTTCGGAAATGAACCAAGCATATCTTTGGCATCTAAGGCTTGGTCATATTAATTAAGTAGGATTCAGAGGCTTATAGTCGATGGACTTTTGGGTTCATTAGAGTTGGAAAATTTTCCAACTTGTGAATCCCGCTTGGAAGGTAAAATGACCAAGAGGCCAAGGGTATAGAGCCAAAGAAGTGTTAGAATTGGTTCACTCGATTTGTGTGGTCCTATGTCCGTCCGGGCAAGAGGAGGTTTTGAATATTTTGTCTCTTTCACGATTATTCAAGATATGGATACATTTACCTAATGCGCCGAAGTCCGAGTGCTTTGATAAGTTCAAAGAATACAAGGCGATGTGGAAAACGACTAGGTAAAGTATCAAGACACTACGGTCCGATCGTGGTGGCGAATACCTCTTAGGAGAGTTTAGGAATTACTTATCGGAGGCTTCAATCCCTGGAACACCCCAACAGAATGGTGTTGCGGAACGAAGAATAGGACTCTTATGGAGATGGTTAGATCAATGATGAGTTATTCAGAATTACCAAATTCGTTTTGGGGATATGCTTGAACGTTCTGAACTTAGTACCTTCTAAATTAGTTTCTTCTACTCCCATAGAATTGTGGAATGGGCGCCGCTACTAAGACATATTCGATTTGGGTAGTCCCACATATGTGAAACCGAGATCTTGATAAGTTAGAATCCGTCATGAAGTTCACGTGTTTGTAGGATATCCCAAAGGAACGAAGGTGGTTTATTTTATAGTCCTAAGAAGGTCATTGTTAGCACCAATGCCCGGTTTTAGAAGAAGACTATATAATGGATCACAAGCCGAGCAAAGTTGTTTTAGAAGAACTTAGAGAGGACATGTCTACTTCAGTAAGATGAAGTATCATAAGAGACTGCAACACGTGTCACACATGATACACAACCACAGATGTCGTAGTGGGAGGGTTGTAAGGCGACTGAAAGATTCATGTTTTGGGAGAGTCTTCAGACTTGGTCCCGGTAAACATGAACCTGATCCCCGAACATATGACGATATAGATGCAAGATCTTGGCAAAAGGCAATGAATTCAAATAGAGTCTATGTACTCTAATAAAGTCGGAGCTTGTAGAACCACCGATGGTGTAAAAGCCGTTGGATGCAAGTGGATCTACAAAGGAAAAGAGGGACAGAGGAAGGTAGAGACCTTCAAAGCTAGGCTTGTTGCGAAAGGGTACACTCGAAAGAGGGAATCGATTATGAGGAGACCTTTTCACGGTAGCTATGCTTAAGTCTATCCGGATACTCTTATCCATTGCTGCTCATATGGATTATGAGATTTGGCAAATGGATGTCAAGACGGCATTCCTTAATGGAAGTCTTGAAGAGAACATTCATATGAAGCAACCGGAAGGGTTCATTGAAAAGGCAAAGAGCATCTAGTGTGCAAGCTCAATCGGTCCATTTATGGACTGAAGCTTCAAGGTCTTGGAACATCCGGTTTAATGAAGTAATCCATCATATGGATTTATTCAAAGTCCGGATGAGTCTTGTGTATATAAGAAGTGTAACGGAAACGTGGTGGTATTTCTTGTACTATACGTAGATGATATTTTGTTAATTGGCAACAATGTCAAGGTATTATCGTAAGGGTATAGTTGTCCAAACAATTTGATATGAAGGACTTAGGAGAATGTGCACACATTTTTGGGATCAAAGTTATAAGGATCGTAAGAAAAGAATGTTGTGTCTATCCCAAGCTTCATATATAGATACAATCCTTGCTTGTTTAGCAGGGTTCCAAGAAAGGTTTCTTACCTTTTAGACATGGAGTAGCTCTATCTAAAGAGATGTCTCCAAAGACATCAAAAGAGATAGAGGACATGAAAGCAGTTCCTTATGCTTCGGCTGTAGGAAGCCTAATGTATGCAATGCTATGTACGAGACCTGATATCTGTTTTGCCGTGGGCATGGTCAGCAGATATCAGAGTAACCCTGGACAAGGACATTGGACTGCAGTAAAGCATATATTATATGCTAGTTTACCAAGCAGACGATCTGCTCCCTATGGGTTACACGGATTCAGATTTCCAATCAGATAGGGATAACAGTAAGTCTACATCAGGCTATGTGTTTACTTTAGGAGGTGGAGCCATTTCATGGAGGCTCTACAAATATGGACAATATTTCAAGGTTAAAGATAAAGGGCATTATACTGGAAGTTGCTTTCAACAATCTTAGATAGCCAATTGGAGAAAATGCAACAAAAATGCAAAGTTCTCTTGCCATGATTATTCGCGAGAAAGTACCAATAACTTATAAAACTTGGAAGCATGTTCCTATGGACATCAAGGAGCGTGTATGGGAAGCTATTAATGTAAATATAAATAATTATGTTTTAATTTTTTAGATATAAACAAATTACTTTTTTATGTTGTTTGTTAACATTTGATTGTGTATCCAATTTTTATGCATTTGTAATTGACATACAAGGTTGATGCTGGTTGGAAAAAGGGTTGTTTGAGCTAGGCAAAATAAAAAGTGGTGATAATGAAAATGTAGTCTCACACAAAACTACATTGTCATCAATCGTAACAATCCAGCAAAGTTGCATGTGCCACCTCCTGAATCAAGTATTCCAGTAGACAGTTGGAGCAAGTTCGTGATAACACATTTGTCGGATAATTTTAAAGATAATAATTCTTTTGTCTCAAATTATGAGCTCTTTCTTGATAGACTAGTGTGATTGGTAATGGTTGGCATTGTTTCCTTGTTTGCTTTTTAAGGTCATAAGTGGGAAACAACAAGAAAGAAGAGCCTAAAACAAATACACCTATCAAATTTCTCAAAAACAATATGCACAACTAGTTAAAGAAATAGGAAGTAATCTTTAATTACTAATTATAAAAAATTTGATAGCATACTGAGAAAAGGTTTAAATATAATTAAGTTATTTGTTAATTCTATTAGAAGAATGAATTGTGTAATGATAATGAAATCAATCGAGCTATCCTTTGGAAGAAAGGTTGACTGAATAAAGGAGGAGATTTTGATGGTGATGAGCTAAAGGCTACAACATCAAAAATCATAAGAAAATGTTAAAATATTTAAGCTTCTCATGGTAATGGTTCCCATTTAAATAGTGCTCAATAAATGTCTTTTTTTATTATATGATGATGGTATGTTACAGGAGGGAAACCAAGTGACTTGCGAACCAACACATGACATTCTCACAGTTGCACTTATTTCCAATGAACATGATGGACGTACAAGGGCAGTTGGATCTTATGTCACTCCAAGTACATACTTTGGCTTATTGAAATTGGGGTTTGACTCTAAAAAAGCTATATTTATTGATCAACAAAATCTATTGCTAGAGCAACATAAAAAAATTTTAGAGCAGGATGATCGGATAAACAAATTAGAAGCTATGGTTTTAAAAAAACCTAAGGTTGAGAATGATGAGAAGGGAAGTTATAACTTCAAGTTTCCTCTTTCCTTGAATGAAATTGAGTTAAAACATGATAATCCACAGTCAAAGGAGATGAAAACAAATAGTGATGATGACGATGTGGATATGATTGACGAGGTCGAGGCCTTGAAGGTATCTTTAATCTCTTATTGGAACTTATATTTTATTCCATGCAATAATTTAGTCTTTGAAGTTTTGAAAATATAGAATTAGCATTTATGAATCTACAAAATTTTTTTTAGATCCTTTAGTATGCAGCTAAGAAGATACTTTAGGTAGTGATGCAATAAGTAAATAATAACATAGCAACATATAATGCTTAGATACTTAAAAGCCTATAATTATATTCCAACACATGGAATATTCTATTATGATACTAATCATATAATAGTTACCAATGTGGATTGGAAGAATGAACTTATGCAAGTACCACCTATAACTTGACCAAGACTTTACTCATGTCATATTAAGTCAGTGCAGCTGAAAGAGATAGAACATGTAGATATCAATTCATCAATTCATCGATTACCAAAGGCGCACTTTGAGAAAATCTGATTTAAAACATTACACTACTTGTTACCAAAGCGCACTTTTAAAGCATTATTTTACCCTCACGATAATTTGACTTTTATTGTTTTTCTTCTTCATTATATTTCTTTCTCCTCTCCTCATCCTATCTGTAGTAATATAGGAATAGCATTAGTCAATCTTTAATCACATTACATTTGAAGAAGCCAAAATAAATAATGGACACCATATTTGGACTACGCACAATTTTAGAAACTGAAGAATAATGAGGTGATCAGGAGCTTTTCAGGGGCCAAAAAACCGAGTCCGATGGACTCATTTCAGTTTCTGATAATTTATTTCAGTTTCTATGGATATAAAATTACAAAGAAGTTCAAATATGATGTACATTATTTATTTTATAGATGTATTTAGTTGTCGATAAACCGGGCCCCCATACGGATCATATCGTGGGCCAATATCGGATAATATCAGGCCCAACGGGCCTGACATTCCATTTATCATTGGGCCTACCGATTTGAGTCCATATGATGGGCTTTTGCCGATTCTTTGATTTTGCTGTTAACAATCTAATAAGAAATCGAAATAAATAATCACCACCATGTTTGCAGACTCCTTGCCAATCTTTATCGATAAAACTAGAAGCCATAAAACGTGGACTCACTTATCGTCCATCTGTGGGTTTGACGCACCCAGCTCAGTGTACCCATTTGAATCTAAAATTACAAGGAGTGAAAATAGTGTCCATTATTTACAGCATCTAGTGGGACCCAGAGGTTTTGAAAAACCCTAAATCTCTCTTTTTTTTTCCTTTTTTTGTTTAGGCATGATGAAGATATCATGCCCGCGTTGAAACTGATATCTCTTCGTATGGGGCCCAGTAATAATTGATATGAGAGATATGGGCCTGGTAATATTTCAAAATAAAAATTAAAAAGAAATAAAGAGAGATTTAGGATTTTCAAGGCCTCGATCCCTCACCCAGAATGTCAAAATAATAATGGACACCGTATTTTCACTCCTTGTAATTAAGTCATAGAAGCTGAGAATGGATGCGATCAGGCTTTCAGGTCGATCGTCAGGTTCGGTCAAAGCCCGTATGGGCACAGGGGAGGCTGGGTCTCATTGCATTCCAGTTCATGGATTTCTAAAATTACAAGGAGACAAATAGTATCCGTGTATTTTGTGTATGAATGTTAGCAAGTAAAATCGAGAATCGTGAAAAGGTCACTTTGGGTTTGATTTGGATTGGCCTAGGCCTAACGTGGGCACGGGAATCGGAATCGGCGCATGGGCATATATTGGAATAAACGCATACGCCCAACGTGACAGAGGACGTTCTATGATTTTACCGAACAATGCAAAATAAATAACTAATAATGTACATATATTGAACCCTATTTATAGAAATCAAACTGAGTCAAATCGACCATTCGAGCTACAGGTAGGTCAGCTCCACGTCCATGGCCACCACCCAGAAACCTTCCGAGTAAAAGGACTTGCAAAATTGCGCTTTATAATTGTCGGACGTATTCATTACAAGGAGTACTAGTAGAAGCGATGTTTTTAACCTACAATCAATCCTTAGATTTTTGGAAAACTCATATGACAATCTCTTTAATCAATCTCTGGTGTTGTATCTTTAACTCCTCTAATCAATGAACAAAATCAAATCTGTCTCTTTTAGGCTGCATTCGGCTTGATGGGACATTGCAGCTCTCGCGTCATGCTGTCGATCGTGATCGTCTTCGTAATTGCGAATAAAGGAAAGGAAAAAAGAATGGGGTGTTTTTCAAAACATCCGTCATCTTAGGAGTGCCAAACCAAAATATGGGATGGACATCGTATATTTGGATCGACTCTTGAAACCATTTTACGGCAAGTATCAGTCGTCGAAGGCCGATTTCAGACAATGATCCCAGCCGGTCGTCGAGTCCCTGATTTCTAGTGATGATACAGGTTTAGCGGTTCGTTCTAAGGTACTACAAGTAATCAAACTGCGTGTTACTGTATGCTTATTAGACAGTATTAAATCAACACGGCGGCAAGTAAGATAGAATCTCAATATCGGCTATATTCATATCGAGGCTGACGTCGCCTCGCCGCCTGATCATTCATATCCATATCCCAACATTATTATATCGAGTAGAGTAATGTTTGGTCGACTCAATGTGGGCATCGGGTCTTGTGAAACGTCAGGCTGAGTAACATCGGATTCGACCTTGTAAATTTGAACGGTCCTGAACAGCTGGTCCAAAGAATTATTGGTCAAGTGCCAAATGAGTCTATGAGACCAAGGTACCGGCATTTGTAAAAAGTGCCTCCAAAACCCGGTGCAATATGTCCTCCAACATATTATTTTGTACAGTAGCAGTCACTAGTGTTTTGATAGAGCAATTTAGCACCAATGGGTAGGGTTTTGAAAATTTTATCTTTTAATTTTTATTTTTGTTACATTAGGCCCTCGATATCTTCATATCGTGCCCACACGGCCTAATATTGGGATATATCAAAGTCATCGGGCCCGATATGGTTAGATATCAGGCTCCAACGTAGGCATGATATTCTTCATATCACGCCTAAACAAAAAAAGAAAAGAGATTTAGGATTTTTCAAATTAAACCTGGTGACAGAGTGCAAAATACGAATGACACCATATTACTTGTAATTTTAGATTCAGAATGAATTACGTAATGAATGCATCGAGTTTCAAATCCAACCCACACCCGGTAGCCCAATTGCAATCTCTTTTCAGTTTCTATGATTTTAAAATTGCAAGGAGTTCAAATATGGTGTCCATTATTTATTTTGCCTTTTATAGATGTTAACAAGTAAAATCAAGAGATGTGCAAAAAGCCCACATTGGGCCTGATATGGACTCAAATCGTGCCCAACGTGGGCTCCGATATGGAATGATATCAGGCCCACGTTGGGCCTGATTTTGAATGATATCAGGCCCACGTTGGGCCTGATATGATTCTATATCAGGCCCAACGTGGGCTTTTATGCTGATTCTTTGATTTATCTTGTTAATATCTATAAAAAGCCAAAATAAATAATGTACACCATATTTGAACTCCTTGTAATTTTAGAAATCCATAAAAAATGAAATGAGTGCAATTGGAGCTCTCTATGTCCATCAGTGGGTTTTGACCGAAACCCACTGATCGACCTAGAAATCTCCGATTGCACCCATTTCAGTTCCTGTGGATTTCTAAATTGTAAGGAGTCCAAATATGGTGTCTATTATTTATTTTGGCTTCTTCAAATGTATTAAAATGTGATTAAAGATTGACTAATGTTATTCCTATATTCTGCCGACAGAGGAGAGAGAGAAGTGAGAGAAATATAATGAAGAAAAGAAAAACAATAGAAAAAGTCAAATTATCAGGAGGGTAAAATAGGAAATGCTTTTAAAAAAGTGCGCTCTTTGGTAAATACCAAAGTAGTGTATGCCTTTTGGTAAATTCAGATTTTCAACTGCGCCCTTTGGTATATTGCCGATGAATCAATGTAACATGGATGTTCCTCTATATAATCATGTTCTTACATCCTATTCATGCATGATATTGATTTTAATTATAATTTTCTTGGCAAATTAATTTTAATTGGTTGAATTATAGGTTGAAGCATTATGTTTTATCTTATAAGGTCAATCAGTTACATTGAGTTTGGAATCGAGCATCCATGTAGCTTTTGTTACAATTATTAGTCTTGGGAGAGATGATGAGCATCTTAATGGTGGTCCAAGTACACTTACAGACCATTGGTGTGTTATCGTTGATGAAACATTGGATGAAATAACCCCTTTGCTAGTTCTAAACCCTACATGCTAAAGCATCGGCGATGCAATAGGATCACATGTAGCTTGGCCCAGACACTTGATGCAAACATAAGATCATAAGGTAAATGCGTTAATATATTTAAATTTAACTGTACAAGTATCTAATAAGTAAAAATTGCAATTTTCTAGAAGGTCAAGGGCAAAAAGTTGATCATGTTGAAAAAAACTTCGATTGCAATCTCCGAGTGTGCAATCATTAGTAGTGCAATCATCTAGTGTGCCTAGATCACTATGGTTGTTGTATTATTATTGCAAATGTGCTATTCATGGTGGGTCTGTCAAATTAATGATGGAGTATGGTGGATTGGGTAGTGTATTTGGTAGTAAGTACGAAGCCACCATTTGCCTTGAGGACATCATCCCTTGTTGCAACTTATCCCAAATTTCATACAATTGCATTGTCGTGTACATATGGTACGTATGTTGTTTGCATGTACTAACACTTTAACTCTTGATTTATAAGTTATATTTATCCCTATCTTATGAATTTTCTTATATGTTTAAATGTTAGGCACTTATATAAAAAGATGGAGGAAAATAAGATTTAGAGTTTTAGATTTGTGGATCCATATGTTGTTGGGTGTCACTTCAGAGGAGTTGATAAGAGGGCCCATAGTTTGGCAGGAAGGTTGAATGACACACCAACAAACCAACTAGTTTCGGTTCAGTTAACATAGGGTATGTAAAATATTGATTGAACACTCATTTTTCTTTGCTAAAGACTTGCTTAACTACATGCCTTTATAATTGTGTATATATATAGTTTCCATTGAATTTTGTTTGTCATCGACCCTCACAAAGAGGTTGTTTCTTTGTTGTATCCTCTCAATCATCACAATCATAATGAGACTTCGAAGAATATTGTGAATATGTAAGCTTTATTAGGAAATTGTTGTGAATATTTATTATAATTTGTCCTTGTATACTAGATGCAATAAAAATGTATAATCTCTTATGAATATTTGAGGGCCTTGCAATTGTTCAATATAGAGAATGACAAGCATGAGAAGAAACAGCCTTTATGGAAAATAGTCAAGGTATGTTTTCTAGTAACTTTCTTTGTCAAGGAAAATCTCATTTGTTCCTTGTAATGTTATGCCTTCGCTAAGATTATTCCGCATACTTATTTGATTTCATTTGGAATTCCACAAGTTTGAAAAGATAATGCAATATGTTGGCATTAGTAATCATGTATTGGAGTAGTAATGCAATATGGATCAAATTAGTGAAAGCCTCCTATGTTGCATCATTTGTTGGCATCCAAAGCATTTTATGTTATTTACCATTTTCATTATTTTTTGCGCATTACAATTGTTGTACCTACTCATCTAATTGTGTTAGTTATTAAATAGAAGCTTTGATTGGAATGACTCATCATTTTTATTTTTTTAATATTGTCTTCTGAGTATTAATTGCGATGTATAGTTTAGTTTGTGGAATAAAAATGCATGTGCAAATGCATATGTTGAGTAAGATAATAATTCTCTTGTCTCCAAAAGTTATGATTAGCTTGCTTCAATATCTCATTCCATTATCACTCCATATGTGATTATGATTCGATTGCGGTAACAAAGCACCTACCTTCTTTTGAATTTAGTTCCATTTTTTTCATTGATACATTGTTGGCATATTCTAAGATATTGTTCTGGCACACGATGGCGCTTAGATTACGAGCATTTAGTCCTATGATTTACTTGCATAGTAGTATTCGATAAAACCTATGTTTGGAACTTTACCGACCTTTATTGCTCACCCTCTTGTTGTTTGTGGGTCATCAAGTATTATTTAACTATTTCTTCTATCAGCCAGCTAATCCCTAGCCATTTGGTTTCTTTGTGTCAGTCTACTTAATATTTCATCTTTTGCTCTATGTTAATTTAATAAAAGAGATTTAGTGGCACTTATGATGTCTTTTACACAGATAATAACTTTATGTTTGAAGGGCATCCATATCTTTTGAACTCGGTGTAAAAAAGTAATAAATATTATGGTATAAAGATGTGAATGCTTTTGGAACTCTGAAATTTCCTCTTGATCTTACTATGCCTTTGACTGGTATTGATGGTGTCTAATAAATTTTCGTCCTATCCGCATGAATGAAAGTATTTCCTTCACATATAGAGATGTCATGTGAATTCTATTTTTCTTTCTATTTGTTTTCTCCATTCTAATGTGTCTAACATTATATGTTATATAAATATCTTTGTAAGAAATGTTGTGTGACTAGTGATGACCATAGTTATAATATTTTTTTTTCATCAATAAGAAAACCCACTATTTCACATAAAAGAAATAGCAATTCCAAGTTGACATGCATTCTCTGTTGGATCGAGACCGCGTTAGAAGGGGAGAGGGGGGGTGAATAACGCTCGTGGCTTTCACGCGTTTCGGATTCAGAAAACTTAACAAGTAACGTAGCAGAAATTAAAATAAGCACAACACAGAAGAACCCAAGTATTTACTTGGTTCGGAGCCTTGAGCGACTTCTACTCCAAGGCCCGCGATTGTTGATCACTTTCGATGGGCAACAACTATAATATCGTAAAGAATACAAATGTGTATTACAATAAGTGCAATAAAAAATATACCGACAACACGAAATTGAAATCTCGAAGCTCCAGGTCATCGGGAACTCGTAACAACACTTCTGGATCGTCTTGTTAGCAGCACACAGGAGACAAAACACTCTTGAATTGATTATCTGAGCTGTTGGTAGAGATGCCCTTTTATTAGATGTTGAGGGTGCCTCCATGGACTCACTGAGGCACCTCAAATGTGAAACGTTACCCGGATCCTGCGCTGTGATAAGCCTCCGCTGGCTGCTCGTTATCCACCTTGAGGCACCTCCATCAACTGTCCAAGGCGCCTCAAAGCTATGGTCCAGGGTGCCTCCAAGTCTCATGGAGGCGCCTTCATCTCCTCTACGTAGCCAGCTCACCTTTGCACCCGAGGCACCTCCAAGCTCCATGGAGGGCACCTCAGGTACTGTTCATCCGAGGCAAACCTTGTTCTTTTGACCTTGCAAGACATGTTGTCCCAAAAACAACAACATATCTTGCAAGACAAAGGTTAGCACGATATAAATACAATAAATGAAGTATCTGACAGTCTATAGACTGTTCGGTTCTGACTTCATATTTCCAACCGGAAACCCTAGGTCGAACTGACGCCTACTGTTCCCTCTTCCGGGGAACACGTCCTCACCTACTCATCTCAGGAGAACATACCTGTTGTCATTTCGGTCCCCTACACTGACTGGACTTTCTGCCTAGGGTTACCATCTCCTAGGACCTATTTTTCACCACCTAGGGTTATCTCCCCC
Source organism: Zingiber officinale (assembly GCF_018446385.1). Classification (NCBI taxonomy): domain Eukaryota; kingdom Viridiplantae; phylum Streptophyta; class Magnoliopsida; order Zingiberales; family Zingiberaceae; genus Zingiber; species Zingiber officinale. The sequence goes on from NC_055990.1 coordinate 78,888,303, forward strand.
TAGGATCTAAGGTTACCACCCCCTAGGGTTTTCCTCCACCTAGGGTTATCACCCCCTGGGACCTAAGGTTACCTTCCCTTTGGATTTTCCACTTGCCTAACCACAGTTAGGACTTTCCTGAAATTTCATTTAAGCTCATTAGATAACAATTAACCTTAACTTTGAATTTCTTTTGCCATTATCAAAACTAAGGTTCGATCGTCAGATGCTTCCCGCACCAACAATTTCTCCGTTTTTTATTATGACAACTAAAATTCAAAGTTAAGCAAAAGGATAATAATGAAAAGATATTAACATAAGCACATACAAAGCTCCTCCTTAATAATAGCTCCCCCTTTAGAAAAATTTTAAAATTTAATTTTAAAATTTCTTTGAGTTTTCTTTGATTTTTCTTTAAATTTTTGTATACTCTCCCCCTTTGCCATATATCAGAATCACCAAGAGAGTAAAAAAAAAATGGCCTTAATTTAAATAATATTTACCTTGTCATTCAAAAAGATAGAAAGATAGAGCGTTTAAATAATTTAAAAGTTTAAACATACTCTGTTTGATAAACACTTAGATTTAATTCGCTTGTACAATTTTTAGCTAAGTGAATTGACTTTGAAAAGTAACTTAGGTAATTTTTGACAAGCTTTTATACACTTTAAAAAACTTAGTCAAATTTGGAAAAAACTTTAGAAAATAATAATTAGATAATTTTGAAAGACTTGTAAAAATTTTAACTGAGGTCATTTTCACTTTGGAGAATAAAACAAACAGAAAATATTCCTAAAGTCCAAGTATGAGTAACTGAAAGGTAAATACTTAAATTTCTTGGCCACATGTTGTTAGCTAGAGTCCTAGAGCCAATCATTTGATGATTGTATTATAGATTTATTGTATCATATTTTTATATTAATAAAGGTATTTGTTTGGTTATTATACTTACTTGTATTGGTGCCAAATAAACTAAGTATAATAACGTCCTTGAGTAGAAGGTTCTTACCTATATAAATCGATTGGTTGAATCGATAGTGAGATGATATAGGGAACACTACTCTTAATTATTCCTAGTCGAGTATTAACATTCAGGGACAATGTTAATGCAATAAGACTAGCATGTAGGTCAACTCGATGACTTGATCTCACAAGTCATGGATATAGAGATATTAAGTTGACACATGGGTATACATTAGAGAATGTATACTGAATGACCCGCCATGAGAAAGTATCATGGATCATTATATGAGTGTCATATACTTTCTCATGTGGCTATTAGTATGACTACTAGTCCTTAGACCTGAAGTCGCCATAGATCCCTACATAAGGAGTTATGTACTTTGGTTTCGTCAAACGTCACCCGTAACTGGGTGGACTATAAACGCGATTACTGGGTATATAACAAATTATGCAGAGGGATGTGAGTGATGTAGATGGGATCTATCCCTCCTATATGACGGGAGAGACATCGGTATTCTTGATAGAGTGAGACCACAAAGTGCATGACCATGCCCAAATGAGTCAATATAGGATATTGAGCTCATTTGATTTAGTGAGTCTACTTGGAGTTCAAGATTGAGATTGGTCAGAGGATGACACGGTCTATGCCTCACATTGACCAATCTCGATGTCTATGATAGAAGGACACTTGTCATATATTGTGAGGAGTCACAATTAGTAGTCACAAGGTGATGTTGGATCTCAACATTCTTGTAACTTGGGTAGTAATGATGTGTTGCTAGATACCACTCATTACTTATGCTCCTAAATGGGTTTAGGGCATTGCCAACGTTACAAGAACCTATAGGGTCACACACTAAGGACAATTAGATGGAGATTATGTTTATAAGATGAACCAAGAGGATTAGATTCATTTGATGAATCAAATTGGATTAAGAGTAATCCAAATTGGGCTAACTTGAGTTCGACTCAAGTTGATTCATGTATTCAATGAGTCTAATTTAGATTATGACTCATTGAATCAATTTAATTAAATGAATTAGATTCATTATATTAATTTGGCTTGAATCAAATGGTTGGATTCGATCAACCATGGAAGAGATTTGGTCAAGTTTGACTTGACTTGAGAGGAAGATAAAAGTCAAGTTTGACTTGACTTTATGCCACCTCATTGGTGAGTTGGCATTGATGTGGACCAATGATGTTACTCCACATCATCATGGGTGCCACCTCATGGAAGTTTCAAAGCCATTTTCTTTAATAGCTTCACATTAATTGCACTTAATGCAATTTTTGGGAGTTACACAACTTGAAAGTGGTCGGCCACTTTTGAATGGGAATCAAAAATTGATTTTCCTCATACAAGTGCATTATTCCTTCTTCTTCCTCTTGGAGCTCTCTTCCTCTCCCTCTCCTCCTCAACTTGCACCACACATAGGTGCTAGCACACCTCTTTGTGTGTTTTCCTCCACCTACGAGTCCGTGTGGATACTTCTAGAGGAGTATCTATCTTGATACTCTTGGCATCGTTTGGACGAGTGGGAACGCGAAGGGCTTCGCTTCAAAGGTATAACTCGTTTCATGTAGATCTAGGAGTAGATATAAGTAGGAACTCGTACTCGTAATTTTGTTTTGAAATCTTTTCTTCGCACGAGATCCGTTGGCTAGGGTAATTCGGGGTTTCCGCGACGCGAAAAAGTGGTTTTCGCGGCCCGAAAAACCCTACAGTGGTATCAGAGCCACGTGTGAAGCGAGTACGAGTTTAGATTCATATTTTTATGAAAAATATAAATCTGTAAACTTTCTGTAAATTCATGTTTTTTATAGTTTTAATGGGTATTTTTCTCGTAGAAGCGAAGCACAAGTGTTTCGGCACTTGTAGGCTTCGACTACCGAGAAGAATTTTCAAAACGGCAAAGTTTCGCCCCAAAATTTTTTGGGATAGTGGGCTAAGGTGCTCTTGGATCGCTTAGGAGCAACTCGCAATGGTTAGATCGTGGGTAGGGGTACTGCCCCTAACCCCGCAAGGGGATTTGCTCCGCGATTGCGCCCGAAATCGCTAATCGGGACCACCGGGAAAATTTACTCATAAAATCTGTAAAATTATGAAAAATTACAGAAAAATTTTGAAAAATATATAATTTTGAATTATATATTATTTTTGTGATAGTCATGGCCCAAAGACCCAATTCGATTGGACAATTGTGTTGTAATTCATAATACGGTCTGCGTGCCGTTATGTGATGTGCGTGCTTGTATTTTATTTTATTTTATTTTATTTTCGCGACCTGCACGTCGTGCCTTTCTCTTATATTCTGGTTGTAAATTAGATTTAGACTCGAATGTAACTCGAGTTTCAAAATTGTAATGTAATTTTGAAGCGGTGGAAGGTCCACACGAGACGGAGTTACGAGGAGGGCGCGAGCAACACAAGGTGGTCAAAGGAAGAAGCTTGAGAAGCTGTTGACCTTAGGTTGACCATCCGATCTTCTCATTGGCTTGAGAAGATCGTAGTAGGGCCATGACACAATCACAAAATAGTTTAATTAATTGCTTATATGTATGTGATGCATGCTAGTTAATTAAGTAATTAATTAGTGCCTAGCTATTAGATTTGATCTAAATCGTGCACATGATCCACCCTTCGATTAGATTAGATCTATCGAGTATATGATACGCATCATCGTTTAGATTAGATCTAAAACGCGTCAACTCGTAATGCCTACCATGCCGTGATACCTACCACTACCTCGATCGCATGCTGTTGCTGAATCTGCCAAAGCAGAGCAACACATACTATCTTGGTAGGGTACGGAGGGACAATCTTGGTCCCGCCTATCAACGCATGGGTGAATACAAACTCAATTAGATTGAGTATTCCTAGTTTACTCGGTTAGATCGAGTACAACTATAGGCATTCTTCCAATGGTTGGAAAGGTAGGACAAAATCACGTTTATATTAATTCTCGGGCGTATTAGCCAAAGCTAACTCGAGTTTTAATATAAATGAGGATTTTATCCTATAAACAAGAGTTGCAAAGAGATGTAATTGGTAATCGTTACCTACCGATCATACTAAGTCTTGGGCGTATTAGCCAAAGCTAACTCAAGGGTTAGTATGATGTGTGATCCTGTCCAAACCAGGAGTTAACGGACGCTGGGGATGTGGCGCTCTCTGCTGGATCCTCGAATGCTCCGGCGAACCTGCACAGAAGTCGGGCCGGGGAGATCCCGGCGACGACCCTCCGACGTTCAAGTCAGGCAAGGGAATAGGCGAAGAAGGTGGCTGCAGGATGAAGACTCGCGTACCTTCGGTTGAAGAAGTGGAGGCCTTATATAGACATCTCGAAGGAGCCTGGGCACATCAATCAAAGCAATCACCTGCTTTCGACCATGCCCAGGTGTGGGCCTGTCAGAAGGGCATCCATAAGACCATACTGTTGATACAATCACCTGCTCTCGACCATGCCTAGGTGTGGGCCTGTCAGAAGGGCATCCATAAGGCCATACCACTACTGTATCAACCTTTCCGTGACGTGATGGTGGGGCCTTTAATAGTGCCATCTTGCGTACAGTCTAATCATCATGCCTTTGCTGGCATACCATATCCCGAGCCGAGCGAATAGGCCGCTCGGCTAACCACTGTTCCCTTGCCACGATTCCGGCCGAGCGGACACCTCCGTTCGGCCATTCTGTTCTCGGCCGAGCGGACACCTCCGCTCGGCCACTCGGCTCCGGTTCTCCTTTGGCGTCAGAAACCCAAACCTTTGGCTGGGTAATCTCGGGTTCCGCTCGGACGGGACCCCATCTGTGGGTCCCCCATTCTTACCGCAGGATCACTTGCCTCCCCTTTAAGTCTAGTCGAAGGAGGCAGTGAGTCCGACTGACTGGACTATGTGTCCGAGCGGGCGGTCGTCGCCTTATCGATGCTGCTGACATCCCGTGAGCCGTTCGGCCCTCATGCCAAATTTAGCCGCTCGGCTCTTCGCTTTATATGCCTTGGCGCCCAACGTGGCTGTTTGCTTGTCTAAATCCTCTTGAAAATCGCGCCAATCTTTTTCATTAAGCCGAAGCATGCACGGTATGGGCGCATTAATTGTGCTCGGTGACAGAGCGCCACGTGGCTCGTCTCTATTGGCGGTGACGTTCCGTACGATGGGACGCCCTTTGTTTTCAAATGAACGGCTAGATGATGAGCTCGTCTCTTGTGCCCTACATTCGACGGTGGAGGCGGATCGACTTCGGCCGTATAAAGCCTCAGTCCTCCTCTGCCGCACCTTTGCTCGTGCTTTGTCCTTCTAACTCTTCTACTGCTACGGCCTCCGGCGATCCAGTTCCTGTTTCTAGGCGGCTACCATCTCACTGGTGATCTCTTCCGCCCGTCTCCTTCTCAGTGAGCCTTCTTTCTTCGCTTACTAGGTCTTCCTTACTCATTTTGCCTCTCTTTCGTTCCCATTCCTCCGATTTCTTGCTGTCCTTTTGTCTCTTCGAGATGGCGAGCTCTTCCGAACCCGCTGCCCAGGCTCACGATCCGTGGTATATGAGTATGGAGAGTAGGTTCGATGAGGAGCGTGCCCGGCGCGTTGTTAGGACCTACGGGATCCCTGACGACCATGAAATAGTTGTAGCCGGCCCGACCGATCGGCCTCATAACCCTCCGATCGGTACCATTTGTTTTTTTCTAGACCAATTCCAGGGCGACCTTAGATTTCCTACCCATCCATTTATTTTGGAAGTTTGTAATTATTTTCGCATCCCGCTCGGCCAACTTGTGCCGAATTCCTTTAGGTTGCTGAGCGGGATGGTCGTTCTCTTTAGGCTGCACAGTATCCCACTTGACCCCAAAATATTCCACTACTTCTTCTATCCCAAACAATCCGAGTTGGGTACTTTTATTTTCCAAAGTAGAATAGGCTTTAAATTTTTTGAGAACATGCCGACCTCCAACAAACCTTGGAAGGAATTCTTCTTCTATATCGACTTCCCGGATTCGACAGCAAATTCGGCGAATAGCCGACGACAGTTATGCGGAGCTCGGCAAATTCGAGCAAATCCCTACCTTCATGCAAGAAATTGCTTGTCGGTCAGTGTACAAGATCGACCGTTGCTTCTCATGGGGTGTTGTATATTTTGGATTATCTCCGTTCGCTAATCTCCCCTCCGCATGGGTAAGGATTCTTACTCCCTTCGCCTTTTTGTCTAAGCTGATTTTAATTTCTTCCTGCGATTGAAGTCATGTGGCGCTCAAGGCTACCGATCATCTGAAATGGGCCGTGGAGTTGGCGCTACAAAAAGAACTTCCAGGAAGGGTCTTATCTGCCCGCCGCGAGATGTAGGAGAGGCGCGGTCAGCCTGAAACGACAAGTTACCCAATCCGCTTCAACAGGTTGAGGCGGATCCTATTCCTCGCTCTGGGGTTGGGAGTCCCAGGCCGGGATTCCTGCTGGAAGTTCGGCGTCGAAGACCGACCTTAGCCCAAGAGGGTGAACCACGCAGTGCCCGATCGAGGTCTCTTCGCCGGATCGCGCCGTCGCGAGATCGGGACCCCGTGGCGCCATTTGACCCTCTGGCTCTCCTCCACGGACTCGTCGTCGCTCACGACGGTTGGGCTGGCATCAACCATAGGGGAGTCCTCGGGCCGTGGCGGCGCGTGAGGAATTGCCGCCACCCGACCATCAAGACTACCCTTGATTCCCATCGGAGGAATATTTATTGTCTGGGGTACCCGTTCATGAAATAACCAGCGGGTCCACTGCCAAACTTTTCGAGGGCCTGATGGGTGGCCCTCATGACGCCTAGCGGCTTGGCGATAACCACATGCGCGAGCCACTCGGTAAGTTCATTTTTCTTCCCGTGTCATGCTACTGTTCGGTTCCTGTTTTTTTTTGTTCCTTTACAGCGTTGGGTCGAGCAATTCGCCACTAGCCATCGACTAGCCGAGCGGGAGGATCTCATGGAAAAACTCCGAGTCTCGGGGGGTCCATCGCCGAGCGGGAGAAACAAACCCTTGAGGTCGAACAGAAGAAGGCCGCCGACCTAGCTACAGAGGTGGCTCGACTTGAAGGCCTGGTGAAGAAGCGCGACGAAGACATGAAGTGCGCCAGTAGCTGGAAGAAGCGGGCTATCGCTGATATGGACAAGATGAAAGTTGAAGTCCGAGCCCTAGACCAGCGATCTAAGGAGCTGGAAGCCTAAATAACTGCCGAACGGGATGAGCGCTCAGCTGAACGCACTAAAGCGGAGGTGGACCAGAAAGTTCTCCAAGACTCGCTAATTGCCTCCCGGGCGGCGCTCAGAAAATATAAGGAGGGAGAGCCGAGTCGCCTAGCAGCAGCGTGCCAAGAATACCTCTGCTCGGAGCGGTTCGGCGCAAAATTCGGTGGCAACGTCTCCTCAACTTTCGCCGAGGCGGTCAAGGTCACCATGGCGTACTTGAAGAAGGGGGGGCACCTTCCTGCTGACCTGACCATTCCCTCTTCGGATCTGGCGGCTATGATTGACGATATCCCGGACGCTTTCTTCAACTTCGAAGACCCCGAGTGAAGAGTGTTCCTCGTCTATATCTTGTTTTTGCGTTTCTTACGCCCAGCGCAACTTTTTATACTTGCCGTTCGGCATGCTTTCCCTTTAATGCAATTATGTCTTTGCTTGCATCTTCCTGATCATTATCCATAATATTCTTCTGTTTGCTTAACGTTTATGCTTAGAGTTAGTCATGCTCTAAGTGTTCTCCGTCACGCGGCCGATCAGTTTAACCCATTAAGCAAAGTCCGAGCGGGAGGGCCTACTCGCTCTACACGTATCTAGCCTGTGTGAAGTCAACGAACGCCAAGTATCGAAGGACCAACGCCGGGCGCCTAAATGTTTTAATACTTGTGGTTTCGCGGTTTCTTATTCTCGATATTCGTTCGTCCACCGGGTATTTATAGTCGCGGACCGACTCTCGATTTTTGATGGTGCTCGTCGATTTTCCGCTCGGTTTCTATAGACGCGGCTCGTCTCGATTTTGCAGCAGACTCGTCGGCGGATATTTATAGCGGCGACGGTCTCGATCTTCGGCGGGACCTCGTCGGCCTTCCTTCGGACGTTTATAGACGCCGCTTCTCTCTCGATATTTAACGTCGGAGCTCGGCAGTGCGGATATTATAGCCGGTCGGTAGCGCTCGATCTTTACGCGGGACTCGTCGGCCTTCCTTCGACGTTTATAGCACGGCTCGTCTCGATATTTAACGTCGGGCTCGGCGGCGCGCGGATATTTATAGCCGGTCGGCGCAGGCTCTCGATCTTTAACGAGACTCGTCGGCCTTCCGCTTCGGACGTTTATAGACGCGGCTCGTCTCGATATTTAGCGTCGGAGCTCGGCAGGCGGATATTTATAGCGGTCGGCGCGGCTCTCGATCTTCTGCACGACTACGTCGGCCTTCCGCTTCGGATGTTTATAGGCCGCTCGTCTCGATATTTAACGTCGGAGCTCGGCAGCGCGGCTCAAGATAGTCGGCCAGTTCGATCTCAAGGAATTTCCGGAGTTGTCGCCCTACAGGCTCCGGATCGTGCAAGCGCCGCTCGTGCCGCCGAGCCAGCTGCCGAGTGAATACGCGTCATTCGACATCAATATTGCCCCGCTTGAGGTCGGCAATCCGTATTGCGAAGCAAAGAGTGCGTTGAAGCACCTTGAGGCGGCGCTGGCGGGGGTTCCGACTATAGCTAGCGCGACAGAACCGTTCCGGAGAGCGGTAAAGGACGGTGTCACCGGGCTCCGAGCGGTTTATCGTCGTCTCTCGATATTTAACACCGGGCTCGATTGCGCGGATATTTATAGCGGTCGGGCGGCTCTCGATCTTCGACCGGACTCGTCGGCCTTCCCTTCGGACGTTTATAGACGCTCGTCTCTCGATATTTAACGCCGAGCTCGCGCGCGGATATTTATAGCCGGTCGGTGCGGCTCTCGATCTTTAACGACGGGACTCGTCGGCCTTTCAAGGCTAACTCCTTACCAGGTCGAGCGACCTTGGCCTTCATATCATATCCCGCGCTAGAACAATATTTATGCCCGGCCGAACAGCACGGATCATTCGCTTACGAGTTTAAATATATAACCCTCCAGGCCGATCGGCTCGGGGGCCTTCGTTCTCGAGCTCCTAGCTCGGATATAAACCTCCCGGCCGATCGGCTCGGGGTCTTCACGCAGTAAGCCGTTTGGCAGGGAATGCTCAATGCGCTTTCATCTTTTTGCTTCCTGTATTACAAGTACATAGGCGACTAGCATATACACCAGAATAAATTACAATTGTGCACCTTTCATCCAGCTCGATAGGGCTGGAGATGATTTGCACTCCACGGTCGATCCAGCTGCCGCCCGTCCTCATCCTCCAAGTAGTAAGCGCCCGAGCGGAGTTTTTCAATAACCTTGAAGGGACCTGCCCAAGGAGCTTCCAGCTTGCCGACGTCGCCGACAGGCTTGACTTTCTTCCAGACGAGATCGCCGACCTGGAATGATCTGAGGATTACTCGGCGGTTGTAGTTCTGCTTCATGCGCTGCCGGTATGCCATCAATCGCACGGACGCCCTAGCTCGCTCCTCTTCGACCAAATCCAGCTCCATGTTCCTCCACTCGGCGTTCCCCTCATCATAGCTCTGGATCCAGACGGACTCAATGCCGACTTCAACCGGAATGACTGCCTCACCGCCATACACCAAATGGAACGGTGTGGCGCCCGTCCCTTCCTTCGGCGTCGTTCGGATGGCCCATAAGACGCCCGGCACTTCATCCGGCCAACTCCCTCCTAAATGGTCGAGCCGAGCGCGCAGAATACGAAGAATTTCCCGATTGGCTACTTCGGCTTGACCATTGCTCTGGGGATAGGCCACGGACGTGAAATGTTGCTCGATGCCGTAACTTTTGCACCAGTTCTCTAGCACCTTGCCTGTGAATTGCCGCCCATTGTCGGAAACCAATCGGCGAGGGATGCCGAACCGACAGATGATGTGTTGCCAGATGAATTTTTTGACCATCTGCTCGGTGATCTTCGCCAGCGGTTCGGCTTCCACCCACTTGGAAAAATAGTCGACGACCACTAGCAAAAATTTCCTCTGCCCGGTCGCCATCGGAAATGGACCGACAATATCCATTCCCCATTGATCGAACGGGCATGAAATGGTGGATGCCTTCATTTCTTCGGCCGGTCGGTGGGAGACGTTGTGATATTTCTGGCACGAAAGGCATGTAGATACTGTCCGAGCGGCGTCTGCTTGCAAAGTTGGCCAAAAATACCCGGCCAGGAGGATCTTCTTGGCTAACGAGCGTCCGCCCGGATGCCCCCCGCATGATCCTTGATGCACTTCCTGGAGGATGTAAACCGAGTCCTCTGAGCTCACGCATTTCAACAACGGGCGCGAGAAAGCTTTCTTGTAAAGCTGATCGCCGATGAGTGTGAATCGACCGGCCCTCCTTCTTAGCAACCGGGCTTCATACGCATTGGATGGTGCGACGCCCGAGCGGAGGAATTCTATGATGGGTGTCCGCCAATCGCTTGGAAATGTAAGGCCCTCCATTCGGTCGACGTGCGCTACCAGCAGTACTTTTTCAATTGGTTGCTGAATGGCGACCGGCGTTATAGAACTTGCTAGTTTGGCCAACTCATCGGCGGCCTGGTTCTCCGTTCGGGGGATCTTCTGAATAAGAACCTCTCGGAAAGTAGCTTTGAGTTTTTCAAAGGCCTCAGCGTAGAGTTTAAGCCGAATGCTGTTGATTTCAAAGGTGCCAGAAAGTTGCTGAGCGGCCAACTGTGAATCCGAATAAAGTGTCACCCGCCCGGCTCCCACATGTCGTGCTGCCTGCAATCCGGCTATGAGGGCCTCATACTCTGCTTCATTGTTGGTAGCTTTGTAATCCATCCGGACGGATAAGTGCATTTTTTCTTCTTGAGGTGAGAGCAGCAATATTCCAATCTCACTTCCGAGCCGAGTGGAAGACCCATCCACATATATTCTCCACATAGCTTCCGGCTCAGGTCTTTGCACTTCGGTCACAAAATCAGCCAAGGATTGCGCTTTGATCGCCGAGCGGGGCTGGTATTGGATGTCAAATTCACTTAGTTCTGTCGTCCACTTGATGAGTCGTCCAGACGCTTCTGGATTCAACAGTACTCTTCCTAGTGGACTGTTCGTCCGGACAATGATGGTGTGAGCCAAGAAATATGGTCGAAGGCGCCGAGCGGCTAGAACCAAAGCAAAGGCCAACTTCTCGAGCCCAGTGTAACGAGATTCGACATCTTTTAAAATGTGGCTCAGAAAATACACCGGCTGCTCCTCGCCGCTGGACCTTACAAGTGCCGAGCCTACAACATGCTCGGTTGAAGACAGATAAATATAAAGTGACTCACCCCCGATCGGCTTGGCTAGTATAGGCAGAGAATTAAGATATGTCTTCAATTCTTCGAATGCTCGATCGCATTCCTCGTCCCAGTGAAATTTAGTTGCCTTGCGCAAAATTTTGAAGAAAGGGAGGCTTCGGTCGGCAGTTTTGGAGATGAATCGGGACAATGCGGTTATCCGACCGGTCAAACGCTGCACTTCCCTTGTATTTCTTGGAGGCGGCATGTCTTGTAGAGCTTTCACCTTGCTGGGATTAGCTTCAATTCCCTGCTCGGTCACTATATACCCCAAGAAACGCCCTCCTCTTGCTCCGAACAGGCATTTCTGGGGATTTAGCTTGACTCCATATTTGCGTAGCGTTCGGAAGGTTTCTTCCATGTCCTTGAAGAGATCGGCCGCTCGGACTGATTTGATAAGAATGTCGTCCACATAGACTTCCAGATTCCGCCCGATCTGCTCCCTGAACACTTTGTTCATCAAGCGTTGATAGGTGGCCCCGGCATTCTTCAATCCGAACGGCATCACATTATAGCAATAAGTGCCGTCGGCCGTCACGAAGCTGACTTTTTCTTGATCTTCACAGGCGAGCGGCACTTGATGATAGCCTTGGTAGGTGTCGAGCATACAAATTAATTCGCAGCCGGCCGTAGAGTCCACCAGCTAATCTATCCGGGGCAGAGGATAAAAGTCCTTGGGGCATGCTTTGTTCAAGTCCCGAAAATCAATGCAGACTCTCCACTTGCCGCCCGGCTTAGAGACTAATACTACGTTAGCCAGCCAGCTCGGGAATTGCACCTCGCGTATATGGCCGGCCTCTAGAAGTTTCTCTACTTCCGTCCGGATGATGGCATTCTGCTCGGCACTGAAATCCCTTTTTCTCTGCTTCACTGGCCGAGCGTCCGGTCGGATATGCAACTCATGCTGCGCTATGCTCGGCGAAATTCCGGGCAACTCATGTGTCGACCAGACGAAGACATCATGATTTCGCCGGAAGCATTGGATCAGCTCCTCCTTCTGCTTCTCCTCCAGATCAGAGGCGATAAAAGTCGTGGCCTCCGATCGGGTCGGATGAATCTGCACTTTCTCTTTTTCTTCATAAATTAAAGAGGGTGGCTTCTCAGTGATGGCATTTACCTCGATTCGAGGCGCCTTCCGAGCGGAGTTGGATTCTGCTCGGACCATCTCGATGTAGCATCGCCGAGCTGCTAGCTGATCTCCCCGTACTCCTCCCACTTTATCCTCCACGGGTAACTTGATCTTCTGGTGGAAGGTTGAGACGACCGCTCGGAATTCGCTGAGCGTCGGTCGTCCCAAAATGATGTTGTAGGACGAGGGAGAGTCGACCACCACGAAGTTTATTGTCCTGGTCCTCCTGAGCGGCTCCTCTCCCAGTGAGGTAGCCAGTCGGATCTGTCCGACCGGCTGAACTTCGTTACCCGTAAACCCGTAGAGCGGGGTTGTCATGGGCAGCAGCTCGGCTCGATCAATTTGCAACTGATCAAACGCCTTTTTGAATATGATGTTGACCGAACTCCCTGTGTCAACAAATATGCGGTAAATAGTGTAATTTGCTATTACCGCTTTAATGAGCAGAGCGTCGTCATGGGGCACTTTAACTCCTTCTAAGTCCCCGGGCCCGAAAGTGATTTCCGGTCTACTTGCCCGCTCTTGGCTGCAACCGACTGCGTGGATCTGGAGCTGCCGGACGCCCGCCTTTCTGCCTCGGTTGGAGTCTCCTCCTGTCGGCCCACCAGCAATAACGTTGATCTCGCCCCGGGAAGTATTGCTCCTATTTTCCTCTTCCCGAGTAGACGGTCGGGACCGTTCTCTGGACGCTCGGCGATTCTCCTGTCTTGGAGATCGGTGCCGATCGGGCGTCTGTTGATGTCGCCTCTCGGTGCGGGTCCGGTCGGCTTCATGGGTCCTTTGTCTCCTGTCGATGGAAGGAGACCGTCGTTCGGCATTCCTGGGAACAGGATTAGCCACGAAGGGAAGACTTCGACAATCCTTCGTGTTGTGCGTATCCGTCCGGTGGAAGGAGCAGAACATAGGGGTCCATCTCTTCTTTGGCTTGGGTCGAGCGGCGGATACCTCTTGTACGTGTGATCTGGCGTGGGGGGATCGGATTGCTTCGGCCCTCGGTCCTCTGGGCGGCTGATGAGCGGCGTGACGCTTCCGCTCGGTAGGTGCAGCCCGTCCGATTGGAGTTTCCTTCTTTCGGGCCGCTTGCGCTTCTTCCACGTTGATGTATTCGTTAGCCCGGTGTAGCATGTGATCGTAGTCCCGGGGCGGCTTTCGGATGAGCGATCGGAAGAACTCACCATCTAGGAGGCCTTGCGTGAAGGCATTCATCATTGTCTCCGATGTGGCTGTTGGAATATCCATCGCCACTTTGTTGAATCGCTGGATGTAAGCTCTGAGCGGCTCTCTTGTCTCTTGTTTAATGGCGAACAGGCTAACGCTAGTTTTTTGATAGCGCCGACTGCTTGCAAAATGATGGAGGAAGGCCGTTCGGAAATCCTTGAAACTTGTGATGGATCCGTCCGGCAACCTCCGAAACCACCGTTGAGCCGACCCCGAGAGAGTGGTAAGAAAGACTCGGCATTTTACTCCATCGTGTATTGATGGAGCGTGGCCGTGTTATCAAACTTACTCAGATGATGGTCCGTTGTTCCATTGTACTCGCCAATCGTCGGAGGCACGTAGTGCTAGAGGGTCTTGTAGAATAGCCTCCGAATATTGGCGATTGATCCGCCGGAGATGAGTCGCTCGGGGCTTTCCCTCATCATCTTAGGCATTTCGTGCGAAGAAGATCCTCTATCTTTCGAGCTGATGCGGCTTGAGTGCGAAATAAGGCCGGTGGAATCGACGGTGGTGGAGGTGCCGCTCGGCCACCCGATGAGATGTTGCTTGTTGCTCGGTTTTGCTTCATTTTGCTCCACAAGTTTGGCGGCCCTTATCTCGACCAGAGCGTCGAGTTCTTCTGTCGAAAGCGTCACCGTGTGTTGTCGTCCAGCCTCGTCCATTGTTCCCGTTCGGATGCAGGTGCGTTCCCACAGACGGCGCCAATTTGATCCTGTCCGAACTAGGAGTCAACGGACGCTGGGGATGTGGCGCTCTCTGCTAGATCCTCGAATGCTCCGGCGAACCTGCACAGAAGTCGGGCCGGGGAGATCCCGGCGACGACCCTCCGACGTTCAAGTCAGGCAAGGGAATAGGCGAAGAAGGTGGCTGCAGGATGAAGACTCGCGTACCTTCGGTTGAAGAAGTGGTGGCCTTATATAGACATCTCGAAGGAGCCTGGGCACATCAATCGAAGCAATCACCTGCTTTCGACCATTCCCAGGTGTGGGCCTGTCAGAAGGGCATCCATAAGACCATACTGTTGATACAATCACCTGCTCTCGACCATGCCTAGGTGTGGGCCTGTCAGAAGGGCATCCATAAGGCCATACCACTATTGTATCAACCTTTCCGTGACGTGATGGTGGGGCCTTTAATAGTTCCATCTTGCGTACAGTCTAATCATCATGCCTTTGCTGACATACCATATCCCGAGCCGAGCGAATAGGCCGCTCGGCTAACCACTATTCCCTTGCCACGATTCCGGCCGAGCGGACACCTCCGTTCGGCCATTTTGTCCTCGGCCGAGCGGACACCTCCGCTCGGCCACTAGGCTCCGGTTCTCCTTTGGCGTCGGAAACCCAAACCTTTGGCTGGGTAATCTCGGGTTCCGCTCGGATGGGACCCCATCTGTGGGTCCCCCATTCTTACCACAGGATCAATGTGGATCTTGTCCCACATGAATTATAGAATTCAGTGGGAGCATCATTTAGTTAAAGGCCTAATTAAATGATTAAGAATATGATACTTATTTCTGTATTTATTTCTGTTGTAGAATTGCCATGACGTCGAACACGAACACTTCTCCCTGCGATCTATCCTCGAGAAGGACAAGCTCAACGGAGCAAACTTCCTGTACTGATATAGGAACCTGAGAATAGTTCTCACCCAAGAACGTAAACTGTACGTTCTGGAGCAGCCCATTCCGGAGGCTCCTCCTGCCAATGCCCCGCGAGCTGACAAAGATGCTTACAAGAAGCATCAAGATGACACATTAGATGTGTCCTGTCTAATGCTCGCGACCATGAACTCTAAGCTTCAGAAGCAACACGAGTTAATGGGCGCTTATGATATGGTTGAACATCTTCGTCAGCTGTATCAAGGACAAGCGAGGCATGAGAGATTTGAGATCTCAAGGGCACTGTTTCAGTGCAAGATGTCAGACGGGGCTCCCGTAGGCCCATATGTACTTAAAATGATTGGGTACATAGAGAACCTACAAAGGTTGGGGTTCCCTCTTGGCCAAGAGCTAGCTACTGACTTGATCTTGCAATCCTTGCCGGATAGCTATAGTCAAATCGTTCTAAACTACAATATGAACGAGATTGACAAGCCTCGCTTAGCATGTTAAGGCTGAGCTAAACCTTAAAGGCTAAGCCCCAACACGATGGTTGAAACATAAGGGCAAGGCAAGCAAAGGAAAGGAAAGTCCCAAGCCAAGGGCAAAGGCAAGGCACTGAAGCCCAAAGGAGGGGTCGCCAAGGATGCTACCTTGAGGAACCGTAAGGTATACTTGGAGGATCTTATGAAGAAGCGAAGTGAGACTTCCACTTCTGGTATATATGTTATAGAAGTCAATCTATCTATTTCTACATCATGGGTATTAGATATTGGATGTGCTTCTCACATTTGTCTTGATGTCGCAGAAATAGCGGGCATTGATAAAGGCGGGGTGGACCACGAGTAGGCAATGGAGCCGCGGTTGCTTGGGACTTACTTTCTATCTCGCCCTCTTGTACTAGAGTTAGTCGATTGTTGTTATGTGCATGCATTAACATTATATATATTTCTTGTTTGGACAAGAAAGGTTTCTCGTTACAATAAAGAACAAATGTTGTTCCGTTTTTAAACGATATGTTATATTGTAGTGCACCTCGATAAGCGGACTCTATATTCTAGACCTTGAGAGCCCTATCTATAACATAAATACCAAGAGGTTCAAGTTAAATGACATGAACCAAACCTACCTCTAGCACTGTCGCTTAGGTCATCCATAAGGATGGTATGCTGGACTCATTTGATTTGAATCATATGAGGTATGCGAGTCATGCCTACGAGGCAAGATGACCAAGACTCCCTTTAGTGGGCAGAGCGAGAGCAATGATTTGTTAGGCCTCATACATAGTGATGTATGTGGCCCTTTCAATGTTGCTGCGAGGCGGTTATAGGTACTTCATCATATTATCGATGATTTCAGTAGATATGGTTATGTGTACTTGATGACACATAAGTCGAATCCTTTGAAAGTTCAAAGAATTCAAGAATGAAGTACAGTGGCAAGAGTATTAAGATACTTGATCCGATCGAGGTGGAGAATACCTTAGCCATGAGTTCGTGACTATCTAGAGTGTGGGATTCTATCCCAACTCACTCCTCTGGAACACCACGGTGGAATGGTGTATCCGAAGGAGAAATCATACCCTATTAGATATGGTACGATCGATGATGAGTCACACGATCTTCCGACATACCTATGGGGCTATGCTCTAGACACGGCAGCTTTTATACTCAATCCAAGGCCGTGATAAAGACACCATATAGGATATGGAGAGGTGCCGGTGTCTTTCATGAGGATTTGGGGTTGTGAGGCTTATGTTCGATGCAAGTCTCGCATTAGGACCCAAATCGACAAGTGCTACTTTATTGGATATCCCAAGGAAACTAAGGATATTACTTCTACATTCCCATCGGCACAAGGTAGTTGTGGCAAAGGGGGTCTTTTTAGAAAGGGACTTTGTTTCTAGAAAGACTAGTGGGGGCGTTCGATCTTGAAGAAGTTCAAGATACGAATAGCATTGATGCCTCGATGGAAATTGAACTGGAACCACAAAGTATTGTGGATGATGTTCCACAAGGAGTTGAGGAACAACAACCGGTTCAAGTAGACATACCTCTTCGCAGGTCGTCGTCAGCTGAGAGATACTCATTTCTCTTGTCTGACCATGATGACATTATGCTCATAGAGGATGAGCCTACCACCTATCAGGAAGATGTGATGAGACCAGATTCCGAGAAATGGCTAGAAGCCATGAGATCCGAGATGGAATCCATGTACACCAACCAAGTATGGACTTTGGTTGATCCACCTAAAGGGGTAAAACCCATTGAGTGTAAGAAAGACTGACATGGATGGACTTATCTATAAGGGTCGCTTGGTAGCTAAAGGTTTTAAGCAGATTCATGGTATTGACTATGATGAAACCTTTTCTCCAGTAGCGATGTTTAAGTCCATTCGGATCATGCTTGCTATTGCAGCCTACCATGACTATGAGATATGGCAGATGGATGTCAAAACTGCGTTTCTGAATGGAAACCTGCTCGAGGATGTGTACATGACACAACCTGAGGGTTTTGTAGATCCACAGCATACTAGCAGAGTATACAAGCTGCATAGGTCCATTTATGGACTAAAGCAAGCTTCTCGGACCTGGAATCTTCGATTCGATGATATAATCAAATAGTTTGGTTTCATCAAGAACGAAGATGAGCCTTGTATCTACAAGAAGGTTGTAGGGGACATAGTTGTCTTCCTCATATTGTATGTGGATGACATACTACTCATTGGGAAGGACATCCCTATGCTTCAGTCTGTCAAGACTTGGCTAGGGAGTTGCTTCTCAATGAAGGACTTAGGTGAGGCATCCCGCATTCTAGGGATACAGATCTATAGAGATAGATCTAAGAGATTGCTTGGCCTAAGTCAGAGTACATACATTGACAAGGTACTCCTTCGGTTTGCCATGCAGAACTCCAAGAAGGGATTTCTGCTGATGTCACATGGCGTGAGTCTTTCGAAGACTCAAGGTCCCTCTTCTAGAGAGGAAAAAGACCGCATGGATCATATCCCTTATGCCTCAGCCATAGGATCGATCATGTACGCCATGCTATGTACTCGACCTGATGTCTCGTATGCTTTGAGCATGACGAGCAGATACCGTGAAAGTCACTGGATAGCGGTCAAGAGTATTCTTAAGTACTTAAGAAGGACTAAAGAATATTTCTTGATATATGGAGGCGATGATGAGCTAGCTGTAAAGGGTTACAGTGATGCTAGCTTCCAGACCGACCAGGATAACTATAGATCGCAGTCGGGGTTCGTATTTTGCATTAATGGTGGTGTTGTTAGCTGGAAGAGTTCGAAGCAGGATACAGAACTTAAATGACATTCTTTGAGGAGAAGGTGTAACACCCACGAATTTCTTAAGCTCAGTATGTGAAGATTTTCTCTTAAAATAAAAGAAGACAAGATGGAACCAAAAATATATATATAAAAAAAAAAGAGAATTGGTCAAGGATTGAACCTTTAACCTTCTTAAGCTAAGGATTTTGGAATTACCATTAGACCATCATGAGTTATTGTTGAATAGAGAATGGATATTGTAGATATAGATAAAACCATGATTAAGAGAAGGAAGCAAGAAACATCAAGTAACTTTCTTCCTCCCTCTCTTGATTAAGAAGCAAGACAAGTTGTCTTTTCCTTCCTCACTCTTTCCCATTTTCGTGAAGATCCAAGAGGGAAGGAGAGGAGAGGGAGTAAGAGGATGAATGAAGACATTTCTTCATCATTAAGAGAATAAAAGATGAGTTAAGAAGAGGGGAAAGCAAAGTCTCTTTTTGCTTCTTACTTCCACCTAGCATAAGAGGAAAAACCAAGAAGGGATTTCATTTTTTCTTCCCTCCCCTCACCATTGCCGTGACCTAGAGCATCCTCTCTTCTTTTCCGAAAATCCAACTAAGGTTTTCTACCTAAGAAAACCAAACCAACAAGAAGGAACCCTCAAGATCTACCTCTCACAAGCAAGAGAAGCACAAAGGAGCACTAGGAGGAGAAGCTCTCTTCTTTCTCTTAAAAATGGGTATCTTCTCTTAGGAAAAGACCAAGCAAGAGGAGGTGAGTATCCCCTCACTTGTGGTACAAGTTGTTATATGGTTTTTATTCGAGTTTAGATGAATTTACAACCTAGAGTTTCCTTTAGAAATTTCGGTCATGATACTTGTAAAGTTTATGGAAGCTTAAAATCAAAACCAATATGTTTAAGTTTTTCCTCATGATATGCTATGAATATGACCTTGATATTTCATGCTTGTACAAGGCTTGGAGTTAGGTAATACCCTACCTTAGGGTTCGGCCATAAAGAGGCTTAAAAACCTAGGGAAGCTCAATTTAAAAACTAACATGCCTATGATCTCTTCTATGATGATATATGAATATTTTCCTTGATGTTTATACTTGTATGTTGCTTAGAACTAGTAGGACCCTACCTTAAGGTTTCGGCCATGAAGGGATTTAATACCTTAAGGAGGCTCAACCTCAAATCTAGCTTGCTTATGTTTTACCTTATGAAAAGATATGAGAATACCATAATGCACTTAAGATTTCATGTTGCTTAGGGTTAGGTTTCACATGATAAACTTTCGGCCAACATAAAATGTAAGGCTTAGGCAAGCCTAAACTCAACCCTAACATGTTTATGTTCCTCCCCATGATATGCTATGACATTCATAAGGTACTCACATGCTTGTAAATTCTAGAAGAAGTATCAAGTATAAAGTTTTCCATAATATGTTGTGAATGTTCTCTTAATGTTTTATACTTGTATGTTGCTTAGAACTAGTAGGATCTTACCTTAAGGTTTCGGCCATTAAGGGATTAAATACCTTAAGGAGGCTCAACCTCAAATCTAGCTTGTTTATGTTTTACCCTATGAAAAGATATGAAGATAACATAATGCACTTGAGATTTCATGTTGCTTAAGGTTAGTTTTTTTTCCATGATGAACTTTCGGCCAACATGAAATGTAGGGCTTAGGCAAGCCTAAATTCAACCCTAACATGTTTATGTTTTTCTCTATGATATGCTATGAAATTTATAGGGTACTCTTGTGCTTAGAACTTATGCTTTTGTAGCATTCGGCCACTTACACTTGGTGAACTTAGGAAGCTTGAACTTTAACCTAATATGCTCATGTGAATGCCTATGATAAATGCATGGAAATTGATTAGGATTCACATGTTTACATGCTATTTGTAACCAAGTTTTGGACCTTGTATATTTCGGCCAAGATGGATTTTAAAACCTAGGAAGCATAGAACCTAGATCAAATATGCTTATGATGTTCCTTATGATAAATGTTATAGGAATGAATGTGGGTTCATATGCTTGTATGATTTCATGTAACCTAAATGAGCCTATGCATGTTTCGGCCACCCTTAGTGGGTTGTGGATTTAGACTAAATTGTGACCCAATATGTACTTTCCTTGCCATGATATGAATTAGAAGAAGTTAACTTGTGATCCATGCATGATTATGTTTTCTTTTTCATTCCATGATGTATTATATTGCTCGTTTAAATATGCTTATGAACTATGCATGAGAATGATATCTAAAATGGCTATGTGCCCAAAATATGATGGCTATGTGCCCAAGACAAATATGATGGCTATGTGCCCAAGACAAGTATGATGGCTATGTGCCCAAGTATGCATGGCTATGTGCCCATTTATGCATACCTTATGAATGACATGAACATGATATGCTATGAATGACATGAACGAAATATGATATGAATGACATGAACATGATATGCTATGAATGACATGAATATGATATGCTATGAATGATATGAACATGATATGCTATGAATAACATGAATAAGATATGCTATGAATGACATGAATATGTTATGAAATGATAGAGATATGATATGACATGTATTTTACTTTAAATGGCTTGTACCAAAAGGGTGGGCTCCTTATGCCCCCCTAGGTCGAATTACGGGCCTAGTAAAGGGTGGGCTCCTTACTTGCCCCTAGGCCGAGCTACGGGCCTAGTTTCCTAGTAGGTTCAAGACTAGCTACCTTGGGTCTACTTAGGATGCGCGCATTATGTATGTATGTGGTACTAAGCCGGGCCCCTTCATGTTGAGATTATTTTCAAGTACTATATGATATTGTTTTAAGACATCTCACCCATGACATAAACCATGTTTTGAAAGACATATTGCACATGACATTACCCATGTTTTAAAGGACATCTTGCAATCCATGCTTACGAAATGATGTGAAAGGATGCTTACTGTTATGCTATGATATGATGTCTTGATGTTATGAAAAGAAATGTCATGATGTTTTCACTTATGCTATGATGTACACTTATGTTATAATATGATCTATACCATGATATAATGATTTCCCATGTTATGATATGACCAATGCTATGATATGATGATTTCTTATGTTATGACATGATTTATGCTATGATATGATGTTACTTATGCCATGATATGATGATTACTTATGTTATGACATGATTTATGCTACGATATGATGTTACTTATACCATGATATGATGATTACTTATGTTATGATATGAGTTATGCTATGATATGATGTTACTTATACCATGATAAGATTTATGACATGATATGATATGTTTTAATTACATGATATGAGTGTCATCTATTCCATGATGTATGATATGATGATTTTAAATGATATATTGGTATTTGTGAGTAGGAAAGGATCTCACTAAGCCTTGAGTGCTTACAGATACTTTTCCTTGTACCACAGATAAAGGTAAAGGATGGATAAACTAGAGGAGCAGGAGGAAGGGGCAAGAGATGTGTGATGGTGACTTGGCTAAAGAAATAAAATGACCTGCTGAAGTGAACTTAGAATAATATGTTATGTTATGTGATGTCTTTTATGATTCCCTATGCATGTGTTAGAAATGAATACTATGACTATTTAAGTTAAACCATGTATTTCATACTCATATGCTTAGTACGTTATTCTATGCTTAGTATGATTCTAGGCAAACATAGATATGCTTCCGCTGTATGTATGTATGAATGTTTAAGTTTACTAAGTCTAAGGATAAGAAAGTAACCCCGCCCTCACTAGGCAAGAGTGTAGTAAAGGGGCGGGCGTTACAAAAGGAGGCAGTTTGGATCCGCAAGTTCATCACTGAACTTGGGGTGGTTCCTAGCATTGCTGACCCCATTGAGCTCTATTGTGACAACAATGGAGCTATAGCACAGGCGAAGGAACCTCGCTCACACTAGCGGACCAAACACATACTACGGTGCTTCCATCCCATTCGAGAGATCATCGAGAGAGGAGATGTGAAGATTTGCAGAGTACCTACAGAGGCTAACATCGCAGATCCCTTGACCAAGGCTTTGTCACAGAGGAAGCATGATGGTCACACTAGGTCATTTGGGCTTAGAGCCTACACTGATTGGCACTAGTGCTAGTGGGAGATTGTTAGTTAGAGCCCTAGAGCCAATCATTTGATGATTGTATTATGAACTTATTGTATCATATTTTTATATTAATAAAGGCATTTGTTTGGTTATTATACTTACTTGTATTGGTGCCAAATAAACTAAGTATAATAACGTCCTTGAGTAGAAGGTGTTGGTGCAATCGACCTAGGTTTTGATGTGTGTGTCAAAGAGTTTAAGTTAGGCTTTCATATGTATTTGATATGTGTTTGAGTCTTGCAGGACTTTGTGGAACACATGTGAACTTGGTGCGGCCAAGTGTGGGAAGCTCATCCAAGGGCTCGGATCGTTGAGTCGGTGAAGGATGGTGTGGAAGACATCCGAGGGACCGCGCGGACGAGGAGCAATGGAGTGGAGCCGAAGGAAGTGGACTTCAAGGCAGCGTGAAGGATGGCACGGAGAGGAGCCGCGGGCTCGGGTGCATCTGAGGGACGAAGGCCGAGGAAGAGGACTTCAAAGGCGACTCCGGAAAGGATGAGAGGAGTGAATGTACTGGGATCAGTCGACTGGTAATGGGACCAGTCCATTCTGCGCTTGTCGCCTACGGGGACCAGTCGACTGGTCCTAAGACCAGTCGACTGGTACATGACCGTTGGCAGAAAACGGGCTCTAAAGAGAGCCGTTGGTGTTGCCTAACGGCTAGCACCAGTCGACTGGTGCATGGACCAGTCGACTGGTGTCAGGGTTTGAGTTGATTGATGATCAACTCTTTCCTCTTATTTAAGGGGAGCTTTGGGGCATTGAAGGGGTTACTGATACTCATTGTAAACCTTCTGAATCTTGCCCAAAGCTTCCAAGCCAACTCTCTTCCTTCTAGCCCTAAGTTTCATCTTGTAAAGAGGAAGAGAACTTTGTGAGAGGTTTGCTCCACCGAGAAGGAGAAGCTTTAGCCGGAGATTGCCGGGGACTGATCCACCAAAGGATCAAGGGCTCGTCCACCTCAAGGACACGTCGTGGAGTAGGAGCAAGCAATCTCCGAACCACGTTACATCGAGCGTGTTAGCGTTTGTATTCTCGTTTGTGTTTCATTGTTTTAGTTTCTATATTTCCGCTTGCGCAAACTAACGTATTGTAGAGAAGAAATCGATTTGGGGGTGGCCTAGCTATCCAACCCCCCTTCAAGCCGGCCACCGATCCTCCAACAATTGGTATCAGAGCCAGGTTGCTCTTCAACAGACTAATCGCCAAGAAGAACAACATCATCAAATGGCCGGCTCAAACATTCATCCACCCAAATTCGAAGGAGACTTCTCTTGGTGGAAGAGGAGAATGGAGGTATTCTTTAATACCGATTTTGACATTATGCTAATCATGAGGAGTGGTTTTGAAGAGCCCAAGGATGAACACAATGAGACAATCGACATAACAAGATGGACCAAAAGGCAAAAAGAAGAGCATCTAGCAAATGCCAAGGCAATCCATCATCTACATAATGTTCTTCCCCAACAAGAAATAACAAGGGTTGGAAGCTACTCAAGCGCCAAGGAATTATGGGAAAAGCTAGTGGAGCTTCACGAAGGGACATCGGAAGCAAAATTGGCAAGAAGAGACCTCCTTCGAACTCAACTCAACAATATCAAGCTTGAGAAAGGAGAAAAGGTATCAACTTTACATTCTAGAATTAAAGAAATTATTAATGGACTAACAAGTGTAGGTGAGACACTCTCAAATCGAGACATGATGACAAAAGCCCTAAATGCTTTCCCAAGAACCACAACTTGGAGCTCCATTGTAGATTCATACTACATATCAAAGGACCTAGAGAAATCCTCTCTAGATGAACTCTTCTCAAGAATGGAGCTCCATGAAACAAGAGTTGAAGGATTAGATGAAGAAGCACATAGATCAAGAGGAGTAGCCCTTGTGGCAAACAAGGGAAAGGGAAAGAAGAAGAAATCTTCATCACCATCATCTTCCGACTCCGAAGAATCAAGTGCCTCAATGGATAGCGATCAAGAGGCATATATGGTAAGGAAGATGAGAAAGGCGTTTAAATCTTTTTCTTCTAACAAATCTCATGCTAGGAAAAGCTCGAGAAGTAAAAGTAGGACAAGGAAGATAATTTGCTACAATTGCCAAGGAGAAGGACACATAAGAGATGATTGTCCTCTCTTGAAAAAGAAGGAAGGGAAGAAGAAGAAGGAGAAGACAAAAGAAAAAGGGAAGAAGGCTCAAAACCTAAAAGCAACATGGGATGATCCTTCATCATCATCGGAGGAAGAAGAGCATCACATAGTCAATTTTGCGCTCATGGGGATTGATGATGTAGCCTCCACCTCATCCGAACAAGAAGAAGGAAGGAGCTCAAGTGAAGATGAAGAGGGGAGCTCAAGTGAAGGGGGAGGTCAATCATCGGATTCGGACTTCTCGGTAAGTGAGGTACATAATCTTCCTCCTCATATTTTAATTAAAATTATTTCAAGCACAAATGATGACTTGTTCAAGGTAAAAAGGAAAAACAAGTCTTTGAAACATGATATTAGAATGCTTGAAGAAAAATTAGAATCCATGTGCTCTAAGGAC
Source organism: Zingiber officinale (assembly GCF_018446385.1). Lineage (NCBI taxonomy): Eukaryota > Viridiplantae > Streptophyta > Magnoliopsida > Zingiberales > Zingiberaceae > Zingiber > Zingiber officinale. The sequence goes on from NC_055990.1 coordinate 78,913,554, forward strand.
TACAATAAGCATGTTTTTTCTTCCTCAAGTTCAAATGTATCATGTTTAGAAGAAGAAAATAGGGAATTAAGGGAAAAGATAGAATACCTTACAAATGCCCTTAGGAAATTTGAAATTGGCTCTAAAACCCTAAATATGATCATTGGGAGCCAAAGGGCAAGTTTTAAGAAAAATGGGATAGGATACAATGAACAAAATAATGAAAAGACCTATCATTGTCTACTTGCTAGGGGCAATCCAAGACAAAGACCATAGATAGGAAATGGATCCCCAAAGAGTACTTGGTCAACCCAATTAGAAAGAATTTCTATTGGGTGCCAAAATCAATCCTCAAGGGTTAGAGGATTCTATGACAAGTCAACCATGGAAGTCAATAATTCAAATTTTTTCTATATGGTTGACTTGAGACCTTAAGGGGGAGGGCTTAGCCTTGATAGAGATTTATGATCAAGAGGGCTAAGTAGAGGTTACCTTTATCTCACAATGATTATTTTCTAACCATGAATGTGAGATATTAGGATGATACAAATAATTCACTTATGCTTATGGCATTTTGATGAGTTATGAAGTGTATCAATGTTTAGTGATCATAGGCCAACTATGGGGAAAGCAAATGTTTAATTAATGGACATCTTGCCCATAGATCATAGTTGGACATTTCAAATGTTTTGAAAACAATTCTATGATTTATTTACTGTGGTTTAGCTATTTTGAAACATATGATTGCAAAACAAGGTTTCAAATTGATACAAACTTGATTGATTTTTTTTGTGTTTGAGTTTTTTTTTATCAAAACTTCAAAAATATGATGAATTTTCATGAAAACATATTTTTCCTTGTTAAAGAACATTATAAGAAATATGTGTTCAAAATTTCATGATTTTTCGAATTTTCTGGAATTTTTTATGGATTTCTGAAGTTGGCTGCCGTAGGCTGAAATTGATGTTCAGTTTGTTCCAGTCGACTGGTGCAGCTACCAGTCGACTGGTACCAGCCTTTCAGCATTCTGTTGGTTTTTAAAATCAAATTTTTGGTTCAAATTTAGTTGGAACTGATACCATAGTATGTGTACATGTCTGGTACAACATTTTTGATGGTGTCAAAGGGGGAGAATTGGGTAGGTTTAAGTTAGAAATCTACTTGTGTAAAAATCTTTGAAAATTAAGGTTGAGAGCATGTGTTAAGGGGGAGCTTGGGTTTTATGCTTCATGTTTACATATTGCTTCAAAATTTTCAAAGTTGTTATTTATGCCTAACTTAAACATATTGCCACACATCAAAAAGGGGGAGATTGTTGGTGCAATCGACCTAGGTTTTGATGTGTGTGTCAAAGAGTTTAAGTTAGGCTTTCATATGTATTTGATATGTGTTTGAGTCTTGCAGGACTTTGTGGAACACATGTGAACTTGGTGCGGCCAAGTGTGGGAAGCTCATCCAAGGGCTCGGATCGTTGAGTCGGTGAAGGATGATGTGGAAGACATCCGAGGGACCGCGCGGACGAGGAGCAATGGAGTGGAGCCGAAGGAAGTGGACTTCAAGGCAGCGTGAAGGATGGCACGGAGAGGAGCCGCGGGCTCGGGTGCATCTGAGGGACGAAGGCCGAGGAAGAGGACTTCAAAGGCGACTCCGGAAAGGATGAGAGGAGTGAATGTACTGGGATCAGTCGACTGGTAATGGGACCAGTCGACTGATCCAACTTCACAGAATGCACAGAAACATTCTGTGCTTTTCGACTAAGGGGACCAGTCGACTGGTCCTAAGACCAGTCGACTGGTACATGACCGTTGGCAGAAAACGGGCTCTAAAGAGAGCCGTTGGTGTTGCCTAACGGCTAGCACCAGTCGACTGGTGCATGGACCAGTCGACTGGTGTCAGGGTTTGAGTTGATTGATGATCAACTCTTTCCTCTTATTTAAGGGGAGCTTTGGGGCATTGAAGGGGTTACTGATACTCATTGTAAACCTTCTGAATCTTGCCCAAAGCTTCCAAGCCAACTCTCTTCCTTCTAGCCCTAAGTTTCATCTTGTAAAGAGGAAGAGAACTTTGTGAGAGGTTTGCTCCACCGAGAAGGAGAAGCTTTAGCCGGAGATTGCCGGGGACTGATCCACCAAAGGATCAAGGGCTCGTCCACCTCAAGGACACGTCGTGGAGTAGGAGCAAGCAATCTCCGAACCACGTTACATTGAGCGTGTTAGCGTTTGTATTCTCGTTTGTGTTTAATTGTTTTAGTTTCTATATTTCTGCTTGCGCAAACTAACGTATTGTAGAGAAGAAATCGATTTGGGGGTGGCCTAGCTATCCAACCCCCCTTCAAGCCGGCCACCGATCCTCCAACAGAAGGTTCTTACCTATATCAATCGATTGGTTGAATCGATAGTGAGATGATATAGGGAACACTACTCTTAATCATTCCTAGTCGAGTATTAACATTCAGGGACAATGTTAATGCAATAAGACTAGCATGTAGGTCAACTCTATGACTTGATCTCACAAGTCATGGATATAGAGATATCAAGTTGACACATGAGTATACATTAGAGAATGTATACTGAATGACCTGCCATGAGAAAGTATCATGGATCGTTATATAAGTGTCATATAGTTTCTCATGTGGCTATTAGTATGACTACTAGTCCTTAGACCTGAAGTCACCATAGATCCCTACATAAGGAGTTATGTACTTTGGTTTCGTCAAACGTCACCCGTAACTGGGTGGACTATAAAGGCGATTACTGGGTATATAACAAATTATGCAGAGGGATGTGAGTGATGTAGATGGGATCTATCCCTCCTATATGACGGGAGAGACATCCGTATTCTTGATAGAGTGAGACCACGAAGTGCATGGTCATGCCCAAATGAGTCAATATAGGATATTGAGCTCATTTGATTTAGTGAGTCTATTTGGAGTTCAAAATTTAGATTGGTCAGAGGATGACACGGTCTATGCCTCACATTGACCAATCTAGATGTCTAGGATAGAAGGACACTTGTCATATATTGTGAGGAGTCACAATTAGTAGTCACAAGATGATGTTGGATCTCAACATTCTTGTAACTTGGGTAGTAATGATGCGTTGCTAGATACCGCTCATTACTTATGCTCCTAAATGGGTTTAGGGCATTGCCAACGTTACAATAACCTATAGGGTCACACACTAAGGACAATTAGATGGAGATTAGGTTCATATGATGAACCAAGAGGATTAGATTCATTTGATGAATCAAATTGGATTAAGAGTAATCCTAATTGGGCTAACTTGAGTTCGACTCAAGTTGATTCATGTGTTCAATGAGTCTAATTTAGATTATGACTCATTGAATCAATTTAATTAAATGAATTACATTCATTATATTAAGTTGGCTTGAATCAAATGGTTGGATTCGATCAACCATGGAAGAGATTTGGTCAAGTTTGACTTGACTTGAGAGGAAGATAAAAGTCAAGTTTGACTTGACTTTATGCCACCTCATTGGTGAGTTGGCATTGATGTGGACCAATGATGTTACTCCACATCATCATGGGTGCCACCTCATGGAAGTTACAAAGTCATTTTCTTTAATAGCTTCACATTAATTGCACTTAATGCAATTTTTGGGAGTTACACAACTTGAAAGTGGCCGGCCACTTTTGAATGGGAATCAAAAATTGATTTTCCTCATTCAAGTGCATTATTCCTTCTTCTTCCTCTTGGAGCTCTCTTCCTCTCCCTCTCCTCCTCAACTTGGCCGAACCACACATAGGTGCTAGCACACCACTTTGTGTGTTTTTCTCCACCTACGAGTCCGTGTGAATACTTCTAGAGGAGTATCTATCTTGATACTCTTAAAAAAGCCAAATTTCATATCTTGTCACTGATCCTGTTGTAGTACTGTTGAAGAAACCTTGGGTGCACTAACATCGTAGGAGGTCCCAAAACCTTCATGTTGTTGTTGTTGGTGCTATTGTTGGCGTTGTCTATGTGCATCTGTCCTACAAAATAGTAAATAAACATGTAGATAAGATATGACATTCTATGGTTCACACACATATATACACAGGAAATGAAAATTAAATAAAAGTGCAGGAAGGTGTAAGAAAGCAAAAGTATATAGGATACATTTATGCAAACTTGGACATTTCCTTCTCTTGGCGTAATTGTTCTCTTTTCTGTCTATCATCACGGCTTCTTCCATGTATTTCTCTCATATCTTTGAATCTCTCTAGATTTTAGAAAGAATAAGAGCCACATTGACATGTTGTAGGGACTATCATTATTCTAATAAGGTTACAGATGAGGTTATCAATTTAGTTACAACCATGAAACTGAGATCCATTTAAGAAACTTTTTTAATGACAATGGAAAGGAATACCAAAAAAATGTACTTGTTTCTTGGAGTTTGGCACAATAAAAAAATTTAGTGAACATTGATGTGAACTACCATAGATAATTTTACTAATAAAATTGACATTAAAAGATGCATGTCACATACCCTCCAATCCTGAGGAAGATGTATGTCACATACCCTCCAACCCTCAGTAAGTACTGAAGAAACTAAACAGTTCATTAGAAATCTTATTTACTTTTAGGAATATTGACATTAAAAGAAAATAAAAATATAGAGAAAACACAACACTTAACGACAACAAATAATTCATTAAAAAATCACTTAAAAAAATCTTGTTTACTTTAGCTAAAACAAGATAATGAACTTATATATAGGCAACAAATAATGACCTTTAGCTAAAACAGATTCCTTGAAGAGTTGTTCAAAGTGAGGCTTGCAATACAAAACACCTTCCATTAAAGAAACAAAAGATGAAACAAATAAAAGATGTAGAAAAACTCTTCTGAATGCTAAATCATTATTTATGCAATTACCAACTGCCTTCCAAACAATGATTGAAATTTCTCATAACATGATTTAACTTATTTAACTGACAATGGTTAATTATCATACCTAGCAATATTCTATCAGAATTAATATTGCTCTCACTTGAATAGTAATATTGCTCACTATATGCTATCAAGCAATGAATCATTCTAGATTTACTCAATCTTGATATATATTTTGTTGAGGATACTACCTAAAGCAATTTAGTGCTACTAAGTTTCCAACACAAAGAAAGACGGTAGACAAAATTGTATTTTTTTTTAACAATAAATTTATAAAGGAGTCAACTATTGGATTGCATAACATGAGTGACAAGATACGAAGACAAAATTTCTACTTTTATCATGATCCAAAAATAGAATATTTATTTACTCTACAGAACTAGCTCGAATATCAAATCTACAACATTGATCATTTACTAGGAATCTTGACGTTCCAAGTTATTTGGAACGCATCAGACGAACACATCTTACTTAAACTCGCTACTTCCAATGAAAAGAGATGATTACAAACAAAGTAAAGTTCAAATAACAACATAAAATTCCAAAAGGGAGAACACAGATAGAGGCGAACGACGATACCGTGAGGGTTCCTTTGCAGTTATTGCACTTGAAACAGGACTTATGGAAAACGATTTCGTCCGTAGTGAGTTGATCCATGAGGTAGACAGGTAACTCCATTTTACCAACACAAGTTATTTGCCACGCATAACTCAATGCGATGGAGTGACCAAAAATTCAAATAGAAAAGAAAAGAAATTGTAATATCCAAATGAATTATCTTTCCAGCAACAAAATTGGGTAGCTATATTCCAATGTGTAAGTTGGCATCAAAAAGAGGAAGATCACCTCAGATTTTTAAGCGGCGGAGGCTAGGTCGTAGGCGCCGTGGAGGAGTGGCAAAGGAAGCTAGGTCGCTGGTGGCACGAAGGAGTGGCAGAGGAGGCTAGGTCCCGGCCGATGTGGAGATGTGGTGGAGGAGGTTAGGTGCGAGCGGTGGGTTTTGGAGGCTAGGTTTTTCATGGAGATGAGTTTCGGTGGAGATGAGTTTGGGGAGGAGCTAGGGTTTCACTATGGGTTTCGGCGGTGGAGCTAGGGTCGTGGAGATGAGTTTCGCCGGTGGGTTAGGCAGAGGGAAAAATCACTGTGGGTTTCGGCGGTGGAGCTAGGGTCGTGGAGCTTCGCGTGGGTTTGAGGGAGGAGGAGGGTTTTGTGGGCACTTGTAAAAAATCATGCTTTGGTCTACATATGTATACTAAAAAAATTATGCAATAGACAACACTTAAACACAACGTTTTTTGAAAAGCGTTGTCTTTGATATAAAAAAAATATCAATAGACAACGCATATTTAAAAAAGCGTTGTCTTTAAAAAGAAATAAAAAATAAAGACAACGCTTTTCATTAAAAACGTTGTTAAAAGAAAAAAGACAACGCTTTTTAAAAAAAACGTTGTCTTTTAAGTGTTGTAGAATCTCAATTTTCTTGTAGTGTTTGGACGAGCGGGAATGCGAAGGGCTTCGCTTCAAAGGTATAACTCGTTTCATGTAGATCTTAGAGTAGATCTAAGTAGGAACTCGTACTCGTAAATTTGTTTTGAAATCTTTTCTTCGCACGAGATCCGTTGGCTAGGGTAATTCGGGGTTTCCGCAACGCGAAAAAGCGGTTTCCGCGGCCCGAAAAACCCTACACATGTCTAACCATTAGTTACTAGTTGATTACTTAGAAGGCAACAACTTTCACTTGGTTAGTCAAGTTAATCTTAGAATTCCAGTTAGATTTAACTAACACTGGATAACTTAACTTGATTAATGTATTTTGGTATTTATTGTTCAGACTTACTGCGATGCACAAAAATAAGCATTCTGAAGTATAGACTGAATCCTATGCATCTCACCCCATTCTAAGTGTTTCAAACACAAACAAGTTAAGCCTAGTGTGCTTGTGAGATGCTCTGGCTGAAATCTAGCGGAACATGATTTATAGGGTTAAGCCTAGGCTAAGTCCAATTTTTGAAAATCTAAGAAATTAGGATTTTGAAAATATTATTTTTCCTAGAGTTTTAAAACCAAACTGATTAAAGAATAAATTTCAAGTAAAGATAAATCCTATTTTACTAGGCATATCCCTATTTGTCTTCTAAGTGTACTGAACTCAAGTTTAGGTAAGGGCTTTGTGAATATATCAGTTAGGTTTGATTTGGACTCAATATAGTTAAGTACAATATCACCCTTAGCTACGTGATCCCTTACAAAATGGTGTTTTACTTCAATATATTTGGTCCTAGAGTGGTGAATTGGGATTTTGGTTAGATTGATTGAACTTATGTTATCAATTGAAATTTTAGTATTATGATATTCTAATTGGTAGTCTTTTAGGGTATGCATCATCCATAATAATTGAGATGCACATTCTCCTAGGGCTATGTACTCAGCTTCAGTGGTAGATAAGGCAACACAGTGTTGCTTTCTGCTTGACCAACTTACTAGGGACTGACCTAGAAACTGATAGCTACCACTTGTACTTTTTCTATCTAATTTGCATCCGGCATAGTCTGAGTCAGAATAGACAGTTAGATTAAGGGTGCAAGTTCTAGGGTACCATAGTCCTACATTTAAGGTTTCCTTAATATACCTAAGTATTCTTTTAACGTAAGTTAAGTGTGACTCTTGTTGGTTGCTACTCGGAAAACCTAACGGTTTCACTGTACAAAAATTTTGTACAAAGGTCTGAACCTTTTCCTAGCTACCATGTGTTCTTTTAAATTAAACTTGGATCGCCTGCGGAACTTAACACGCTTGATCCTAAATTTAATTTATTTGTTCTTTTAGGTTTAGACTTGGATCTCCTGCGGAACTTAACACGTTCGATCCAAATCACCTAGGTTATTAATTCCATTAAATATTAATTTTCAAAATTAGCTTCCATGACTGCATGGCGAGGCATATGACCTTCTTGGATATGGGAACAACCACCACCGCCTAGACAAAGCCTTTTAAGGAAAGCTAATATTTAATTTCCTTAAATAACTTTAGGTCAACCAAAAGGAACAATCAAATCACAAGGAAAAGAAAAACAAAAGAACACAACATCGAAAACTAATTCGAAATACTAGAATCACATGCCTCTTGTATTTGGTATTTTTACAAAGAAATAAAACTAGTATGATGCGGAAATTAAATACTAGTATACCTTTTCTTTTGCAAACAAAAACCTCTAGGTCTTCTACCGTATTCCTCTTCTAACCTCGGACGTTGTGTGGGCAACGATCTTCCGAGATGAGAAACCACCAAAGCACCTTCTTCTCCTCCTTGCAAGTTTCGGCCACAACAAGAGCACCTCCAAGGATGAAGAGAAACAACCACCAATGCTCCAAGGGATGCAAGCTTTCTCTCCTTCTTCTCCAAGCTAGAATCCGGCCACCACTTGATCTCCAAGAGAGAAGAGAGTTTCGGCCACAAGGATGGAGAGAAGAGAAAAGGAAGAGCTGGCCACACCAAGGAAGAAAAGAGGGAGAAAAATAATAGAGGTTGTTCACCTTGAAGGCACCCAAAACACCCTCTTTTATAATCCTTAGCTTTGGCAAATAAGGAAATTTAATTACAATAAAATTTCCTTAACTTTCCTTGACATGAATTAATTAAGAAAAATTAAATAAAATTTCATAATAAATCATATCATGACCGGCCACCTCATGGAGAGCAAACAAGGTAATTTTCAATCAACAATTAAAATTCCTTATTTATCTTCGAAAATTAAAAAAAAAATTCCCTTTAAAATCCCTTCATGGTTGATAAAAAGAAATTTCTATAATTTTAATTTTTCAACATGTGAATAATTTACAAAGAAGAAAAATAAAATATCCTTCCAATCTACAAATAAGGAAAGAGATTTAATCTCTTTCTTTAATCTTTTGTAGAAACTTATAAAAGAGATATTTTAATTTTTAATCTCTCCAATAAATTATATCTTCCACATAAGAAAATTTTAAAATTAAAATTCTTTTTTAATTTAATAGGGTTGGCCACCTGATAACCATAATTTTGGCTATATTATTTTGAATCATAATGCATGTTTTTTTTATTGGTTTATTCATAGCTTAATCTCACATTAGCATCATATCTCAATATTGCATTTGATTTTGGACCTAATTGTAAATTACTTTATTTTTATATTATTTGATGCTAATATTTGATTCTTATTTTGTAGGCATCATAGGATCTTGGATTTGGATCTATTTGGACCGAAATTGGGCTCGAATCGGAGTTCAAACGAGAAGATCAAGCTTTGAAGCATTATGGGCCGTTTATCAAGAATAGGAGAGATCTGAACCATCCGTTGAAGATCTGGCTGATCCAACCTAATGGGGAGCAGATCTGAGCCATTGATGAAGATCCAGAAGTTTTGATCCAGATCTGAGTTCATCTAGCCATTGATCCATCCCGAATTAATCTGGACCATTCATTTAAGACAGGGTAGATCTGGACCATCCAGTAATGATCTGATCGATCCGACCTATGAGAGGGTAGATCTAGACCCTAGATCAACATCAGTACCTTCGGATCAGATTTTGGATGAATTTCACCGTTGATTTAGCCCGGAATCATCTCAACCGTCCATTCCAGATCCAGATCTGATTTAAATGAGAAACTACAGTACCCAGCTTTGTTGTCGATTCTCCTATGCTTCGCGTCACGGCATTTCCAGTGAGATTCCGACCACCATTTCCTCTTCCAGATCCATTTTTCCGGCGATTTCATCGGCGACGATGCCCTCAGTTGCTTGCGACCAACTTCCGGCCATCTGAGCTCGTTCAAAGGTGGTCCTGCGGCGAGAATTGTGTCCGCAAACCTCTGCTTCTGCCACTGCCGATTGTGAGGTGTTCCTCCAATCGGTGGTTCCGCTTCCATCAGTGAGCTTTGGCGGTGTTCCTCCACTGCTACTGGACCATTCCCGACGACCTTCCATCCATCATCTTCTCCACATCAGATCTGAGGTTGCAGCTCACAGATTTCAGATTTCCCGAGTTGGGCGGCACCGATCTTCATTAGCTTCGTTTGGAGTGGTCTCCGATGGTGCTGGTGAAGGCTGAGCTGAGTGTAGCTACTGAGGTTGTCTTCTCTTATTACAGTTGGAGTGTTCTCCGTTGTTTCCTTGTGTGACGGCAAGGAGAAATTGCCGTGAGAAGAGATTTGGAGTTGAGATGGTTTAGGGTTTAATTTTTGCATTCATTTTATTATTGAAAGATTTAGATTTCAGTTATGCTATTTTGATTCAGTAATCAAAGTTTTTAGCTTAATTATTTTAATTCAAGTGTCTTAGATAATTAGTTTCAATTGAGTTTGAAATTGTTCTTAATCTTGCTTAGCTTAAGTTGTATCATTGTTAAATATTTTAGTTTCTATAGTTAAGGTTTAATTTCTACTTTAGAACGTATTCATTCATGTCTTGTTGTTTATGCTTAGTTTAAGAGTGTGTCAATGATTTAATCTTAATTTAGGAGTGACAATGCGTTAAGGTTTGATTGTTGGCACATAGGTAGGTTTTATTTATGCATTAGAATAATTTATTAATTACTGTGTTTTTCAGTTGTTAGATTTAGATTCAAGCTTAAATCCTCCCAACTCCATTTTTATAACGAAAACCCCAAAAATAGGAATAAAATACGATCCTAAGATTACATCATATTGTTGGTTCCTCGAGAGCGATCCTGGGCTCGTTACTACAATATTATTGTTTAATTAAGGGGTTCAGTGAAAATACATTTGTACAATTTGATTAGCGGATGTGACAGATTCGCTACATCAAATTTTGGCGCCGTTGCCGGGGATTAATATTCAATGTTTGGTAATTTTAGGATTGTTTTTATTTTGGAAAACCTAGAAATTTTGTTGTTTTGATTGCTTTCATGATTATATATCCATGTGTTTGATTTTATTTATTCCTGAGTCTTCTGATTTTATTTGCTAGTTGTTGTGTAAGAACAGGAAATTTATTTTACCATGGATCCATATTATCAACATTTTGGAGATTGGAGTCAGAGTTATTATTATCAGCCTCAGACTGAGATTTATGCGTCTGAATATCAGTATGAGGATGTACAAGAAAAATATGCAGAGTCAGTTTGGAAATGCAATGAAGTTATGCATCAAATGAGAGAGCATTAAGAGCAACAATTTGCAAGGATACAGAATATACAGAGTCAATTGGTTCAAATTGCATCATCCATCAACCAGTTGCAAACACAAAACGCCGGTGAAGAGATGGATTGTGGAGCGCTTGTCAGGCCTGACCTTACTTCCATTTCTTCGGAAGATTTTGCTAGAATTATTTGTGATGATGATGTAGTTGTTCAAATTTTTGATTCTACTAATGATGTTGCTTTAGATGATGTGAGTGATGCAGGTCTTGTTGCAAAAGATGATTTAAGTGTAGGGGAGTGCTTACTGGAAGCATTACCTCAAGAATCACCTGGATTTGATGATGATGAGGATGTAAGTGTAGGGACTTGTGCTATGGAGCCAAACACCCAAGAATCACTACATGAAGATGTACATACACCAGAACTGGAGTCTGAGCCATTTCTTGATGAAAAGGAGGTAATAATCACCACTCCAGGTACCTCTCAAGATGACAAGGTGAGTATTTTGTGTAATTTTTCAGAGAATTTTATTGAGGTACCAATTGTTGATTTTATTAGTTGTGATGTAATTCTTGATATATATTTTACCCACACTAATGCTCTCCTATTTTCTTTTTATCCCACACACATGTGGGAGGTGTTTTCTTTGATTGATGTTGTAGGAGAAATTAAGCTTCCGGAGTGGGTACTTAAACTGAACCGCCTCAGACCTCTGGAGAGAATTTTCAATGGAAAAAGGACGAATAAGAAGAATTTGAGTAGAACCACGATTACTCCACTTCCGGGGTGGCTTCTTCATCTAAACCTTCTTCAACCACCGGGAATGAAAGGGGAGTTAGTTCCAATTTAGCTTTCTTTTGCATTTTTAAATTCATGCTTTGTGTTTAGTTTTTTCTCTAATAAATTCTTTATACGTTCTTTAGTTCCATACTTTGCAATTTGCATTTTATTTTCATACTTTGCATTTAGTTAGGTTTACATAGCATTTCATTTGAATAAATTCTTCATGAGAATTTTCTAAGTAATAGTTTTAAGATGGTAAAAGCTTCTTAAATTTGATCATCAATTTAGGTCATGTGACATGATAGGATGCTTTACTTACATGAAATTGGTTAAAATGGTGGTGGATTCCAATTTGATCAATTGAACTTGATTGCATGAAAATTACCTAGTGAGGACCACCACAAGCCTAAACTCTATTATTTTCCCTTGTGTGGCATGCACTCATAGCAAATTAAACTCTAGAACTTGCTTAGTTTCTTTTCAAAGTCACAATAGCATAGGTGTGCATGGAGATGAAGGATATATGTCATTCTTGTTTCATCATAAATTCTAATTTCTTTCTCCACAATTTTCTTGAAACATCCTTAGCTAGCATTTTAATCTTTGATCATTTTTGCTTGCCACTCTTCTTTTATTGAGAGTTGTGGATAATATTCTTGATGAGTTAAATCACCAAGATGGACAAGGGATTAAGTGAGGGGCTTGTATGAGTTTGGAGATCTTGATGATTTTGGATGATTTCATGCTCTTGCTATTGGTGCTTAATGTGTACAATGTGCAGTAATTAAGGCCGGGAATTGAAGATTATGTTCTTTAGTGTTGTTGGTTTAGAAGTTTGATGTTTTAAACTAAAGGGCAGCAGTTGGCACTTTCACCAGTGAGCAATTTTCTAGTTTTGCTGGACAGGATTTAGAAGTGTCAAGTTTTCTGGAATTCTAAATTTGCAGTAACTTTTTAATTGATGTTATTAGCCGAGACAAGATGGGAATCAAGCTATTGTTTGATTAAATGATTGTAAAGTTTTTTTTAATTTTATGGGAACAATTGTTGAAGCTTGAACTGGATTTGCAGTAACATCAGTGTGATATTGATGCTGCAAATCTGAAATGCAGAATTCTACAGAATGGAGTTTCAGCTGTGCAGTGTTGATGAATGGAGTATCAAAAATTTAGAAAAATATCAAGGAAGGAAGAAGCTTATAAGAAGTGTTGTAAAGTGAAGAAACAAATGGGAAGTTGGCATTAATAGCTTCTACCAAGATTCATTTCCATTACTGAAAAGTATGAATCTGAAAGTGCAGAATTTTGGAGTTGCAGAATTGTGAAGAATTGTGTGCAGAATTGTGCCAATTGGGAAGTGGATTTTGATGAACAAAAGTTGCTGGAAAATGGAAAGCTCTTGAATATTCATTGTAAAAGGTCATAAGAAACAAGATGAAGAAGAATTGAGATTTTTGTTGGCTAAACAATGAAAGTTGATACAAAGTTATGTGCCAAGTGATTTATGAAATTATGAAGTAGCAGAATGGCTATGATTTCTGCAACATGTGATTCTGGTGTCTGCAGAAATGAAGATTGTTGTTGTGCAGGAATCATCTCTTGTACCAATCTATTTGAAGTAGCTCTCAATTAATTGAGAAACTCAATTAGTGGGAATTCATGAGCTCTAACAAAAACAATTATTGCAATCTTCAATGACAACACTCTAAGAGAAACACAAAATCAGAATCCGACAGTAGGAATTAAAGGTTAAAAGGGCAGCAACGCAGAAACAAAAACAGAATTGCAGAAACTGAAAAACAGGGAAATGCAGATTTTGCAGAATTAAGTCGGCCTTTGTGTGCCAAATCTGGGAAACGAATTGTAATGAGTTAGTGTTGCTGAAATGTGGAAATCTTTTGAGTTTGCATTAATAGGGATCTTAAGAAGTAAGATGAAAAAGTGTTGATCTTAAGAAGTAAGATGAAAAAGTGTTGAGATTTTTGGTGACTGAATAGAGCAGAATTGATACAAAGACAAGACTTTCTATAAAGGTCCGGATTGGCAGCTAGTTGTGCTATATTTTGTGAGAGTTTTTCATGAGAAGAAATAAGAGCCACAAATATTCAAGTGCAGAAGTTGAATTGCTGGAATTGTGTACAAGCAGCAGAACCAAAATCTGGAAAGCACTGCCAGTTCTGAATGTGTCAAATTTAACATTTATGTGCCAAGTTTTTGTGGCAGTTTGCTATCAGTGAAAACTCAATTGATGCACCTCTAAAAGGGTTTAGGAAACAAGTGACATCTGAAGGATAGATTTACACAAAATAGAATAAAAAAAAAAGAAAAAGAAAGTTGCAGTTCAGCTTTGGAAATTGAGGTATTAATTTGAATTGATCTTGATTTGGGATTGTGAACTAGTAAAATGCACAGAAATGCAGAAATTTATGCATTCTGTTCCTTTCTGTTCCTGCAGCACCTGGAATTGTTCAACTGCACTGCAGTACAAGGAATCAGTAGAAAGCGGAGGAATCTGGCCTCGTAAGCATTTCTGCAGGTTCATATTTCTGCTTTTCCTTTGCAATGAAAGCTGCAATTGGTAGTTAATGGAATATGATTTGGTCTTCTACTATTGCAATAGAGATGTGAATTTTTATTGAGTCTGCCAATCACAGAAACAGTGAACAAATTCTGCAGTTAAAAGGAGTAAACAGTGGTAAAAGTTGTTGAGTTTTTAGATACATGATATGTTTTATTGCCCGAGACGGCCAAGATTTTAAGTGTGGGGGAGGGAGCTATTCTCCATAAGTTGAGTTGAGATTATTTGAGTTTCAAAATGCTGAAATTGAAATGAAAAAACAAATAGTGAATAACAAAACAGTGGCAAAAGAGTATCAAGAGTGGAAGATAGAGTATCAAGATTCTTGGTTTGCCATCAAATTGAATGGGAGGTTAGCTTGATACTTTGAAGTGGTAATGACAAATGGTATTCATCTCTTTTTACATCAAAATGGTCAACTCATCAAGTATATTCCTCCAATACTCTCATCTTTTCAATTTTTCATTGAATTCTTTTCTTTTGCCTACTACATTCACTTCACTTGTTCTTTTTGATTCCATTTTAATTCTTCATGATTAAATCCTTTTGATTCATGTATGCTATGTTCTATGGTGGTGGAGAATTAGAAAATAAGCAAGCTTATGGTAGTGAAATGTTGTGAGTTGCATTGAGTGAGCTCCACTTATATGCAATTTTGAGTGTGAGAGCTAGATTAGGTAAATCCCTTGTGAGATTGCAACTTGCTTTAATTTTTCAATTGGATTGAAACTACCATGCCTACTGATTATTGTTTGGATTGTATTCATGATTGTTTGTGATTTTTAGATGGTCTTAGTTAAATTCTTTTTACCATTTTTTGGTATTGCTAGGGAATTTTCTATGGAGATGATTTTAGTTTTCTTTACTTTCATGGGACGTTCAAGACTAAGTGTGGGGGATTTGATAATCATGATTTTACTGCATTATTTTGATTCATATATGTATGGTTTGATGTTGATTTCATAGGTTAAAATCATGGTTATATTACATTTTGTGCATTGTGTGTATTTTTGGACTTAATTTCAAATTACTTTATTTTTATATTATTTGATGCTAATATTTGATTCTTATTTTGTAGGCATCAAAGGATCTTGGATTTGGATCTATTTGGACCGAAATTGGGCTCGAATCAGAGTTCAAACGAGAAGATCAAGCTTTGAAGCATTATGGACCGTTTATCAAGAATAGGAGAGATCACCCCAATTTTAAATATAGCAACTCATTTTTTCAGCATCCGCCTTCGAATCAGAATTTTCAGCAACCTACAAATCAATTTCAGTAGCAATTTCAGCCTTATCAGGAGTAGAATCAGCATTTCCAGCAACTTTATCAACCTGCAAACCAATTCCAGCAACAATTTCAGCATTTTTAGCAGTTCCCAAATCAGAATCAGCAATGGCAATTCCAAAATCAAGGAGTTTAGCAAGGGCAAAATGTAATTCAGAATGCACTTCTAGCACCTTCAAGATTAAGTTTAACTCAAGGAAGTTCTAATAGCTCTTCTAATTCGGTTGCACAACAAAAGATGGATGATTTAATGCAACAAATTTTGCAACAGCAGCAATTATTTTTACAGCAGCAGCAACATCAACAAAGGACAGATTCAGCTTTACAAAACCTTGAAAGACAGATTAGCCAACTAGCAACGAACTTAAATCAAATGCAAGCTCAAGGTTCAAGTAAACTACCTTCTCAAACAATGCCAAACCCAAAGAATGTGAGTTCGTTGACTCTTCGAAGTGGAAGAACCATAACTGAAACAATGAAGAATATTCCAATTGGATCAGATTTTGTTGCACCAACTCCGGACTCGCAATCAAAAGATCTTGTACCAGGAAATTTGAATTCAGAACCGACTCAATCAGTTCAGATCAGTGAAAGAAATTCATTAGAACAAACCTCAACAGATTTTGGTTCAGCAGAACAAGATGATTCACATTTAGCTCCAAATTTAGCTCAAAATGTAGAGAAAGAATCACAACAGCAGGGTACTGAGATTTCTATTCCATTACCTTTCCATCAAAGAAGAGCCCAACAAAGGAGAAATATTGAGGAAGAGAAAGCTAGAGAATTTCAAGAACTTGTTAATTTGTTTAGCAAAGTGGAGGTGAATGTGCCCTTGTTGACCATGATAGAACAAGTTCCGAAATATGCAAAATTTCTCAAGGATGTATGTGTGCATAAGAAGAAATTAAAGGTTAATGAATTAGTTAGCATGGGAAAAAATGTAACGCCCGCCCTTCCAGGGACACTCTGACTGCCCTTAGAGGGACGGGGTTACTTACATTCACCTAACATACTAATGCATATGAACTCATGGCAGCGGAAGACATACTTAAAAATTTTTATCATATGCATTTGATTGTCTTAAACATGGCATGTGAATCATAACTTATTAACATTTTACCATATCATAATTATTCTAACATGAGCAAAATCTCATAAGAGCATAACATACTGGCTCAAACTATCACCATAAGCATAGGGTCCAAACTTAGTTCACATGCACAATTTAACCAAATATAAATTTAAACTTAATTTGATCTATTCACCATGCCACTTCCACACATATCATCATTGCCCTTCCTGCTGCTCCCCTTAATTCATCCATCCTTTGCCTTTTTCTGCAGTACAAGGAACATAAAACTATAAGCCCAAAGGCTTAATGAGCTCCTTTCTTACTCATAAAACATAAAGCACATAACACAACATAGCATGTGAAACATAGCATAGCATAACATGGCATGAGAAATCATAACATAGAACATATCTTATCATGTAAGAAACATAACATATCACAACATAGCATGAGGGAACATAACGTAAACATATCATCTCATATAAGAAGTATAACATGGCATAGCATAGCATGTGAGTGCATATCATGAACCATATCATATCATGTAAGCACATATCATGAGACATATCATATCATGTAAGCATGTATCATAACTCATACCTGTTCATAATAGTGCATAAACCATAATTCATAAAATATGTGCATGTAGATGCAAGATGTATGTTATTTATTTATTTTTAAAACATGTATCATGGAATGCACATATGCATCATGTTTCTTTTAAAACATATCATATACATACTTGAACATAATATCATCATGAGGGCCCGGCTTGTACCACATACATACATAAATGCGTGCAATCCCTAGGACAGGGTAGCTAGCCCCGAACCTACTAGGGATCTAGGTACGTTCATAGTCCGTCGACCTAGGGGCGTACTAAGGAGCCCATCCCTTTTTACGAGGCCCGTTTCATAGACCATCGACCTCGGGGCGCTTATGGAGCCCACCCTTGGTACAAGCCATATAAAATAAAATATCATGTCATACATATCATGTCATCATGCATATCATAGCTTATCAAACATGTCATAATTTCTTGTTATATCATGAAGAGAGCTCTTGATCCCATCTTAAGGGAAGCATCTCTTTGCCATACCATGAAGAGTGCTCTTGATCTCAACTTAAGGGAAGCAACCCTTAGACTTTTCTTCTTACATAAGCCTTTCATACATATATCATGAAACATAACATGTTCATATCATAACATAAAACATAACATGTGATCTTCATAACATCGAGCATGGCATATCATATCATGAAGCATAGTATATCATATCATGGGCATAGCATATCATATCATGAGCATAACATATCATATCATGGAACATAACTTATCTCATAACATAAGGCATGACATATTATATCATGAGCATAGCATATCATATCATGAGCATAGCATATCATATCATATCATGGAACATAGCTTGTCTCATAACATAAGGCATAACATATCATATCATGAAGCATGGAACTTAAACTAATCACATATCAAAGACCATACATCATGAGAAAACATAAGCATGCATAGTTGGGTTCAAAACTTTTCCCCAATCCTATTCTTTCAACCTTGGCCGAAACCTTACTAGCATGGGTTCTAAACATTGGCCACCATACAAAGCATGAAACTTAAACCAACTCTAGATAATTAGTCATACATCATAAGAAGCATAAACAAGCATGGTTAAATTTCAAGACCTTGCTCTAAGCCCATATACTTGCTTGGCCGAACCTTAAGGTGATGTTCTAAGCATTCATTTGTACAATATGTAGCATGGAAACTTATCTAATCTTATACACAAGATCACACAACATGTAGAGCCATAACCAAGCATAATTAGGTTAGAAAAACTTAACTCTAAGCTTACACTCTACCTTGGCCGAAACCTACAATTAGGGTTTCCATTCTTTTAGTGCAACATGTGACATAATGGCTTAACCTAGCTACATACAAGGTATCATACTTCATGAATGAACACAAACAAGCATGTTTAGGTTCTAAATTTTTATCCCTAGGCCTCTTATACTCTCTTGGCCGAAACTTGCAACTAGCATTTTCATATTTTTCATACAACATAAAGCATAAAAATCTAAGCTACCAATACACAAGGGTTCATGCATCATGAAGGAGCATAACCAAGCATGTTATCATTTAAAAATCTTACTCCAAACTTCATTTCTATTCTTGGCCAAAACATGTGACTAGGATTTCCATATTTTTCATACAACATGAAACATAAAAATCTAGGCTACCAATACACAAGGGTTCATACATCATGAAGGAGCATAAACAACATGTTATCATTAACAAAACTTTGCCCTAAATTGCATTCCTAACCTTGGCCGAAACTTGAAAGTAACTTTCTCCAAACTTTATACAACATGGAGCATGGAAAACCTAATCTATCCACATATAAGAAAGTTTAACAAGTTTAGGAACATAAACAATAAGTTTCCTTTTTAAAGCCTTGCCCTAAACCCTATAACTCATCTTGGCCGAAACTTTAGGTTAGGGTTCTTAAACTTTTTAATATCATAGGGAGTATTAAGCTTAGCCAACAACATATAAAAGATCTTATTTCATGAAGAAAACATAGGCCAGCTTGTTACCAAACAAAACTTGGATCCAAACCTTACTTTTTGATCTTGGCCGAAACTTTAAAAGTGAGGTTCTAGACTTTTTTTTTTCCCAACATGAAGCATAGCTTGTAAACTTGTTAACCTAAATGACCACAAATCTAACTTGGCCGAAACTTGAAAAGGAAATCTCTACGATTTCAATAACGTTTACGTACGAAGAAAACCGAAAACTACTTGTACTGCAGTGAGGGGATACTCACATCCTCACTTGATTTTCTTATGGAAGAGACCTTGCTTGTGGAGCCTTCCTAGAGAGGAGCTTCTTGCTTGGGCTCGGCAATGGTGAGGAGGAAGAAACTCTTGGTCACGGTGAGGAGGAGGAGGAAGGGAGAAAAATGAAGATTTTCCTTCATTTCTCCTTTTATTCCAAATGAGAAGAGGAAGGAAAAATGGGTTTTTCCTTCTCTTTTCCTTTACTTCTCCCTTAATGAAAAGAGGAAGCAAGAGTCCTCTTTTCTTTTGAGAGAAAGAAGGCAACTCTAACTTCTCCTTCTAAATGAAAGAAGCTCTTTTCTTACTCTTAACTATATTGTCACTTCTCTCTCTAACAATATCTTCTCTTGGTCTATTGGTTAACACATACATGTATCTAGTAAGAGATCCAAGGTTTAAACCTTGGTCATCTCTTTTTGGTTCTATTTTTATTTTTTTGCAAATTTACACATAAGGCCTAATTTAAACCATGGTAAAAATAAATAATCTTGCTAGATATCCTAGGGGTGTTACAAAAAATGTTTCTTCTCTTATTCAACCTATTCCTCAAAAGTGTGATGATCTAGGAGTCTTCACTGTGCCATGTACTATTGGAAATTATGTGTTTGAGGATACTATGCTGGATTTAGGAGCTTCTATTAATGTAATGCCGAAATCAGTTTTTCTGTCATTGGGTATTGGTCCTCTATAGCCTACGGGAGTTGTTATTCAGTTGGCCAACTGTAGTCAGGCTCATCGAACTGGAGTGATTGAGAATGTTTTGGTTAAGGTGAGTGACCTGATATTTCCAGCTGATTTCTACATCTTGGATATGGAAGGTGATGTATTAATGAATAGAGCTCCAATTATTTTGGGAAGACCGTTCCTTAAGACTGCCAGAACTAAGATTGATGTGCATGCTGGAACTCTATCTATGGAGATTGCTGATGTAGTTGTTCAATTCAGCATTTTTGATACGATGCAACAAAAGAAGAGCCATTCTATTTTCAGTGTTTATAAATCCGAATGGCTGGATACTATGAATTTTATTGATGCAGATTATGATGAAATTATTTCAGACTCTGATGAATTGGGATATAAATCCAAACACTCTGGAGGTTGTATTGATAACAGGGAAATAGTTGAGGTAAGATCTGATTGTGGTCAAACTTCTGTGGATGAATCTATAAGTGTAGGGGATTGCAAGGAATCAATACCCCAAGAATCACCTAAATTGGATGTAAATGAAGAGAGTGTAGGGACTTGTGATATGGAGCCAAGCACCCAAGAATCACTACCAATTATTGTACCTTCATCAGAACTAGATATTGAATCATAGGAAATTTCAAAGGACATTTCAAAGGAAGTTGTGGAGATAGTGAGACAACCAAAGGAACTGACTAACCCATTGAACTCTTTTTATGTTAACAATATTTTTTCTAATGGTGTTATTGAGATGCAGGAGGTGTCTACTGGTCAACCTTTCAAAGTGTATAGCAACCAACTTAAGAAATTCCTTCGGGGGAGGAAATGATGCAGAGTGGACAAGATGAACAATAATGATGCAATTCATCAAAATCAAAGGGGAGTTCATTCCAATTTAGCTTTTGTTTTTGCTTTCACACAAATAATTCTTTGCTTTCACAACTTAGCTTTTAATTCGTTTCTTATTGCGTGTTTAGTTGCTTAATAAATTCTTTGTTTACAAATAATAAGTTTAGTATATGGGAATAAATTCTTTACTCTTTACAATTTCCTTATAGAATAAAGTTTGAATTTGGAATAAAGAAATGGTACCCCCTTGACAAGTTTTCTATAACATGTTAGAAGTAGGGAATGTGAGCTAGATTTGAGAATCTATTTTAGAGCTTAATGTCTATAGTGGATTTCTAATTTTCTCAAGGTTACTACTTAATGATGAAAACTTGATTGGTAAATTAGATTGATACATTTTCATGCCTAGTGAGGATGAGCCTTAATTGAGTGTTGCACTTGTGTGTCATTGCACTATAGAACTTGCTTTGATTCTTTCAAAATCACAATCCAATGGATTAAATCATGTTTATGAAGGTAAATCTATTTGTTTCTTTCTTCCACACAAATTCTTGTTTTTCTTCTTGATAATCATCATATGAATTTTTATTTTCTCTTATTTCTTAATCTTTTGGATGTGGATATTTTGTTTGTTATATGATGAATTATTTGGCCGAGATGGATAAAGGTGAAGTGTGGGGGGAAGTATCTGTACTGAATAGAAATCTAAGATGAAGTTGTTGAGCTATGGAAGCAGTGCAACAACAACTCAATAAAGGAGCTTAAAAGAATAGGATTTGTTGAAATCAAGTTAATTTCTCTACAGAAGTAATATTGATCATTCAATTTGAAAAGGAAGTACGGAAGGATAGTATTTGTTACACAAGCAGTGAACAAGCTAGAAACTGTAAACTGCTGGAACATGGATCTGTTGTTGAAAATTTGATAAAGGACAAGTGAAAAGAACTCATAGGGATACTATTTTTATCAGTTACTAGGATGTGAAGCATGGTGGAATCTGATCATTGCAGAAATTCATTATCAGAATTGAAGGATTGTGTATCAAGTTATATCAAAAATCAGGAACTCCATTGTTGCTGAAAAATAAATGATTTTCACTTAGTTCTCATTGTTAAAATGTTGTTCCTTTATTTCCATGACTTCAGCAACTTTGATGGCATTAATTAGTGAATTGTGAAACTTTCAAATTACTGGAATTGAAGCTGCAGAAGTGTATAGTAGTAGAGTTTTGCAGCAGGAAGGAAATTTGGAAGTTATGTATCATTGCTAGTTTGTGCCAAATTCCTTGGAATTTAATGTTAAATGATGTTTGAGTTTCTCTCCATGACCTTTCCAAATATTATATCAGAATTTCAGAGTTAGGATTTCTGAAAATCAAAGAACAGAACTGAAAATGAGGAACAATGTCTAGTTCAATTATTCATTCCTCATGCTTAAATCACTTGGAATTTTATTTCTTGCTACTTACTCCGAGATTTGTACTAAGCTTCAGATATCAGAGGCAAGGGCTGAAACTTGTTTAATTCTGAAGGATGCTGTTTAGTAGTGATTTGAGAAGTTAATTTGAGATACAATTGACAAGTTGGAGAGTGGATATAAAGGAGCTGCAGAAACTGTGAATTATTAAATTTAAGCAAGAGTTATATACAAACAGAGTAACCTTCTTTAGAAGATGCAAACAGAATGTAATAATGGCCGGGAAACAGAAATGCAGTGCCAAAAGCAGAGAGGCAAAATGATGGAATAGTGAGTCATTGTAGTTACTGATATCTGATTTAAATGGTTTAAAATTCGAGATTTCTTTGCAGAGCATCATTCCTTTCATGGAGTACCTTCAATGGAAATAGGAATTCTGAAGAAATGAGGATAATAGCAACTCATTGGTACAAAACTCAAAGCAGTGAAGATGATGTCTGAAACTATTGCAAATCAAGGTTTTCTAAAGCATCTAAGACTTCTACGAATTTGAATGTATAAACCTTTTGGCAGATGAAATCCAGTAGATCTTTGCTGAATTAGATATGGAATGAAAGTGACATAATAGTTGGGCTGAATTCTGCAAAAATGAAGATGCTGTTGGAGTGTATACTGAAAGCCTAAGCTTTTGTAAACATTTATTTTGAATAAAGAATCACATATGGTCAAATTATCTACATTTAGTTGTAGTTGTTCAATTAATTTATATTGTAGATAACATAGTATGTGGTGCCACATACAGAAGAGGATGTTATCAGTACCTTATAAATTATAAATAGTAGCTCACGACCAAAATGGAAAGGAACAAACCGTTAGAAGGTCGTAGTGTAATTAGGTATTAGTTTATCTTGACTATATAATTACACTAGTACACTCAGAGTATATTGAGTAGGACCATTTGAGGTCGTTTCTTTTATACTGACTTTATAAAGGAATAAAGACCTCGGTTATTATGGAAGTGTGTGCTCTTAATTCTAATATAATAACAAGCACATATATTTGATATTTATTTCTTTAATTTATCAATGGGTGAGATTTAGTTCGATGAATCAATAAACCCGATAAGTTGGGAAATGATATCACTTATAGTGTGTGTTGTTGATTATAGAAGGAAACTGTGTCCTAGAGATACTAGGTTGATAATGTCCCCAAGAGGAGCTCATAAGGATTGTCATGTTAAACCCTGTAGGTGGACTTAGTCCGACATGACGATAAGGTTGAGTGGTACTACTCTTGGACTAAGATATTAATTAAATGAGTTGTCAGTAACTCACTTAATTAGTGGGCATTCGATATCTTAAACACAGGGAGACCAACACACTCAAAATAAGAAGGAGCCCAAAAATGTAATTTGGGATTGGTGCGGTAGTTCAATAATAGTTCTCTAGTGGAATGAATTATTATTGATAAAATTAAGTTTTGTGTTCGGGGCAAACACGAGATACTTAATTTTATCGGGAGACCAAAACCAATTCCTCCTCTCGGTCCCTATCGTAGCCTCTTATTTATAGAGTACTATACCCACCTATACCCACCTTCTATACCCACCTAAAGGGGGCTGGCCAAGCTAGCTTGGAATCAAGCTAGGGCCGGCCTAAGCATGGTTTAGGGTGGCCGGCCCTAACTTGAACCCAAGCTAGAGGGGCCGGCCATATTTAAATTAAAAAGAATTTTAATTTTAATTTTTATTATGTGGAAGATATAATTTATTAAAGAGAATTAAAATTAAAATATCTCTCTTGAAAAGGATCTACAAAAGATTAAAGAAAAAGATTAAATCTCTTTCCTTATTTGTAGATTGGAGAAATATTTTATTTTCTCTTTAAAAATTATTCACATGTTGAAAAATTAAAATTATAGAAATTTCTTTTTTTCAACCATGAAGGGATTATAAATGGAAATCTTATTTTTTAAAATTTCCAAAGACAAATAAGGAAGTTTTAATCTGTTGATTGAAACTTGTCTAATTTGCTTCTCTTTGATGTGGTCGGCCAAGACATGTTGTTTTAAGAAATTTTGTTTAATTTTTCTTAATTATTTCATGTCAAGGAAAATTAAGGAAATTTATTGTAATTAAATTTCCTAAATTACCATGGTCAAGGAATATAAAAGAAGGGGAGGGGGTGCCTTCATGAGAAACAACTTCTATTATTTCTCTTCCTCTTTTCCTTGGTGTTGTGGCCAGCCAACCTCTTTTCCTCTCTTCCTCTTTGTGGAGGTCGAATCATCCCTATTGCTTGGAGATCTTGTGGAGGCCGGATACTACTTGGAGAAGAAGAAGAAGAAGGAGAGAAAGCTTGCATCCCTTGGAGCTTGGTTGGTGATTTGTTCTTCATCCTTGGTAAAGCTTCCTTGTTGTGGCCGAACCTAGCTAGCAGGAGAAGAAGGTGGTTGGTGGTTTCTCATCTCGGAAGATCGTTGCCCACACAACGTCCGAGGTTAGAAGAGGAATACGGTAGAAGATCAAGAGGTCTTTCTAGAAGGTATAACTAGTAATTTTTCCTTTCCGCATCATACTAGCTATTTATGGAAATAATACCAAATACAAGAGGTTTACGATTCTAGTATTTCGAATATGTTTTTCGATGTTGTGTTCTTTTGTTTTATTTTTCCTTGTGATTTGATTGTTCTTTTTGGTTAACCTAAAGTTATTTTAGGAAATTAAATATTAGCTTTCCATAAAAGGTTTTGTCTAGTCGGTGGTGGTTGCTCCCATATCCAAGAAGGTCGTGTGCCTCGCCACGTCAGTACTGGGAACCTATTATGGAAATTAATATTTAATGGAATTAATAACTTAAGGTTATTTGGGTCGAACGTGTTAAGTTCCGCAGGAGACCCAAGTCAAAACCTAAAAGAACGAATAGATTAAGTTTTGGATCAAACGTGTTAAGTTCCGCAGGCGATCCAAAATTTAATTTAAAAGAACACATGGTAGCTAGGAAAAGGTTCAGACCTTTGTACAAAATTTTTGTACAGTGGAACCTCTAGGTTTTCCGAGTAGCAACCAACAGATGCCTACTGTGCAGAGCTAATGTATCAACTTAGTTAACCGTTGATAATTCAGGAATTTGGTTTCTTAAACTGAGAGGATGGTATATAATTTAGTTGTGCAGGAATTTAATGTTGGTGCAGTAAGCATCCGACGATCCAACTTCAGTTTTGATAATGGCAAAGGGATTCAAAGTTAAGGTTCCTTGTTATCTAACGTGGTTAAATAAGGTTTCAGGAAAGTCCTAACTGCGGTTAGGCAGGGGAAAATCCTAAGGGGGGGGGGGGTAACCTTAGGTCCTAGGGGGTGCTAACCCTAGGTGAAGGAAAATCCTAAGGGGGGGGGTAACCTTAGGTCCTAGGGGGCGGTAACCCTAGGTGGAGGAAAACCCTAAGGGGCGGCAACCTTAGGTCCTAGGGGGTGGTAACCCTAGGTGGAGGAAAATCCTAAGGGGGGGGGGGGCAACCTTAGGTCCTAGGGGGCGGTAACCCTAGGTGGAGAAAAACCCTAGGGGGCGGTAACCCTAGGTCCTAGGGGTGGTAACCCTAGGCGGAAAGTCCAGTCGGTCTGGAGGACCGGACTGGCATAAGGTAAATCTCCTGAGTGGAGTAGGTGTGGACGCGTTCCCCGTAGAGGGACCAGTAGGCGTCGGGTCGACCTAGGATTTCCGGTTGGAAACCCGAAGTCTGTAACGACCACCCTTCTTACTACTACTACTCTCTAAGGATGACCGTTACTTGACTACTAACTCTACTTAACCGGTATGATTAAAAATCACATGGAAACCCTACCGAAAAATTTTGAAAGAATCTCCCCTGTACCGGTGACCATATTCAATAATACATGCAATATATACTCAGCCACAAGCGGCTGGAACACATATCAATCAACCACGCAGTTAAATAATTATCAAACACACAATTATCTACTTAATAAACTGAACTCATACTACATGCAATCTAAACAGAATAATCTCAAATGACATGAACATAAAATACAACTCAAATGTTTACAATAACTAAAATGCGAAAAACTAAAATTAAAACTTCTTTCCTAGTCCCAAGGCTTCCATAGTCCTGGCATCACACATCCTTCGAACACCTCCTTGTCGCCTTCTTTTCTATATCTTTTCCTTTCCTGTATTTGTAGTAAGAGAAAGTGTAGTCTATAAGCAAAATTTGCTTAGTAAGCGCTATCTGTCACGCCCCAGAGGAGTCCCTGTCCAAGAAAATTTCGGCAGCATCTCCCCTGTACGACGGACAATCTGAAACATCTACATAACACATATACCTCAGCCACAGGCGGCTGGAATAATAACAATAAATAAAAATAATCACCACGCAGTTTATATAGATATTCAGCCTCTGGCTGTCACAACCACACAGTTCATAATAGTAAACAAAAACAATAGTACTCTGACTCAAATCCACCCTACTCCACTACACTCGAAATGCTCAAATCCGACGAACTCACCTCTTCTGCCGTCCAGGCAGGCATGTAGTAGAATAAAACCAAATCATACCAAAACCATCAACGATAAGAAATCCATACAAAATCCATAAGTAACACTAACACAAGACTAAGTCCAAACATAGTCAAATAAGAAACAAAACAATACCAAAAGACAACTACAGCAGGTGGTCTGCAGGGGACTAGCAACTGGAACTCTCTCCTGACAGCATCATCCTGAAATATAACAACAATGGAGGCGGGGTGAGCCCAACACTCAGCAGGTACAACTGATATACAAAGTAGGGAAATAACACCTAGCACTAATCATGCGTACAGTCTCCTGATAAGAAAGATAAAAAAATGCATCTGAAGTAAACAGGAGAGACTGTACTAACCAGGACCTGAGTATAAGGTCAAACAGTCCGAGGGATAGGGAAATCCTGTATGCATGTCAAACATAGGTATCCAAACAATATGCAGCATATAAATGCAGCAAACACAAACACAAGCAATAAATGCATCATGCATATGATGCCAATGATGCGTCCTGGTCACCCCTGACGCCAGTCGATCATCTCACAGAATAGTGAGGCCGAGTGGGTAGGGCTGTGACAACCGTGCACTCTGTCGTCACTGCTCCTGATGAGTGACCGAGTGGACGGGATGCTGTCGGAGTACACCTATCCTCCTACCCCAAATCATAAATGGGGGAGCACAATGCTCTCAACTCCCGGTATACGATGACGGGGAGGAATCCCTGCCGGATAACACGTTGTGTCACACTACCCATGAGCGGACCAACGGTGCCTAACAGAGTCCCTGCTGCAACACACTCTGCCTGAATCGACCACTAACCCATGAGTGGTGGTGTGTGCAGATCCATGTAACTGGCGATGTGCTCAACAATAATGGAGCGGACTATCGCACAACATGCAATCATGCGAATGGTGCATGGCAATAACCATAATAACATCCTGACCTAATCCATATATATAGAAAAGTGCACCCTAGGTCAACGAATCATATCGAATCAAAGGTACACAGAAGGTATAAAAACCTAGGTCCTGAACATGGTGAAGCATAGTGTTGGGTTATCGGGCCGCGAAAACCGCTTTTCGCGTCGCGGAAACCCCGAATCACCCAAAGCCGTAGATCCGTACAAGGAAAACCGAACGAAATACAAGTACGAGTTTCAAAAACTTTAGATCTACTCCTAGATCTATGTGTTAAGAAGTATACCTTGAAGCGTGCCCTTTCGCGTTCCCGCTCGTCCAAGGAATTGCCGGATCTCTAGACCGTCAAGCGTCGGTCCTCTAGAAGTATCCACACGGACACGTAGGTGGAGAAAACCTCACACAAAGGTGTTCTAGCACCTTGGTAAGATTCGGCCAAGCAAGGAGGAGAGGGAGAGGGAGAGCTTGAGAGGAAGAAGGAAGAAGATACACACTTGAATGAAAAATGAATTCACATTCAAACCAAAAGTGGTCGGCCATTCTACCTTGTGAAACTCCCAAATTAATTGCATTAATTGCAATTAATATGAAGCCATTAAAGAGAATGGCTTTGTAACTTCCATGAGGTGGCACCCATGATGATGTGGAGTAACATCATTGGTCCACATCAATGCCAACTCACCAATGAGGTGGCATAAAGTCAAGTCTAACTTGACTTTTAATCTTCCTCTCAAGTCAAGTCAAACTTGACCAAATCTCTTCCATGGTTGATCGAATCCAACCATTTGATTCAAGCCAACTTAATATAATGAATCTAATTCATTTAATTAAATTGATTCAACGAGTCAAAATCTAAATTAGACTCATTGAACACATGAATCAACTTGAGTCGAACTCAAGTTAGCCCAATTAGGATTACTCTTAATCCAATTTGATTCATCAAATGAATCTAATCCTCTTGGTTCATCATATGAACCTAATCTCCATCTAATTGTCCTTAGTGTGTGACCCTATAGGTAATTGTAACGTTGGCAATGCCCTAAACCCATTTAGGAGCATAAGTAATGAGCGGTATCTAGCAACATATCATTACTACCCAATTTACAAGAATGTCGAGATCCGACATCACCTTGTGACTACTAATTGTGACTCCTCACAATATATGACAAGTGTCCTTCTATCCTAGACATCTAGATTGGTCAATGTGAGGCATAGACCGTGTCATCCTTTGACCAATCTAAATTTTGAACTCCAAGTAGACTCACTAAATCAAATGAGCTCAATATCCCATATTGACTCATTTGGGCATGGCCATGCACTTCGTGGTCTCACTCTATCAAGAATACCGATGTCTCTCCCGTCATATAGGAGGGATAGATCCCATCTACATCACTCACATCCCTCTGCATAATTTGTTATATACCCAGTAATCGCCTTTATAGTCCACCCAGTTACGGGTGACGTTTGACGAAACCAAAGTACATAACTCCTTATGTACGGATCAATAGTGACTTCAGGTCTAAGGACTAGTAGTCATACTAATAGCCACATGAGAAAGTATATGACACTCATATAACGATCCATGATACTTTCTCATGGCGGGTCATTCAGTATACATTCTCTAATGTATACCCATGTGTCAACTTGATATCTCTATATCCATGACTTGTGAGATCAAGTCATCGAGTTGACCTACATGCTAGTCTTATTGCATTAACATTGTTCCTGAATGTTAATACTCGACTAGGAATGATTAAGAGTAGTATTCCCTATATCATCTCACTATCGGTTCAACTAACCGATTGATATAGGTGAGAACCATCTACTCAAGGACATTATTATACTTAGTTTATTTGGCACCAATACAAGTAAGTATAATAACCAAAATCCAAATGCCTTTATTTATATAGAATATGATACAATAAGTCCAAAATACAATCATCAAATGATTGGCTCTTGGGCTCTAGCTAACAATCTCCCACTAGTACTAGTGCCAATCAGTGTAGGCTCTAAGCCCAAATGACCTAGTGTGACCATCATGCTTCTTCTGTGCCAAAGCCTTGGTCAAGGGATCTGCGATGTTAGCCTCTGTAGTTACTCTGCAAATCTTCACATCTCCTCTCTCGATGATCTCTCGAATGAGATGGAAGCGCCGTAGTATGTGTTTGGTCCGGTGTGAGCGAGGTTCCTTCGCAGGTGCTATAGCTCCATTGTTATCACAATAGAGCTCAATGGGGTCACAATGCTAGGAACCACCCCAAGTTCAATGATGAACTTGCGGATCCAAACCGCCTCCTTTGCCGCCTCCGATGCAAAGAATGTACTCGACTTCATTGTAGAATCGCCATCGATCCTCGCTGAACTCTTCCAATGACACCACCATTAATGTAAAATACGAACCCCGATTGCGATCTATAGTCATCCCGGTCGTCTCGAAGCTAGCATCACCGTAACCTTTACAGCTAGATCATCATTGCCTCCATATATCAAGAAATATTCTTTAGTCCTTCTTAAGTACTTAAGAATATTCTTGACCGCTATCCAATGACTTTCACCGGATCTGATATCTGCTCGTCATGCTCAAAGCATACGAGACATCAGGTCGAGTACATAGCATGGCGTACATGATCGATCCTATGGCTGAGGCATAAGGGATCTGATCCATGCGGTCTCTCTCCTCTCTAGAAGAGGGACCTTGAGTCTTCGAAAGACTCACGCCATGTGACATCGACAGAAATCCCTTCTTGGAGTTCTGCATGGCAAACCGAAGGAGTACCTTGTCAATGTATGTACTCTGACTTAGGCCAAGCAATCTCTTAGATCTATCTCTATAGATCTGTATCCCTAGTATGCGAGATGCCTCACCTAAGTCCTTCATTGAGAAGCAACTCCCTAGCCAAGTCTTGACAGATTGAAGCATAGGGATGTCCTTCCCAATGAGTAGTATGTCATCCACATACAATATGAGGAAGACAACTGTGTTTTCTACAACCTTCTTGTAGACACAAGGCTCATCTTCGTTCTTGATGAAACCAAACTGTTTGATCGCATCATCGAATCGAAGATTCCAGCTCCGAGAAGCTTGCTTTAGTCCATAAATGGACCTATGCAGCTTGCATACTCTGCTAGTATGCTGTGGATCTATAAAACCCTCAGGTTGTGTCATGTACACATCCTCGAGTAGGTTTCCTTTCAGAAACGCGGTTTTGACATCCATCTGCCAGATCTCGTAATCGTGGTAAGCTGCAATAACAAGCATGATCCTAATGGACTTAAACATCGCTACTGGAGAAAAGGTTTCATCATAGTCAATACCATGAATCTGCTTGAAACCTTTAGCTACCAAGCGACCCTTATAGATGAGTCCATCCATGTCAGTCTTTCTCTTAAAGACCCACTTGCACCCAATGGGTTTTACCCCTTCAGGTGGATCAACCAAAGTCCATACTTGGTTAGTGTACATGGATTCCATCTCGGATCTCATGGCCTCTAGCCATTTCTCGGAATCTGGTCTCATCACAGCTTCCTGATAGGTGGTAGGCTCATCCTCTATGAGCACAACGTCATCATGGTCAAACAAGAGAAATGAGTATCTCTCAGGCTGACGACGTATCCTATCAGACCTGCGAAGAGGTATGTCTACTTGAACTGGTTATTGTTCCTCAACTCCTTGTGGAACATCATCCACAACACTTTGTGGTTCCAGTTCAACTTCCATCGAGGCTTCAGTGCTAGTATTCGCATCTTGAACTTCTTCAAGATCGAACGTGCTCCCACTAGTCTTTCTAGAAACAAAGTCCCTTTCTAGAAAGACCCCAGTCTTTGCCACAACTACCTTTGCTGACTAGGAATGTAGAAGTAATATCCCTTAGTTTCCTTGGGATATCCGATGAAATAGCACTTGTCAGATTTGGGTCCTAACTTGTCTGAAACTTGACGTCGAACGTAAACCTCACAACCTCAAATCCTCATGAAAGACACCTGGGCATCTCTCCCAGTCCATATCCTATATGGTGTCTTTATCACGGCCTTGGATGGAACTCGGTTGAGTATAAAAGCTGCCGTGTCTAGAGCATAACCCCAAAGGTATGTCAGAAGATCTGTGTGACTCATCATAGATCGCACCATATCTAATAGGGTACGATTCCTCCTTTCGGATACACCATTCCACTGTGGTGTTCCAGGAGGAGTGAGTTGGGATAGAATCCCACACTCAGCTAGATAGTCACGAAACTCATGGCTAAGGTATTCTCCACCTCGATCGGATCGAAGTATCTTAATACTCTTGCCAAGCTGGTTCTTTACTTCATTCTTGAATTCTTTGAACTTTTCAAAGGATTCAGACTTATGTGTCATCAAGTACACATAACCATATCTACTGAAGTCATCAGTAAATGTGATGAAGTACCTATAACCGCCTCTAGCAGCAACATTGAAAGGGCCACATACACCACTATGTATGAGTCCTAACAAATCAGTCGCTCTCTCGCTGTGCCCACTAAAGGGAGTCTTGGTCATCTTGCCTCGTAGGCATGACTCGCATATCTCATATGATTCAAAATCAAATGAGTCCAGCAAACCATCCTTATGGAGCTGGGATAAGCGCTTGTCATTTATATGACCTAAGCGACAGTGCTAGAGATAGGTGTGGTTCATATCGTTCGATTTGAACCTCTTGGTACTAACGTTATAGATAGAGCTCTCAGGGTCTAGAATATAGAGTCCGTTCATCAGAGGTGTACTACAATAGAACATATCGTTTAAATAGACAGAACAACATTTGTTCTTTATTATAAATGAGAATCCTTTCTTGTCCAAACAAGAAACTGATATAATGTTCTTAGTCAATGCAGACACATAACAACAATCGTCTAACTCTAGTATAAGCCCAGAGGGCAGAGATAGAAAATAAGTCCCTACAGCAACAGCAGCAACCCGTGCTCCATTGCCTACTCGTAGGTCTATCTCACCCTTTGTCAATGCTCTGCTATTTCTCAGTACTTGTACATTAGTACAAATGTGGGAAGCACATCCGGTATCTAATACCCATGACGAAGAAATAGAGAGGTGATGTGCGTAGATTATATACTCTTTTATGCATGTTTTTACGCACATTTACATATTTTGAGCATGCTTGATCTATGCATTTTTATACTTCCAGCTTTCCTTTTAGCATATTTACTCTTTTGGTTCGGAGATCTGATTTTTGTGCATTTTCTGTACACAGGAGTCGATTTGGTGAAGAATCTACATCTTTGGGCATGCATTGGAGGAAACAAAGGGAGAAAGCACCGGGCCGTGTGCCTCACACGGCCATGCACTGGTATGGAGCTCGGGCCGTGTGGAGTTTGGCACCAACAGAAGAGGAAGACGACATGGCCGTGTGAACCTCGCACGGCCGTGTCAAGATTTGAAGCCAACCAGAGCAGAAGCCTTACATGGCCGTGTGGATCTACACGGCCGTATGAAATTTCCAGAGACTAAGCAGGCTGTGGCCGTGTGCACCACACGGCCGTGTAGCATTTCCAGAGAGCAGAAGGGTTCTGGCCGTGTGGAGTCACACGGCCGTGCAGCTTTGGCAGAGAGGGAACTGGACATGGCCGTGTGAATCTCACAAGGCCGTGTCACGGGGCCGTGTGGCGCCCGATTCCCTCTATTTAAACCCTTCTTCATGAATTGAAAGGGGATCTCTCCCCCTTTGGGAGAAAGCAAGATTTGGTGGTTTCCTCCCAATCTTGGGAGGATTTCTGGGCGATTCAAGGGGAGATCTCGACGATTTCGACTCCGGAGCGAGGATTGGATCCGAAGACGAGGCTTCTTCGTAGATAAGTTTTCTCTTTCCCCCTCTTCTTGATTTCTTGGATTGGGGACTTAAGAAATGCTTGTAATTTCTATTTCTTCGGGTTTTCTTCCTCGATTCATGGAGTAGATCTTGTATTCTAGGATTAAGGGAGTATTTGTATGGTGGATTGATGTAATCTCTTATGGATTTGCCATTTTCTTGTTTCAATGACATTGTCTTGCTTGTATCAATTAGATCTTGAATGATTAATGGTGATTTGTGCTTAATTCTCATTCTTGATCGATTGTTTGAATTTCTTGTGGACTTTGTAAAGATAAACTCTCACTCGATCATCCGAGGGATCCACGTGACAGGTGCAAGCCCGTGTAAGGACGTTTGAGAGATAATCTTGAAGAGGAAATGGGAATATTCAAGAGAGTAGGATGGATCTTGTGATTAGTTTCTTGTATCTTGATAGATTAATGAGTTGTGGGCTTCTATGTTGATATCCGAGGAAGGCATAGTAATAGGTGCGCTTCTGTGTAATGACAATGTAGGTTCATGTCTAATTAATCCTACTTAGATACATTTCTCAGTCCTTAGCCGGTTGTCTATTGCAAGAGAGAACCGTCAACTTTCTACATGTTTGGCAATTGAGGGATAAGAATTGGTGAACCATTTACATTCAAGAAATCTTACAAAGAAACCGAAACTCCTAGAATCTCCCTTTATCATACCCTAAAACACTAAACTCTTGTTTGTTGATCTTTAAGACTAGATTTGTTTACCTTTACTTTGCTTTTGAAACGATTGGATAGTTGTTTAGCTATTTCGCATTGAGACATTTCTAGTGCTTATTCCAGTCCCTGTGGATACGATAATCTTTTATATTACTTGCGACATTTAGAGTTGGTTCGATCGAGATCTAATCTAATCGAAAAGGATGCATCTTGTGCACGACTTAGATCTAATCTAATCGCAAGGGTGCATCATGTGCACGACTTAGATCTAATCTAATCGTAAGGCACTAATTAATTAATTACTTATTAAACATGCATCATATACATAAGCAATTAACTAATTAATCTATTTGTGATTTAGTCATGGCCCCACTATGATCTTCTCAAGCCAATGAGAAGATCGAATGGTCAACCTAGGGTCAACAGCTTGTCCAAGCTCCTCCCTTTGACCACCTTGTGTTGCTCGTGCCCGCCTCGGAACTCCGTCTCGTGTGGATCCTCCACCGCTCGAATTTGTACATTACAATTTGAAACTCGAGTTACATTCGAGTCTAAATCTAATTTACAACCAGAATATATGAGAAAGGCACGACGCGCAGGTCGCGGAAAAAAAAATAAAAACATACAACACGCGCAAACACATAATGGCACGCAGGCCGTATTATGAATTACAACACAATCCAATAATATTGGGTTTTTGGGCCATGACTATCACAAAATTAATATATAATTCAAAATTATATATTTTCATAATTTTCTATAATTTTAAAATTAATTTTTTATAATTTTTACGAGTAAAATTTCCCGGCGGTCCCGTTTAGCGGTTTCGGGCGCAATCGCGGAACGGATCCCCTTGCGGGGCCAGGGGCAGCGCCCCTACCCACGATATAACCATCGCGAGGGTTCCTTTGCGATCCAACAGCGCCTAAACTCGCTGTCCCAAAACGATTTGGGTCGAGACATTGCCGTTTCAGAAAAATCTTCCCGGCAGGTTCGTTTTTAGCGATTTCGGGTGCAATCGCGGAGCAAATCCCCTTGCGGGGTTAGGGGCAGTACCCCTACCCACGATCTAACCATCGTGAGTTGCTCCTTTACAATCTAATGGCACCCAAGCCCGCTGTCCCAAACGGATTTGGGGCAAAACGAAGCCGTTTAAGGAAAAACTTCCCGGAAGCCGAAGCCTACAAGTGCCGAGATACTTGTGCTTCGCTTCTACGGAAAAATTACCCATAAAAACATAAAAAACTAAATTTTACAGAAAATCACAGAAGGTTTAGTTTTCATAAAACCAAAAATTAAACTCGTACAAGCTTTGCACGTGGCTCTGATACCACTGTTGGGTTATCGGGCCGCGAAAACCGCTTTTCGCGTCGCGGAAACCCCGAATCACCCAAAGCCGTAGATCCGTGCAAGGAAAACTGAACGAAATACAAGTACGAGTTTCAAAAACTTTAGATCTACTCCTAGATCTATGTGTTAAGAAGTATACCTTGAAGCGTGCCCTTTCGCGTTCCCGCTCGTCCAAGGAATTGTCGGATCTCTAGACCGTCAAGCGTCGGTCCTCTAGAAGTATCCACACGGACACGTAGGTGGAGAAAACCTCACACAAAGGTGTTCTAGCACCTTGGTAAGATTCGGCCAAGCAAGGAGGAGAGGGAGAGGGAGAGCTTGAGAGGAAGAAGGAAGAAGATACACACTTGAATGAAAAATGAATTCACATTCAAACCAAAAGTGGTCGGCCATTCTACCTTGTGAAACTCCCAAATTAATTGCATTAATTGCAATTAATATGAAGCCATTAAAGAGAATGGCTTTGTAACTTCCATGAGGTGGCACCCATGATGATGTGGAGTAACATCATTGGTCCACATCAATGCCAACTCACCAATGAGGTGGCATAAAGTCAAGTCTAACTTGACTTTTAATCTTCCTCTCAAGTCAAGTCAAACTTGACCAAATCTCTTCCATGGTTGATCGAATCCAACCATTTGATTCAAGCCAACTTAATATAATGAATCTAATTCATTTAATTAAATTGATTCAACGAGTCAAAATCTAAATTAGACTCATTGAACACATGAATCAACTTGAGTCGAACTCAAGTTAGCCCAATTAGGATTACTCTTAATCCAATTTGATTCATCAAATGAATCTAATCCTCTTGGTTCATCATATGAACCTAATCTCCATCTAATTGTCCTTAGTGTGTGACCCTATAGGTAATTGTAACGTTGGCAATGCCCTAAACCCATTTAGGAGCATAAGTAATGAGCGGTATCTAGCAACATATCATTACTACCCAATTTACAAGAATGTCGAGATCCGACATCACCTTGTGACTACTAATTGTGACTCCTCACAATATATGACAAGTGTCCTTCTATCCTAGACATCTAGATTGGTCAATGTGAGGCATAGACCGTGTCATCCTTTGACCAATCTAAATTTTGAACTCCAAGTAGACTCACTAAATCAAATGAGCTCAATATCCCATATTGACTCATTTGGGCATGGCCATGCACTTCGTGGTCTCACTCTATCAAGAATACCGATGTCTCTCCCGTCATATAGGAGGGATAGATCCCATCTACATTACTCACATCCCTCTGCATAATTTGTTATATACCTAGTAATCGCCTTTATAGTCCACCCAGTTACGGGTGACGTTTGACGAAACCAAAGTACATAACTCCTTATGTAGGGATCTAAGGTGACTTCAGGTCTAGGGACTAGTAGTCATACTAATAGCCACATGAGAAAGTATATGACACTCATATAACGATCCATGATACTTTCTCATGGCGGGTAATTCAGTATACATTCTCTAATGTATACCCATGTGTCAACTTGATATCTCTATATCCATGACTTGTGAGATCAAGTCATCGAGTTGACCTACATGCTAGTCTTATTGCATTAACATTGTCCCTGAATGTTAATACTCGACTAGGAATGATTAAGAGTAGTGTTCCCTGTATCATCTCACTATCGGTTCAACTAACCGATTGATATAGGTGAGAACCATCTACTCAAGGACATTATTATACTTAGTTTATTTGGCACCAATACAAGTAAGTATAATAACCAAAATCCAAATGCCTTTATTTATATAGAATATGATACAATAAGTCCAAAATACAATCATCAAATGATTGGCTCTAGGGCTCTAGCTAACACATAGTATATCACTACCCCCTATAAGCATGTATAAACAAATAAAGTATACATGGGATGCAAATCAAGCAATCAATCAATCATGTATCAGATATTGGGTAGTGACTAACCGAAACAAATAAAGGACATAATTAATGCAACTTGTTAAACTCACTACTATGTATATCAAATGACATAAGTCAAAAGTACCCGCCTCCGATAAGAAAAGTCCAAATCTGACTCCGAGATACCCGTCTCGCGTCAAAGTCCTGTGTCACCAATATACATACATTTTTATTTAGCTACAACTCATATAAATAGCCAAATAAAAATATCTAACACTAAATTAGGGCAAAACCCTAATCATATAGCATTAATCCTACCAAAATTAAATCCAACGATTATTTAGGGTTAATTGCTTTAACCCTAATCATACCATTAATTTAATTCCAAACCTAATCCATTTCACCTTCCAAATTAAAACTTGCTACTAACCTAGTCAACCTGAACTCAATAAAAATTTGAGTCCAATCTCATTCCTAACCTTTACTTCAAATCGATACACACTACAACATAAGAAAAAATTGTACTACACCTTACCTCAATTCTCACAGCCCCCTATTGATGCTAGAAATTTGTTGCCGAAATCACAGCGAAGTTGCTGCCAGGAACCTTGTGGCTTCCTCGAATCAGCAGTTCCTTCTTCGGCGACTGGTTCCAGCGGCTGTTGAATACTGGCTAGGGCTACACTGGCAATAACAACAAGAAGAACTGAGGAAGAACATGAACTGAAAATCAATAACCAAAATCATACCACAACCCTAATTCCACACCCCACCTCAACTAGGGTTTCCTATGGCCGGCGGCGCTGTGCCGCGATGTAGCAGAGAGGAAGAAGCAATAACTTGAATCCTCCTTGCTCCTGGCCGGAAACAACCCGAGCAAAAACCTAGGGCACAGTGAGAATCAGAGAGGGCGTCAGCGGCATCAATAAGGAAATCGAGCAAAGGAGGTGTCGGCACCACTTCAAGAAGTAGGCAGTGGCTAGGGCACGGGTGGCCGGCGGTGCTGAGTGAGTCTAGGGCAGAGGATGGGTCGCCGGCACTGCTCGACGTCGGTGGAGATGCTAGGCTCGGCGGCGGCGCTAGGGCAAAGGCGACAACGGTGCTGGGGCAGATCTGGTGGCCGGTACAGAGGAGGTGGCCGGGGACGCTGCCAAGAGGAGAAAGAGCTCGGCACTGGAAGGCGAAGTGGAGAAGAAGAAGGAAAATAAAAGGAGAAGAGAAGAACTACCTCGAGCAGTTACGGCAGGGGGAGACGGCGTAGGGCGAAGAAGAAGGGAGCGGCTCGGGTGCGCGAGGAAGAGAAACGGAGGAAATAAGGAAAAAGAGAAAACAAAATAAAAAGAAAAAGGAATTTAAGAAATAAACATTTCCTCGCCTAAATGGGTAAATCCAAACAGGTTTTTCCCGGGCCCTTTTTTTTTTGTTTTGTTTTTTTTATCCCCGTTAACTCGTCCATACGAGCTCCGAAAAATTCCTGAAAAATATCCAAAAATTTCAGAAAATTCCCTTATTCATATTCGCCTATTTCTGGTATTTTACATTCTCCCCCACTTATAAAAATTTGGTCCCCAAATTTCGTTATCTACCATCAGCAGTACCAACAACATACAGAAAGTATAAATGCTGAACGGTAAACTGAATCACATACCTCAAGTAAAAAGATGGGGATATTGAGCTCGGATAGTATCCTCGAGCTCCCAAGTAGCTTCCTCATCCGAATGATGCTGCCATCCGACTTTAACCAGCCGGATAGTCTTGTTCCTCAACTGACGCACCTTCTGGTCCAGAATCCTTACCGGAACCTCCCAACTGCCTCCGAAAATCCAATACACATGACCTCAGCAAGTCCTCTAGAGTCTGAAAGGTCCGCTCTAATGGTCCATCTGTCTGCGGATGGAAAGTTGTACTGAAACAGAGCTGCGTGCCCAAGGTCTGCTGCAGTCTCTGTCAAAAACGAGACGTGAACCGGGGGTCTCTATCCGAAATAATAGTCAACGGAATACCACATGATATGATAATCTCCCGGCAAAACAGATCTACCAATCGATCGAGGAAATCAGTCTTCCAGATTGCTAACGAGTACAGGGATTTGGTTAATCGATCAACGATTACCCAAATCGCGTCATGGTCTCGTCGTGTCCTCGACAAACCTACCACAAAGTCCATAGTAATGTGTTCTCATTTCCACCCAGGAATAGGAATCTGCTAAAGTAAGCCGGCAGGTCTCTGGTGCTCGGCCTTCACTTGCTGACAGACAAGACATCTAGCTACAAAATTCGCGATGTCTTCCTTCATATTGTTTCACCAATCGAAACACCTCAAATCTTGGTACACACGGGTACCGCCTGGGTGGACCGCAAATCGAGAGCGGTGAACCTCCTGAAGTAGCTCCTGTAAGACCATATGAGACTGAGATATGTACAATCTGCTTCGGAAGTATATAATACCCGCTTCATCTCGGGAAACTCAGTCTGCTGCCCGGAAACTATCCGGCTGCCAATGGATCGTAAATACCGATCTCCGACCTGGCCTCCTGAATCCTCATCCTGATCGAGGATTGAGCAACCATGGTAACCAAAAATACCTTGCTCTGTCTGTCCCTGCTCCTCAAGGTCTAATTCGGAGAAACTCTGAACCAAGTCTGTAAACAAAACTCGGTGGCAAACTAAAGTCCCTCCGGACTTCCTGCTAAGTGCGTCGGCAACCATATTAGTTTTCCCCGGGTGATAGTCAATCGTACAGTCATAATCCTTCAGGAACTCCATCCATCTCCTCTGTCGGAGATTAAGTTCCTTCTAAGTAAACAGATCTTTGAGACTCTTATGGTAGAATCTCAAATGTAACGCCTTATAAATAATGTCGCCAAATCTTCATGGCAAAAATAATGACGACTTGCCCAGATCATGTACAGGGTAGATCTTCTCATGCTCCTTCAACCGATGAGAAGCATAGGAGACTACTATATCATGCTGCATCAGAACAGTGCTCAAACCTTGAATAGATGCGTCGGTGTAGAGGACATATCCGTCCTCTCTAGAAGGTAAAATTTCAAAATCGGAGCCGACACTAGTCTCCGCTTCAGCTCCTAGAAGCTGGTCTTGTCATCCTCAGTCCAAGTGAACTTCATGCCTTTCCAGGTCAGGCGTGTCAGTGATATAGCTATCAGAGAGAAACCCTTAACGTATCTCCGGAAATATCGAGCCAAACAAAGAAAGTTGCGAGCCTCTTCTATAGACTCCGTCTACTTCCAACGGTAACAACGTCGATCTCCTGTGGAACCACGGTATACTCCTACTGGTGACCGTGTGTCTCAAACATCTCACAGAAGACAACCAAAATACGCACTACTGATCTTCACATCTAGACGTTTCCACCCAAACATCTCTGGAACTATGCAAAGCTGATGTGCGTGACTCACCGTGAATCAGAAATAGATCACAACATCGTCAACAAAGACAATGGAAACCGATCCAAACATCCTGGAAATACCAAAATCATCAAGTCTCTGAAAACATCTAAGGCTTCCCAAACCCTAATGGTAAAATCATGACCCATAATGTCCATATCACAGACATTTTTAACCATAAGATCCCTGACAATAAGTCTGAAATATGATCACCAACGATATAAATCATCTAAGCATAGATCCTCCAGTGTGAGAGCAACGCTCCATCACAGAAAATACCACATATGTGGGAGCAACGCTCTACCACAAAAAATCCTCAATATGTAGGAGTAACACTCCACTACAAATAATCTATAACATGTATCTGCAATAGATATGGGAGTAATGCTCCGCTACAAGCCATCCGAAATATGTATATGTGGGAACTCCGCTCCACCACAAACGATCCATAAGTGTCCAAGGCACCTAACTATCCAACTAGAGGCTGCATGAGATCACTCAACCACATATCATTGTGGGCAGCCAAAGGTATAAACAACCTAGTAAACAAATCAAATCCATAGTCAACTCTATCATCATCCTAGGGGGTTGGTCACCCACTAATAGGAGAATTTGGTTGACAGGGTAATCCAACAAATGACATAATGTAAACACTTAACATTCTACATTCAACATAGGTAGAATCATCATGATGCTACCAACAATACACCTGGCACACGTGCACACACCACATAGGTATGATCGACATAATCATCCAATTAGTACACCAAACACACTCATAGCACAGGTATAATTCAGTGTGATACCTCCAACAATACCTACCGAACCCGTGTGCATATATCAACATAGATATAATCGACAATACACCTCAAACAACCTCACATGGCATATATACACCTATGCCAAAAGTATAATCAACGTAATACTTCCAACAAAGCCTAATAGACACAAGTGCATCCAAAAATCAAATATAATCAATAAAATACCTCGAATATTACACCGAACACATCTGCATATATCACAACATAGTTTTAATTGACAAAATACCTCCAATAAACAATCAGACATGTATGTCTAACCACTCGGGTATAATCTACTAGAAACCCACAATAATCATATGTATAAATGTGTACGACCCAAAAGATAAAGTCAGAATTCAAGAACATCAAGACACTCTCATTTTTTTATCCTCAAAAATATCAGCCCACATAATATGAGATGAATAAGTCTCTACTCCCCATGAGAGCAAGTTAACATTCTAAACATTAAATCATTATTTATCAACATAGTCCAATATCAGAGGAAGTAAACATCAATTTTATCATCCTGTTAACTAACCACAACTAACCAGATTTATTAAAATCTCATAGGCACTCTAAACCATAAACTCTCTTGCACCCGATTTATAATCTGATCACCAACTATAAACATCAAACCTGTGAATATCATACATGACACTCACTATGTCACCATCAACAACAACCCAAATAATAGATCATCAAAATAATTATCCACTAATAGATCATCAAACAACCACATAACATTTACTCTCATAAATCATTAGAAATCAACACATCACAATATCTAATCTCCCAATATCCCTCAACCTCAAATCATTCTCAACAATGATCAAACATGATAACTCTCCAATGACCAATTTTCATTGTATCAGATACCCTAATATCCAAAAGATACGAGTATAAAAACTCTACTGGCTAAGTTGACAGGAATATATAAGTATCATCCATTACCCAGCTAACAATAGCAGAGGCTGATATGTGCCTCCATCTCCTAATAGTAGTAACAGAAGCTAAAACTACTGATGGTATGATATGAAAAATCACCAGAGACTATAATCCTTGATCTCTATTAGAGTCGACCAAGATCAGTGGCTAACCCATCACATGTAATATGGCTACAACAACCAGACAGGTAATAAAGATAAAGTGCTAATAGATGTCCTAACTATCATAAAATAAACATCAAACCTATTTGCCGTCTGGAGATGTTCCATCACTGTCCAGTCCCCAACTTCTAACCTCAAAATTCCGAACGAGAAAATCACCGAAAATCCATATAATCCGAAACGGAAGTCCGAAACATAACCATAACGAAAATCCGTACAAACCGAAATAAACTTCCAAAAATCCAGAACACCAAAAGCAGGTATCCATAACCTGCTCTGATACCAATAAATTGGTATCAGATAAATCTCGAAAATCCAAAACATGGATACCCAACAAACTTTGCCGAACTCTGGCGCTCTGATACCAAGTAAATAAATTGGTATCAGGTTATCCCAAACATCAAAAATACGAAAACAAAAGATCGTATACCTGTGCTCTGATACCACTAAATTGTCACGCCCCAGAGGAGTCCCTGTCCGAGAAAATTTCGGCAGCATCTCCCCTGTACGCCGGACAATCTGAAACTTCTATATAACACATATACCTCAGCCACAGGCGGCTGGAATAATAACAATAAATAAAAACAATCACCACGCAGTTTATATAGATATTCAGCCTCTGGCTGTCACAACTACACAGTTCATAATAATAAACAAAAACAATAGTACTCTGACTCAAATCCACCCTACTCCACTACACTCGAAATGCTCAAATCCGACGAACTCACCTCTTCTGCCGTCCAGGCAGGCATGTAGTAGAATAAAACCAAATCATACCAAAACCATCAACGATAAGAAATCCATACAAAATCCATAAGTAACACTAACACAAGACTAAGTCCAAACATAGTCAAATAAGAAACAAAACAATACCAAAAGACAACTACAGCTGGTGGTCTTCAGGGGACTAGCAATTGGAACTCTCTCCTGACAGCATCATCCTGAAATATAACAACAATGGAGGCGGGGTGAGTCCAACACTCAGTAGGTACAACTGATATACAAAGTAGGGAAATAACACCTAGCACTAATCATGCGTACAGTCTCCGGATAAGAAAGATAAAAAAATGCATCTGAAGTAAACAGGAGAGACTGTACTAACCAGGACCTGAGTATAAGGTCAAACAGTCCGAGGGATAGGGAAATCCTGTATGCATGTCAAACATAGGTATCCAAACAATATGCAGCATATAAATGCAGCAAACACAAACACAAGCAATAAATGCATCATGCATATGATGCCAATGATGCGTCCTGGTCACCCCTGACGCCAGTCGATCATCTCACAGAATAGTGAGGCCGAGTGGGTAGGGCTGTGACAACCGTGCACTCTGTCGTCACTACTCCTGATGAGTGACCGAGTGGACGAGATGCTGTCGGAGTACACCTATCCTCCTACCCCAAATCATAAATGGGGGAGCGCAATGCTCTCAACTCCCGGTACACGATGACGGGGAGGAATCCCTGCAGGATAACACGTTGTGTCACACTACCCATGAGCGGACCAACGGTGCCTAACAGAGTCCCTGCTGCAACACACTCTGCCTGAATCGACCACTAACCCATGAGTGGTGG
This sequence comes from Zingiber officinale, assembly GCF_018446385.1. Classification (NCBI taxonomy): domain Eukaryota; kingdom Viridiplantae; phylum Streptophyta; class Magnoliopsida; order Zingiberales; family Zingiberaceae; genus Zingiber; species Zingiber officinale. Next base: position 78,958,170 of record NC_055990.1, read on the forward strand.
TGTGTGCAGATCCATGTAACTAGCGATGTGCTCAACAATAATGGAGCGGACTATAGCACAGCATGCAATCATGCGAATGGTGCATGGCAATAACCATAATAACATCCTGACCTAATCCATATATATAGAAAAGTGCACCCTAGGTCAACGAATCATATCGAATCAAAGGTACACAGAAGGTATAAAAACCTAGGTCCTGAACATGGTGAAGCATAGTATATCACTACCCCCTATAAGCATGTATAAACAAATAAAGTATACATGGGATGCAAATCAAGCAATCAATCAATCATGTATCAGATATTGGGTAGTGACTAACCGAAACAAATAAAGGACATAATTAATGCAACTTGTTAAACTCACTACTATGTATATCAAATGACATAAGTCAAAAGTACCCGCCTCCGATAAGAAAAGTCCAAATCTGACTCCGAGATACCCGTCTCGTGTCAAAGTCATGTGTCACCAATATATATACATTTTTATTTAGCTACAACTCATATAAATAGCCAAATAAAAATCTCTAACACTAAATTAGGGCAAAACCCTAATCATATAGCATTAATCCTACCAAAATTAAATCCAACGATTATTTAGGGTTAATTGCTTTAACCCTAATCATACCATTAATTTTATTCCAAACCTAATCCATTTCACCTTCCAAATTAAAACTTGCTACTAACCTAGTCAACCTGAACTCAATAAAAATTTGAGTCCAATCTCATTCCTATCCTTTCCTTCAAATCGGTACACACTACAACATAAGAAAAAATTGCACTACACCTTACCTCAATTCTCACAGCCCCCTATTGATGCTAGAAATTTGTTGCCGAAGTCACAGTGAAGTTGCTGCCAGGAACCTTGTGGCTTCCTCGATTCAGCAGTTCCTTCTTCGGCGACTGGTTCCAGCGGCTGTTGAATACTGGCTAGGGCTACACTGGCAATAGCAACAAGAAGAACTGAGGAAGAACATGAACTGAAAATCAATAACCAAAATCATACCACAACCCTAATTCCACACCCCACCTCAACTAGGGTTTCCTGTGGCCGGCGGCACTGTGCCGAGATGTAGCAGAGAGGAGGAAGCAATAACTTGAATCCTCCTTGCTCCTGGCCGGAAACAACCCGAGCAAAAACCTAGGGCACAGTGAGAATCAGAGAGGGCGTCGGCGGCATCAATAAGGAAATCGAGCAAAGGAGGTGTCGGCACCACTTCAAGAAGTAGGCAGTGGCTAGGGCATGGGTGGCCGGCGGTGCTGAGTGAGTCTAGGGCAGAGGATGGGTCGCCGGCACTGCTCGGCGTCGGTGGAGATGCTAGGCTCGGCGGTGGCGCTAGGGCAAAGGCGACAACGGTACTGGGGCAGATCTGGTGGCCGGTACAGAGGAGGTGGCCGGCGACGCTGCCAAGAGGAGAAAGAGCTCGGCACTGGAAGGCGAAGTGGAGAAGAAGAAGGAAAATAAAAGGAGAAGAGAAGAATTGCCTCGAGCAGTTAGGGCAGGGGGAGACGGGGTCGGGCGAAGAAGAATGGAGCGGCTCGGGTGCGCGAGGAAGAGAAACGGAGGAAATAAGGAAAAAGAGAAAACAAAATAAAAAGAAAAAGGAATTTAAGAAATAAACATTTCCTCGCCTAAATGGGTAAATCCAAACAGGTTTTTCCCGTGCCCTTTTTTTTTTTTTTATCCCCGTTAACTCGTCCATACGAGCTCCGAAAAATTCTCGAAAAATATCCAAAAATTCCTGAAAATTCCATTATTCATATTCGCTTATTTCTGGTATTTTACACTATCCAACTCACAAAATCACGAATGTGCATGTATACAAAAAGAACTAGAAACTATATGCTCTAAAAAGGAAATAAAGCATAAACATAACTGCTCACGTCAAACTAATAGCAAAGAAAAGCTAAGGAATCTACTCATGTATTCATGCTGCTCATCTAATAGGTAAACATGAAAATTACTCATCTACTAGATAAACATGGTAGAATAAAGAACTAAACTTACTGATTTTTTAGAACTATATGAAACTTATTTCATTTGTTCTAAACTTATTATTTATTTCACTTGTTTAAAACTTATTCTTTAATACTTTATACTTAGATAAAACTTGTTTTTACTTGTTCAAAAACTTATACTTATAATACTTCAAAATAGTAATCAACTTCTTCTTGGGCCCAGGCATAGTACCATCTTATGCGCGTTCCCTAATAGGTTGGGGTAGCGAGCCACCAATCCTAAAAGAGCAGTCCTCGGTCTACCAGGGCCAAGACCTCGGAATTGGACACCTGGATTTGTTTAACGACAACCTCGGAAGTCGGGTACTAGCCTCTTCTTAAAAGTAAAATACTTATAATCTTAATTACTTCTTCTTTAAATGCCTTGGCATTTTAATAGGCACCTTGTGTGCCAAAAATCCCTAAAGTCTTGACTTTGGGATCTACTTAAGGCCTCGGCCTTTTCTTTCTTTTCTTTATCTTTCTTATACTTTTCTTAAACCCAAAATACTGTTAGGGTATCTTTCGTGTGCATCTATGAATGAAACTAACTATGTAACACATAATTATGCATAGAATACAAAAGCAATCTACACATACAATACTTATCAAAAATCTGCACTAATGCTTAACAGAAATCTGCATACTAGCTTAATAAAAATCTGCTCTTGTAAACTTTATAAAATGTGCACTTCTAGCTTAATTAAAATCTTCACCAAAGCTTAACAGAAATCTGCACTAAAACTTAATAAAATCTGTATACTCAGCTTATCTAACATCTGCATACTAAGCTTAACAAGATCTGCATACTAAGCTCAACAAAATCTGCATACTAACTCAATCAAAATTCTGCAAATCTAATTAAGCTACTAGAGATCTAATTGGATCTTCCGATGCTAAACCATCAAATCTGCAATAATGTATCTTTTTTTTTTTTTGCCAACGTTACTACTATCAAGTCTGTAATACGAAATTAAAAATGTCCAGGATATACTCTCTTGCATTTCTGCTATATCATCATTTAATTTACCTTATGCTCGCTTTTAGGACAGAATCTGTACTAACCACATAAAAGGTGATGAGCAACAACATATAACATAACTCAAACTTTTCCAATGCATGTAACTCAATATAAAGCTCTGACCACCTTAATTTGTTACAAACCTACATACTCTAGAAGAAAACTAAACTCTTTCTTGTTCCTTGCTCATCAACAGGAATCCGAAATCTATAACCCTTTAAATTAACTGATCACGCCCATAAAAATTCATGAACAAAAGGATTTAAATCAACATCCGAATTCCTAGTTTTAAGGACTAAAAACACAACCTCCTGTTCAGTGCCACGACAAGGAAACCATAAGGAATCAAATTGCTCAACACGCTTAACTTGGTCTTCTATTCTGTTACTATTAAATTGTCCCAAACTAAATCGAAGAAAAACATAAACATGACACCAAATCATGATCTCATTAACTCAACTTCCCACATGCAGTACATGAGACTAAATGAATCATCATCAAACCACATCTCTACCTACCATAACTCGACCAACAATCAATGTCAAGGAACTTCATGGTGGAAATACCAAATCATCCAACACCACGACTGTAGTACTCCAAATTCAATTCTGTGAACACAAATCCCATCTCAAGAAGGCCATGAAAACATCAAAACCGAGACCTTTCACCCAAATCACATGCTTTACCAAAACCGAAACCAAATCTATAATTCGAAACAATATAATCCGTTTCTCTTCTCTGATATTATCGGCAGAAAACTAAAGACTGAAGGAAACATGAATCCTTAAACTATTTTAGATAACTTAAGGACACAAAAGATTTAGATAAGAACACAATCTATTCTTCCTTTGAAGGTCACGGCAGCAACCCTAATCTAACCTTCTTCACAGAACAAGTTCGGAACACAAAAGAAATAGAAATCCGAAGCTATCCTACTGCAGGTGAGTAAGCGACTTACTTGCGTTCTTGGACTCACTCCCGAAGAAACTGCTAGGGCTTCGGATGGCTCACGGTTCCGGCTCTCCCTCGTGCTCCCGAGTTCCCCTCAATGAAGAGGTCGTGATGGTGGAGAGAACCCCTTGAAGAACACCTCAAGCCGACGCCGGAGACAACCCTAATCTTGGCTTCGGTTTTGCTCGGGCAGAATCACCGCACACGCGAGAGGAGGAAGAGAGGAATTAGGCTTCGGTGATTAACTCAATCCCTAAGTCCTCCCTTTTTATAACCTTAATATTCTGTTAACTATCTTCAAATAAATTTGCTATCAATTCTAAACAGAAAAATCTGTTTGCCCACCTGGTCAGTCGGGTTTTGACCGAGTCAAAGGTCGTGGGTTCAATTCTCGACTTGGACATTTTTTGTCGAAACTTCCTTTGTTTAATAAAAATACCAAACGACCTCCAAAAGTTGCGTAAAAATACTCTAAAAATTTCTAAAAATCTCTAGAATTTTTTTATAGCATTTCTAAATATTTTTAAGAACTTTTAGAACTCCTAATGAGGAAAATTGAGTCATTACAAAGTCAGACTCGGATAGTCCGGAGACTGTCTATACTTCATTTATTATATTTATTGTGCTAACTTTGTGTTGCAGGATAGTGTTTGGGACTAACGTATCTTGCAGGTGCAAAGGAGCAACCTAAAGCCTCGGATGAACAGTGTCCGATGCGCCGCCATGGAGCTTGGAGGCGCCTCGGGTGCAAAAGCTAACCTGGCTGCGAAGCTTCAATGGAGGCGCCTTGAAGGGGGTTTAAGGTGCCTTGGAAGGCGCCTTGAGCAGGGTATAAGGCGCCTTAAACAGATGAAGTTCGACCAGTTCAAGTTTCATCCACGCGGAGGACTCGGCAGTATGGAGGCGCCTTAAACAGCCTTCAAGGCGCCTTGAACACCCTTTATAAGGGGGTTTCGACCATCACTTCAAACGAACAAGTTCTGAGCTTTCCCTCTTCAACGTGCTGCTAACAAAGTCATTCTGAAGTGTTGCTGCGACATTCCGACGACCCGGAGCTTCAATCTTCTTCTTTCTTAAGTGTCGGTAAAGTTTATTTCAATACTTTCAGTGTAATTTGTAATTTCTATCGTGATTATAGTTGTTGCCCACCGGAAGCGATCAAGGATCGCGGGCCTTTGAGTAGGAGTCGCCGTAGGCTCCGAACGAAGTAAAAAGCTTGTCTCTTTGTGTGTTTGTTTACTTTCCGCTGCGTGTTTTAACTCTGATATTTTCACGATTCCGATAAACGTAAAATTTAGCCGCGAGCGCTATTCCCCCCCCCCCCCCCCCCTCTAGCGCGGTCTCGATCCAACAATTGTTATCAGAGCGGGGTTGCTTTGAACTGGTGTAACCACCATTCAAGCATTTTTTCGTGGCTTTGTCGTCTGTTTAGGCTAAAAATAAAACTGTTTTTCATTTTTTTTCCCTCCAAAACTGCTTTTGAAAAATTAATTTTCATCTTTTCACCATTGGTTGGAATTAGCGAAATATTGCATTTTCAAAAATTTGTGGTAATATTTTTTTAATATTATTTTAATAATATTTTATTTTATTTTTCGAAATTCCTGAATTACTATCTTTATTACTCTCCCGCACTACTGATCCAAGACCAAGTCTTGGAACAAGTTTTATTGTGTTTATTTTGCGAGATTCCTTCTAATGGCCTACGAAGATGGGTACAACTCCACATGCCTACCACTGCTGTCTGACGAGAACCTCAGATACTGGAAACACCAGGTGGAGCATCAATTAAAGACCGAAGTAGAAATATGGACCATAGTCCATATTGGATTCACTCTTCCCACTAAAGAAGGTGTACCTATCACCTGTGACAAGTGGGATGCACAAACAATAAGGACATTCGAGGCAAATGCAAAAGCAACTTACATTCTCCTATGCGGACTAACAAATTCAGATCTTGATCGAGTTGGAAAGTTCAACAATGCTAAGGAGCTTTGGGAGAAAGTGCTCAAGCTTTATGAGATCCCTTCAGAGTTAGAAGATCGAATAGAACCTGAGTCCGAATTTAATATTGAATCCTCAGAGTCAATCTCCGAACCAGACTCAGAAAAATCAGAGTAAATCGATATCATAGCACTGATGGCTAAAGACGAGATATCTGAATCTGAGTCAGAATTTGAAAAGGCAACAGTCAAGGGGGAGGATCCTATCACGGATCTAAAAGGTAAAATTGTAAATCTCTCATAATCTGTTTTAAGTGTAGGGAGAGAGGGCACTATAGAAACGACTGCCCCACTCATAAGACTCGACCGACACAATCGGAGGAGAAGGAGAAAATGATCAGGAGAGGGAAGAAATACATCAAATGCTCCAAATGCCAACTAATGGGTCACTGCAAAAGACAATGCCCAGAAAGAAGACCCAAGAATCCAGAGGGAGAAATCAAGGTTAGTACATTTACACTATATGAAAATCCAGTTTTTGCAACACATGATCGCACTAGCTTAACTTATCCTGCTTGCTCTAGTATAGATTTCTCTTCAAAATTAGATATGCATGCTAATAATGTAATGAATAAAATTAATTCAAATAAAAATAAGAAATTAACTCTTAGAAAATTAGAAATACAAAATAATATTTTAAAAGATAAAATTGATAAATTAGAGAAGATTGTTAATAATTTAGTCAAATCACGAAATCTAGACTTAGGTTATAAATCTAAAGTAAAAAACTTAAACAGTACAAACCAAGTTATAATCAAGTACCTTTTATTTACTTAACTTAATAAAACTTAAATTAATAACATAAGAGGAGGCTCCAGAATAGCTGGCACCTCCGAAATTAATCCACCCGATAAGGGTAAACAAGAGTAGATTACCCGGCAGGGTAATTAAGGTTAGATTAAAATGGGTTAGGTTTAACTTAACCAACGGTACTGGTGAAGTTTTTGGATGATAGTACGTTAGGGAAGCTTGGGCATTGCATGTCTAGGAAAATATGGCTTCGACCTGGTGCATTTGGCCAAGTGGAACTGACTGTAGCTACCCTTAAATGGATCCTAACTAGTTAGACCAAAGTTTAGTATTAAGCTCAATGGGTAGAACTATTTGGAAAACCTCGAAGGCATGGTTACTTTAATGAGTTCCTTGTGACTCACCATAGCCCAGAAGTTTATCCAAAGAATGCTTACTTGTTGAACCCAAAGCTAAACCTGAATCTAACACAAAGTTAAACCTTACCCTTAAATTCAACCATAATTCATCTCACAACAATTATAGGGTTCCCTGATTGAAAATTTAAATCGGGTGAGATGACTAATTATTAAAATCAAATTGATAATTAATTCAAATTCAAATTAATTTCAAAGTTATTTTAAAACTCAATTTCAAAATTATTTAAAAATCTTGTCAAAATTAATTTCAAAAATCATTTTAAAATCTTTTCCAAACTAAATTTCAAAAATCATTTTAAACATATTTTCAAAATCTTTTCAAAATTAATTTCAAAATTATTTAAAAATCTTGTCAAAATTAATTTCAAAAATCATCTTAAAATCTTTTCAAAACTAAATTTCAAAAATCATTTTAAACTTATTTTCAAAATCTTTTCAAAATTAATTTCAAAATTATTTAAAAATCTTTTCAAAATTAATTTAAAAAATCTTTTTAAAATCATTTCAAAATTTTAAAAACTTAATTTCATAATATTATTAAAAACTTAATTTCAAAATCTTTTTAAAACTTAATTTCAAAATTTTTAAAACTTAATTTCAAAATCTTTAAAACTTAATTTCAAAATCTTTTTAAAACTTAATTTCAAAATCTTTAAAACTTAATTTCAAAATCTTTTTAAAACTTAATTTCAAAATCTTTAAAACTTGATTTCAAAATCTTTAAAAATTAATTTCAAAATTTTTTAAAACTTAATTTCAAAATCTTTTTAAAACATAAATTCAAAATTTTTAAAAACTTAATTTCAAAATATTTTTAAAACTTAATTTCAAAATCTAGTTAAAACTTAATTTCAAAATTTTTAAAACTTAATTTCAAAATCTTTTTAAAACTTAATTTCAAAATCATTAAAACTTAATTTCAAAATTTTTAAAACTTAATTTCAAAATCTTTTTAAAACTTAATTTCAAAATTTTCAAAACTTAATTTCAAAATCTTTTTAAAAACTTAATTTCAAAATTCTTTTAAAATTTATTTGAAAAATCTTTTCAAAATCATTTGAAAACTTAATTTCAAAATTCTTTTAAAATTTATTTGAAAAATCTTTTCAAAATCATTTCAAAACTTAATTTCAAAATTATTTTAAAATTTATTTGAAAAATCTTTTCAAAATCTTTTCAAAATCTTTTAAAACTTCATTTCAAAATTTATTTGAAAAATTATTTTAAAAATCTTTTAAAACTTAATTATTATAAAAATCTTTGAAAAATTATTTTAAAAATCTTTATTTGAAGAATCTTTTAAAATCATTTTAAAAATCTTTTAAAACTTAAAAGTTATTTGTAAAATCATTTGAAAAATCCCGTGAAAAATTAATTTCAAAATTATTTCAAAACTACTTAAAAAATTATTTGAAAAATCATTTGAAATATCCTGTTAAAAATTAATTTCAAAACCCTTTTCAGAAGTTATTAAATTCTTTGAACTCAATTAATTTTTAAATATTCAAAATAATGGTCACTTATTTGGAATTCTAACTGATATTTTCAATGTTGTAATTTAAAGTAAACTCCATCTCAGTAAGATGGAAAATTAGGAAAATAATTTTTTAACCTCTCATGCTTGAACTCCTGAACTAAAAAATTTATTAAGGCATCAATTAAGGGGAAGTGATTTTGAGTCGGTTTTAAAATTAGTTTTTATTTAAAAAATTTTGACTTGACCTTAAAATTAAAAACTATTTTTGGCATATCTTCGAAAATTCAAGCTATTTTTAACTTAACTTTAAAATTAAAATTATTTATGACCTGACTTTTAAATTATAACTCCTCTATAAGCTAAATATTTTCAAAGCTAAGTACTTAATTAAGTTTTCTCTAACTAAACTTAGTTAAATTATTTTCTAAACTTAACTACTTGGTAAGATATTTTCTCAACGCAATCATTTTTAAGCTGAAAACATAGCTAAGTATGTTCAAATTTAGCTAAATATATTTTTTTTACTAAGTTACTGTTTAAACGCAATCACAAAAATATATTTCTCAACGCAATCACAAAAATTTGCTAAGTTATTGTTAAAAGACAAAATACTTTATCTCAGCTAAAAGTATCTCTCAAACTAAAGGAAGAATTTTGCTTTCAAAATTATGATTTCACCTAGCTAAAAGTCTTACAAGAAAAACTAAGTGTTTATCAAAAGTATGCTTAACCCTCTAGTTTTCTCTTTGAAAGATAAGATTGAAAATTACCTTTAAAAGTTAAGCTAAGGCCTAGATTTTCTTCACTCTCTTGGGTATTTTCGATATATGGCAAAGGGTGAGAGTAGGAAGAAATTCAAAGAAAATTAAAATGAAAGAAAATTAAAACGAAAATTTTGTTGTGAATGTGCCTATGCTTTATTTATGCCTGTGCTTATTTATGCGTATCTTTATTGCATTTTTACTTAATTTTGAATTTCGGTTGCCATAATAAAAAAGGGGAGATTGTTTGTGCAGTAAGCATCCAACGATCCAACCTTAGTTTTGATAATGGCAAAAGGATTCAAAGTTAAGCTTCCTTGTTATCTAACGTGGTTAAATAAGGTTTCAGGAAAGTCCTAACTGCGGTTAGGCAGGGGAAAATCCTAAGGGGGTGTAACCTTAGGTCCTAGGTGGTGGTAACCCTAGGTGAAGGAAAATCCTAAGGGGGGGGGGGTAACCTTAGGTCCTAGGGGGCGGTAACCCTAGGTGGAGGAAAACCCTAAGGGGCGGAAACCTTAGGTCCTGGGGGGGGGTAACCCTAGGTGGAGGAAAACCCTAAGGGGCGGAAACCTTAGGTCCTAGGGGGCGGTAACCCTAGGTGGAGAAAAGCCCTAGGGGGCGGTAACCCTAGGTCCTAGGGGGTGGTAACCCTAGGCGGAAAGTCCAGTCGGTCTGGAGGACCTGACGACATCAGGTAATCTCTCCAGTAGAGTAGGTGAGGACGCGTTCCCCGTAGTCGACCTAGGGTTTTCGGTTGGAAACTCGAAGTCAGACTCGGACAGTCTGGAGACTGTCTATACTTCATTTATCATATTTATTGTGCTAACTTTGTGTTGCAGGATAGTGTTTGGGACTAACGTATCTTGCAGGTGCAAAGGAGCAACCTAAAGCCTCGGATGAACAGTGTCCGAGGCGCCTCCATGGAGCTTGGAGGCTCCTCGGGTGCAAAAGCTGACCTGGCTGCGAAGCTTCAATGGAGGCGCCTTGGAAGGCGCCTTGAGCAGGGTATAAGGCGCCTTAAACAGATGAAGTTCGACCAGTTCAAGTTTCATCCACGCGGAGGACTCGACAGCATGGAGGCGCCTTGAACACCCTTTATAAGGGGGTTTCGACCAGCACTTCAAACGAACAAGTTCTGAGCTTTCCCTCTTCAACGTGCTGCTAACAAAGTCATTCCGAAGTGCTGCTGCGACATTTCGACGACCCGGAGTTTCAATCTTCTTCTTTCTTAAGTTGTCGGTACAAGTTTATTTCAATACTTTCAGTGTAATTTGTAATTTCTATCGTGATTATAGTTGTTGGCCACCGGAAGCGATCAAGGATCGCGGGCCTTTGAGTAGGAGTCACCGTAGGCTCCGAACGAAGTAAAAAGCTTGTCTCTTTGTGTGTTTGTTTACTTTCCACTGCGTGTTTTGTCACGCACCAGGTAGTCCCTGTCCGAAGAAATTTCGGCAGCATCTCCCCTGTACGGCGGACAATATGAATCTCAGTATACATATATCTCTATACCTCGGCCACACAAGGCCGGAATAATACAATACAAATAAGAAACAATCCACGTAGTTATATTCAACATTTCCACACAGATCAACATATAATCAATCCACGCAGTTTAATAAGGAAGAATGATATAAAATCCTCGAAGATATATGTAAACATCCTACTCCACTACTACGAAGAAAACAAAGCCACGAAGTAGGGAGAAAATCCGCAGCGGAAAACAAAAGTAGTAAACCCGAATGTTCAATGTCCACAATACAAACCCACAATATAAGTGTATAAGATGCAAAAGCAAAATAATATCCGACAAAGAAAATCCTCGCGATAATGGGGCTAGCGACTGGAACCTCTCCTGACGGCCTCAACCTGAAAAATAGTAACAACGGGGTGAGTTCAAAGAACTCAGCAGGTAATCCAATAGATATGTACAGCAACATATAACCACCAGTAACATCCTATGGTACAATACACTAAACCATAGAGCCTACAGTACAGTCTCCTAACAGTACAACCTACGGTACAGACTCCTAATAGTATAACATATAGTACAGTCTCCTAAGTATAACAGGTATGCATAACTGAATAAACTGCAGTAACCATGAATAAGCATGTAATACAGTCTACTACAAGAATAATAAGAAGTGTATAACTGAAATAAATTGTACTCACCTGCGAGGCTTGTGCAACTGACTGTGAACATACATAGATAAAATAGTTAGAGCAAAAGCATATAACATGTATGCATGTCAATCATATGCAATCACCAAAATGCATCAATCATAAAGAATGCAATCCGTGCATATGATGCAATATGACATGGTCACCCCTACTGCCATGCTCAGCCGTCTCACACGTGATGGCAAGACCGAGTGGGTAGGGCTATGACAACCGTGCACTCTGCCATCACTACCCCTGATGAGTGACCGACTGGACGGGATGCTGTCGGAGTACACCTATCCTCCTACCTCAAACATAGTGAGGGAGCGCAATGCTCTCATCTCCCGGAACACAATGATGGGGAGGGATCCCGGCTGCAACCCCGCTGTATCGTGCTACCCATGAGCACCCCGGCGGTGCACCACCGAGCAACCTGCCATACACACCCTGAGTGTTGTGCCACTACCCATGCAGTGGTCACGCTGTGTTCAGGCCCTCATGTAGCCGGCCGACGAGCTCAACAATAATGGAGTCGTCAATCGCCCAGCATGCAATCATGCAATATGGTGCGTGCGGCTACAGTATGTCATACCTGAACATATCCTCCTCCATATGCGTAGGTGCCAAAAAGGTAAACACATATATAACAGAAATATAAGCAACATAAATCCAACAACATATAACAAGTACCTACAGCAACTAATCCAGTGGAAAGTAACACTAAATGTACCTATCCATCTCCATAAACATATATACACATGGCAAAAGATAAAAGCATCCAATTCTAAAGTAAAGCAACTAACAGAAGAAGCATGTGATAGGTATCAACTAAGCTAAGACCAGGGAATGAAATAAATCTACCATCTACCACTAGTAATTATATATAAACTATACATATCATAAGACAGTATCAAAAGATAAGTCAAAGGGTACCCGCCTCAAATAGAAGGTACTGTCAAGCAATCCAAGGTCGAGACGTCCGTCTCGAATCAGAGTCCTGTGTCAACAAACAATATACATATTTTATTTAGCTAAATCAAATGAATATCTAAATAAAATTCCTAACACTAAATTAGGGTAAAACCCTAATCCACAATCTCAACCTATATAATTAAACCTAACGGTCAATTCGAGTTAGTTACCTAATCCCTAATCACCAATTAGATTAGAAATATAAACTTAAATTAAATCCAATAGTTGATTAGGATTAATTGTCTTAACCCTAATCATTCCATTAGATTAAATCTAAGCAAATATATCTAATCATAACCAACGACTAATTACAACATGTATCAACTAATGATATACTAACTATCTAGTAATCCATAACATCTCCAATTCAACACATACCTAATTCATCAACAATATAAATCAATTACCCTACACCTTACCTCAAATTCAAACCTCTGTTCTTGATCCAAAGCCACTGATGATGCTGGTTTGAATGCTGCCGGCAAGATCAACCCAAGATCTACATCCCTAAGACAGTGCCTCTTAGCTCACAACCACGCTTGTTAATCCTCAGCACTCAACCTTGTTGAGATCCCGAGCACACCTCACTGATCAAACCAGAACCTCACTGTTGGATTCACCTCTCGATCAGAACAAGCAGAACAAACCTCCCGCCTTCTCTTCAATCCCGTAGCCCTAATCAACAGCAAGGCAGAGGAGATCCAAGATCAAACAAGAAGGATTAACCAGAACAAGGTCCCAATCCGTGAATCAACAAGAACCTAACAAATGAATCACGAGGAAAGAAGTGTTTCGGTTGCTTACCCTCGAAACCCTAGGGCATCTTCAAGCCGGCGGTTGGATGGCAAAGGATCGACCTAGGGCATCGAATCGGGGAAGAAAGGATCGGTAGGACTGGGAGGAAAGCTTGAGGAAGACGTATGAGGGAGTCGATAGGTTGGAAGACGAAGCGAATCTCGTTCCTCACCATGCCCTAGCCACAGTATCGCCGACGATCGGTCGCTGAATCCATCGAGCCGCAACCCCTCGACCGAAGAAGATCTGTACTCCACCAGTCCCGTCGTGCTCCAACAAGCTCCGGTGACTCCACTGGTTTCCGTTGAGGTCGACACTCGCCGGAACCCTCGGCTTTGCTTCGTCCGCAAGAGAGAACAGAGGAAGGGGAGAAGAAAAGATCGAGGAAGGAGGAGAAGGTTCGGGTGAGGAGAGGATCGGGGTCGCCGTTTGGGGAAAGAAAATAAAAGGGAAAAAGTTTTATAAATAAAACAATTCCTCAATTAAATGGTATCCCAAATAGGCTTTATCCGAACCCGGAATTAATCCCCTCAAAACTCGTCATACGAGTTCCGAATAATTCCCAGAAAATTTCTAAAAATTTCAGAAAAATTCTATAAGGCTATTTTCCATTACCCTATTAATTAAATTTTCCGAGATCTCACATCCTCCCCTACTTATAAAAATTTGGTCCCCAAATTTCGCTATAACCAACTGCAAACACTAGAATATAACCATATAATAGAAATGCTGGACGGAACTCTAACCCACATACTTCAAGTAAAAAGATGGGGGTATCGAGCTCGGATCGTACCCTCCAGCTCCCAAGGAGTCTCCTCGTTAGAATGATGCTGCCATCCCACTTTAACTAGTCAGACCATCTTATTCCGCAACTGACGCTCTCTATGGTCCAGAATCCGTACCGGAATCTCCTCGTAAATAATGTTAGGCTGAATAGGAACTGATATATTTGACAGAACATGTGTCGGATTGGATACATATCTCCTCAGCATAGATACATGGAATACATCGTGAATGCCAGCTAGAGATGGTGGTAGCGCCAGACGGTAAGCTACTGCTCCAATCCTCTCCAAGATCTGATACCATCGTTGAGCTAGCTTACCTCGAAGACCAAATCGCTTCACCCCTTTCGTGGGTGAAACTCTCAGAAACACATGATCACCAATGGGGAACTCCAGGGGTCTCCGTCTCTGATCAGCATAACCCTTCTGACGGTCCTGAGCCTCTGACATCGTCCGTCTGATAGTATGAACTAACTCTACCTCCTGCTGAGCTCTCTGAGGTCCTAACAGCTGGGCCTCCCCAACCTCCTCCCAGAGGATGGGTGTCCGACAAGGCCTACCATACAACGCCTCAAACGGTGCCATCTAGATAGCTGAATGATAGCTGTTGTTGTAGGCGAACTCCACTAATGGCAGGTGGTCCTCCCAACCGCCTCCGAAATCCATAACGCAAGACCTCAGCAAGTCCTCCAAAGTCTGAATGGTCCGCTCTGATTGCCCATCTGTCTGCGGATGGAATGCCGTACTGAAACGAAGCTGTGTGCCCAAGGCCTGCTGCAGACTCTGCCAGAATCGGGACGTGAACCGTGGGTCTCTATCTGATATGATGCTCAAAGGAACACCATGTAATCTAATAATCTCACGACAGTATAACTCTGCTAATCGATCCAGAGAATCAGTCTTCCGGATCGCTAGAAAGTGTGCGGATTTGGTTAATCGATCAACGATTACCCAAATCGCATCATAGCCTCGTCGAGTCCTAGGCAGTCCTACCACAAAATCCATAGTAATATGCTCCCACTTCCACTATAGAATAGGGATCCTCTGAAGTAAACCAGCAGGTCTCTGGTGCTCAGCCTTCACCTGCTGACAGACAAGACATCTGGCTACAAACTCCGCGATGTCTTTCTTCATACCGTTCCACCAATAGGAACGCCTCAAATCACGATACATACGAGTCCCACCTAGGTGGATAGCAAATCTAGAACGATGGGCCTCCTGAAGTAACTCCTCCATGACCGGGTGAGACTGAGGTACACATAATCTTCCTCGGAAATAAACAATCCCCTCATCATCTCGTGTAAACTCGGTCTGCTGTCCGGAAGCTATCTGGCTGCTAATGAACTCTAAATGCTGATCTCCGGCCTGGGCCTCTCGAATCCTCATCCTGATCGACGACTGAGCAACCATGGTAACAAGAATACCCTGCTCTATCCGTCCCTGCTCCTCAAGGCCCAACTCGGCGAATCCCTGAATCAAGTCCGTGACTGTAACTCGATGACAAGCTAAAGTCCCTCTGGACTTCCTGCTCAGTGCATCAGCAACCACATTAGCTTTACCCGGATGGTAGCTAATAGTACAATCATAATCCTTCAGGAACTCCATCCATCTCCTCTGTCGGAGATTGAGTTTCTTCTGGGTGAAAATATATTTGAGACTCTTATGATCAGTAAGAATCTCAAAAGTAATACCATAAAGATGATGTCGCCAAATCTCAAAGCAAAGATAATAGCGGCTAGCTCTAAATCATGTACTGGGTAGTTCTTCTCATGCTCCTTCAACTGACGAGAAGCATAGGAGACTACCCTACCGTGCTGCATCAAAACAGCGCCCAAGCCCTGAAGAGATGCGTCTGTGTATAGTACAAATCCGTCATCACTAGAAGGTAAAACCAAGACTGGTGCTGATACTAATCTCCTCTTCAGCTCTTGGAAGCTGGTCTCACAAGCCTCTGACCACGTGAACTTCACGCCTTTCCTGGTCAGACGTGTCAACGGCATAGCAATGTTGGAGAAACCCTCAACGAATCGTCGGTAATATCCAGCCAAGCCCAAGAAACTATGGATCTCCTGGACTAACTTCAGCTGCTCCCAACTAGTGATAGCCTCGATCTTCTGAGGATCTACAGAAATACCTCGGCTAGACACCACATGTCCCAGAAAACCAACTGAGGATAGCCAAAATGTACATTTGCTTAACTTCGCATACAGATGATGTCGTCGAAGAGTCTCCAGGACTATGCGAAGGTGTTGCGCATGTTCCTCCTCGGAACGTGAATAGATCAATATGTCATCGATAAATACAATAACAAACGGATCTAGATACTCCAGAAAGATACAGTTCATCAAATCCATAAATACTGCGGGAGCATTGGTAAGCCCAAATGGCATTACCAAAAACTCGTAATGTCCGTATCTGGTGTGGAAAGCTGTCTTCTGAATATCAGAATCTCTAACTCTCAGCTGATGATATCCAGACCGCAGATCAATCTTTGAATACACTGATGTATCTCTGAGCTGGTCAAATAAATCCTCAATCCGTGGCAAGGGGTACTTATTTCTGATAGTCACTGCATTCAGCTGCCTATAATATCATGACGAGTCTGACCCTGACGGACAAGCTCGAACCTAGTAGATCTCCCTGGAGACTCTGTCTCCGGAGAATCTATCGCCCGCTTACGTGGTCTGCCACGTCTCGGTGCCGGTACACGTGTATGTGTCATATCTGTAAACAAAATATTACCCAGATATCACTACAGGTATAAAAACTATAAAGTTACCTAATTTACCTATTTGCCGTCTGGAGATGTCCTGTCGCTGCTTAGCCCTATAAAGAACCTCGTCAAAATACCTCGGAATTCCGAACGAAGAAAATTGACGGAAATCCGGACAAATCCAAAAATACCGAGAAAGGCTCACGAAAGTAAGCATCGTAAATCCGAAACCCGACAAGTAGGTATCGTAAAACTTTGCTCTGATACCAAATAAATTGGTATCAGATAAAAAGAAAATACAGAGCATCGTAACCCATGCTCTGATACCAAATAAATTGTCACGCCCCAGGTAGTCCCTGTCCGAAGAAATTTCGGCAGCATCTCCCCTGTACGGCGGACAATATGAATCTCAGTATACATATATCTCTATACCTCGGCCACACAAGGCCGGAATAATACAATACAAATAAGAAACAATCCACGCAGTTATATTCAACATTTCCACACAGATCAACATATAATCAATCCACGCAGTTTAATAAGGAAGAATGATATAAAATCCTCGAAGATATATGTAAACATCCTACACCACTACTACGAAGAAAACATAGCCACGAAGTAGGGAGAAAATCCGTAGCGGAAAACAAAAGTAGTAAACCCGAATGTTCAATGTCCACAATACAAACTCACAATATAAGTGTATAAGATGCAAAAGCAAAATACTATCCTACAAAGAAAATCCTCGCGATAATGGGGCTAGCGACTGGAACCTCTCCTGACGGCCTCAACCTGAAAAATAGTAACAACGGGGTGAGTTCAAAGAACTCAGCAGGTAATCCAATAGATATGTACAGCAACATATAACCACCAGTAACATCCTATGGTACAATACACTAAACCATAGTGCCTATAGTACAGTCTCCTAACAGTACAACCTACGGTACAGTCTCCTAACAGTATAACATATAGTACAGTCTCCTAAGTATAACAGGTATGCATAACTGAATAAACTGCAGTAACCATGAATAAGCATGTAATACAGTCTACTGCAAGAATAATAAGAAGTGCATAACTGAAATAAATTGTACTCACCTGCGAGGCTTGTGCAACTGACTGTGAACATACATAGATAAAATAGTCAGAGCAAAAGCATATAACCTGTATGCATGTCAATCATATGCAATCACCAAAATGCATCAATCATAAAGAATGCAATCCGTGCATATGATGCAATATGACATGGTCACCCCTACTGCCATGCTCAGCCGTCTCACATGCGATGGCGAGACCGAGTGGGTAGGGCTATGACAACCGTGCACTCTGCCGTCACTACCTCTGATGAGTGACCGAGTGGACGGGATGCTGTCGGAGTACACCTATCCTCCTGCCTCAAACATAGTGAGGGAGCGCAATGCTCTCATCTCCCGGTACACAATGACGGGGAGGGATCCCGGCTGCAACCCCGCTGTATCGTGCTACCCATGAGCACCCCGGCGGTGCACCACCGTGTTAGTTGCTACTCGGAAAACCTATAGGTTCCACTGTACAAAAATTTTGTACAAAGGTCTGAACCTTTTCCTAGCTACCATGTGTTCTTTTAAATTAAATTTTGGATCGCCTGCGGAACTTAACACGTTTGATCCAAAACTTAATCTATTTGTTCTTTTAGGTTTTGACTTGGATCTCCTGCGGAACTTAACACGTTCGACCCAAGTCTCCTTAAGTTATTAATTTCATTAAATATTAATTTCCATAAAAGGTTCCCAGTACTGACGTGGCGAGGCACATGGCCTTCTTGGATATGGGAGCAACCACCACCGACTAGACAAAACCTTTAATAGAAAGCTAATATTTAATTTCCTAAAATAACTTTAGGTTAACCAAAGAGAACAATCAAATCACAAGGAAAAGAAAAAACAAAAGAACACAACTTCGAAAAAACATATTCGAAATTCTAGAACGTAAGCCTCTTGTATTTGGTATTATTTCCATAAATAACTAGCATGATGCGGAAATAGAAATTACTAGTTATACCTTGTAGAAAAACCTCTTGATCTTCTACCGTATTCCTCTTCTAACCTCGGACGTTGTGTGGCAACGATCTAACGAGATGAGAAACCACCAACCACCTTCTTCTCCTCCAAGCAAGGTTCGGCCACAAAGGAAGAACTTCACCAAAGAAGAAAATCAAAATACTAACCAAGCTCCAAGAGATGCTAGCTTTCTCTCCTTCTTCTTCTTCAAGTAGTATCCGCCACCACAAGAACTCCAAGAGAGATGAAGTATTCGCCACCACAAGAGGAAGAGAGGGAGAGGGTAAGGCCCGCCACAACACCAAGGAAAAGGAGAGAAAACAATAGAGGTTGTGTCTCATGAAGGCACCCTACCCTTCTTTTATATTCCTTGGCTTAGCAAATTAGGAAATTTAATTACAATAAAATTTCCTTAATTTTTCTTGACATGAATTAATTGAGAAAAATAAAACAAAATTTCCCAATTAACTTGAGATGGTCGGCTACATCATTGGAAACAAAGAGGACAAGTTTTAATCAACAATTAAAACTTCCTAATTTGTTTCCGAAATTTTAAAAATAAAATTTCTCTTTAAAATCTCTTCATGGTTGATAAAAGGAAATTTCTATAATTTTAATTTTATCAACATGTGAATAATTTTTAAAGAAAAATAAAACATCTCTCCAATCTACAAATAAGGAAAGAGATCTAATCTCTTTCTTTAATCTTTTGTAGATCTTGTACAAGAGAGATATTTTAATTTTAATTCTCTTTAAAATATATCTTCCACATAATAATAAAAATTAAAATTAAATTTCTTTTTTAATTTATTTTGGCCGGCCCTACTAGCTTGGGTTCCCCCAATTTTATACCTAGGCCGGCCCTAGCTTGGTTCCCAAGCTAGCTTGGCCGGCCCCTATTGGGTGGGTATAGAAGGTGGGTATAGGTGGGTATAGAACTCTATAAATAAGAGGCTACGATAGGGACCGAGAGGAGGAATTGGTTTTGGTCTCCGATAAAATTAGCATCCCGTGTTCGCCCCTAACACACAACTTAATTTTATCAATGATAATTCATTCCACTAGAGAACTATCATTGAACTACCGCACCAATCCCAAATTACATTTTGGGCTCCTTCTTATTATGAGTGTGTTAGTCTCCCTGTGTTTAAGATATCGAATGTCCACTAATTAAGTGAGTTACTGACAACTCATTTAATTAATATCTAAGTCCAAGAGTAGTACCACTCAACCTTATTGTCATGTCGGACTAAGTCCACCGCAAGGTTTAACATGACAATCTTTATGAGCTCCTCTTGAGGACATTATCAACCTAGTATCTCTAGGACACAGTTTCCTTCTATAATCAACAACACACACTATAAGTAATACCATTTCCCAACTTATCGGGTTTATTGATTCAACGAACTAAATCTCACCCATTGATAAATTAAAGAAATAAATATCAAATATATGTGCTTGTTATTATATTAGGATTAAGAGCACACACTTCCATAATAACTGAGGTCTTTATTCCTTTATAAAGTCAGTATAAAAGAAACGACCTCAAATGGTCCTACTCAATACACTCTGAGTGTACTAGTGTAATTATATAGTCAAGATAAACTAATATCTAATTACACTACGACCTTCTAATGGTTTGTTCCTTTTCCATTTTGGTCGTGAGCTACTGTTTATAATTTATAAGGTACTGATAACATCATCTTCTGTATGTGACACCACATACTATGTTATCTACAATATAAATTAAATGAACAACTACAAACAAATGTAGACAATTAGACCAAATGTGATTCTTTATTCATAATAAATGTTTACAAAGCTTAGGCTTTCAGTATACATTCCAACACACCGAGCAACCTGCCATACACACCCTGAGTGCTGTGCCACTACCCATGCAGTGGTCACGCTGTGTGCAGGCCCTCATGTAGCCGGCCGACGAGCTCAACAATAATGGAGTCGTCAATCGCCCAGCATGCAATCATGCAATATGGTGCGTGCGGGTACAGTATGTCATACCTGAACATATCCTCCTCCATATGCGTAGGTGCCAAAAAGGTAAACGCATATATAACAGAAATATAAGCAACATAAATCCAACAACATATAACAAGTACCTACAGCAACTAATCCAGTGGAAAGTAACACTAAATGTACCTATCCATCTCCATAAACATATATACACATGGCAAAAGATAAAAGCATCCAATTCTAAAGTAAAGCAACTAACAGAAGAAGCATGTGATAGGTATCAACTAAGCTAAGACCAGGGAATGAAATAAATCTACCATCTACCACTAGTAATTATATATAAACTATACATAACATAAGACAGTATCAAAAGATAAGTCAAAGGGTTCCCGCCTCAAATAGAAGGTACTGTCAAGCAATCCAAGGTCGAGACGTCCGTCTCGAATCAGAGTCCTGTGTCAACAAACAATATACATATTTTATTTAGCTAAATCAAATGAATAGCTAAATAAAATTCCTAACACTAAATTAGGGTAAAACCCTAATCCACAATCTCAACCTATATAATTAAACCTAACGGTCAATTAGAGTTAGTTACCTAATCCCTAATCACCAATTAGATTAGAAATATAAACTTAAATTATATCCAATAGTTGATTAGGATTAATTGTCTTAACCCTAATCACTCCATTAGATTAAATCTAAGCAAATATATCTAATCATAACCAACAACTAATTACAACATGTATCAACTAATGATATACTAACTATCTAGTAATCCATAACATCTCCAATTCAACACATACCTAATTCATCAACAATATAAATCAATTACCCTACACCTTACCTCAAATTCAAACCTCTGTTCTTGATCCAAAGCCACTGATGATGCTGGTTTGAATGCTGCCGGCAAGATCAACCCAAGATCTACATCCCTAAGACAGTGCCTCTTAGCTCACAACCACGCTTGTTAATCCTCAACACTCAACCTTGTTGAGATCCCTAACACACCTCACTGATCAAACCAGAACCTCACTGTTGGATTCACCTCTCGATCAGAACAAGCAGAACAAACCTCCCTCCTTCTCTTCAATCCCGTAGCCCTAATCAACAGCAAGGCAGAGGAGATCCAAGATCAAACAAGAAGGATTAACCAGAACAAGGTCCCAATCCGTGAATCAACAAGAACCTAACAAATGAATCACGAGGAAAGAAGTGTTTCGGTTGCTTACCCTCGAAACCCTAGGGCATCTTCAAGCTGGCGGTTGGATGGCAAAGGATCGACCTAGGGCATCGAATCGGGGAAGAAAGGATCGGTAGAACCGGGAGGAAAGCTTGAGGAAGACGTATGAGGGAGTCGATAGGTTGGAAGACGAAGCGAATCTCATTCCTCACCATGCCCTAGACACCGTATCGCCGACGGTCGGTCGCTGAATCCATCGAGCCGCAACCCCTCGACCGAAGAAGATTTGTACTCCACCAGTCCCGTCGTGCTCCAACAAGCTCCGGTGACTCCACTGGTTTCCGTTGAGGTCGACACTCGCCGGAACCCTCGGCTTTGCTTCGTCCGCAAGAGAGAACAGAGGAAGGGGAGAAGAAAAGATCGGGGATGGAGGAGAAGGTTCGGGTGAGGAGAGGATCAGGGGTCGCCGTTTGGGGAAAGAAAATAAAAGGGAAAAAGTTTTATAAATAAAACATTTCCTCAATTAAATGGTATCCCAAATAGGCTTTATCCGAACCCGGAATTAATCCCCTCAAAACTCGTCGTACGAGTTCCGAAAAATTCCTAGAAAATTTCTAAAAATTCCAGAAAAATTCTATAAGGCTATTTTCCATAACCCTATTAATTAAATTTTCCGAGATCTCACATGTTTTAACTCCGATATTTTCACGATTCCGATAAACGTAAAATTTAGCCGCGAGCGCTATTCACCCCCCCCCCCCTTTTGCGCGGTCTCGATCCAACATTTAAAGGTTGAAGTTTCAATGGGGAATTGAAGAGATCTGCTGAATGGAAATGCAGCTAATGAAATTCTGAAATTCTAAATTTGCAAATGCTAAAAGAGTAATCTGATCATTGCTGGAATTTTCAGTCGATGCAGAATTCAGGAAGTGCAAGATTATGTATCGAGATGTATCAAAGATCAAGCTTAACATTTTAATTAGTGTGACAAGTTGGAAATCAGCAATAAGGGAATTGCAGAACATTAGATGTGTTGTATCATAGTATCAAAAATAAAAAATCAGAGCAGATAAAATGTGAAAGTTGTGAACTGGAAATTGTTATTACTTCTGCAGCATGGAAAATTCATAGTTAAGTCTTTAATTCAGTATAAAATTTGAAGAACTTGAAGGATACATGTAATGTTTTATATTTCAGGAATGATATTTAATGGATATGTTGAGTAATTAGTCTTTGCTTGAGACGATCAAAGTTCTATGTGTGGGGGAGGGTAAGGTGTGATGCAAGTTGTCTGATTGGTTGAATGCATGAAATAAATGGAATGAGAAATTGAAAGTTTTGATCAGTGGTGAAGCAAGTGAAGAAAGGATAAGGAAGAAGTTAAAGAAGGGAGTATGGTCAAGTATTCATTAGATAGCATTCTTTTGTATCCATGTCTTCCACTAGAACTCAAATTCATTCATTCTTTCTTATCTTTCCTTGTTGCTAATTCTTTCTTTTCTTATCTTTTCTTGCAATTAATGTTTTGATTTGCACTTAATTCATATTTTTACATTTTCTTGTCCATGATTAGCTTTCATAATGTGATTGATATCCATGATCATGGTAGAGAGTAGAAAATAAGCAAGCTTATGGTAGGGCAAGAAGCACAAGTAGCATGAGCATCCTCCAATTGTTGCAACTACATGTGAAATAGGATGAGGGCCACCAAAAATTAAATCTTGTGAGGTTTTTAGTGTGAAATCATTTCCAATTTACTCATGATAGAAGGAAATTATTATGTTGTTAACCAAGAGTAAAGTTTGAAGTCCATGAATGCTTGAGATTTTGGAATGTGATAATCTTAGATGGTTTACTTTCTTTATTTTCTAATCATGTTTAGGAATTTGTTGAGGGGGTGCCATTTAAGTAGGATTTTTAGTTTTCTTGACTTGAGTGGGACGCCCAAGATTAAGTGTGGGGGATTTGATAACCATAATTTTGGCTATATTATTTTGAATCATAATGCATGTTTTTTTTATTGGTTTATTCATAGCTTAATCTCACATTAGCATCATATCTCAATATTGCATTTGATTTTGGACCTAATTGTAAATTAGCTAATTTTTATGGTATTTGGTGCTAATATTTGACTCTTATTTTGTAGGCATCAAAAGGGTCATGGACCCGATCAGATTGGACCACACTTGGGCTTAAATCAAAGGCTAATCAAGTTGATCAAGCCTCGGAGCATTATGGGCCATTCATCCAAGATGGAGCAAATCTGAGCCATTGATTAGGATTCCGAAGCTTTGATCCAGATTTGATATGTTCTAGCCGTTGATTTAGCTCAGTAGTTTCACAGCCGTCCGATCAAAACTGAGGAGGTTTAAAACCCCGTGTGAGAAGCTACAGTAGTCCGAGCTCGGCGTCGTGATTTTCACCACAGTGTCATCTTCTTCTTCGCTGCGACGCCGGTGTTCCCCATCCTCTTCCAGATCTACTTCTCAGTGAGTCTCATTGGCGTTGGAACTTCCATCCGTTGGCTTCCAAATCTTGATCCTCTGCACGCGCCGGTGATTTCCTCTCCGGAGCTCAGATTTGTTTGATTCCTCTGTTTCAGCCATCAGCGGAGGTGTTTCTCTGTTGATAGTGGCTCGCTCTCAATCTGAGAGTATCGATCCAGAGAATACAGATTTCAGATCTGCAGAATTTCAAGTTTGGCGATTCATTCTTCACCGGCTTTTCCGGAAGATTGTCTTTGGTGATGGAGAATACTGAACTGAGTTCAGTGGTCGAGAGCTCCTTCTCCAATCCCGAAGTGAGGTTACATTAAGGATTCTTGTGTGACAGCAAGGAAAGGCTCATTAGAAGAGTGGATTTGAATAGAGATGGTTTAGATTTCGATTTTGCAGTTTATTGATTTTGCTAGTCTGTTCTCTTTAGATTTTGCTCTTTAATTCATTGTTTCTTCAAATCTGAATTGAGTAGCTGTAGTTCTGTCCCTTTAGATTTCAATTCTGCAAATAGAATTTGTTTCATTTCATTTTCTAGCTGGAAATTTGCACTTTTGTTTTTGAACTTTCAATTTCAGCAATTGTAGTTTGTGACAAGTTCTTGCACATGTAATTTCTGTAATTTTAATTCTGTTTTATCTCCTTTAGCTTCTAAATCATAGAGTATGTTAGTTTTCTTTAGCTAGAATTTAAACATTGCTTAGGATTTGATTTATTAGCTGCATTTCAATTCTTAATTCAGGATTTGAACCAAAACTAAACATTCCAATTTTATCAGGAGAAACCCTCAAAAGAAAAAAAATAATTCTAGTCTAAGATCAAACATTCTACTATTAGTTTCCTTGTGAAATTCGACTTGGGTCCCGTACTACATCATTGTTTTTATGAATAAAAGGGTCTTTAATATTTAAATGTTAATTTGATAAGCCGAATAGTCCGAGCTCGGCGTCGTGATTTTCACCACAGTGTCATCTTCTTCTTCGCTGCGACGCCGGTGTTCCCCATCCTCTTCCAGATCTACTTCTCAGTGAGTCTCATTGGCGTTGGAACTTCCATCCGTTGGCTTCCAAATCTTGATCCTCTGCACGCACCGGTGATTTCCTCTCCGGAGCTCAGATTTGTTTGATTCCTCTGTTTCAGCCATCAGCGGAGGTGTTTCTCTGTTGATAGTGGCTCGCTCTCAATCTGAGAGTATCGATCCAGAGAATACAGATTTCAGATCTGCAGAATTTCAAGTTTGGCAGATTCATTCTTCACCAGCTTTTCCGGGAAGATTGTCTTTGGTGATGGAGAATACTGAACTGAGTTCAGTGGTCGAGAGCTCCTTCTCCAATCCCGAAGTGAGGTTACATTAAGGATTCTTGTGTGACAGCAAGGAAAGGCTCATTAGAAGAGTGGATTTGAATAGAGATGTTTTAGATTTCGATTTTGCAGTTTATTGATTTTGCTAGTCTGTTCTCTTTAGATTTTGCTCTTTAATTCATTGTTTCTTCAAATCTGAATTGAGTAGCTGTAGTTCTGTCCCTTTAGATTTCAATTCTGCAAATAGAATTTGTTTCATTTCATTTTCTAGCTGGAAATTTGCACTTTTGTTTTTGAACTTTCAATTTCAGCAATTGTAGTTTGTGACAAGTTCTTGCACATGTAATTTCTGTAATTTTAATTCTGTTTTATCTCCTTTAGCTTCTAAATCATAGAGTATGTTAGTTTTCTTTAGCTAGAATTTAAACATTGCTTAGGATTAGATTTATTAGCTGCATTTCAATTCTTAATTCAGGATTTGAACCAAAACTAAACATTCCAATTTTATCAGGAGAAACCCTCAAAAGAAAAAAAATAATTCTAGTCTAAGATCAAACATTCTACTATTAGTTTCCTTGTGAAATTCGACTTGGGTCCCGTACTACATCATTGTTTTTATGAATAAAAGGGTCTTTAATATTTAAATGTTAATTTGATAAGCCGAATAGTGACACGTAGTAAATTACATACTTATCACCACCTAAGCTTGGGTTCAAGCTAGGGCCGGCCACCCATGGACCAAGGTTTGGCCGGCCCCTACAACATGGTATGAAGGTGGGCATAGGTGGGTATAGTACTCTATAAATAAGAGGCTACGACAGGGACCGAGAGGAGGAATTGGTTTTGGTCTTCCGATAAAATTAAGCATCCCGTGTTTGCCCCGAACACACAACTTAATTTTATCAATAATAATTCATTCCACTAGTGAACTATTATTGAACTACCGCACCAATCCCAAATTACATTTTTGGGCTCCTTCTTATTATGAGTGTGTTAGTCTCCCTGTGTTTAAGATGTCGAATGTCCACTAATTAAGTAAGTTACTGACAACTCATTTAATTAGTATCTTAGTCCAAGAGTAGTACCACTCAACCTTATCGTCATGTCAGACTAAGTCCACCTGCAGGGTTTAACATGACAATCCTTATGAGCTCCTCTTAGGAACATTATCAACCTAGATCACTAGGACACAGTTTTCTTTTATAATCAACAACACACACTATAAGTGATATCATTTCCCAACTTATCGGGCTTATTGATTTATCGAACTAAATCTCACCCATTGATAAATTAAAGAAATAAATATCAAATATATGTGCTTGTTATTATATTAGGATTAAGAGCACACACTTCCATAATAACTGAGGTCTTTGTTTCTTTATAAAGTTAGTATAAAAGAAACGACCTCTGATGGTCCTACTCAATACACTCTAAGTGTACTAGTGTAATTATATTGTTAAGATAAACTAATTCCTAATTACACTACGACCTTCCAATGGTTTGTTCCTTTCCATTTTGGTCGTGAGCTACTGTTTATAATTTATAAGGTACTGATAACATTATCTTCTGTATGTGACACCACATACTATGTTATCTACAATATAAATTAATTAAACAACTACAAAATGTTGATAATTTGACCAAATGTGATTCTTTATTCAAAATAAATGTTTACAAAAGCTTAGGCTTTCAATATACACTCTAACAATCTTCCACTTATACTAATGACTAAGCTGCCATATCAGCTGCCATACATATGATTCCCATTCCCTCCACATGCCGATCGAAAGCTTTTGCTGGAAGGGCTTTAGTGAAAGGATCTGCCAGGTTATCTGCTGATGCAATCTTGGCAATGACAACTTCTCCTCGCTTCACGATATCTCGTATCAGGTGGTACTTGCGATCTATATGTTTACTTGCCGTATGGGCCCGTGATTCCTTCGAGTTTGCAACTGCACCGCTATTATCACAATAAATTGTGATGATTTTGGGCAAACCAGGAATCACATCTAAGTCCATTAGAAAGTTCCTGAGTCATACTGCTTCTTTAGCTGCCTCAGAGGCTGCTACATACTCAGCTTCCATGGTTGAGTCTGAAATGCATTTCTGCTTAACACTCCTCCATGCAATGGCTCCACCTCCTAAAGTAAACACATAGCCTGATGTAGACTTATTATTGTCCCTATCCGATTGGAAATCTGAATCCGTGTAACCCACAAGGAGCAAATCGTCTGCTTGGTAGACTAGCATATAATGTCTAGTCCTTCTCAGGTACTTTAATATATGCTTTACCGCAGTCCAATATCCTTGTCAAGGGTTACTCTGATATCTGCTAACCATGCCCACGGCAAAACAGATATCAGGTCTCGTACAGAGCATTGCATACATAAGGCTTCCTACAGCCAAAGCATAAGGAACTGCTTTCATGTCCTCTATCTCCTTTGATGTCTTCGGAGACATCTCTTTAGATAGAGCTACTCTATGCCTAAAAGGTAAGAAACCTTTCTTGGAATTCTGCATGCTAAAATGAGCAAGGAATGTATCTATATATGAAACTTGGGACAGACACAACATTCTTTTCTTGCGATCCCTTATAACTTTGATCCCAAGAATGTGTGCACAATCTCCTAAGTTCTTCATATCAAATTGTTTGGACAACCATACCCTTACATCCGATAATACCTTGACATTGTTGCCAACTAACAAAATATCATCTACGTATAGTACAAGAAATACCACCACGTTTCCGTTACACTTCTTTACACTAAAAAGACAATGGGAGATGTATACCACCAATTAACATAATTCGTTTCCGTTACAATCTCCCGTGACATTGTTGCTAGAAGGGTATGCATTGGAGAATGTATACTGAATGACCCGCCATGAGAAAGTATCATGGATCGTTATATGAGTGTCATATACTTTCTCATGTGGCTATTAGTATGACTACTAGTCCTTAGACCTAAAGTCACCAAGGATCCCTACATAAGGAGTTATGTACTTTGGTTTCGTCAAACGTCACCCGTAACTGGGTGGACTATAAAGGCGATTACTGGGTATGTAATGAATTATGCAGAGGGATGTGAGTGATGTAGATGGGATCTATCCCTCATATATGACGGGAGCGACATTGATATTCTTGATAGAGTGAGACCACAAAGTGTATGGCCATGCCTAAATGAGTCAATATGAGATATTGTGCTCATTTGATTTAGTGAGTCTACTTGGAGTTCAAGATTTAGTTTGATCAGAGGATGACACGGTCTATGTCTCACATTGATCAATCTTGATGTCTTGGATAGAAGGACACTTGTCATATATTGTGAGGAGTCACAATTAGTAGTCTCAAGGTGATGTTGGATCTCAACATTCTTATAACTTGGGTAGTAATGATGTGTTGCTAGATACCGCTCATTACTTATGCTTCTAAATGGGTTTAGGAGCATTGCCAACGTTATAAGAACCTATAGGGTCACACACAAAGGGCAATTAGATGGAGATTAGGTTCATTTGATGAACCTAAAGGATTAGGTTCATGTGATTAACCAAATTGGATTAAGAGTAATCCAAATTATGCTAATTGAGTTGGTCTCAATTTGGTTCATGTGTTAAGTGAGTCTAATTTGGACTTAGACTCATTGAATCAATTTAATTCAACGAATAGAGATTCATTAAATTAAAATTGACTTGAACCAATGGTTAGATTTGATCAATCATGGGAGAGAAGTGGTCAAGTTTAACTTGACATGAGAGGAAGATGAAGAGTCAAGTTTGACTTGACTTTATTCCACCTCATTGGTGAGTTGGCATTAAGTGGGCCAATGATGATGCTCCACATCATCATGGTTACTTAAGTGAGATGCCACCTCATGGGAGTTACCAAGAGTTGTGATTCTTGGTATCCCATGGAGGTTACAACCTCCACTAAAATGGCCGGCCACTTTATTTTCATGTAGAGAGTTTCATTTTTGTTGTAACTCCCATCTTCTTCCTCTCTAGCTTTCTTCTTGCTCTCCCTCTCCTCCATTACTGATCTCTAAGGTTGCTAGCACATCCTTAGAGATTTTTCTCCATCTCTTGCTTGTGTGGATACTGTTGGTGCAAACTGCACCAGAATCAAACCTAAGTTTTGATGTTGTCAAATGTTCAAGTTAAGTCTTGTTATGATCTAACAAGTTGACTGAGTGTGCAGGATGTTTACTCAACCGGGAAAGTCCTAGATGGAGGCTAGGCAGAAAAGTCTTAGCATATCGTGGAACCTAGGAGCAAGTCCAAGCAGGTCAAGGGGACCCAATGCTTGGCGGTATGATCGAGAAGTCTGGAGGACTGAAGATCAAGAGAAAAGTCCTGGGGAGCCGATCAAGGCTGAGTGAAAAGTCCAAACTGGATCTGGAGGATCAAAGTTTTGCAGGTAGGTTGAGGTAAGCAAACTGGAGGAGCGACAGTGAGGTCGGGTTCCCAGAAGGAACAACCTTAGGTCGCTGATCCAACTGAAGAAACTGGGAAGGTTTCCAAGTTGAGATCAAGACAACTCTACTATCTATATTACTCATGCATTATATTACTGTGCTAACACTTATTTTGCAGGAATATTGTTTAAACTCTGTTTTGCAGATTCGGCTTGATCGGTCGACCGAACAGGAGGATTGGTCGACCGAACCAGCTTGAATAAGACTAGAGATCAGTTCAGATCAGGCAAAGCAGAGTTCAGTCCAGTCAAAAGCTTGATCGGTCGACCGAACCAGAAGATCGGTAGACCGAACCATAGTAACTCAGCACAGGACAGATCATCAGCACCGATCAGCAGCAAAGGAAATAGAAGCTGATCGGTCGACCGAACCTGGGGATCGGTCGACCGATCCAATCAGCATTTAATCAACATTAAAGGGTGATCACGGCAGATTTCAGCAAACAAGGAAAAACCTTGTTCGGTCGACCGATAAAATGGTTCGGTCGACCGAACCATTGAAGGCCAGTTAATGCAGAATTTACGAGCCAGCGTCAGACTCCAGCTGTGGGTGATTGGAGATGGTTCGGTCGACCGAACAGAGGGATCGGTCGACCGAACCTCAGTGCACTTATAAATTAAGGCTCGTGGTCAGAGGCCAGGAACAACTTTTCTGATCACAAGTTACTGCTCTGCAACCGACTCATCTTCATCAGTACAGCAAGCTGCGTCATTCGAAAGCACCGACCTACGCTAAATCTTCGATTCATTTGTCGGTATATATATTTTTCACTTAATTGCAAATAAGATAGTAGGCTTGTTACTATCTTATTCTATTGTACCTGTACGATCTGCTTCTCTCCGAGGACTTCGGAGAGAAGGGTTTTAGTGTTTTGCCCATCGGTGTGGTCAAGGACCGCGGGCCTTCGAGTAGGAGTCGAGCTAGGCTCTGAACGAAGTAAACAAACTGTCTCTATTTACTTTCCGCTGTGCACGACTTTGATTTCAAAGAAACGATTAGTTTTAAAAGAACGCGATATTCACCCCCCTCTATCGCGCAACTCGATCCTATCAATTGGTGTCAGAGCGGATTAGCTATGAAATTTCTTAATCGATTTTCAAATCAACCTTTAAAATCTTTTCTTTTCATTATTTTTTATTTTTCAAGTACTACTAATCCCAAGACAAAAGTCTTGGAAATACTTTTTCATTTTTTGATCTCTGTTTTGCAAGGATGTCGAACTCATATCAAGAAGGCTATAGCACGGTTCGACCTCCACTATTCAAGAGAGAGAATTTTAGTTACTGGAAGAATAGAATGGAGTGTTACTTGAAGTCCGACATCGAGCTCTGGTTCACAATTTTGAAAGGATATACTCCCCTAACGAAGGATGGAACAACAATAGAACCAGAAGAATGGACTCCCCAAATGATCAAGAAGGCACAACTGAACTACAAGGCAATCAACACCATTCAGTGCGGACTTACGATGGAGGAGTTGAACCGAGTTGGTCCCTACGACAACGCCAAAGACTTGTGGGACTCACTTGTCAAATTACACGAAGGAACCAACGACTCGAAGGTAAACAAACGAGATCTTCTTTTAAATAATTTACTTAATATAAAAATGTTTCCTGGAGAGACGGCCTCGTAACTACACGCCCGACTAAAGGACATCCTCAACGGTCTTCACCTGATCGGACACGAACTCGAAAATCACGATACGATAAGGTACGCTCTAAACGCTTTTCCGAGGAATGCTCTGTGGGCATCAATTGTAGATGCGTACAAAGTTTCCAAAGATCTTTCAATTCTTAAATTAGATGAATTGTTTTGCGAGTTGGAATTACACGAGAAATCTAACATGAGCCATGTCGTGAAAGGAGTTGCTTTGTATGCAGGTTCAAGCAAAGAGACAAAATCAAAAACGAAGATCGAGTCTGAAAGCGAGTCAGACTCAAACTCAACAAACAAAGAAGAACTAGTCAACATGGTCCGAAGATTGTTGACTAAGAAAAAGTTCAGAAGAAATACCAAAAAGACTCCACCGAACCAGATCCAAAACAAATCAGATATGATTTGTTATGGATGCAACAAAAAGGGGCATTTCAAAAACGAATGCCCAAATCGGAAAGAAGAACGACCCAAATCGACAAGACGGAAGAAGACACTTCAAGTGACTTGGGACGAAACCTCTTCCGACGAATCCAACACGGAACAAACAAAGCACTCAAGCCATCTTGCATTTATGGCAAGAAATGAAGATTCTGACTCCGAGTCCGAGGACGAGTATGATTTTGAGAGAAGCACTGGATCGGAAGATCCGAATATGGTAACGATTTATTCAAAGTCAAATTTACTTAAAGTAGTTAAATGCTTGTTTAAAAAATTAGCAAAATCGGAAAAACAAAATAACTTGTTACTTAAGGAAATAGACCACCTTAAGCAACAAGTTAACTTGAGTGACTCGACTAACCAAGTTCAAGTCGGAACTTCAACTCAAGTTGAAAAACTTGAGGAAGAAAATTCTGATTTGAAAGGTCAAGTCGAGCAACTCAAGAGAACATTTGAAAAGTTCGAAATGGGATCCATGTGTCTAAATATGGTACCTGAATCGCAACGAGCCGTGTACAACAAATCGGGACTCGGTTACAAACCAAAACAAACAAACAAATCATAATTATCCTTAATCAGTCAAAATACTAGAAGACAAGTCTAAGCATGGGTTCAAATAAAACAGTTAATCAAACCAATTAAACCAAATTTCTACTTGGTCCCCAAGAGTCAAGTCCATTATTTAGATAGACCTTATCTAAGCTATGACTCAGGGGGAGCAACTAGAAAAACAATCCAACCAACTTAATTAAAACAAACTCAATACTTAGGATTAGGATTATTAGAACGGTTAGATGAAAAAGGTTTACCAAACCCTATAACATAGCACCGAAATGGATTGGGATGATAGTACGTCAAGGAAACTTTATCAAAGGCATGCTAGGTTGAATATGGAATTCTACCTGGTGCACTAGACTTGTGGATCTGACCGAAGCTACCCCAGTCAAACATGGGCTAGTTAGACCAAAATTTAGTATTAAGTTTTTTGGGCAGGAACAGTTTGGAAAGTCTTCAGCAAGTGGTCTAATGATATTCAAGTAGATCATATGCCTCGCCACTGAACTGAAACTTATCCTTAGGACGCCTGCTTGATTAACCCAAAGCTAAGTTTGAATCTAACACGGGATCAATAACCTCTTTCAAACATAATTTAATTCAAACTAAAATTAATTCTAATTAATTTAATTCTAATTCAAACAAAATTTAATTCTAATTCAAGCTAAAACAATTTTAAACTTATTAAAAATTATTTTAAACTTATTAAAAATTATTTTAAACTTATTAAAAATTATTTTAAACTTATTAAAAATTATTTTAAAATTATTAAAAATTATTTTAAAATATTAAAAATTATTTTAAACTTATTAAAAATTATTTTAAACTTATTAAAAATTATTTTAAACTTATTAAAAATTATTTTAAAAAATTAAAAATTATTTTAAACTTATTAAAAAATTATTTTAAAAAATTAAAAATTATTGTAAACTTATTAAAAATTATTTTAAAAAATATTAAAAATTATTTTAAATTATTTTAAAAATATTAAAAATTATTTTAAACTTATTAAAAAATTACTTTAAAAATATTAAAAATTATTTTAAAAATATTAAAAATTATTTTAAAAATATTAAAAATTATTTTAAACTTATTAAAAAATTATTTTAAACTTAAACAAAATTATTTTAAAATTAATTAATTAAAATTATTTTAAACTTAATTAAAACTATTTTAACTAATTATTTTAAACTTCCTTTTATTCTATTCCTTTTAATATTTTTGCACAAGTTACTTATTGCTTTTTATTTATTTGTTATAGTGAGAAAAGTATAGCTATTGCACAAAGAGAGGCTAGCTCTCTTAATCCTAGCCAAGATCCTAGGTTCTCTACCGAAGAATTGCATCTATCTTTTCCTAATAAAAAATTTAAGGTTATCAGTACTCGTTGTTTGGATCTCCAATTCTATCAAACCTTTTGTCCTGAGGTCATAGAGATCAATCAACACTATCAACTTGATAGCATCATCTTTTGTAGACATGCATACAATCCTATTCTCTGTTTGGAATTTTACCACAACTTGTGCGAACTTGATCCCCATCATTTTAGGACTAGAGATGCTACTCGAGACATGTTGTTTGATCTTGACATGTTTATTCGATTTCTACGGATCTGACCGTCAGTTAACCGTATCTTTTTTAGTAAGTCTCTTCCTGATCCGTTACCTGCTCCTTTCTCTCATCTGACTCTAGATCTCATGTATGCTGACTTCTTTGAAGGACCTCGTCCTAAAAAGATGTCAACTGTACCCCTTAGTCCAAGAGACAATGTTTTTTATAAGATGATCGTGTCTTGCATTTATCCTTTATCATCTAGAGATCAGGGCGTTTTGCGACCAGTTCATCTTTTTCTGATGTACGCTCTTCGACATAGACTAGACTTTGACTTAGGCTACTGGGTATTCAGGTTTGTCATTTACTATTCAGGGTACAACACTTCATTTAAGGTTCATATGATTCAGTGTCATGTCCTCACTGCTTATATTGCCAATCTCGGAGTAGGGGTTCATCGAGGCGAGTTTATTGAGTTGTCTGACTTTGATCTTGTCGGGGTTAGGCAATTATCCTTGGCTGGGATTAAGACGAGCACTGACGGGCTTGTGTACAAACGAACTCATCCACACTATATCCCACCAGCTGTCGACGATCCTATTGATGAGGATGATCAGATTTCGATTACTGCACCTCCTCCTGTGTTTATTGATCCTGGATTTGCCATGACACCCTTCTTTGATGTTCCTCAAAGCAGTTCATATACTCCTCCTCCTCCTCCAACTAGTGACTTCTTTACCCGTCTGCGAGATGATATTTTTAGTCGCTTTAACTCCTTGGAAACAAAAATGGATGATCAGTACAGCTCTCTTCAGGGTCAGATTGTAGACTTTCGACAGGACATGATGGATCGTACTGATGCCTTATAGAAGGAGCAGCAGAGGATTTTTGATTATCTGAGAGATGATGAGGACGAGGATGAGTGATTACAGGATTTATCTTTTATGACTTATTGTATCTATTACTTAACTTGGGTTATGACTATGCTTAATCTTCAGTGTTTTTCAGTCTTTAGTAGTCCTTGTTAAATTTTTTAGAATAGGTTCTTTGTTTTTGAAAATTACTACGTAGTTTATTTTTCAAAATTATTTTTGTAAAAATTCCCATTTCAAATTTTTGTTTCAAAAATACTTTGAAACTATTTTTCATTTTATGGAATAGCCAAGGTCTTATCGTAGAATTGCATGATCCTATAGTTCTAGGAGCCAGCATCTCACAAGCACAGTAGGATTCCTTGGTTGATAACTTAGAATGGGTGAGATGCTTAGGTCCTAGCCCTAGATTTCAGATGCTTATGTCAGTGCATCGCTATAAATCTGGGCTTTAAATAACAAACATTGATCAATTTGAGTTGAATAGTAAGTAAAACCTTGCTAGTTATAAAATGCTCAAATTGACCAACTTGAGTCAAATTGCTACTATCTTGTGATAGCTGGCCTTAGACAAGGGTTGGACATTTCATCATAAGGACAAATTTTCCTTAGTTTTTCTATATCCATGCTTGGACTTTAGGAATTTGTCAATTTTAGGGGGGAGCTTCAAAACAAGATTTTTAGGCTTATACTATTTTGATCAAATTTTTTCAAAATATTATTTTTCAGATATTCATTCTCCTAAAAATTTATTTTATTCATTTTCAAAAGAAATAAAATTTCAAATGTTTTAATTTACTCAATATTTCATTTTGTTAAACATATAATTTTAGAATTTTTCAAAATATTTCTTGCCTTAGTATTTTTTTTTTCAAAATTCAAAATATAACTTTTTAAAATGTTGTTAAACTATTATTCTTTTCAAAAAAATAAAATTTCAAATGTTTTTATTCATTCTTTTCAACATATAATTTTAGAATTTTTCAAAAATTTCTTGACTTAGAATATTTTTCAAAATTCAAAATATAATCTTTTAAAAGGTTGTTAAATTTTTTCCTTAAAAATTCTTTTCAACATATACTTTTTGAATTTTTTCTTGACTTTGTATATTTTTCGTAATATTTTTCAAAATATAAGTCAATTCTTTGATTTGTCTATTCTAAATTTACTTGGTTTTTGGTTCTGCCCCTATTTTTGATGTGAGTCAAAGGGGGAGAGATAGTGAATTCAGGGGGAGAGTAAGTTAATTCAAAGGGTGAGTTAAAAGTTAAATTGCTTGCTTATTTACTTGTTGCATATTTTTATGCTTGTTTATTTACCTGTTGCATATTTTTAAACTTAACTTTGAACCTTGGTTGCCAAACATCAAAATGGGGGAGATTGTTGGTGCAAACTGCACCAGAATCAAACCTGAGTTTTGATGTTGTCAAAGGTTCAAGTTAAGTCTTGTTATGATCTAACAAATTGACTGAGTGTGCAGGATGTTTACTCAACCGGGAATGTCCTAGCTGGAGGCTAGGCAGAAAAGTCTTAGCAGATCGTGGAACCTAGGTGCAAGTCCAAGCAGGTCAAGAGGACCCAATGCTTAGCGGTATGATCGAGAAGTCTGGAGGACTGAAGATCGAGAGAAAAGTCCTGGGGAGCCGATCAAGGCTGAGTGAAAAGTCCAAACTGGATCTGCAGGATCAAAGTTTGGCAGGTAGTGTAACGCCCCGCCCCTCCTGCTAAGGTGACGGGGGTTACTTGGACACATATATACTTACTTAACACAGCGGAAGTCTTACTTAGAGAAATTAAATGTAACAACCCACCCTTCTTACTACTACTCTCTAAGGGCGACCGTTACCTAACTACTACTCTAATTACTAGTGTCACTGACGCTATTATTAGCAACACTTAGATTTATTACGGTTCAGAGGAATTCCTACCGAAAAATTTCGACAGAGTCTCCCCTGTACCGGTGACCAAATCCATAGTACATAAGATATATACGCAGCCACAGGCGGCTGGAACTCATTTTTCACAACCATGCAGTTATAAAAACAACAGTAAAAACAACCAACTATATCACTCCACAAATAATTAAAGTGACTAAATGCATAAGCGGAAATAAACTCAACTACAATCTCACAAACTTCATAATAGTGTTAAAGAAAAGAACTAAAGCATAAACTCTAATCAAATAGGTCCTGCAGGTTTGGTAGCACTCTCTGGATCTCTCCATAGTCCAGTCACCACACACCTTCATCACCACCACCATCCTGTCGTCTCCCTTCATATCTTAGCTTTTCCTTTATATGCAGTAGGAGGAAAGAAAATAAAACTATAAGCGATAACGCTTAGTAAGTACTAATTTATCTCACAAAACTCGAAGTGCATAAAAAGTAATGCAATAATACTGAAACTGAAATGCTAAAGCAAACCTGCATGTGCTCATGGTATATAGAAATAAAACTGGATACTAAACATGCTCACTAACTGACAGGATAATAAGGAAATTAACACTGTAAGCTTAGAATTAAAGAAACTAACTTTTTATTTATTCTAAGCATAAAACTTGTTTCAATTTCCTATATCCTTGTAATAGAAATTAATTTTTTAATTTCTATCTTTTACTTTCTTCTTCTTTCTTTCTTCTTAACTTTTCTTTTCTTTTCTTTGGGCCCAGGCTTAGTACCATCTTTGTTTTGCGCGCTCTCTAATAGTGACTGGGGTAGCGAGCCTCCAGCCCTATGAGGATAAAGTGTCACGCCCCAGGTAATCCCTGTCCGAAGAAATTTCGACAGCATCTCCCCTGTACGGATGACAATAGGAATCCAGAATACATATATCTCTATACCTCGGCCACACACGGCCGGAATAATACAATAAAAATAAGAAACATCCACGCAGTTATATTTAACATGTCTACACAGATATAATATGAACAATCCACGCAGTTATATAAAGAAAGAACGATATAGAATCCTCGAAGATATATGTAAACATCCTACTCCACTGCAACGAAGAAAGACATAATCCACGAAGTAATGAAAATATATCCGCAACGGAAAACCAAAAGTAGTAACCCAAGTGTTCGTTATAAAGTCCACAATACAAAACCCACATCACAAGTATATAAGATGCAAAAACAAAATAGATCCTGACAATAGGAAATCCTCGCGATAAAGGGGCTAGCGACTGGAATCTCTCCTGACGGTCTCATCCTGAAAAATAGTAACAACGGGGTGAGTTCAAAGAACTCAGCAAGTAATCCAATAGATATATACAGCAACATATAACTACTAGCAATATCCTAAGGTACAGTCTCCTAAACCATAGGATCTATAGTACAGTTTCCTAACAGTACAACCTCCGGTACAGTCTCCTAACAGTATAACAGATATGCATAGCTGAAATAAACTGTAATAACCAACAATACGCATAAAGTACAGTCTATAGCAAGAATAATAAGAAGATGCATAACTGAAATAAACTGTACTCACCTGCGAGGCTTGGGCGAATGACTGTGGACATACACAGATAAAGATAGTCAGAGCAAATATGCATGTATCCTGTATGCATGTCAATCATATGCAGTCACCCAAGTGCACCATCTAATATGCAACAATCATAATAAATGCAATCTGTGCACATGATGCAATATGACATGGTCACCCCTGACGCCAGTCAGCATCTCACACACAATGGTGAGACCGCGTGGGTAGGGTTGTGACACCGTGCACTCTGCCGTCACTATCCCTGAAGAGTGACCGAGTGGACGGGATGCTGTCGGAGTACACCTATCCTCCTACCTCAGACATAGTGAGGGAGCGCAATGCTCTCATCTCCCGGTACACAATGACGGGGAGGGACCCCTGTCCTGCTACTACGCTGCGTCACACTAACCCATGAGTGTACCAGCGGAGCCCTCGACAGAGCAACCTACCATACACACCCTGAGTGCTGTGCCACTACCCATGTAGTGATCACGTGTGTAGAGGTCCATGTAGCCGGCCGACGAGCTCAACAATAATGGAGTCGTCAATGACTCAGCATGCAATCATGCGATATGGTGTGTGCGGCTACAATATGTCATACCTGAACATATCCTCCTCCATATGCATAGGTGCCAAAAAGGTAAACGCATATATAACAAAGATATAAGCAACATGAATCCAACAACATATAACAAGTATCTACAGCAACTAATCCTGTGTAGATAAGCACTATAAATATCCATCTCTATAAACATACGTACACATGGTAAGCAGTAAAGGTATACCAGACGAAAGTATAGTAGATAACAGTAGCAACATGTATCAAGTATCAAATAACTAAACCAGGGAGGTGCTAAAGCTACCAATACCACTAGTCATATATATACTAGACTAACGTATAGCAGACAACAGTAGCAACATGTATCAGGTATCAACTAAGCTAACACGAGGAAAATACTAACTACCAACACTAGTAAGTATATATAAATTGCACATATCATAAGACACTATCAAACGATAAGTCAAAGGGTACCCGCCTCAAATAGAAGGTACAATCCTGTCCTAATCCAATATCGAGATGTTCGTCTCGAATCAGAGTCCTGTGTCAAACAACATATATATTTTATTTAGCTAAATTCAAATGAAATCGCTAAATAAAATTCCTAAAACTAAATTAGGGCAAAACCCTAATCACGTCACCATTATCCTTCCTAAACTAATCGAACAATTGATTAGGGTTTATCCATTAGATTAGATACAATCAACATCTACTACAACCTCTAATCAAACCTACACATAAATCCAATTCCATGCATTTACATCAAGTATCAACATCCCTTATACAACTAATCATGGATTAGTCCAATGTAGTCCTAATCCAATACATGAATCTAATTCATCAACACATGAAACAATTACCCTACACCTTACCTCGAATCCCAGCCGATACTATTGCTGGTTGGAGTGCTGTCGG
This sequence comes from Zingiber officinale, assembly GCF_018446385.1. Classification (NCBI taxonomy): domain Eukaryota; kingdom Viridiplantae; phylum Streptophyta; class Magnoliopsida; order Zingiberales; family Zingiberaceae; genus Zingiber; species Zingiber officinale. The sequence continues at coordinate 78,998,442 of NC_055990.1, forward strand.
CAAGGAAATACCTCACGATCACAATTCCACAGAACAAAACAGAATAGATCAGAACCTCACAGCCGCACTTGTTGATCCACAACACTCACTTTGCCAAAATCTTCCCTCACTGATCAGCTCAAAGTGAGATCAAGAAATGGAGATCACATAATCCAGATAACAACCTAAGCTTACCTCAATCGTGACCTTAATCAGCAACAAGGAAGATAAGGTCCAAGATCCCTATCGATCACCTCTAGAACACACAACCTCCCTGCTGGATTTCTTCCCTACCATTCGGATTAAGGTGAGATCAAGATTGAAATCGATAGGATCAAACCATAGCTAAAAAATTCACCTACCTCAAAGATAGGCAACAAGAAGGAATAGGTTACTTACCTTCAATGTCGGCAACGACACTGGAACAGAGCTAGGGCTCGGCAGGAAGAATTGGATAAGATCAAAGAGAATCGGGATGAAGGAAACCAGATGAAGGGAAAGGAAAGGTCTACCGGTTGAAGAGGATGCAAGATCCGGCTCCTCGCCGTGCCCTAGCCACCGAGAGGTCGTCGGACCGTCCGCGAGAGAGAGAAGGTCTGCGGCTGATTCGAAGCTAAATAGATGCCGATGCCGGCGGGGGAAAGATCGCCGGAGCTGGAAACCCTAATCCCGTGGCATCACTCGTCCGCGAGAGAGAGCACAGAGGATCGCCCGCTGGCCAGAGAGAATCGGCCGCTAGTAGCCAAGGGAACCTAACATTAGTGAGGCTCCGGAGAAGAAGACCCCTGCCGGCGGTGACCTTGTGGCGATCGGCAGCGACGGCGAGAGGAACCGAGAGAGATCGGAGTCGGAGGAAGAAGAAAGGAGGAGAAGAGCACGGGTTCGGCGTTTGGGGGAGGAAACAGGAAATACAAGAAAAGAAATTATATTTAAAAACATTTCCTCACTTAAACGGATATCCCAAACAGGCTTTATCCGAACCCGAAATTGATCCCCTCAAAACCCGTCTTACGAGCTCCGAAAAATTCCCAGAAAATTTCTAAAAATTCCGAAAAAATTCTATAAGGCTATTTCTGAAATAACCCTATTTATTTAAATTTTCCGAGATCTCACATCCTCCCCTACTAATAAAAATTTGGTTCCCAAATTTTGCTATAACCAACAGTAAACACTATAATATAACCAAACAGTATAAATGCTGAAAGAACTCTAACCCGCATACCTCAAGTAAAACGATGGGGGTATCGAGCTCGGATCATATCCTCCAACTCCCAAGTAGCCTCCTCGTCAGAATGATGCTGTCATCCGACTTTAACCAGTCGGACAGTCTTGTTCCGCAGCTGACGCTCTCTATGGTCCAGAATCCGCACCGGAACCTCCTCGTAAGTAACATCAGGCTGAATAGGAACAGATATATCTGACAGAACATGTGCCGGATTGGATACGTATCTCCTCAGCATAGATACATGGAATACATCGTGGATGCCAGCTAGAGATGGTGGTAGCGCCAGACGGTAAGCTACTGCTCCAATCCTCTCCAAGATCTGGAATGTCCCAATATGTCGTGGAGCTAACTTACCTCGAAGACCAAATCTCTTCACCCCTTTCGTGGGTGAAACTCTCAAAAATACATGATCACCAATAGAGAACTCCAGGGGTCTCCGTCGTCGATCAGCATAACTCTTCTGACGGTCCTAAGCCTCAGACATCCTCCGTCTGATAGTGCGAACTGACTCTGCATCCTGCTGAGCTCTCTGAGGTCCCACCAACTGGGCCTCCCCAACCGCTTCCTAGAGGATGGGTGTCCGACAAGGCCTACCATACAACGCCTCAAACGGTGCCATCTGGATAGCCGAATGATAGCTGTTGTTGTAGGCAAACTCCACTAATGGCAGGTGGTCCTCCCAACTGCCTCCGAAGTCCATGACACAAGACCTCAGCAAGTCCTCCAATGTCTGAATAGTCCGGTCTGACTGCCCATCTGTCTGCGGATGGAATGTCGTACTGAAACGAAGCTGTGTGCCCAAGGCCTGCTGGAGACTCTTCCATAATCGGGACGTGAACCGTGAGTCTCTATCCGATATGATGCTCAAAGGAACACCATGTAATCTAATAATCTCACGACAGTATAGCTCTGCTAATCGATCCAAAGAATCTGTCTTCCGGATCGCTATAAAATGTGCGGATTTGGTTAATCGGTCAACGATTACCCAAATCACATCATGGCCTCGACGAGTCCTAGGCAAACCAACCACGAAATCCATAGTAATGTGCTCCCACTTCCACTCTGGAATAGGGATCCTCTGAAGTAATCCAGCAGGTCTCTGGTGCTCGGCCTTCACCTGCTGACAGACAAGACATCTAGCTACAAAATCTGTAATGTCTTTCTTCATACCGTTCCACCAATAGGAACACCTCAAATCACGATACATACGGGTCCCACCTGGGTGGATAGAAAATCTAGAACGATGAGCCTCTTGAAGTAACTCCTCCATGACTGGGTGAGACTGAGGTACACATAATCTACCTCGGAAATAAACAATCCCCTCATCATCTCGTGTAAATTCGGTCTGCTGTCTGGAAGCTATCTGGCTGCTAATGAACTGTAAATGCTGATCTCCGGCCTGGGCCTCTCGAATCCTCATCCTGATCGACGACTGAGCAACCATGGTAACAAGAATACCCTGCGCTGTCCGTCCCTGCTCCTCGAGGCCCAACTCGGAGAATCCCTGAATCAAGTCTGTGACTAAAACTCGATGACAAGCTAAAGTCCCTCTGGACTTCCTGCTAAGTGCATCAGCAACCACATTAGCTTTACCCAGATGGTAGCTAATAGTACAATCATAGTCCTTTAGGAACTCCATCCATCTCCTCTGTCGGAGATTGAGTTTCTTCTGTGTGAAAATATATTTGAGACTCTTATGATCAGTAAGAATCTCAAAAGTAATACCATAAAGATGATGTCGCCAAATCTTCAAAGCAAAGATAATAGTAGCTAGCTCTAAATCATGTACTGGGTAGTTCTTCTCATGCTCCTTCAACTGACGAGAAGCATAGGAGACTACCCTACCGTGCTGCATCAAAACAGCGCCCAAGCCCTGAAGAGATGCGTATGTGTAAAGTACAAATTCGTCATCACCAGAAGGTAAAACCAAAACTGGTGCTGATACTAATCTCCGCTTCAGCTCCTGGAAGCTGGTCTCGCAAGCCTCTGACCACGTGAACTTCACGCCTTTCCTAGTCAGACGTGACAGCGGCATAGCAATACTGGAGAAACCCTCAACAAATCGTCTATAATATCCAGCCAATCCCAAGAAACTACAGACCTCCTGGACTGACTTCGGCTGCTCCCAGCTAGTGATAGCCTCGATCTTCTGAGGATCTACTGAAATACCTCGGCTAGAAACCATATGTCCTAGAAAACCAACTGAGGAAAGCCAAAATGCACACTTGCTGAACATCGCATACAGATGATGTCGTCGAAGAGTCTCCAAGACTATGCGAAGGTGCTGCGCATGTTCCTCCTCGGAACGTGAATAGATCAATATGTCATCGATAAATACAATCACAAACTGATCCAGATACTCCAAAAAGATACGGTTCATCAAATCCATAAATACTGCTGGAGAATTGGTAAGCCCAAATAGCATTACCAAAAACTCGTAATGTCTGTATCTGGTGCGAAATGTTGTCTTCTGAATATCAAAATCTCTAACCCTCAGCTGATGATATCCAGACCGCAGATCAATCTTAGAATACACTGATGTATCTCTGAGCTGATAAAATAAATCCTCAATCCGTGCCAAGGGGTACTTATTTCTGATAGTCACTGCATTCAGCTGCCTATAATCGATGCACAATCTCAGAGTACCATCCTTCTTCTTGACGAATAGTACTGGAGAACACTAAGGCGGAATACCGTGGGGTTCTCCACAAGGACATCGAAATGCTCCTACCCGTGCATGCCATATGTAGCTGCTGCAGGGGGAGCTGTCTTCTGCTGACGATGCGAAGATTGGGCTTTCGGCCCGCCTCGCAGAGTCCCGGACTGACCAAACTGTCCTCCCGAAACAGAAACTTCGGAAGCTACATGCTGAGCCTTCAGCGAACAGCCTCGGCTCAAATGTCCAGGCAGTTTGCAATAATAGCAAATTGACTGTCCCAGAGCATATGCAGAGATGATGTGATCTCGAGACCCGCATCGGATGTAGTGAGTCACCGGTGGACTGTTTCTGGTTCTGCTAAGAAGACCGGGAACGTCCTGATGAAGATCTTCCGGACTTCTGGGGTCGGCCAGATGACCCTGAAGTACCCTGACCCATCTAAGTGCGACTGCTCTGCTGCTGTCCCGTAGTCTGTGGTTGCTGGATCTGTCCGGAAGTCCGATTAGTCTGCTTCCTCTTCTTATCTGCATTCACTCTCCGATGAGTAGACTCAATCATGAGAGCTTTATCCAGTGTCTCTGTGTATGATGAAGTACTAAAACCAGAAATCTTCAACTGAAGATGCCCGTCTAGTCCCTGGACAAACTGAAGCATACGAGATCTATCCTCGACAACTAACTCAGGACAGAATCTGGCCAACCGATTAAATTCGGCATTATACTCCATCACTGAGCGATTATTCTGCCGAATACTCAGAAAATCCTGCCGTCGTGTCATCTGATACGCCCGGGGAAAATACTGACTCTCAAATGCCTCTCTAAATCTCGTCTAGTTAATATGCTGCTCGCTTATAATCGAGCGCTGCATGTCCCACCAGATCTCTGCCTCATCTCGTACCTCAAGTATGCAGTAGTAGACATGACTGGAGGGGGTGTCGGGTATACTAAAGGTGATACCACTAGTGGTACAGTCGAGGTAGATACCTCTGAAGTCGGAACCGTCGGGGTCTTATAATCCGACGTGCATATAATATCCTGATGAGACTGTCCCTAACGGACAAGCTCGACCCGAGCAGATCTCTCCGGAGACTCTATCTCCAGAGAATCTATCGACCTCTTACGTGGACGTCCACGTCTCGGTACCGGAACAAGTGTATGTGTCATATCTGTAAACAAAATATTACCCAGATATCACTACAGGTATAAAAACTATAAAACTACCTGTTCTACCTATTTGCCGTCTGGAGATGTCCTGTCGCTGCTTAGCCCCAAATAGAACCAATAAAACCTCGTGAAAATACCTCGGAATTCCGAAACGATAAAATCGACGGAAATCCGTACAATCCAAAAATATCCAGATAAGCTCGCAAAACTCGTAAGCACTAGTATCAGAACGGCTCTGATACCAAATAAATTGGTATCAGATAAAATCCTGAAAATCCAGATACGCTCGCAAACTCCAGGACACAAAAATCCGAAATCGGAGCCTAGCTTTGATACCAAAAATATTGTCACGCCCCAGGTAGTCCTTGTCCGAAGAAATTTCGGCAGCATCTCCCCTATACGGGTGACAATATGAATCCAGAATACATATATCTTTATACCTCGGCCACACACGGCCGGAATAATACAATACAAATAAGAAACATCCACGCAGTTATATTCAACATGTCTACACAGATATAATATGAACAATCAACGCAGTTATATAAAGAAAGAACGATATAGAATCCTCGAAGATATATGTAAACATCCTACTCCACTACAACGAAGAAAGACAAAATCCACGAAATAATGAAAATATATCCGCAGCGGAAAACCAAAAGTAGTAACCCAAGTGTTCGTTATAAAGTCCACAATACAAAACCCACATCACAAGTATATAAGATGCAAAAAAAAACAGATCCTGACAACAGGAAATCCTCGCGATAAAGGGGCTAGCGACTGGAATCTCTCCTGACGGCCTCATCCTGAAAAATAGTAACAACGGGGTGAATTCAAAGAACTCAACAGGTAATCCAATAGATATATACAGCAACATATAACTACTAGCAATATCCTAAGGTACAGTCTCCTAAACCATAGGATCTATAGTACAGTTTCCTAACAGTACAACCTCCGATACAGTCTCCTAACAGTATAACAGATATGCATAGCTGAAATAAACTGTAATAACCAACAATAGGCATAAAGTACAGTCTATAGCAAGAATAATAAGAAGATGCATAACTGAAATAAACTGTACTCACCTGCGAGGCTTAGGCGAATGACTGTGGACATACACAGATAAAGATAGTCAGAGCAAATACGCATGTATCCTGTATGCATGTCAATCATATGCATTCACCCAAGTGCACCATCTAATATACAACAATCACAATAAATGCAATCTGTGCACATGATGCAATATGACATGGTCACCCCTGACGCCAGTCAGCATCTCACACACAATGGTGAGACCGCGTGGGTAGGGCTGTGACACCGTGCACTCTGCCGTCACTACCCCTGAAGAGTGACCGAGTGGACGGGATGCTGTTGGAGTACACCTATCCTCCTACCTCAGACTTAGTGAGGGAGCGCATTGCTCTCATCTCCCGGTACACAATGACGGGGAGGGACCCCTATCCTGCTACTACGATGCGTCACACTAACCCATGAGTGTACCAGCGGAGCCCTCGACAGAGCAACCTACCATACACACCCTGAGTGCTGTGCCACTACCCATGTAGTGATCACGTGTGTAGAGGACCATGTAGCCGGCCGACGAGCTCAACAATAATGGAGTCGTCAATCGCCCAGCATGCAATCATGCAATATGGTGCGTGCGGCTACAATATGTCATACCTGAACATATCCTCCTCCATATGCGTAGGTGCCAAAAAGGTAAACGCATATATAACAAAGATATAAGCAACATGAATCCAACAACATATAACAAGTATCTACAGCAACTAATCTTGTGTAGATAAGCACTATAAATATCCATCTCTATAAACATACGTACACATGGTAAGCAGTAAAGGTATACCAGACGAAAGTATAGCAGATAACAGTAGCAACAGGTATCAAGTATCAAATAACTAATCCAGGGAGGTGCTAAAGCTACCAATACCACTAGTCATATATATACTAGACTAACGTATAGCAGACAACAGTAGCAACATGTATCAGGTATCAACTAAGCTAACACGAGGAAAATACTAACTACCAACACTAGTAAGTATATATAAACTGCACATATCATAAGACACTATCAAAAGATAAGACAAAGGGTACCCGCTTCAAATAGAAGGTACAATCCAATCCTAATCCAATAACGAGATGCTCGTCTCGAATCAGAGTCCTGTGTCAAACAACATATATATTTTATTTAGCTAAATTCAAATGAAATCGCTAAATAAAATTCCTAAAACTAAATTAGGGAAAAACCCTAATCACGTCACCATTATCCTTCCTAAACTAATCTAACAATTGATTAGGGTTTATCCATTAGATTAGATACAATCAACATCTACTACAACCTCTAATCAAACCTACACATAAATCCAATTCCATGCATTTACATCAAGTATCAACATCCCTTATACAACTAATCATGGATTAGTCCAATGTAGTCCTAATCCAATACATGAATCTAATTCATCAACACATGAAACAATTACCCTACACATTACCTCGAATCCCAGCCGATACTATTGCTGGTTGGAGTGCTGTCGGTATGGAAATACCTCATGATCACAATTCCACAGAACAGAACAGAACAGATCAGAACCTCACAGCCGCACTTGTTGATCCACAGCACTCACTTTGCCAAAATCTTCCCTCACTAATCAGCTCAAAGTGAGATCAAGAAATGGAGATCACATAATCCAGATAACAACCTAAGCTTACCTCAATCGTGACCTTAATCAGCAACAAGGAAGATAAGGTCCAAGATCCCTATCGATCACCTCTAGAACACACAACCTCCCTGCTGGATTTCTTCCCTACCATTCAGATTAAGGTGAGATCAAGATTGAAATCGATCAGATCATACCTTAGCTAAACAATTCACCTACCTCAAAGATAGGCGACAAGAAGGAATAAGTTGCTTACCTTCAAAGCCGGCAACGACACTGGAATAGAGTTAGGGCTCGGAAGGAACAATTGGATAAGATCAAAGAGAATCGGGATGAAGGAAACTAGATGAAAGGGAAGGTCTACCGGTTGAAGAGGATGAAAGATCCGGCTCCTCGCCGTGCCCTAGCCACCGAGAGGTCGTCGGACCGTCCGCGCGAGAGAGAAGGTCTGCGGCTGAATCGAAGCTCAATAGATGCTGATGCCGGTGGGGGAAAGATCGCCGGAGCTGGAAACCCTAATCCCGTGGCATCACTCGTCCGCGAGAGAGAGCACAGAGGATCGCCCGCTGGCCAGAGAGAATCGGCCGCTAGTAGCCAAGGGAACCTAACATTAGTGAGGCTCCGGAGAAGAAGACCCTTGCCGGTGGTGACCTTGTGGCGATCGGCAGCGACGGCGAGTGGAACCGAGAGAGATCGGAGTCGGAGAAAGAAGAAAGGAGGAGAAGAGCACGGGTTCGGCGTTTGGGGGAGGAAACAGGAAATTCAAGAAAAGAAATTATATTTAAAAACATTTTCTCACTTAAACGGATATCCCAAACAGGCTTTATCCGAACCCGAAATTGATCCCCTCAAAACCCATCTTACGAGCTCCGAAAAATTCCCAGAAAATTTCTCAAAATTCCGAAAAAATTCTATAAGGCTATTTCTGAAATAACCCTATTTATTTAAATTTTCCGAGATCTCACATAAAGACCTCGGTCTTACCAGGGCTAAGACCTCGGAATTGGTCACCTGAATTTGTTTAACGACAACCTCGGAAGTCGGGTACTAGCCTCTTACTTTAATTTACTAGTTATCTCTTTTTAACTAGATTCTAGTCTTTTCTTTACTTATACTTCTCATACTCCTTTATTAGAACTTATTAGAATCCTGTAAATATTTCTAACAAGTATAAGATTACAACTAACCAAGCATGCTATATGAAAATACACAAGGGAAGAGGATCTGAACTCTCTAAGCATGTTATTAAACAAAGCGAAGGAGAGCGACTTTGAACTTACTAATCATGCTATAAAATAGAACGAAAGAAAGCTAATTTGGACTTTCTACACATGCTGTAAAATATAGTAAAAGAAAGCTAACTTGGACTTACTAAACATGCTGTGATAAGAGCAATAGAAAGCTAATCTAATCTTACTAATCATGCTACAAAATAAAGCAAAAGAGAGCAACTTTGAGCTTACTAATCATGCCATAAAATAGAGCAAAGGAAAGTGATTTTAGGCTTTCTAAACATGCTGTAAAAACAGATTTAACTACTAGGCACGCAATGGAATCAAGTTATGCATACTGTGAAGATCAAGCTGTGAAAGTAAAACAAATTCAACTACTGCTCATGCTTAAATCTATAGCAAAGAAATAGAACATGAAGTCCGATCATGCATATTCAATAGCAAAAGGAAAAACTAGACAATACTGCTCAAGTTTTACTAATAGTATAATTAGAAATCTGCTCATTGAAATAAAACTATACTGCTGTGAAAAGAAGCTTTCATGCCCGGTTACTGGAAACAAACAAGTTTAGGGCTGCATATTAAAAAAAATACCATTCCTACTTAGTAAACCAACAAGAAGAAGAGTCTAAAGATGATCTGAAATCTATGGGCTGTTCTTATTCGGATCTCAACAGGAAATCTGCAGCTGAAATGCTAAACTAAGCCACGAAATATCTAACTATTTCATGCTCATGGCTTGGAAACAACACTAAATTCTGAGGCTATTTATATATAATCCAGAAATGGCATCTCAACACAGCAAGGAAGAATTGAAGAATTCAACCTACCTAGCACTACACGGCACATAACATTTCATGTTCATTGTGATAGCAAGGAGAGGAAATTGAGCAACAATACTAACTATGGCAATTCAACACAACAGGAACAAAACTTACGAAATCTCCTCCTTCTATTTCCCCAACCCTTCTCCTTACGGCAGTATCATAAAACAAAAACCCCAATCCTTTCTCAAAGAGCTCACGGCAGCAATCAAAAGACTTCAAAATCCATACAACTTCAATTCCGAAAGCCAAGACATCAAAGCAATACTCGGAACTACTCCTACTACAGGTGAGTAGTACTTACCGAGGGTTCTTGGACTTACAACCGAGGGAAAGAGGCGGCTAGGGTTCCGGATGGAGCTCGAACTCGGCGGCTCCTTTGTGCTTCCGAGCTCCCTTCGTCGGGATGGCCACCCACGGATGAGGGCTGGCCGGAAGAAAGCTTCGCCAGTGCCGGAGGCATGCCCTAAATTCGCTGTGTTTCTGCCCGAGAGAGGAGAAGGATCGCGCGGCGTCGAGAGGGTGTCAGCTTGGGAGAAAAGAAACCTAGGTCTTTTAATAACTAAGATTTTATTTACTAACTATACTATATCCTTAATTCTTTCTACATAGAGTTAACAAAAATCTCCTAGCTCAGTTGGTCAAGTCGATTTTGGCTTGGGTCAGTCCGACTCGAGGTAGTGGGTTCGAACCTCGCCTTCAACGATTTTTGCCTAAACTTCTTTTGTTTTGTGAAAATACTAAACGACCTCCAAAAATTGCGTAAAAATACTCTAAAAATTTCTAAAAATCTCTAGAATATTTTAAAAGCATTTCCAAGTTTTTTTATGGACATTTGGAACTCGAAATAGGGAAAATTGGGTTGTTACAATCCCCCATACCTTATAAAAAGTTCATCCTCGAACTTAGAATAGCTCTGGATACTTCTGTCTCATGCTGTCCTCCCACTCCCAAGTGACTTCCTCATGCTTCTGGTTCTGGCAGACGACCTTCACTAGTGGTACTTCTTTGTTTCTCAATCTCTTGACTGCTCTGTCCACTATCTGTGTAAGTCTGCTCTCATAACTAAGATCCTCTTGGATCTGCACTGATTGAGGCTGAACCACTTGGCTCGGGTCGTAGAGACACTTCTTTAGCATGGAGACATGAAATACATTATGTATTGCTGACATGTCTTGTGGTAAGTCCAACTTGTAAGCTACTTTCCCAATCCTTTCTATGATTAGGTAAGGTCCTACATAGCGAGGACTTAATTTGCCCTTCTTGCCAAATCTCATCACTCCCTTCATAGGAGCGACCTTGAGGAAAACTGAATCTCCTACTTGGAATTCCAATGGCCTACGTAACTCTTCTGTCTGCTCTGGGCGGTCTCAATTCTCTGTCTGATTTTCTCGATTGCTTGAGTAGTCTCGTCTATCACCTCTGTCTGAATGCCCAACCCTGCTTCCATCTCTTTTCTCTCTCCTGCTTCTTGCCAGCATATGGGTGATCTGCATTTCCTACCATATAGTGCTTCATAAGGTGCCATCTTGATGGTGGCCTGATAGCTATTGTTGTAAGCGAATTCAGCTAAGCACAAATACTTGCACCAACTTCCTTTGAAATCTAGCGCACAAGCTCTGAGCATGTCTTCTAAAATCTGATTCACTCGCTCTGTCTGTCCATCAGTCTGTGGATGGAAAGCTGTGCTGAACTTGAGTTTGGTGCCTAGTGCATTCTGAATGCACTCCCAAAAGTGTGAGGTGAAGCGCCCATCTCTATCAGAAATGATAGATTTAGGAACTCCATGAAGTCTGACTACCTCTTTAACATATAGCTGGGCCAACTGCTCTATAGAGTGGGAACTGAGCAGACTTGGTCAATCGGTCTATTATTACCCATATCGCATCATATCCATTGGTGGTTCTTGGAAGACCTGTTATGAAGTCCATGGATATGTCTTCCCATTTCCATTCTGGTATTGGAAGAGGCTGAAGAACTCCTCCTGGTCTCGGTGTTCTGCTTTGACTCTCTGGCATGTCAAGCAGGTACTGATATACTTAGCTACATCTCTTTTGAGTCCTGACCACCAAAACCTCTGTTTCACATCTTGGTACATCTTGGAAGAACCAGGATGCATGGAGTATAGTGTGCTGTGAGCTTCTTCTAAGATCTTCTTCCTCAGTTCCTCATCATTGGGCACGCAAATGCGACTCCCCTGATAAAGAATTCCGCTATCTGTTACTCTAAACTCTGAGTTGTCTTCTTTCTGTATCCCCTGCTTGATCTTCTGGATGTTCGGATCTTCACTTTGCTTTCTCTATATCTCCACAAGCAATGTAGACTCTAAGGTCAATGCAGAGAGCTGTCCTTCGATAATTTCAAGTCCAAAATCTGACAACTCCTTCTGTAGTGGCAGGGCTAGTGATGACAAAGACATTAGTGATGCACTAGATTTTCTGCTGAGTGCATCTACCACTTTGTTAGCTTTGCCTGGGTGGTAGAGAATTTCACAGTCGTAATCTTTGACCAACTCCAGCCACCTGCGCTGTCTCATGTTTAAGTCCTTCTGAGTGAAGAAATACTTAAGACTCTGATGATCTGTGAAGATTCTACACTGAATTCCATACAAATAATGTCGCCAGAGTTTAAGTGCAAAAACCACAGCTGCCAGCTCAAGATCATGAGTAGGGTAGTTCTTCTCATAATCTTTGAGTTGTCTGGAAGCATAAGCTATGACTTTTCCTTCTTGCATGAGTACAGCTCCTAAGCCCATCTTGGAAGCATCACTGTAGATGTCGAAACTCTTGTCGCTCTGTGGAACAGTCAGAATGGGAGCACTGATCAATCTCTTCTTTAGCTCTTGGAAACTCTGCTCATATTTATCTGACCATTCGAATCTCTTGTTCTTTCTGGTGAGGGCTGTTAGTGGAGAGGCTATCCTGGAAAAGTCCTCCACGAACTTCCTGTAGTACCCAGCTAAACCAAGGAAGCTTCTGATCTCTTTGACGTTCTTGGGTCTACTCCAGTTGTTGACCGCTTCCACTTTGGCTGGATCCACTTGAATGCCTTCTTTAGAAATTATGTGACCTAAAAATGCCACCTGATTTAACCAGAACTCGTACTTGGAGAATTTAGCATAAAGCTGCTTCTACTGAAGAGTCTGCAGTACTATTCTCAAGTGCGTGTCATGCTCCTCTGGGGTCCTTGAATAGACCAGAATGCCATCGATGAATACAATGACAAATTTGTCAAGATATTCTCTGAACACTCTGTTCATTAAGTCCATGAAGACTGCAGGTGCATTGGTCACTCCAAAAGGCATAACTACAAACTCGTAATGTCCATATCTGGTCCTGAACGTCGTTCTGGGTATATCTCTTTCTTTCACCTTCAGCTGATGGTACCCAAAGCGCAGGTCTATCTTCGAGAATACTGTTGCCCCTCTTTACTGATCAAATAAGTCATCGATCCTGGGAAGGGGGTACTTGTCCTTAACTGCTACTTTGCTCAGCGTTCTAGAATCTATGCACATTAGCACGGATCCGTCTTTCTTCTTAACGAACAACTCTAGAGCTCCCCGGGGTGAATGACTAGGGCGAATGAAGCTTTTGTCAAGTAACTCCTGTAGTTGTTCTTGTGACTCCTTCAGCTCTGCTGGAGACATGTGATACGGGGCTTTTGAAATTGGACCGGTTCCAGGAACCAATTCAATCTCAAATTCACTCCTTTATTGGGAGGTAGACAAGGTAGATCTGCTGGGAATACCTTGGGATATTCACAGACCACCCGAACCCCCTCTTTCTTACCTTCTTTCTGTTCTTCTACACTTACTTGACTGGGGCTCCGGGCTCCCTACTGTCTTGTCTTTTACCTTGGCTGGCTTGAACTCTATAAACTCCTCATAGTGCTTATGGTTGATAGAACTCTTCATAGAACTCTAACTGAAAATCTGCCCAGCTCATCTGATCGGCTGCTCACTTGGTCTTTATCCTCTCCCACCACATATGAGCATCTCCAGACAGGCAGAAAGAGGCGCACTTGACCTTCCCGACTTCTGGCCAGTCAAGAAGCTCCATAGTGCTCTCTAGTGTTTTAAACCAAGCTTGGGCATCCCAGATCTTAGTCGTGCCTGAGAAGCTCCCTGGTTTCATCTTTAGCCACTGTATAAGGTAAGATTCTGGTCTCTGAGGTGCTGTGACGGCTCCCAGGGCAGCTGGTGGAGTCTCAGTTACCACTGGATTCTCTGCAGTGACAGCTGGAGGAGGGGGAGGAACTGCTGGCTGGTTTGCCATCAGATTGGCAATCACTTGCTGCTGTTCTGCTACTTGTCTCTGGAGTTAGGCAACAACTTCAGAGAGATTGGGCTCAGTTGATCTAAGCTCTTCGTTCTCCTGATCTTGGTTCTTAGTACGAACGGTACGAGGACATCCTTTTTCTTAACATCTAATTATGCAAAGAAAAAGACTTGGTATCCTCTCTCTAACCCTTCTAATCATACATAAATATGAATAAAGAAAAGGGAAACTAAATCTTCTATCTCACTTTAGTACTAAAAAAAAACAAGTACTCTATACCGCAGTTAATAATAAGGAAATCAGAATAAAGAAAGGATTTAAATACTTTTTTACTTGGAGACGGCGAGGATGATGCTGATGTGTGTGTGATGCTGGAGAATGGAACACTGCTCTGATACCAACTGTAACAACCCACCCTTCTTACTACTACTCTCTAAGGGCGACCGTTACCTAACTACTACTCTAATTACTAGTGTCACTGACGTTATTATTAGCAACACTTAGATTTATCACGGTTCAGAGGAATTCCTACCGAAAAATTTCGACAGAGTCTCCCCTGTACCGGTGACCAAATCCATAGTACATAAGATATATACGCAGCCACAGGCGGATGGAACTCATTTTTCACAACCACGCAGTTATAAAAACAACAGTAAAAACAACCAATTATATCACTCCACAAATAATTAAAGTGACTAAATGCATATGCGGAAATAAACTCAACTACAATCTCACAAACTTCATAATAGTGTTAAAGAAAAGAACTAAAGCATAAACTCTAATCAAATAGGTCCTGCAGGTTTGGTAGCACTCTCTGGATCTCTCCATAGTCCAGTCACCACACACCTTCATCACCACCACCATCTTGTCGTCTCCCTTCATATCTTAGCTTTTCCTTTATATGCAGTAGGAGGAAAGAAAACAAAACTATAAGCGATAACGCTTAGTAAGTACTAATTTATCTCACAAAACTCGAAGTGCATAAAAAGTAATGCAATAATACTGAAACTGAAATGCTAAAGCAAACCTGCATGTGCTCATGGTATATAGAAATAAAACTGGATACTAAACATGCTCACTAACTGACTGGATAATAAGGAAATTAACACTGTAAGCTTAGAATTAAAGAAACTAACTTTTTATTTATTCTAAGCATAAAACTTGTTTCAATTTCCTATATCCTTGTAATAGAAATTAATCTTTTAATTTCTATCTTTTACTTTCTTCTTCTTTCTTTCTTCTTAACTTTTCTTTTCTTTTCTTTGGGCCCAGGCTTAGTACCATCTTTTTTTTGCGCGCTCTCTAATAGTGACTGGGGTAGCGAGCCTCCAGCCCTATGAGGATAAAGACCTCGATCTTACCAGGGCCAAGACCTTGGAATTGGTCACTTGGATTTGTTTAACGACAACCTCGGAAGTCGGGTACTAGCCTCTTACTTTAATTTACTAGTTATCTCTTTTTAACTAGACTCTAGTCTTTTCTTTACTTATACTTCTCATACTCCTTTATTAGAACTTATTAGAATCCTGTAAATATTTCTAACAAGTATAAGATTATAACTAACCAAGCATGCTATATGAAAATACACAAGGGAAGAAGATCTGAACTCTCTAAGCATGTTATTAAACAAAGCGAAGGAAAGCGACTTTGAACTTACTAATCATGCTATAAAATAGAACAAAAGAAAGCTAATTTAGACTTTCTACACATGCTATAAAATAGAGTAAAAGAAAGCTAACTTGGACTTACTAAACATGCTGTGATAAGAGCAAAAGAAAGCTAATCTAATCTTACTAATCAGATCTACTGTAGATCATAGTTTAAAACTCGTACTTGTCTTTTCGAAAAGTTTTCTTCGCAGGAGATCCAATGGCTAGGGTGATTCGGGGTTTCCGCGACGCGAAAATGCGGTTTTCGCGGTCCGAAGAACCCAACAGAGGGCGCCTCTAAGCTTGCTACGCAAACTTCTTCTCCCTTGCACCCAAGGCACCTCAAGCGCCATGAGGGCACCTCGGGTACTGTTCATCTGAGGCATGATGTGCACTTTAGTTCCTGCAAAATATGTTAGTCCACAAACCACAGACATACCCTGCAAGACAAAGTTAGCATGATATAAATACAGAAAATGAAATATTTGACAGTCTCCGGACTGTCCGGTTCTGACTTCAGATTTTCGACCGAAAATCCTAGGTCAAACCGACGACTTCTGTTTCCTCTTCCAGGGAATGCACCCTCACCTACTCCACTCAAGAGAGTATACATGTTTCCAGTTTGATCCTCCAGATCGACTGGACTTTTGTTCAGCACCTGAGTCTTTAAGACTTTTTGCTGGGCGTCCGCTCCACGACCCGCCCAGTATTTCCACCCGATCCGCACCACCGGGATTTTCATTTAGAGTCCTCAACTCTAGGACTTTTGCCCGAAGACCTCGACCCGCCAAGGCTTTCCACATAGGGCTATCACACCCTATGACGTAGGGTTACCAACCCCTAAGGTTTCCACCCACCTAACCGCAGTTAGAACTTTCCTGAAAAGCTCATTCAAGCACATTAGATAACAATTAAACTTAACTTTGAATCCCTTTTACCATTATCGAAACTAAGGTTTGATCGTCGGATGCTTCCCGTAACAACACAAATTCCCAGACCTGATTTCTTTCAAATTGGGCTAACTCTTCCTACATTGCTAAAGTCCAGTCTCGGTCTGGTAGGACTTCATCTATAGTTTTGGGTTCAATTTTGGAAATAAGGGATATCTGGCTTAGATTCCTATAGGATCATCTAGTTCTGACTCCTAGAGTTGGATTACCCAGAATTTGGTTGGATGGGTGATTAGTAATTGTTTTAGTTGGTCTTATATATGGGTTAGTAATTGTAACACCCATAGGATCCCTAGAAATTTTACATGAATTTATGCATGATTAAATAGGTTTCATGTGGATTCTTCTTTAAAAAAATATAATAAAAAGAACCAAAAAGAGGCATGACCAAGGATTGAACCTTGGATCTCTTAGTAAGTGGTTACATGTTATAACCAATAGCCCTAGCAGGGGTGTGCTGCTATGAAAAGAGGGAAATTATGGTTAAAGGTAAGGAAAGTGAAGGCTCACTTCAGTAAAGAGAAGTCCAAGTTCCCTTCCTCTTCTTACAATGAAAAGAGAGTTTTACTTCCTCCCTTCATTTAGGATGAGTAAAAGAAAAGGGAAGGAAAAGTTCATTTTTACTTCTTCCTTTCATTTGGAATAAAAGGAGAAAAGGAAAGAGAAAATTTCATTTTCTTCTCTTCCTCCTCCCTCCTCCTCTCCACCGAAACCAAACAAACCTCTTCTTCCTCACCATTGCCGAACCAAGCAAAGGAGTTTCTCTCTAGGAAAAGCTTTACAACCAAGGTTCCTTCTCTTAGAGAATTAAGCGAGAGATGTAAGTATCCCCTCACCTGTAGTACAATAGTTGTAACACCCACTAAGCTTTTAAGATAAATATGGGAATGATGAATTTGCCTTAGAAAAATATTAGTAGAATGTTGAACCAAAAAGAAATAAAAAGAAATAAAAATATGGAGTGGTCAAGGATTGAACCTTGAACCTCTCATGATGTAAATGATAGGATTAATGGGTAATAACTAGTTGGGATAGGAATAATATATTGATAGCAAAGGAGGGAAACTCATGATAAGGATGAGAGTAAAAGCTAGCCAAAAGAAAGCAAGAAAAGAGCAAGAGAAAGGCAACTTGCCTTCCTTCTTTTCTCTCCCTCTTCCTCTCCCTTTTGCCGAGACTTCAAGAGGAAAATTAAGGGGATTCATTCCCCCTTGTTTCATCATGAATGATGAGAACAAATAAATAAATAAAATAAAAAGAAAATGGAAAAAAAGGGGCTAAGGGAGAAGGAAAGCAAAAAACCAATTCTGCTACCTCTTCCCCCTTAACATAAAAGGGAGCATGTAAAGAGAAGATTTTATTTTTTCTCTCATTTCTCTCATTCTCTCCTCTCCACCACCGAGAGCCTCAGCCCCCTCTCCTCCATTTTCGGCCCCCAAAACAAGGTTCCTCCTAAGATACAAGGAAGGCTACCAAGGGAAATCAAAGGAGGAGAACAAGAAGAAGAGACCCTTTCTTCCATCACCACACTTTAGAACCACAAGCGAAAAGGATGTAAGTATCCCCTCACCTGTGGTACAAGTTGTTTTAATGTGTTTTTGGATTTTATGAGGATTTTAAAACCTAGAAACAAAGTTGTGAAAATTCGGCCAAAGAAAGGACTTGTTGATCCTAGGAATGTTTAATATAAGCCTTGATTCATGATAATTTTTCTATGCTTTGTAAGAAGGTTTTCTCTCATATTTTTATATATATGTGATGCTGGATTAGAGATGTACCTAACCCTAGAGTTTCGTCCAAAAAGGTTTTATAAGGGCTAGGGAATTTATTTGTTTACCTAACTTGCACAAAACCCTCTAAATAAATGGTTAAGGATCCATTATTGTTTTCATACTTGAAGGTTACTTGGAACCAAAAGTACCCCACTCACAAGTTTCGGCGAAGGAAGGGTTTAGGGTTAGGAAGACTTTGAATTTAAACTCACCATGTTTATATGATAGAATATAGAGTTTCTTAAAGAGTTGCATGCTTGTATGTTGATAGAAACTCATGAACATCACTTTTAATGTTTCGGCCATGGTAAGGTGGATGGTTTAGAATAGCTTAAACAGATTTTTAACATTCTCAAAACCTCCATGACAATAAGATATGAAAGTTGTTTGATGCTCCCATGCTTAATTAGAGTATAGGAAAATTGGTTGCATGATATATGATAATTA
Organism: Zingiber officinale; assembly: GCF_018446385.1. Classification (NCBI taxonomy): domain Eukaryota; kingdom Viridiplantae; phylum Streptophyta; class Magnoliopsida; order Zingiberales; family Zingiberaceae; genus Zingiber; species Zingiber officinale. Next base: position 79,017,294 of record NC_055990.1, read on the forward strand.
TGACCACAAGGGTCCTAGCTTGTTTGTGAACCAAACTTATATGTATAGTTTCTTTGATATTTTTGCCATCAAACTTGTTTAGGTTTTCCATACTTTAGGCCACCTAAAACCTAGTTTAAAGACTTGGAAGGTTTCGGCCAAACATATGCAATGAGATAAAGAAAGGAAAAACCTAGGAAACCTAAGACACAATTTAAATGTATGCTTATAGTGCTTGACTTTTATACATGTTATGAAATGTGTTATGACTTTCTATGCTTTTATGCCATTTGAACAAATTCCATGCTTGATGAGGTTCAGCCATGTAGGGTTTAAAGACCTAGAAACCTTAAAATTTAGACCTCATGTGTTAAAGATGCTTCTTATGAAATTGAGATAACATGTTGATTGTGTTCACATGCTTACACATTTAACTATGATTCAAATGGACACCTTAAAGTCTCGGCCATGAAGGGATACATGCCTTAGAAACCCTAGAACTTACATTGAACATGCTCATGTCACTCTCCATGAAATATGAAATGTAGAAAGCTAAAAATTCACATGCTATATGTTGTTAGTGACCTAAATTGATGCTAAGGGAAGTTTCGGCCATGACCACTTGCATGATGCCATTTATAAATTTATACATGATGTTAGAGTAAGTTCACATGCTTGTATGCTTGCTTGAAAACCTAAATGAGTACTTGTAAGTTTCGGCCATGACATAATTTTAAGGGCTTAAAGGATTTAGGAACTAACTCAATTGTGCTTACCATATTCCTTGAAACAAATGCTATAAATATGGTTAAGGTTTCCATGCTTTATGTCATTTAGAACCTTGTTTCACACTTGTTAAGGTTCGACCAAATGAGGTTTAAGGACTTGGAGAACTTAGAGTCCAAGTAAATCTTGTTTATAATACTTCCTATGAAAATGATATGTGGATGAATTAGGTTCTACATGCTTGGATGTTGTTTAAAATTGAATTGGCACCTAAGAGGGTTTGGCCAAGATAAGAACCCAAAGGACTAGGAAGCTTAGTACCCAAATTAATCATGTTACATTGTTCCTTATGATTGGATGAGCACATGATACACTTTTATGCTTAGACATGTATGCTTGTGAGCTATACAAGATGAGAATTTCTACGATATGTTATGAGCTTAAAATATGCATGCTTTATGTTATGATATGTGGGTAAATTTTACATGCTTTGATGATATGATATGAGCTGAAAATATGCATGCTTATGTTATGATATGTGGTTAAATTATGCATGCTTTGATGCTATGTTTAGTGCTTAAAATATGCATGCTTTCATGATATGCTATGTGGTTAAATTATGCATGTTTGATGATATGCTTTATGCTTAAGATATGCATGTTTTTATGATCTATGCCTAAGTGATGCATATTGTTATGATATGATGTATGCCTAAGTGATGCATACTTTTATGGTATGATGTATGCCTAAGTGATGCATACCTTTATGACATGATGTATGCCTAAGTGATGCATACCTTTATGATATGATGTATGCCTAAGTGATGCATACTTTTATGACATGATGTATGCCTAAGTGATGCATACTTTTATGATATGATGTGTGCCTAAGTGATGCATGCTTTTATGATGTATGATATGTATAAGTATGACATGTACTTTACTTTATATGGCTTGTACCAAGGGTGAGCTCCATAAGCGCCCCGGGGTCGATGGAATAAGACTCGGGCCTCGTTAGGGATGGACTCCTAAGTGCCCCTAGGTCGATGGAGTAAGACTCGGGCCTAGTATGTTGCCTTGTAGGGTTCAAGACTTGCTACCTTGGACCTACATAGGTTGCGCGCAATATGTAAGTGGTACATAACCGGGATCCCCTTTAAGTTGAGATTATGTTCAAGTATATATGTAAGAAGAAATGGTTTTAAAGATCATGAGACATACACATGTTTTTCGGATACATGTTTTTCAAAATCATATTGCATATACCTTATGATGATTTATGATATGCCATGGTTAGATATGATTATGTTATGTTCCTTGATATGTCCATGTGTAAGATATGCCATGACTCCTTATGACGATATGCCATGATTAGATACGATTATGTTATGCTTCATGCTATGCTTTACGCTATGATATGCCATGACTAGTTATGATTTCTTCATGTTGCATGATATGCTTAAAAGAGTATGTAACATTATGTCATGACTAGTTGAAATGATGCCATGTTGAGACATTCTTTGATTATACTATGATTTTCGATTTTAGTGAGTAGGAAAGGAACTTACTGAGCCATGAGTGCTCATAGCTTACTGTCCTTGTACCACAGATAAAGGAAAAAGCTGGATGAGCTAGAGGAGCAGCATGAGAGGCAAGGAGATGTGTGTGGCAGTGGCTAGGCAACCAAATAAGAACATGCTTTAAAAACTTTTAAAGAACTATGCTTTGGTATCATGAATTGTAGTACCGTATGTGTGACTTGATGTTATGTTTCTACTAATTTTGATATCATATTATTGAGGCCATGATAGTGTAGTTCGGATTTGATGAAAAGGAAAACAAAAGAAAAGTTTTTATTAAACTAAGAAATTTATTTTAAGTCTTCCGCTGTTTTAAAAAGAAAAATTTGTACATAGAGTATTGTAGCCCCGTCCCTTAGGGTTAGCAGGGAGGGCGGGCATTACAATAGTTTCGTACGCTTTATGTTTAAAGGATGTTGAAAAAAAAAACTTAGGGATTTCCTTGCAAGTTTCGGCCAAGATAAGGAGTTGTGGTCACTTATGGTTGTCAAGTTTACAATTTATGCTTCATGTTATAACAAAAAGTCTAGAACCTCACTCTTGAGGTTTCGGCCAAAATGGAACATAAGGTTTAGATCAAAGTGTTGAAACCTAAACATGCTTGTTTATGCTCCTTCATGATACATGATTTATTACATGTTGTTAGTTAAGTTTTCATGCTACATGTTGTATAAACAAAACCTAGAACCTTACCTTAGGTTTCGGCCAAGATGGAACATAAGGTTTAGAGCAAAGTATTGAAACATAAACATGCTTGTTTATGCTCCTTCATGATACATGATTTATTACATGTTGTTAGTTAAGTTTTCATGCTACATGTTGTATAAACAAAACCTAGAACCTTACCTTAGGTTTTGGCCAAAATGGAACATAAGGTTTAGATCAAAGTGTTGAAACCTAAACATGCTTGTTTATGCTCCTTCATGATACATGATTTATTACATGTTGTTAGTTAAGTTTTCATGCTACATGTTGTATAAACAAAACCTAGAACCTTACCTTAGGTTTCGGCCAAGATGGAACATAAGGTTTAGAGCAAAGTATTGAAACCTAAACATGCTTGTTTATGCTCCTTCATGATACATGATTTATTACATGTTGTTCGTTAAGTTTTCATGCTACATGTTGTATAAACAAAACCTAGAACCTTACCTTAGGTTTCGGCCAAGATGGAACATAAGGTTTAGAGCAAAGTATTGAAACCTAAACATGCTTGTTTATGCTCCTTCATGATACATGACCTATTACATGTTGTTAGTTAAGTTTTCATGCTACATGTTGTATAAAAAAAACCTAGAACCTTACGTTAGGTTTCGGCCAAGATGGAACATAAGGTTTAGAGCAAAGTATTGAAACCTAAACCTGATTGTTTATGCTCCTTCATGATACATGACCTATTACATGTTGTTAGTTAAGTTTTCATGCTACATGTTGTATAAACAAAACCTAGAACCTTACCTTAGGTTTCGGCAAAGATGGAACATAAGGTTTAGAGCAAAGTATTGAAACCTAAACATGCTTGTTTATGCTCCTTCATGATACATGAACTATTACATGTTGTTAGTTAAGTTTTCATGCTACATGATGTAAAAACAAAACCTAGAGTCTTACCTTAGGTTTCGGACAAGGATGAACACAAGGTCTAGGGCAAGGTTTTGAAATCTAACCATGCTTGTTTTATGCTTCTTCATGATGTATGATTTTCTATACAATGTTAGATTGAATTTCCATGTCTTAAGTTGCATGAAAAACCTAGAAACCTTACCTTTAGGTTTCGGCCAAGGTTGAATTAGAGGCTTTGAGAGAGTTGTAGACCTAAACTATACTTGCTTTATGCTTCCTCATGATGTATGATTTCCTATGCAATGTTAGGTTAAATTTCCATGGCTTATGTTGCATTAAAAACCTAGAAACACCACCTTGAGGTTTCGGCCATGGTTGAATATTAGAGTTAGAACCTCACTTATGGTTACTAAAGGACTCACTTGCTATGCTATGTAGGTTGCAAAAGTTTCATGCTTTAAATTGATTAATGGAAAATTTAAAACATGCTTTCATGTTTCGGCCAAGATAAGAAGAATGAGGTTAAGAAGCTACCTGGGGTTCCTAAGGTCTTACATGTTATGATTAATGATTATGAGGACATAGGGAGTTGATTTTATGTCTCCATGTTGTTTGAAAATCTATGATGTATTCTTATATGTTTCGGCCAAGCATGATTTAGGGCTTGTAAGAAGTTTCAAAAACGTTAATCATGTATGATGTTGACTCTTATGATATGATATGAATTTTTATGTCACCATGTTAATTGATATGTGCACTTCATGTTATCATGTTATTTTTTTATGAGATGCTATATAATGTGCACTTCATGTTATCATGTTATGTTTTTATGATATACTATATGTTATGTGCACTTGGTGCCATCATGCTATGTTTATGCAAGGCTTATGTAAGATGAAAAAGCCTAAGAGATATTTCCCTTAAGTTGGGATCAAGAGCACTCTTCATGATATGACAAGAACATGAAATGTTATGATATGACAAGAACATGATATGTTATGATATGACAAGATATGACATGCTATTTTACTTTGTATTTCTTGTACCAAGGGTGGGCTCTACAAGCACCCCTAGGTAGATGGTCTATGAAACGGGCCTAGTAAAAGGGATGGGCTCTTAAGTTGCCCCTAGGTCGATGGTCTATGAAACGGGCCTAGTTCCTAGTAGGTTCAAAATTAGCTACCTTGGATCTATTTAGGATGCGCGCATTTATATATGTATGTTGTACAAGCCGGGCCCTTATGTTGAGATTATGTTTTAAGTATGTATATGATATATGTTTTCAAAAGGACATCTTGCATATACTCATTTCATGATACATGTTTTCAAAAGAACATCTTGCATCTACAAGTTCATGTTATATGTTTTTCTTTATGCTTTTTAAAGATGCTCTTGAAATATGTCTATGATGTTTATATGATCATGTTACTACTTTATGTTTATGCTCTCACATGATATGATATAACTTTATGTTTATGCTTTCACATGATATGATATGACTTTATGTTTATGCTCTCACATGATATGATATGACTTTATGTTATGCTCTCACATGTTATGTTATGATTTACCAAATGAACATGTTATCACTTTATGTTCATGCATGAATCGTGGTTTTTGTGAGTAGGAAAGGGACTTACTAAGCCTATAGGCTTATAGTTTTTATGTTTCCTTGTACTGCAGAAAAAGGAAAGGAATGGCTAAACTAAGAGGAGCAGCAGGAAGGGCAAGAGTGTGTGTGGCAGTGGCACTGTGGAAGAAAATTTCTATATGTTTTTAAGTTCTAAAGTTTGCATATGAACCATGTGTTGTCATTATGCTTTGATAGTACTTTAACTAGTATGGATAGTTATGCACTTATGTTCTTCATGTTTCATGTTAGTATGCTTATGATATCATGAATTAAGTTTCAAGTAGTTGGTATTAATTAAGTTGTATGCATGAATACTAGTAAGTCTACATGTTCAGTATGATAAGCATGATGATTAGTGTAGAAAAAAAAATTAAATAACTGTTTCCGCTGCCATGATTTTATATGTATGCACGTATGTAAGTAAGTAACCCCGTCCCTCCTTAAGCAGTGGGAGGGCGGGCGTTACAGTTTGGTATCAGAGCAGGTTTGCCTTTCCACTTCACACACATCAAGCCTACATCCTGCCGCTCCAAGTAAGAATTTCTGTGCCTACTCTATTTTTTTTTATGTATGATAAGGAATGCTTTAATTTAAGTATGCATGTCTACTCCATATTTTTTTAATTATTATGATAAGTTACAGTTTAGTTTAAGTATGCATGATGGTAGATTAGGAATAATAATAACTTATCCTAGCCTTGTGTCATTCATGAAGATAAGCATGGCTAGAAGATGCAATACTAGAGCCGATGAGACAATATCTCCACCTGATCTAATGCATTTAGTCACTGAACTTCAGCGTCAGGTCACAGAACATCACCAAATAATAAATACTCTGATGAATCAGTAAGGAAACACCAGTGCCACCGGCACCTGTACCACCGGTAGGCCCAGCTCCAGTGGTTCGTCAGGAGGCGTATCTGATTCAATGGCAGAGGCTGAAGCCGGAAGCTTTGTCCGGTAACTATGAACCATGGGACGCCCAAGCCTGGTTCAAGACTGTGGAGAGCATAGTGGAGCTATTGGACTGGCCTGAACACGAGAAAGTCGAATGTGCATCGTTCTGCCTTACGGGGGATGCCAGAATGTGGTGGGACTGAGTTAAAGCAAAGAGACAAGTAAATCAAATGAGATGGACAGACTTCGAGACTAAATTCTTCGAGGAATTCTTCCACATGCGTGTGACGAACAAGCACTACGACGAGTTCACCGAGTTCTGACAAGGTGACCTCTCAGTTAATGAAGCTATGAAGAGATTCAACCGTCTAGCGCGCCTATGCCCAGAGTTGGTCAGCACAGAAAGAGAAAGGGCCAGACTTATGCTGAAGATGCTCAGACTCAAGATATCTCTGAATGTGGCCGGCGGAGTTAATAGACCGCAGACTGCTGAAGAGTTAATCAGCAGTGCCTGATCACTGAACACTACTTGAAGGTGCTGAACGAGGACAAAAGTCAAGCCTAGCCGGGAGGACAGAAATCCCATAACACCAAAGCCAACTAGAAAGGAAACCACAGTGGCAAGATAAAGCAATGGAACGACTCTAAGGGTGGTCCAGCAAGCAAGCAACCTACGTTCCCTCAGTGTACCACATGTGGGAAGAAGCATCCGGGAAAATGTCGTATGGGCACGAATAAGTGCTACAACTATGGATTGGAAGGACATATGGACAGAAACTGTCCTACCCAGAGTTAGACACCTCCTCAGCAGTATGTCCAGAATAGAGGTGCTTCCTCACAGCTACACCTGATGCAGGCTGCGATAGAAGGTCCTCTGATATGTCAAGGGCAATTGGAGGCCCCGCCAGTTACGACGAATGCCAGAATTTTCTCCCTCACCAAGGAAGATGTGGCGAATGCTTCTACCATTGTCACAGGTTAGATATTTATTTTCAGTCAGCATGCTACTGTATTATTTGATACTGGGGCAACGCACTCATTCATCTCTACCCTGTTCACAAGAAAGATAGACATGCCACCCCAAGACTTAGATTGCAAATTCTTAACGATTCTGCCTTCAGGAGAAGTAATGCCATCTACTCATATGTTGCGAGCCGCGCCCATCAGAATCGTAGACAGAGAACTCTACTGTGATCTGATAGTGCTTGACATGCAGGATTATGATATTATATTGGGCATGGATTTCCTGAGCAAGTACGGTGCTTCGATAGAGTGCCATAAGAGAAAAGTAATTTTTCAGCCTGAAGCAGAACCAATGTTTGAATTTATTGGGAAACCAAGAGAAATTTGGTGCTACTGGGTCGAAAATGTGTCCGGACAGCTCTCTACCCTGACTATAACACTGACGCTGTTCGACGATATATTGGGGAAGCAAACCCGTGACCCAAGCATCCAAAGGATCATGCAAGAAGTCTTAGAGGGAAAGAATGATGGATTCCGTATCGCTGAAAGTGGAATATTATACCTCAAGGATCGCTTATGTATTCATGATGACCCAGAGTTGCGAAAGAGGATACTAGAAGAAGCACATGCAACACCCTATGCGATGCATCCTGGATCCACCAAGATGTACCAAGACTTGAAGAAGAAATTCTGGTGGTTCGGTATGAAAAGAGACGTGGCTCAGTATGTCAGTACCTGTCAGAAATGCCAGAGGGTTAAAGCAGAACACCAGAGACCGGGAGGAGTACTGCAACCAATCCAAATTCTGAAATGGAAATGGGAAGATATCTCTATGTACTTTATTTCAGGATTACCCAAAATGACAAATGGCTATGATGCTATATGGGTAATCGTGGACAGATTAACAAAATCCGCCCACTTCCTGGCAATCAAGATGACCTATTCGATTGAGCAACTGGCTCAATTATATGTCAAGGAAATTATAAGGTTACATGGGATTCCTAAGACCATTATTTCTGACAGAGATGGTCGCTTTATTTCTCATTTTTGGGAATGTGTTCAGAAGGCTCTTGGCACAAAGCTATTGTTCAGTACTGCCTTCCACTCTCAAACCGACGGACAAACAGAAAGGGTGAACCAAGTACTAGAAGATGTGTTACGAGCTTGCGCCTTAGACTTCAAGGGGAGCTGGTGTCGATATCTATACTTAGCGGAATTCACCTACAACAATAGGTACCAAGCTACTATTGGAATGGCGCCTTACGAGGCTTTGTACGGGAGGAAATGTAGATCCCCTATATGTTGGTACGAAGGTGGTGAAAAGAAGGAGATGGGATTCCGAACAGATTTCATTGACAACACCACCCGTGCAATACAGAACATCCGACAAAGAATAGAAACTGCTCAGAGTCAACAGAAGAATTATGCATATAAGCGACGAAGGCCGTTGGAATTTAGTGTCGGAGATTCGGTATTTCTCAAGGTAGCTCCCATGAAAGGAGTGATGAGGTTCAGAAAGAAGGGAAAACTGAGTCCGCGCTACGTGGGACCATATCAGATTCAGAAAAGGGTCGGCAAGGTAGCTTATGAGATAGAGCTACCTCAAGAAATGTCGGCTATCCACAACGTGTTCCACGTTTCGATTCTAAAGAAATGTATTCCGAGCACGGACCAAGTGATCGAGCCACAGACAGTACAAGTTTAAGAGGACCTAAGTTATGAAAGTCGACTAGTTCATATATTAGACCGAGATGTCTAAAGACTAATGAACAAAGAGCTACCTTTAGTAAAGGTCCTGTGGCAAAATCAACGGTTCGAAGAAGCCACTAGGGAACGCGAAGACGATATGAAGTAAAGGTACCCGGAGCAATTTTAAGTTCGAGGACGAACTTTTATGAGGTATGGGGGACTGTAACACCCATAGGATCACTAGAAATTTTACATGAATTTATGAAAGATTAAATAGGTTTAATGTGGATTCTTCTTTAAAAAAATATAATAAAAAGAACCAAAAAGAGGCATGACCAAGGATTTAACCTTGGAACTCTTAGTAAGTGGTTCCATGTTATAACCAGTAGCCCCAAACAGGGGTGTACTCATATGAAAAGAGGGAAATTATGGTTAAAGGAAAGGAAAGTGAAGGCTCACTTCACTAAAGAAGAGAAATCCAAGTTTCCTTCCTCTTCTTACAATGAAAAGAGAGTTTTACTTCCTCCCTTCATTTAGGATGAGTAAAAGAAAAGGGAAGTAAAAGTTCATTTTTCCTTCTTCCTTTCATTTGGAATAAAAGGAGAAAAGGAAAGAGAAAATTTCATTTTCTTCTCTTCCTCCCCCCTCCTCCTCTCCATCGAAACCAAACAAACCTCATCTTCCTCACCATTGCCGAACGAAGCAATGGAGTTTCTCTCTAGGAAAAGATTCACAACCAAGGTTACTTCTCTTAGAGAATTAAGCGAGAGATGTAAGTATCCCCTCACCTGCAGTACAATAGTTTCGTACGCTTTATGTTTAAAGGTTGTTGAAAACAAAACTTAGGGATTTCCTTGCAAGTTTCGGCCAAGATAAGGATTTGTGGTCACTTATGGTTGTCAAGTTTACAATTTATGCTTCATGTTGTAACAAAAAGTCTAGAACCTCACTCTTGAGGTTTCGGCCAAAATGGAACATAAGGTTTAGATCAAAGTGTTGATACCTAAGCATGCTTGTTTATGCTCCTTCATGATACATGATTTATTACATGTTGTTAGTTAAGTTTTCATGCTACATGTTGTATAAACAAAACCTAGAACTTTACCTTAGGTTTCGGCCAAGATGGAACATAAGGTTTAGAGCAAAGTATTGAAACCTAAACATGCTTGTTTATGCTCCTTCATGATACATGATTTATTACATGTTGCTAGTTAAGTTTTCATGCTACATGTTGTATAAACAAAACCTAGAACCTTACCTTAGGTTTCGGCCAAAATGGAAAATAAGGTTTAGATCATAGTGTTGAAACCTAAACATGCTTGTTTATGCTCCTTCATGATACATGATTTATTACATGTTGTTAGTTAAGTTTTCATGCTACATGTTGTATAAACAAAACCTAGAACCTTACCTTAGGTTTCGGCCAAGATGGAAAATAAGGTTTAGAGCAAAGTATTGAAACCTAAACATGCTTGTTTATGCTCCTTCATGATACATGATTTATTACATGTTGTTAGTTAAGTTTTCATGCTACATGTTGTATAAACAAAACCTAGAACCTTACCTTAGGTTTCGGCCAAGATGGAACATAAGGTTTAGAGCAAAGTATTGAAACCTAAACATGCTTGTTTATGCTCCTTCATGATACATGACCTATTACATGTTGTTAGTTAAGTTTTCATGCTACATGTTGTATAAACAAAACCTAGAACCTTACCTTAGGTTACGGCCAAGATGGAACATAAGGTTTAGAGCAAAGTATTGAAACCTAAACATGCTTGTTTATGCTCCTTCATGATACATGACCTATTACATGTTGTTAGTTAAGTTTTCATGCTACATGTTGTATAAACAAAACCTAGAACCTTACCTTAGGTTTCGTCCAAGATGGAACATAAGGTTTAGAGCAAAGTATTGAAACCTAAACATGCTTGTTTATGCTCCTTCATGATACATGAACTATTACATGTTGTTAGTTAAGTTTTCATGCTACATGATGTATAAACAAAACCTAGAGTCTTACCTTAGGTTTCGGTCAAGGATGAACACAAGGTCTAGGGCAAGGTTTTGAAATCTAACCATGCTTGTTTTATGCTTCCTCATGTTGTATGATTTTGTATGCAATGTTAGATTGAATTTCCATGTCTTAGGTTGCATGAAAAACCTAGACACCTTACCTTTAGGTTTCGGCCAAGGTTGAATTAGAGGCTTAGAGAGAGTTGTAGACCTAAACTATACTTACTTTATGCTTCCTCATGATGTATGATTTCCTATGCAATGTTAGGTTAAATTTCCATGGCTTATGTTGCATTAAAAACCTAGAAACACCACCTTCAGGTTTCGGCCAAGGTTGAATATTAGAGTTAGAACCTCACTTATGGTTACCAAAGGACTCACTTGCTATGCTATGTAGGTTGCAAAAGTTTCATGCTTTAAATTGATTAAAGGAAAATTTAAAACATGCTTTCATGTTTCGGCCAAGATAAGAAGAATGAGGTTAAGAAGCTACCTAGGGTTCCTAAGGTCTTACATGTTATGATTAATGATTATGAGGTCTTAGGGAGTTGATTTCATGTCTCCATGTTGTTTGAAAATCTATGATGTATGTTTATATGTTTCGGCCAAGCATGATTTAGGGCTTGTAAGAAGTTTCAAAAACCTTAATCATGAATGATGTTGACTCTTATGATATGATATGAATTTTTATGTCACCATGTTAATTGATATGTGCACTTCATGTTATCATGCTATGTTTTTATGAGATGCTATATAATGTGCACTTCATGTTATCATGTTATGTTTTTATGATATACTATATGTTATGTGCACTTGGTGCCATCATGCTATGTTTATGTAAGGCTTATGTAAGATGAAAAAGCCTAAGAGATGCTTCCCTTAAGTTGGGATCAAGAGAACTCTTCATGATATGACAAGAACATGAAATGTTATGATATGACAAGAACATGATATGTTATGATATGACAAGATATGACATGCTATTTTACTTTGTATGGCTTGTACCAAGGGTGGGCTCCACAAGCGCCCCTAGGTCGATGGTCTATGAAACGGGCCTAGTAAAAGGGATGGGCTCCTAAGTTGCCCCTAGGTCGATGGTCTATGAAACTGTCCTAGTTCCTAGTAGGTTCAAGATTAGCTACCTTGGATCTATTTAGGATGCGCGCATTTATGTATGTATGTGGTATAATGTAACGCCCAAAAATTCTCAAAATAATTATTAGAAATATCCTAGTATTTTTCTGGGATTTTAGGATATTTTTACAGAATTTTTAGAGTAGCGGAAGTAGCAAAAATAAATAGAATCGTGAATAGCCTAAGCGGGAATTGAATCCGAGACCTATTGGGACCTACGACTTAAGGTGATCTCTAGTAACCAAGTGAACCCAGCAGGGCCGTGCTGAGAGAAGAGAGAGTCAATTATATTTATGTTAGAGTTGGGCCGAATTATCCACTTAATATAAATAGGGAAGGGATTAAGTGAGGTTTTATTTTGATCGGGATTTCTTTCTCCCTCAAACCCTCACCACCGAACCTCTCTCTCTCCCGCACCCTCTCTTCACGCCAAAGCCAAGGAAAGGTTAGGGTTTCATCCCTAGGGTCATAAGGGCTCCTTCCTGCAACAACTTCGACTCGAGGACGCTCCCCTCCGCGAGAGGAACGCATACACACGAGAAGATCGTCAAAAGGATCATCTTCTCCGGAAATCTAGCGATTAGAATCGTAAGAAAATTAGAGCAAGAGGTAAGAAACCCCTCACCTGCAGTATAAGTAGCTACCGTGTGAATTTTATGCTTCAGTTTAGTAGTATGTAGATTTTCGGCACCAAGGATGCGAATTTGCGAATACCAAGTGTTCGATTAAATTATTAGCATGGTTAAAATGCAACTTAAGCATTTTACTAGCTTAGCTAAATGCGATAGAAGCATTCATTCAGTATGTTTAACTTTAGTACAGCTTATATGGGATACGGTCCAATGGGTGGGCTCCCATAGTCGCCTCTAGGTTCAGATAACCTAGCTCTAGGTTCAGATAACCTAGAAATAGCAATATAAGAAGAACTCAGCTATAACCAGTATTTTATTTTATCAGTGGCACTGTACTGGATTAGATATCCATTGGGTTGGGCTGCCATAGTCGTCCCTAGGTTCAGCTAACCTAGTAAACCCTACTAGATTCGGAATTTGCAACCCTGGGTTTAGTTAGGGATGCGCGCACAGCAAGTACAGTTGCCAGGCCCATCAGCAGCATGATTAATATTTTCACCTATTATATATATGGTTTTCGAACACTCACAAATAGTTACGTGAATTCATTATAGCTTTAGCATTAGTTTAGAATTAGCTCAGCTCAGTTTTTGTATCAGTTTAGTTTTCTATTGATACAATATGATAGCTTAGATTAGTACTTGTTTCCATGACTAGCTTGTTTGCATGCCATGCTATGCTCTTACATGTTCAATATTCATATGTTTCAAACAGCATGTTTTAAAAACATAAATTGCATCGTATGCATGTTTTAGTGAGGTAGATGGTTTCTTACTAAGCTCTCAAGCTTACAGATACTATTTTTCCTTATACTGCAGATAAAGGTAAAGGGAAGATGGACTAGCGGAGGCTGGAGGTCAATGCAATGATGAAGATGTGTGTGGATGGAACCTGGAATAAAGACCTTGGAAGAACTAGAACATTTAAGAACTTAGTGTTTCTTATCATGTTACTCTTTGCTTATTCAGTATCTAAATGCATGGAATTATAGAAAATCTGCTTAGATTGTTAGTAACTACGTTTAGAATGTTAGTTGTTTGATATTAGAATGTTCTCCAGTTATTTTAGAACTTATGTAGGTGAGTTTGGCATGAAACAGTGCTGAAATTAGAGCCTTGCTGCGAAATCAGAAACCCCAATCGATCAGTGGATCGATTGGGAGCCCTCAATCGATCAGTGGATCGATTGGGAGCCTAGTTCCGCGAACAGTAAGCTTCTGGATCGATCAGCCGATCGATCCAGTCGCATTCTGTTGCATACAGTAAGCTTCTGGATCGATCAGCCGATCGATCCAGTCGCATTCTGTTGCGAACAGGGAGTTTGGGGATCGATCGTTCGGTCGATCAGGAAATCGCTCCCGCGAACAGAGAGCTTTGGAATCGATCATTGGATCGATTGGCCAGTCGGGATGGATCAGCCGATCGATCCAGAATATTAACCTGAGCACAGTAGCCATCGGAATCGATCCATGGATCGATTCAATAGCTTGCAATCGATTGAGTTCAATCTGGATCGATTGGGAAGCTGGGTTTCGACCAAGAGACCCTGTAATTCAGATCCTTGACCATAGGGGATGTAAGATATGCCATGTATACCTTAGATTGCATCCCTTAGCACATGTAGGACCAAGAACTTGTGTTAGCTTAGTAAAGTTTTAATTGGTACAGCTTTCCACGCCTAGACTAGTAATGGTCATGGATATAGCTTAGCACAACATATTGTAACGGTCTAGCCTTACAGCATAGCCAGTAGAAGGCGGGTCGTTACAGAGTGGTATTAGAGCAAAAGTTCCATACTTCCTACACACACATCAGCATTGAACCTGCAGCTTCCATGTAAGAACACCTCTCCTCTTACTTATGTTTTTCTTACTGTCATGTTCGTAGATAGCTAAAGCATGTTGATATATGATAGTGTTTAACATGGTTGATTATAGTAATTAGTTAAATGTGATAGTATTGGTTATGTATGTCCTCTCTTCCTTTAGAAATGGCAAGAGGACGCCTAGCTAGAAGGGCGCCAGCTACTGAGCCCCAGCATGAGGCTGGCAGTTCAGTGCCTCCCCCAGACCTTACAGCAGTAGTGGCTCAGTTACAAAAGCAGCTAGCAGAACAACAACAGGAGATAGCCACCTTAAAGGCTAATCAGCAGAATACTCCCACTGTCACCCCGGAACCAAACATAGCAACCCCAGTAGTTATAGAGGTTCCACCAGTCCAGCCTACAGCACCAGTAGCCCCAGCAACAGAGGCAAAGAGAGAAGCCTATCTGATCCAGTGGCAGAGAGTCAAGCTCGAGAACTTCTCAGGCACCAGTGAACCATGGGATGCTCAAGCCTGGTTCAAAACACTAGAGAGCACGATGGAGCTTCTGGACTGGCCAGAACACGAGAAGGTGAAGTGCGCCTCATTCTGCCTAACAGGAGATGCACGTATGTGGTGGGAGAGAATTAGAGCGAAGCGCCCAGTAAACCAAATGACATGGGCTGACTTTGAGAAAGAATTCTTCGAGGAGTGCTTTCACATGCGGGTCACAAACCGCCACAACGACGAGTTCACTGAGTTTCGCCAGGGCAACCTTTCAGTGGAGCAAGCCGTGAAGAAATTCAACAGATTGGCTTTTCTATGCCCTGAACTAGTCAGCACAGAAAAAGAACGAGTTTGGTTGATGCTCAAGATGCTGAGGCTGGAAATAGCGATGAACGTGGCTGGCGGCGTTCATAGGCCGCAAACCACCGAAGAACTAGTCAGCAGTGCTCTGGCCACCGAGCACTACCAGAACAATATCAAGCAGCAGAAGCAAGACCTCTCAGAGTCTAAAGGACAAGGAGGTTCAGGTACTCAGAAACAACAGGGCCACAACTCTAACTGGAAAGGGAACTCCAGCAGCAAGCGCAAACCAGGGAGTGACCCGAAAGGAGGACCAACTAGTAAACAACCTAGTTATCCTAAATGTGCTACTTGTGAGAAATTCCACCCTGGAATTTGTCGTAAGGGCACACGAGGATGCTTTGAATGTGGACAGGAAGGGCATATGGCTAAGAAGTGCTCAAACAAGACAACTCTTCCTCAACCATAGCCGATTCAGTACGGAGGCCAGCCAACACAGCTACATCAGATGCAGGCCGTTCTAGATGGTCCACACATCAGCCAGGGCAGATTAGAGGCCCCTCCAGCTACGACCAATGCGAGGATCTACTCACTCACCAGAGAGGACGTAGGCAATGCCTCGACAATTGTTACAGGTCAGATCAGTATTTTACAGCAAAGTACAACTGTCTTATTCGATACTGGGGCAACCCATTCATATATATCCAGGGCATTCACCGAAGAGTTGGCAGTACCTCCAGAGGTACTCAGTAGCCAATTTTTGACGACGCTACCTTCAGGAGAAATTATGGCATCCACGCACTGGCTCCGAGCAGTGTCAGTTATTATAGCAGACAGAGAACTCTTTGTGATCTGATAGTGCTAGAAATGACTGATTATGATGTCATCTTCGGAATGGACTTCCTGATCAGATACGGTGCCTCTATATAGTGCCGTAAACAGAAAGTTGTATTCCAACCGAAAGCAGAAGTACAGTTCGAGTACATCGGAGAACCAAAGAGAAAGGCCAAGAAGTTTCTCTCAGCTCTAAGAGCACAGAAATTAATGGATTCAGGATGTACGGGATTCCTAGCACATGTAGTCAATACCAGTCAGGGCAAGGACCAACAGCTAGCAGAGGTCCGAGTCATATGTGACTACCCAACAGTCTTCCCTGAGGAGTTACCAGGTCTAGCACCAGACAGGGAGATTGAATTTGAGATAGAACTCATTCCCGGTACAAATCCTATCTCTAAAGCACCCTACCGCATGGCCCCAGCAGAACTGAAAGAACTTCATGAGCAACTACAGGAGCTGCTTGACAAGGGCTTCATACGTCCTAGTCACTCACCATGGGGAGCGCCTGTATTGTTCGTGAAGAAGAAGGACGGGAGCATGCGCCTGTGTATAGATTACAGAGCACTGAGCCAAGTCACGATTAAGAACAGGTATCCTCTTCCCATAATAGATGACCTGTTCGATCAGCTAAAGGGAGCAGCAGTGTTCTGTAAGATAGACCTCAGGTCAGGTTATCATCAGGTGAAAGTTAAAGATGGGGATATACCCAAGACAGCGTTCAGGACTAGATACAGACATTATGAGTTCGTAGTCATGCCCTTTAGCGTGACAAATGCTCCAGCTACTTTCATGGACCTCATGAACAGAGTATTCAAGGACTACCTAGATAGATTTGTTATTGTATTTATCGATGACATTCTTATATATTCAGGAACTCAGGAAGAACACGCAGAGCACCTGAGAATAGTATTGCAGACCCTTCAGCAGAACCAGCTGTACTCCAAGTTCACGAAATGTGAATTTTGGTTAGATCAGGTGTCCTTCCTTGGTCACATTATCTCAAAGGATGGTATCATGGTAGACCCTAGTAAAATAGAAGCTGTGAGTAACTGGAAAAGACCCAAGAACGCCAGTGAGATCAGAAGCTTTTTGGGACTAGCAGGTTATTACAAAAAGTTTGTAGAGGATTTCTCCAGGATAGCCTCCCCACTGACAGCTCTCACCAGGAAGAACAGAAAATTTCAGTGGACAGAGGACTACGAGAACAGCTTTAGCGAGCTAAAGAGGAGATTGACCAGTGCACCTATTCTGGCTCTACCTGAAAACACAGACAGCTTTGATATTTATAGTGACACCTCTAAATTGGGACTAGGAGCAGTACTGATGCAAGATGGTAAGGTGATCGCCTATGCCTCCAGACAACTCAAGGAATATGAGAAGAATTACCCTACTCATGACCTTGAGCTTGCAGCAGTAGTGTTCGCTCTCAAAATTTGGAGACACTACTTGTATGGAGCTCAGTGTAGAGTGTATACAGATCATCAGAGTTTGAAGTACTTCTTCATTCAGAAGGATCTGAATATGCGACAGCGTAGATGGCTTGAGCTGGTCAAAGATTACGATATTGATATCCTCTACCACCCAGGAAAAGCCAATAAGGTAGCAGATGCGCTTAGCAGGAGTCCAGTGCTACCTTATTATCACTAGCAGCCATGTCACCGCCCCTACAGAAAGAGATCACAGATTTTGGTCTCGAACTCATAGTGGGACAGCTCTCTACTATGACGTTAGCATCTACCCTGCTTGGTGACCTCCAGACAGCTCAGGAACAGGATCCTGAAATTCAGAAAATCAAGCAAGGGTTAGCAGAATCAGAAAGTAGAGAATTCAGAGTGTCCGATAGTGGGGTATTATACTTCGGTGATAGACTTTGTGTTCCAGATCAGGAGGAACTAAAGAGGAAGATTTTAGATGAGGCTCACAGGACTCCTTATGCGATGCATCCAGGTTCCACCAAGATGTACCAAGATCTAAAGAAACGATTTTGGTGGCCTGCGATGAAAAGAGACATCGCTCGATATGTTAGCACCTGTCTGACCTGTCAGAGGGTCAAGGCAGAACATCAGAGACTAGGAGGAGTTCTACAGCCTATCCAGATTCCAGAATGGAAGTGGGAAGACATTTCTATGGATTTCATAGTGGAACTACCCAGAACCACGAATGGTTTTGATGCCATCTGGATAATAGTTGTCAGGTTAACTAAATCAGCCCACTTCTTAGCTATCAGGATATCCTACTCCATGGAACAACTAGCTCAGTTGTATCTCAAGGAGATCGTCAGACTGCATGGGGTCCCATGAACCATCATTTCAGACAGAGATAGTAGATTCACATCACACTTCTGGGAGTGTATACAGTCAACATTGGGCACTAAGTTAAAATTTAGCACAGCTTTCCATCCTCAGACAGATGGTCAGACGGAGCGAGTAAATCAGGTACTCGAAGATATGCTCTGAGCATGTGCCCTAGACTTCAAGGGAAGTTGGTGCAAATATCTGAGTTTAGCAGAATTTGCATACAACAACAGCTATCAGGCCACCATCGGCATGGCACCTTACGAGGCTCTCTATGGGCGGAGGTGTAGATCTCCAATCTGCTGGTATGAGAGTGGTGAACAGAAGGAACTAGAACTCTAGACAGATCTAGTAGCAGACACCACAACAGCTATATAGCAGATCCGCTAGAGGATAGAGACAACTCAGAGCCGCCAGAAAACCTATGCTGATATACGGCGCAGACCCTTAGAGTTTTCAGTTGGGGATTCAGTGTTCCTCAGAGTAGCTCCCATGAAGGGAGTAATGCGTTTTGGGAAAAAGGGCAAACTAAGTCCCAAATATTGTTAGAATGTATACTAAAAGCCTAGCTTTTGGTATAAAACATTTATCTAGAAATAAGAATCACATTGGTCGAATGTCTACATTTGTGATAAATGTAGTTGTTCAATTAATTTATATTGTAGATAACATGGTGTGTGGTGTCACACACAGAAGATCATGTTATCAGTACCTTATAAATTATAAACAGTAGCTCACGACCAAGATGGAAAGGAACAAACCATTGGAAGGTCGTAGTGTAATTAGACATTAGTTTATCTTAACTATATAATTACACTAGTACACTTAGAGTGTATTGAGTAGGACCATTTGAGGTCGTTCCTTTTATACTGACTTTATAAAGGAACAAAGACCTCAGTTATTATGGAAGTGTGTGCTCTTAATCCTAATATAATAACAAGCACATATATTTGATATTTATTTCTTTAATTTATCAATGGGTGAGATTTAGTTCGATAAATCAATAAGCCCGATAAGTTGAGAAATGATATCACTTATAGTGTGTGTTGTTGATTATAGAAGGAAACTGTGTCCTAGTGATCTAGGTTGAGAATGTCCCCAGGAGGAGCTCATAAGGATTGTCATGTTAAACCCTGCAGGTGGACTTAGTCCGACATGATGAAGTTGAGTGGTACTACTCTTGAGCTAGATATTAATTAAGTGAGTTGTCGAACTTACTTAATTAGTGGACATTTGTTATCTTAAACACAGGGAGACTAACACACTCATAATAAGAAGGAGCCCAAAATGTAATTTGGGATTGGTGCGGTAGTTCAATAATAGTTCTTTAGTGGAATGAATTATTATTGATGAAATTAAGTTGTGTGTTCGGGGCGAACACGGGATGCTTAATTTCATCGGGAGACCAAAACCAATTCCTCCTCTCGGTCCCTATCGTAGCCTCTAGTATATATTGATTTATACCCACCGCATACCCACCTTCTTACCCATCCAATGGGGCCGGCCAAGCTAGCTTGGAACCCAAGCTAGGGCCGGCCAAGATCAAGTGGATGAGTCATGTAGGTGGCCGACCAAAGCTTGGGTCCCAAGCTTAGGTGACCGGCCACTAGAATATTAAAAGAGATTTTTATTAAAATTATTTCTTATGTGGATATCATAATTTTAAAAGAGAGTTTAACAATTAAAAATTTCCTTTTATAACTTTCTACAAAAAATTAAGAGAAGAGATTAATCTCTTTCCTTATTTGTAGTTTAAAAGGATGGTTTTAATTTTTGGTAAAAACTTTCCTTATTTGTAAATCATCTACATGTTTAAAAGAGAGTTTAAAATTTGAAATCTTTCCTTATTTGTTGATTAAAGGAGGATTTTAAATTTTAAGAAAGCTTTCCTTTTTAACCATGTTCATGATTTAAAAGAGAGTTTAAAATTAAATATTCTCGTTTATAAGTTTATATAAAAGATTAAGAAAAGATTTGATATCTTTACTTATTTGTAGATTAAAAGAGATTTTAATTTTTTAGAGATAAATTTCTTTTTATCCACATGGTTAAAAGAAATATTTTAATTTATTAAATTTCCTTTTTATAAACCAATCATGAAGGGATAAAAATTATTGGAGAAATTTTATAAATTTTCGGAAGCAAATAAGGAAGTTTTAATTTGTGTTTAAAATTTTATTTGCATGGAAATTTTATGGTGTAGCCGGCCAAATAAATTGGAGAAGAAATTTTTTTTTTAATTAAATAAAATTTTCCTTTTCATGGAAAAAGAATTAAGGAAGTTTTTATTAAATTTTCCTTATTTGCCAAGACCAAGGATTATAAAAAAGGGGGTAGAGGAGGCTTCAAGGCTAAGGACTCTATTCTATTTCTCTCCCTCTTTTCCTTGGTGTTGTGGCCGGCCAACCTCTCTTCTTTTCTTCCTCTTGGTGGTGGCCGAACCTTCTCTATTGGCTTGGAGCTCTAATGGTGGCCGGATACTACTCGGAGAAGAAAAAGAAGAAGAAGGAGAGAAAACTTGTATCCCTTGGAGCTTGGTTGGTGTTTTGTTCTTCGTCCTTGGTGAAGCTTCTTTGTGTTGGCCGAACCAAGCTAGGAGGAGAAGAAGGTGCTTGGTGGTTTCTCATCTCGGAAGATCGTTGCCCACACAACGTCCGAGGTTAGAAGAGGAATACGGTAGAAGATCAAGAGGTCTTTCTAGAAGGTATAACTAGTAATTTTTCTTTCCGCATCATGCTAGTTATTTATGGAAATAATACCAAATACAAGAGGCTTACGTTTCTAATGTTTCGAATATGTTTTTCGAAGTTGTGTTCTTTTGTTTTATTTTTCCTTGTGATTTGATTGTTCTTTTCGGTTAACCTAAAGTTATTTTAGGAAATTAAATATTAGATTTCTATAAAAGGTTTTGTCTAGTCTGTGGTGGTTGCTCCCATATCCAAGAAGGTCATGTGTCTCGCCACGTCAGTACTGGAAACCAATTATGGAAATTAATATTTAATGGAATTAATAACTTAAGGTGATTTGGGTCGAACGTGTTAAGTTCCGCAGGAGATCCAAGTCAAAACCTAAAAGAACAAATAGATTAAGTTTTGGATCAAACGTGTTAAGTTCCGCAGGCGATCCAAAATTTAATTTAAAAGAATACATGGTAGCTAGGAAAAGGTTCAGACCTTTGTACAAAATTTTTGTACAGTAGAACCTCTAGGCTTTCCGAGTAGCAACCAACAAATATGTGGGACCATACCTTATCACTAGAAGAGTTGGCAAGGTAGCATATGAGCTAGAGCTGCCACAGGAGATGTCAGCCATCCATAATGTATTTCATGTCTCTATGCTGAAGAAGCATATCCCAGATGCCACCCAGGTGATTGAGCCCCAGTCGGTACCAGTCCACGAATACCTCAGCTATGATAGTCAGCCTATTCAGATACTAGACCGAGCAGTTAAGAAATTGCGGAACAAGGAGGTACCATTAGTAAAATTCATTTGGCAAAATCACACAGCAGAAGAGGCAACTTGGGAGACAGAAGCTAGTATGAGGCAGAAGTACCCAGAGTTATTCTAAGTTCGAGGATGAACTTTTTATAAGGTATGGGGGATTGTAACACTCGAAAATTCTCAAAATAATTATTAGAAATATCCTAGTATTTTTCTAGGATTTTAGGATATTTTTACAGAATTTTTAGAGTAGCGGAAGTAGCAAAAATAAATAGAATCGTGAATAGCCTAAGCGGGAATTGAACCCGAGACCTATTGGGACCTACGTACTTAAGGTGATCTCTAGTAACCAAGTGAACCCAGCAGGGCCGTGCTGAGAGAAGAGAGAGTCAATTATATTTATGTTAGAGTTGAGCCGAATTACCCACTTAATATAAATAGGGAAGGGATTAAGTGAGGTTTTATTTTGATCGGGATTTCTTTCTCCCTCAAACCCTCACCGCCGAACCTCTCTCTCTCCCGCACCCTCTCTTCACGCCAAAGCCAAGGAAAGGCTAGGGTTTCATCCCTAGGGTCATAAGGGCTCCTTCCTGCAACAACTCCGACCCGAGGACGCTCCCCTGCGCGAGAGGAACACATAGACGCGAGAAGACCGTCGAAAGGATCATCTTCTCCGGAAATCTAGCGATTAGAATCGTAAGAAAATTAGAGCAGGAGGTAAGAAACCCCTCACCTGCAGTATAAGTAGCTTCCGTGTGAATTTTATGTTTCAGTTTAGTAGTATGCAGATTTTCGGCACCAAGGATGCGAATTTGCGTATACCAAGTGTTCAATTAAATTATTAGCACGGTTAAAATGCAACTTAAGCATTTTACACGCTTAGCTAAATGCGATAGAAGCATTCATTCAGTATGTTTAACTTTAGTACAGCTTATATGGGACTACGGTCCAAAGGGTGGGCTCCCATAGTCGCCTCTAGGTTCAGATAACCTAGCACTAGGTTCAGATAACCTAGAAATAGCAATATAAGAAGAACTCAGCTATAACCAGTATTTTATTTTATCAGTGGCACTGTACTGGATTAGATATCCATTGGGTTGGGCTGCCATAGTCGTCCCTAGGTTCAGCTAACCTAGTAAACCCTACTAGATTCGGAATTTGCAACCCCGAGTTTAGTTAGGGATGCGCGCACAGCAAGTACAGTTGCCGGGCCCATCAGCAGCATGATTAGTATTTTCAACTATTATGTATATGGTTTTCGAACTCTCACAAATAGTTACGTGAATTCAGTATAGCTTTAGCATTAGTTTAGAATTAGCTCAGCTCAGTTTAGTTTTCTATTGATACAATATGATAGCTTAGATTAGTACTTGTTGCCATGACTAGCTTGTTTGCATGCCATGTTATGCTCTTACATGTTCAATATTCATATGTTTCAAACAACATGTTTTAAAAATATAAATTGCATCGTATGCATGTTTTAGTGAGGTAGATGGTTTCTTACTAAGCTCTCAAGCTTACAGATACTATTTTTCCTTATACTGCAGATAAAGGTAAAGGGAAGATGGACTAGCGGAGGCTGGAGGTCAATGCAATGATGAAGATGTGTGTGGATGGAACCTGGAATAAAGACCTTGGAAGAACTAGAACATTTAAGAACTTAGTGTTTCTTATCATGTTACTCTTTGCTTATTCAGTATCTAAATGCATGGAATTATAGAAAATCTGCTTAGATTGTTAGTAACCACGTTTAGAATGTTAGTTTTTTGATATTAGAATGTTCTCCAGTTATTTTAGAACTTATGTAGGTGAGTTTGGCATGAAACAGTGCTGAAATCAGAGCCTTGCTGCGAAATCAGAAACCCCAATCGATCAGTGGATCGATTGGGAGCCCTCAATCGATCAGTGGATCGATTGGGAGTCTGGTTCCGCGAACAGTAAGCTTCTGGATCGATCAGCCGATCGATCCAGTCGCATTCTGTCTCATACAGTAAGCTTCTGGATCGATCAGCCGATCGATCCAGTCGCATTCTGTTGCGAACAGAGAGTTTGGGGATCGATCGTTCGATCGATCAGGAAATCGCTCCAGCAAACAGAGAGCTCTGGAATCGATCATTGGATCGATTGGCCAGTCGAGATCGATCAGCCGATCGATCCAGTATATTAACCCGAGCACTGTAGCCATCGGAATCGATCCATGGATCGATTCAACAGCTTGCAATCGATTGAGTTTAATCTGGATCGATTGGGAAGCTGGGTTTCGACCAAGAGACCCTGTAATTCAGCTCCTTGACCATAGGGGATGTAAGATATGCCATGTATACCTTAGATTGCATCCCTTAGCACATGTAGGACCAAGAACTTGTGTTTGCTTAGTAAAGTTTTAATTGGTACAGTTTTCCGCACCTAGACTAGTAATGGTCATGGATATAGCTTAGCACAACATATTGTAACGGTCCAGCCTTACAGCATAGCCAGTAGAAGACGGGTCGTTACATACAAGCCGGGCCCTCATGTTGAGATTATGTTTAAGTATGTATATGATATATGTTTTCAAAAGGACATCTTGCATATACTCATTTCATGATACATGTTTTCAAAAGAACATCTTGCATCTACAAGTTCATATTATATGTTTTTCTTTATGCTTCTTAAAGATGCTCTTGAAATATGTCTATGATGTTTATATGATCATGTTACTGCTTTATGTTTATGCTCTCACATGATATGATATGACTTTATGTTTTTGCTTTCGCATGATATGATATAACTTTATGTTTATGCTCTCACATGATATGATATGATTTTATGTTTATGCTCTCACATGATATGATATGACTTTATGTTATGCTCTCACATGTTATGTTATGATTTACCAAATGAACATGTTATCACTTTATGTTCATGCATGAATCATGGTTTTTGTGAGTAGGAAAGGGACTTACTAAGCCTTTGGATTTATAGTTTGTATGTTACCTTGTACTGCAGAAAAAGGAAAAGAATGGCTAAACTAAGAGGAGCAACAAGAAGGGCAAGAGTGTGTGTGGCAGTGGCACGGTGGAAGAAAACTACTATATGTTTTTAAGTTCTAAGTTTGCATATGAACCATGTGTTGTCGTTATGCTTTGATAGTACTTTAACTAGTATGGATAGTTATGCAATTATGTTCTTCATGTTTCATGCTAGTATGCTTATGATATCATGAATTATGTTTCAAGTAGTTGGTATTAATTAAGTTGTATGCATGAATACTAGTAAGTCTACATGTTCAGTATGATAAGCATGATGATTAGTGTAGAAAAAAAAATTAAATAACTGTTTCCGCTGCCATGATTTTATATGTATGCACGTATGTAAGTAAGTAACCTCGTCCATCCTTAAGCAGTGGGAGGGCGGGCGTTACAGTAATTGGTTCTTGTGAGTCACTAGGTTTAAGTATAATTTCTTCATCATCTTCTATATTTCTTGAGTTAACATTTTCTGTATCATTATTTTCATTTATTAAATTGGGTATTTTATTTTCTTCATCAAATATTACATTTATAGTTTCTTCAACTTTTAGGGTATTTTTTGTTATAAACTCTGTATGCCATACTGATCGTTGAGTACCCTAAAAATATTCTTGGAGTTGTTTTTAATGAAAATTTCCCTAAGTAATCTTTGGTGTTTAGGATGAATACTTTACATCCAAATACTTTTAAGTAGTTTAAGTTAGGAATTTTATTATAATATATTTCATACGGTGTTTTATTTTGATTTTTATTAATTAAAATTCTATTTTGTATATAACAGGCTGTATTTATTGCTTTAACCCAGAATTGATTAGATAATTTATATTCGTTTAACATGGTCCTAACGGCTTCTTGTAGGGTTCTATTTTTATGTTCTACTTGACAATTTTGTTGGGGGTCCTAGTGCAAGAATATTCATGCTTATACCCATTAATTTCATAAAATTTAATAAAGTTATGATTTTCAAATCCCCCCATGGTCACTTCTAATTTTTTTATCTGAGTGTCTTTTTCATTTTCAATTAATTTGCAAAAAATTTTAAATACTTTAAAAGTTTCATCTTTAGTTTTTAAAAATTTTACCCAAGTAAATCTTGAGTAGTCATTGATTATTACTAAGCAATATTTATTTTTTCTTAGTGACTTGTGTCACGCCCCCAAAGGAGTCCCTGTCAGACAAAAATCCGACAGCATCTCCCCTGTACCGGTGACAATATGAAGTATCACTACAAACCAAATATACATCAGCCACATGCGGCTGGAATATTTATATACACAACCACGCAGTTATAATAACAGCTCATACGGCTGGAATGAAACAATCACAACCACGCAGTTATATATAAGACAGCCCACAGGGCTGTACAAAACAAACCAACACAGCGGAAAACGAAGAAAACGGAAAGCCCAATACAACACAATCAACACACTGCTAGCCGGCTAGGCTTTATACAACAACCACAACAACACATACATCAACACACCAAATACAACAAATATCGAATGCAAATAAAGATATACCAAAACCCGAAACGATCGTCGGATGTGACGTAGGACCCGGCAGACAGGATACTCCAAGCGACACTCCAACCATCTACCTGAAAACATAAAGATATACATGCGGTGGTGAGTATAGGTAACTCAGCGGGTAATAGAAAAGATAGTGCATGGTCCATAAACAAAACATGGAGATCACAAGTATACAGTCTCAGTAGGGAATAAGAACATGATCATACTATCATAATCAATGCAGCTAAACATACCTGACATAAACTGTACAAACTACCACTAGCATAATGACAGATACCTACCCAATCTGGAATCGACACATGGTACAATGATCAGTAAACTCACCGGATCTGCAACATATATACCCATGACACCTGTGCAATATAAACACAACTGCATATACATGTAAAATAAATGACATGTATGCAGCATGACAACCAAATGCAACAACCATATCTCAATCAAGTGCAACAACGACAATCACATGCAACTAGTATCTACTAGGCATGTATGCAAATATAACCCCCAGATGCACCGTGCATCATATGCAAAAGTGCATGCATGCTCCATGGTCACCCCCGCCACCTCTCCGAACACCACGACCCCTGTATGGCCGAGAGGCTTGGGTCTGTGACGACTGCACTACCCTCCAGCCCACTATATAGTGGTCGAGGCGGACAGTCCGCTAATAGCTATCTAGCTAAATAGCATCAGGGTCCCTGACTGCTCACAACGCCGGATCTCACTAAACCTCGTGACCGGGTGGCACGACAGGACTAGCAGCAACTGCTCCAACTACCACTACCCATGAGTGGCCGAGTGGGCGATGCTAAACCAAACCAACTGACGACTCTCTCACCACAAGGGAGACAATGGTCATCAGATGCAATGAATGATGAACATGATATATATATATAATCATCATCCATGCAACAACCCCAAACCTCATAAATACCTCCAACATGAGTATAATCGTCATGATACCTCCACATATCCCACCAAACATATGTATACAACTACACATGTATAATCAACCAATAATCCCCAATGAACATATCAGACATACATGGACAACCCCACATATACAATCAACATGTATCCTCCAATAAAAACACATCGGACACGTGTATAAACCACAGACGTGCAATCAACACACTCCTCCAAAAGTACATAACAAATACGGATATACACACCACATGTAAATGCACGGTCAACCAGATGACTCCTCTACACATACCCACCTATATACAGTCCACATCATATACCCAATCAGCATGATAATACCAGCCACCCGACAATCCCTACAGGACGTACTCTACACGTGTAATCACCATAGAGTAGATATCAAGAGTTGAGACTGTATATGAATTAAATGGAACACCTCAAAGATCAAGCATAAGTCTCTAGCAGGAAGTCAACAAACAGACATGATATAAGGTAAAGCAGTCTAATCCATCGGATAACAACCATGCACTAAGTACAAGAAAATCTACATAGAGGTAAAGGAAGAAATACCCGCCTTAAAATGTAGATCGTGCCAAGTAATCCCGCGTCGAGACGCTCGTCCCGAACCCAAGTCCTGCGATCACACGGTATATATATAATGTTTAGCTAATCACATAATCAACAACAAACTAAACCCAATACCTAATCCTACGTCGATTAGGTAACCCTGTTTAGTTTCCACCTAATGATCCAACCCAAAGTAAATCATAGGCACATCCTTAAATTTAACTCTTCCTAAATCCAAACATAATCCAATGATCCTTAATAACAATCATGAACTCATCAAATGCAACCAACCCCTAATTAATCAAACCATAACATAATACAAACTCCAAGATGGACACTACTCTAATTCAGAAAATTATCCATCCATTACATCCCATTATTATCCACCACACATCATACAACAAACATGCATAATCATCCTCATGACCCACCTCTAACCATCAAATCTGATAATCAATCTCATCATATTTAAAACCCTCCTTCACATTTCACATGCCCAAAAGAAGTAACCCTTACATAAAATTACAACCCTAATTTAGCAATATTCTATTAAACCAATCAGAAATACCTCATTGATACATCACTTACCTTGGAAGGTTGTAGCTGATCAACACTCACAGCTCCCACCATAATCCTCCTAACAGCTCAATTGATCCCAAATCAAGCTGTTGTTCACCACCCGGATCAAGAAGAAGGGATTAGAATTCCACAAAACAACACATCACTAACTAATTTCCAGCACAACTATGCACCTTACCTCTTCACCCGAGAGTTACCAAAGAACCAAAACTGAAGCAACCACTGCTAGAAATCATGGGTATGATGCTTACTGCTGCCCACACTTTCATCACCTACCAACCCCAAATCAAACCAAGAAGATCACAAGCTCGAATCCACAACCAAAACTAAACACTTACCTCCAAGATCAAGGCTAGGGCAAATGATCTGTTCTTGCCCACGAACAGAGAAGAAGATCAAAATCCACTCAAGGAAGATCTGTCACTAAGATGATTCGGTACTTTCCCCTAGTTCAAAACAAGAGGAATATCAAGAATTGAGACCTATAGTACCGGATCCTTGAATCCATAAATTTTGGACGAAGCATACCTTGATAGGTCGCCTCTGATGATGTCGCCCGATCCAATCCAGCGGGTGTGGAGCTACAGATCAATCCTAAGGAACAAATTGAGGAGGAGACGATTGATCGGCTGGTGATGCGAATCAAACTCCCCCGGCTGTGCCCTAGACGCTAGGCTGCTGCCGACCGCGAGCAAGAAACCGCCGAGAAGACAACCTCTCAGTGGGAGATGATCGGTAACCCCCGAAAACCAACGCCATTCTCTCCGGTGACTCGACGAGGACGCGATCGCCGTGGAAGAAGTCGTTCTTCGTTGGCATCGGGCGTTCGTGAGAAAGAGAGAAAGGAAAAGGATCGCAAGAGGAGCCAATGGAGTCTTTGCCCTAGCCCTACCCGAAGGAAGATGGTCGGCGATCGTGAGCTTGGCGTCGGTGAGGCGAGAAATCGCCGGAGAGGGAAGGGAGTTTCGGGTTTCGGCGTGAGGTCGAGGAAGAGGAGATCGGGGAAGATGGGGGTCGGGAATCAACGAATTTGGGGGAGAAAAGAAAATTGATTTTATAAATAAATCATTTCCTCACTTAATTAAATGGGTTTCCCAAACAGGCTTTATTTGAACCCGTCAGTTCGTCCCCTCAAAACTCGACGTACAAGCTCCGAAAAATTCCCAGAAAATTTCTAAAAATTCCTGAAAAATCCAATAAGATTTTTCGTCCAATAACATTTATTATTTAATTTTGTGATATCTTACATTCTCCCCTACTAATAAAAATTTGGTCCCCAAATTTACTCCTCAACTCAGGGATCCTCATCCAAGGGTAATAACCAAATAATATACTCATATACCACTCCATCTAAGTATCATGAACAAATCACCAACTGTGATGATCCAACTACCCCTGAAATCCATAATCCACTATCAGCATATCCTTCACTATCTGTATAGGGTGCTCAAACTATCGATCATCTGAGGTGAAATCTATATAATAGCGAAGCCCCTCATCCAAAGTCTGCTGTAACCATAATCAAAACCAAGACATGAAATCACTGATCTCCATCCAACACAATACTCAGAGATACATCATCCAGTCTGGAAATCCCTCTAGAGTATAATCCTACTACTCAATCCCAAAGAATCTATCCTACAAATCAATAGCTAGGGAGTAAGTCGTCGCCCAACAATGATTACCCAAATCATTATATCCTCTCCATGTCCTGGGTAATCCCACAACGAAGTCCATCAAAACATGCTCCCAACTCCGTTCTAATATCCAAAACAACGAAGGCAATCCTACTAACATCTGATGTTCAGCATTCTCTTGCTGACATACTAAACCTCAAGCTACAAAATCCACGATGTCTTCCTTCATGAAAATCCTCAAGCTACAAACAACATGTATCACAAATCTAGAACGATGTGTTTCTTGCGGTCACTCCTCCCGGATAAGAAGTGGCCCGGAAACACACTAGATCTCCCACGAAACAAAGAATCCAATTCTCATTACACGAGAATTCTAACTACTGGCATGTGACTGCTTCGCTCATGCTATATCGAAACTGCACCAAACTCCAAATACGATACCTCTGTATAGAGTGCAAATCCGTCTACACTAGAGGGTACTAAACTGATCTCACCAGCATCTAACCAGGAAGGTTCCCTACCCTTCCTATACAGTTCAGTCAACGACATATCAATGCTAGAGAAATCCTCCATCAATCTCCGGTATAGACTTCGACCACTTCCAACTGGTGATAGCCTCTAACTCTTGTGGATCTACTAATATCTCTACTGGTGACCATATGTCCCAGCAATTTCCACAGAAGACAATCACAATACGTACTACTAACTTCACATATAGATGTTCCCGTCGAAACATCTCTAGAACTATGCGAAGATAGGGCACGTGATCCTCCTCGGATCGGGAATAGATCACAACATCGCCAATAAAGATAATGAAAACTGATCCAAACACCCTAATGATACCAAGTACATCGAGTCCATAAAAACATCTAGGGCACGATATGCCTAAATGGTAACACCAAAGACTCATATTATCCATACAATAAGCACACTCAACCGTAAGATCCCCAACAAATCTGTGATCCGATCACCAACTATAAATCCATAAATCCATATATATCACAAACACACTACACTCCATGTCACTATCAACATCAAACACCAAATAGTATATTATCAAGTCAAATATCCACTAATAAATCATAAAACGACAACCTATCACCACACCTGATCTCCTAATATCTATCAATTCCAAATCATCCTCAACATCAATCAATCATACCAGACAATCCCCTAAACAAAGATAGAGTAAAAGGAAATCAT
Organism: Zingiber officinale; assembly: GCF_018446385.1. NCBI lineage: Eukaryota > Viridiplantae > Streptophyta > Magnoliopsida > Zingiberales > Zingiberaceae > Zingiber > Zingiber officinale. The sequence goes on from NC_055990.1 coordinate 79,048,735, forward strand.
CCAACCTTCAACACTCACTATCTACAAACTAAATGTATCCATAAAGTCTGTCAAATCTCATTATCTCATCCTTTTTAATAATCAAATATCCCTCGTAAAGGAACGTCAATCCGAAGTCCAAGGGTCACCCAATCTCCTTACTAAGAGTCTACCCATCAAGAGAGTATCTACACGACCCTCATAATCCTCCTATATATGTCCCTCGACAAATGCTGATAAAAGGGTCGCATCCTCCAATCTGAGATATAGACTACAATATCTGGTAAAATGATCACGTGGTCAAGGTCTTGAGCCACCTGATGAAGACAATGTTAGTTGAGTCGTCTAACCATTGTCTCATACCCCATCATACTGTGATTGCTCCATCTGAGGTTCAGTAACCTCCAGTATCAAGCAATGAACACAAAAATAGAGGAGCACTATAACTAACTAGCTGATCAAAATATCCGTCAATCAACGCTCTACCCTTCGAAGATCATCATCTGAAATTATACCTAGTTACGATCAAACCTCCTAGGTAGTACTCAACTAATATCACTTCCTCCGCACCATTGCGGGGTATATATCACTAAGTACATCATGGATATCTAATCATATTCAATAGTTCCATGAGTCAGGATCTCCCATAGAACAACGATAGGCGAGTCTACTAGTCATCGCCTTACAAATCACCACGCTACCGAAAGAGGTAAAGAACTACTCTCTCTCCAAAACATCTCAAGGAAATCACTAAGTGACGACCTGATCTCCAAAAACATTCTCTCCTTCTTCCTTCACGTGGTACCGGGTCACGTAAATGTTAAGCAGCCAACTTCAACTCTCTCATGTCAATACAAATCATATATCCAAATGTACTCTCCAACTCGTATACCCTAATAACGGTTATATCTCATAAGTGTTAAGCAAGTCGCTTTACACTGTTCCACATCAGTGGAGGTATCCTATCCGAATGTACCTTCTAAGTCATTCTATCAGGTACAAACAGTCCATAGTCAAAGTCCCCATGGAATCGGATACGATAATCCTCTACAGACTGACTAAGCCGATATTGGTATACGGCCAATTCAGTCCTTTCTACCCTGGTACAAGTCAGAATATCTAACCGAGTATGAAACATCCCACCGATAGGAATCTCTAAAAATAGAGTAAGTCGATCCCCTACTGGTCGGACCAACAAAATAAATCGATCATCTCCTAACCGATCCAATAAGAGTAAATTAATCATCCACTGATGAAACTAACTAAGGTAAATCGATACACCACTACCCAAGTCAACAAGGGTAAATCAGTCAACCATAACTACTCAAGTCAACCAAGTAAATCAATCATCAACAGGAGTAAACCGGTACTCTACTAACTGAGTCAACATGGGTATACAGATATCATCCACCATCTAGCTAATAGTAACCAAGACTAGTATGAGACTCTAACTCTCAACCAACTAGTAGTATGATATGAGGAAATCCCCTGAGACTGTAAATCCTTGATCTCCAGTAGGTCAACCGTGATCAGTGACTGACCCTACACATGAAATGTATGGTACAAACAAATAGGCAAGTACTAACAAAAGTACTAATACATGTCATAACTATATGAGCAACAATACATACACCAACAGAAATGCATGATAACAATATGCAAACATACCTCCTATGGCCTGGAGATGTCCTGCTGCTGCCTGGTCCAAAAATCCGAAAAGTCACATCAAGAAAACCGAATCACGAAATCCAAAACACGAATAATAGGAATCGTAAACCCGCTCTGATACCAAAAATTGTCACGCCCCCAAAGGAGTCCCTGTCAGACAAAAATCCGACAGCATCTCCCCTGTACCGGTGACAATATGAAGTATCACTACAAACCAAATATACATCAGCCACATGCGGCTGGAATATTTATATACACAACCACGCAGTTATAATAACAGCTCATACGGCTGGAATGAAACAATCACAACCACGCAGTTATATATAAGACAGCCCACAGGGCTGTACAAAACAAACCAACACAGCGGAAAACGAAGAAAACGGAAAGCCCAATACAACACAATCAACACACTGCTAGCCGGCTAGGCTTTATACAACAACCACAACAACACATACATCAACACACCAAATACAACAAATATCGAATGCAAATAAAGATATACCAAAACCCGAAACGATCGTCGGATGTGACGTAGGACCCGGCAGACAGGATACTCCAAGCGACACTCCAACCATCTACCTGAAAACATAAAGATATACATGCGGTGGTGAGTATAGGTAACTCAGCGGGTAATAGAAAAGATAGTGCATGGTCCATAAACAAAACATGGAGATCACAAGTATACAGTCTCAGTAGGGAATAAGAACATGATCATACTATCATAATCAATGCAGCTAAACATACCTGACATAAACTGTACAAACTACCACTAGCATAATGACAGATACCTACCCAATCTGGAATCGACACATGGTACAATGATCAGTAAACTCACCGGATCTGCAACATATATACCCATGACACCTGTGCAATATAAACACAACTGCATATACATGTAAAATAAATGACATGTATGCAGCATGACAACCAAATGCAACAACCATATCTCAATCAAGTGCAACAACGACAATCACATGCAACTAGTATCTACTAGGCATGTATGCAAATATAACCCCCAGATGCACCGTGCATCATATGCAAAAGTGCATGCATGCTCCATGGTCACCCCCGCCACCTCTCCGAACACCACGACCCCTGTATGGCCGAGAGGCTTGGGTCTGTGACGACTGTACTACCCTCCAGCCCACTATATAGTGGTCGAGGCGGACAGTCCGCTAATAGCTATCTAGCTAAATAGCATCAGGGTCCCTGACTGCTCACAACGCCGGATCTCACTAAACCTCGTGACCGGGTGGCACGACAGGACTAGCAGCAACTGCTCCAACTACCACTACCCATGAGTGGCCGAGTGTGCGGTGCTAAACCAAACCAACTGGCGACTCTCTCACCACAAGGGAGACAATGGTCATCAGATGCAATGAATGATGAACATGATATATATATATAATCATCATCCATGCAACAACCCCAAACCTCATAAATACCTCCAACATGAGTATAATCGTCATGATACCTCCACATATCCCACCAAACATATGTATACAACTACACATGTATAATCAACCAATAATCCCCAATGAACATATCAGACATACATGGACAACCCCACATATACAATCAACATGTATCCTCCAATAAAAACACATCGGACACGTGTATAAACCACAGACGTGCAATCAACACACTCCTCCAAAAGTACATAACAAATACGGATATACACACCACATGTAAATGCACGGTCAACCAGATGACTCCTCTACACATACCCACCTATATACAGTCCACATCATATACCCAATCAGCATGATAATACCAGCCACCCGACAATCCCTACAGGACGTACTCTACACGTGTAATCACCATAGAGTAGATATCAAGAGTTGAGACTGTATATGAATTAAATGGAACACCTCAAAGATCAAGCATAAGTCTCTAGCGGAAGTCAACAAACAGACATGATATAAGGTAAAGCAGCCTAATCCATCGGATAAAACCATGCACTAAGTACAATGAAAATCTACATAGAGTAAAGGAAGAAATACCCGCCTTTAAAAGTGTCGTATCCAACAGAACCATCCCGCGTCAGACTGCTCGTCCAGACCCAAGTCCTGCGATCACACGGTATATATATAATGTTTAGCTAATCACATAATCAACAACAAACTAAACCCAATACCTAATCCTACGTCGATTAGGTAACCCTGTTTAGTTTCCACCTAATGATCCAACCCAAAGTAAATCATAGGCACATCCTTAAATTTAACTCTTCCTAAATCCAAACATAATCCAATGATCCTTAATAACAATCATGAACTCATCAAATGCAACCAACCCCTAATTAATCAAACCATAACATAATACAAACTCCAAGATGGACACTACTCTAATTCAGAAAATTATCCATCCATTACATCCCATTATTATCCACCACACATCATACAACAAACATGCATAATCATCCTCATGACCCACCTCTAACCATCAAATCTGATAATCAATCTCATCATATTTAAAACCCTCCTTCACATTTCACATGCCCAAAAGAAGTAACCCTTACATAAAATTACAACCCTAATTTAGCAATATTCTATTAAACCAATCAGAAATACCTCATTGATACATCACTTACCTTGGAAGGTTGTAGCTGATCAACACTCACAGCTCCCACCATAATCCTCCTAACAGCTCAATTGATCCCAAATCAAGCTGTTGTTCATCACCCGGATCAAGAAGAAGGGATTAGAATTCCACAAAACAACACATCACTAACTAATTTCCAGCACAACTATGCACCTTACCTCTTCACCCGAGAGTTACCAAAGAACCAAAACTGAAGCAACCACTGCTAGAAATCATGGGTATGATGCTTACTGCTGCCCACACTTTCATCACCTACCAACCCCAAATCAAACCAAGAAGATCACAAGCTCGAATCCACAACCAAAACTAAACACTTACCTCCAAGATCAAGGCTAGGGCAAATGATCTGTTCTTGCCCACGAACAGAGAAGAAGATCAAAATCCACTCAAGGAAGATCTGTCACTAAGATGATTCGGTACTTTCCCCTAGTTCAAAACAAGAGGAATATCAAGAATTGAGACCTATAGTACCGGATCCTTGAATCCATAAATTTTGGACGAAGCATACCTTGATAGGTCGCCTCTGATGATGTCGCCCGATCCAATCCAGCGGGTGTGGAGCTACAGATCAATCCTAAGGAACAAATTGAGGAGGAGACGATTGATCGGCTGGTGATGCGAATCAAACTCCCCCGGCTGTGCCCTAGACGCTAGGCTGCTGCCGACCGCGAGCAAGAAACCGCCGAGAAGACAACCTCTCAGTGGGAGATGATCGGTAACCCCCGAAAACCAACGCCATTCTCTCCGGTGACTCGACGAGGACGCGATCGCCGTGGAAGAAGTCGTTCTTCGTTGGCATCGGGCGTTCGTGAGAAAGAGAGAAAGGAAAAGGATCGCAAGAGGAGCCAATGGAGTCTTTGCCCTAGCCCTACCCGAAGGAAGATGGTCGGCGATCGTGAGCTTGGCGTCGGTGAGGCGAGAAATCGCCGGAGAGGGAAGGGAGTTTCGGGTTTCGGCGTGAGGTCGAGGAAGAGGAGATCGGGAAGATGGGGGTCGGGAATCAACGAATTTGGGGGAGAAAAGAAAATTGATTTTATAAATAAATCATTTCCTCACTTAATTAAATGGGTTTCCCAAACAGGCTTTATTTGAACCCGTCAGTTCGTCCCCTCAAAACTCGACGTACAAGCTCCGAAAAATTCTCAGAAAATTTCTAAAAATTCCTGAAAAATCCAATAAGATTTTTCGTCCAATAACATTTATTATTTAATTTTGTGATATCTTACATTTTTTTCTTAGTGACTTGACTCCATGTAAATCAAACAAGTCTTGGTGAAGGAGCTCAAGTATTGAAGTTGTTTTGTTTAGGTTGGTTAACTTATGGTTTGACTTGGTTTGTTTACCTTGTTGACAAGCATCACAAGTTGAATTTTCAATAAATTTTAATTTGGGCAGACCTCTAACTAGACCATTTTGACTCATTTTTGAAATGAGTCTAGTATGAGTGTGACCTAGTTTCTTGTGCCGTAACTCAATTTCCTCTTATTGTGTTAATAAACACTCTAGTGAGGAAGTTGGTAGGTCTATAGTATAAATATTCTTTTTCTTAAAACCGTTAAGTGTAATTTCAGGATTATTGATATTCTTAATTATACATATCAGTTTTTGAAAATGTGACTAAATATCCTGAGTCACATAACTGGCTAATAATAAATAAATTGAAGCTAAACCGATCTACCAATAATACTTTTTGAATGTAAAAGTCGGAATTTAATTGAATATTATCTATTCTGATTACCTTAAGGGTCCCGTCATTGCCGAACGCAACAGATCCTAGGTTTTTGAGTTTCATCTTACTGAATTTCAATCTATCTCCAGTCATATGTCAGGAGCATCCACTATCTAGCATCCAGTGATCCAAATCTTTATGCTCCTACATAAAGTATTTGATTTGGGTCAATCTAATGGATTTAGAATATAGTTTTGATTGAAATCAATTAAATTTTCCGTCTCACCTAATCTAAATGATCAAAACATGGTATCCCTATGGGTGATTGTGAGATGGTATATTAATTTAATCAAGGTTAACTTAATTAAGTTGAATTGATTAAGTTGATTTATTGATTAACTTAATTTGATTAAATTGAGTTAATTAATGTTAAATTGAATTAATTTATTTAAATTGAATTAATTTGATTACATAATTAAATTAAATTGGAATAATTTGACTAAATTGAAATTAATTTGATTAAATTGAAATAATCTGATTAAATTGAAATTAATTATATTAAATTGAAATAATCTGATTAAATTGAAAAATATTAAATTGAAATTAATTATATTAAATTGAAATTAATTTGATTGAATTGAAATAATATTATTTTTAGACTAAGTTCAACCTAGATCCATCTCACCTGATTCTACGTTATCAATCTGGGAATCCTAATTAGTATTGTGAGATGGTTATCTTCAATTTAAATTATTTCTAAGGATTAATTTACATTTGAGTTAAACTTAGGTTTCCCAATTGGTTAATTAAATATACATTTCGAAGATAGGCTCCCAGACTGTGGCGAGGCACTAGGCCTTCTTGGGTATGGGATCATCCACCACTTCTAGTCAGACATTTCAAAGAAAATATATATTTAATTTTCTTTTTGAGACTCCTAGGTTTAACTAAACAAGTGTAAATTATGCCTAGGTCCTTAGTCTAATCTAATCTAAACATGCATAATACAAGGAATTAAATAAACAATCATCAAACAATTATATCTATTAATTAAGATAGTTTTTCTATTGACTTCCCCTGGATCATAGCCTCGATATAGTCTATCAAGGTAATGAACTTGATCCTTGGGGACCCAATATTTGTTGGTGCGGGAAGCATCCAACGATCGAACCTAAGTTTTGATAATGGCAAAGCATTCAAAGTTAAGGTGTGTGGTGATCTAACAGTCTGAATGAGATTGCAGAAAAGTCCTAAGTGTACTTAGGCAAAAAGCCCTAACTGTGGTTAGGCAAGGTGAAAACCCTAGGGGGTGGTAACCCTAGGTCATAGGGGGTGGTAACCCTATGCGGAAAGTCTTGGTGGGTCGAGTGCTTCAGGCAAAAGTCCTAGGGGGGAACCCTAGGTGGAAAGTCCTGGTGTCGTGAACCAGGTGAAAGACTGGACCAGCCGGGAAGCGGAAGTCTAGTAGAAAGGCCCGAAGCATCGAGCGCCGAGCAAAAGTCCAGTCGATCTGGAGAATCGCACTAGCAACAGGTAAATCTCCTGAGTGGAGTAGGTGAGGACGCATTCCCCGTGGAGGGAACAGTAGGCGTCGGGTTGGAAATCCGAAGTCAGACCTGGACAGTCCGGAGACTGTCAAACTTTCATATTCATACTATTATTGTGTACTAACTTTGTGTTGTAGGTATTTTGGGACTAACATTTTTGTAGGTACCAAAAACACAAAGTACACCTCGGATGAACAGTGTCCGAGGCGGCTCCATGGGGCTTGGAGGCGCCTTGGGTGCAAAGCTGGAGCTGGCTGCGAAGCACTCTGGAGGCGCCTTGAATTAGTCATAAGGCGCCTTGAACCAGTTGCTTAAGACGCCTTGAATGAGGCATAAGGCGCCTTGAAGCAGATAATTGTGACCTGGCTCGATGTAATCCATGCGGCTGACACGACTCGTTCAAGGCGCCTTGGATGGGATTTAGGGCACCTTGAGCACTATTTAAAAGGGGGTTTCGAGTAGCACCTTCAATCAACGATTTCCAGGCGATCCCTTTGCAACTAGCTGCTAACAAGACGACCCGGAAGTGCTGCGACTTGACACCGACGACCCGTAGCTCCGAATCTTCATATTACTATATTGTTGTCCGTATAACTATTTTTTTCAATTGTACTTAATTGTAATATTTGTACTCTATTCGAGCTTATAGTTGTTGCTCACGTAAAGCGATCAAGGATCGCGGGCCTTCGAGTAGGAGTCATCACGGGCTCCGAACGAAGTAAATTCCTTCGTGTCTGTGTGCTTCTTCTAATTTTCCGCTGCTTATTACTCTGTTAGTTTTTCGTACGATTTACGAATTCTAAAAGTGAAAGCCACGAGCGCTGTTCACCCCCCCTCTAGCGCTTCTCGATCCAACAATTGGTATCAGAGCGGGGTCATTTTGAATCGGTGCAACCACCATTCAAAACAATTTTACGTGATATTTTCAGATTCTTTCGGAGTCAATTTGAATTTATCTTTGTAGCTAGATTCTAATTCTTTTCTCGATTCGGTTTTTACTCGAAGTTGGTGCAACACCACTTAAGTCCATTTTTTTTAATTATTCCCACACTACTAATCCAAGACTTAGTCTTGGAACAGATTTTCATTCTTTTTGTCGTGCAAGATTTCAAATGGCCCATCAAGAGGGTTATAGCACCGTTCGTCCCCCGCTCTTCACCGGAGAACACTTCGGATATTGGAAGGGGTGAATGAAAACATTCCTCAAAACCCAGTTCGAGACATAGATAATCGTCAAGACAGGACTACAACTCCCATCAGACGAAGACGGCAAGCCAACACACTGCGAAAAATGGGAACCAACCATAATCAAGAAGGTGGAAGTTGATGCTAAAGCGACCTGCACCTCCAGTGTGGATTGACCAAAGAGGAGCTCAATAGAGTTGGTCCGTTCACATCAGTAAAAGAGCTCTGGGAGAAGCTGATCGAACTCCACGAGGGAACCTCCGACACAAAAGTAAGTAAACGTGACTTGTTGCTTAATAAATTGTATAATCTAAAAATGCAGGAAGATGAGACGGCCTGTCAACTCCACGCACGTATACAAGACATTCTCAACTCCTCCACGCAATCGGTCAAAAGGTAGAGAATAGGGACATCATAAGGTATGCACTCAACTCTTTTCTTAGGAGTACATTGTGGGCATCAATGGTAGATGCCTACAAAGTCTCCAAAGATTTATCATTAATTAGATTAGACGAGCTATTTTCAGAATTCGAACTTCATGAGCAGACTAATACACAGCCTTCCGAGAAAGGAATTGCTTTGCTTGCAGGTACCGGTGGAGCTCGCGAATCAAGATCACGACGAAGAACCGAACAGGAGCCGGAAGCAGAAACCGACTCAGATGAAGAAGACAATGAACTAACCATTGAACTCATGAACCTTGTGAAGAGACTCTACAACAAGAAGAAAGGCTTCAACAAGAGAGACCTAAAGAAGGTGGTCCAACCCAAGGAGGCTCAACCAAAGTCTAAGGTAAAATTTGAGGTGATCTGCTACGGATGCAACCAGAAGGGGCATATCAAGGCCAACTGCCCTAACCAAAAGGAAGCAGAGAAGGAAGAAGGCCCTGAAAGCGACATGGTATGAATCTTCTTCAGAAGACGACGACGATGAACTCAATCAGATGAGTTTACTTATGCTGATGGCTCAGGACCAGATCAACCAATCCGAGAGCGAGAGCGAGTCGGAGGCCGAGTCCGAGCGAAGCCACGGATCCGTATCCGTTTCCGAAGGGCTCGATACCTCTGTAAGTATCTCTCGACTCAATAATTTAGTTAATTATTTGATATGAAAATTATCTAAATCAAACCTTAGAGTCAAGTCACTTCTAAAAGAAGTAGAAATCCTTAAAGAAGTGACTAACTCCGAATCTTTTACTGAACCAGTTCAGACTGGAAACTCAACTCAAGTCCAAAAACTTGAAGAAGAGAATTCCAGCCTGAAAATTCAATTCAAGGATCTGGAGAAAACACTAGAACGGTTTTCTTTAGGTTCCAAGAATCTTGACCTAATTCTTGGGACACAAAGAGCCGTTTATAATAGAACTGGTCTAAGATTTAAACCAAAGAAAGAATATAAATCTTATTTATCTCTTGTACAAAGAGCAAATAGAAAACACAGTCCAAGCATAGGTCTCCAAGTCCAAATTGATTAATCAAGTTAGACCTGGCAAATATTGGATCCCGAAGGATCAAATACACTACCTCGATAGACCACATCGAGACTATGATCCAGGGGGAGCAAAAAGAAAAACGATATCAATAAAACCAAAATAAATTCAAAATTCAAAATTAAATTAAAATTTTGAAATTCAATTAAAAATTCAAAATTAAATTAAAAATTAAAAATTCAAAATTAAATTAAAAATAAAAAATTCAATTAAAAATTCAAAATTCAAAATTAAATTCAAAATTCAAAATTCAAAATTCAAAATTCAAAATTCAATTAAAAAAATTAAAAATTCAATTAAAAATTCAAAATTTAAAATTAAAAATAAAATTCAACTTAAATCAAATAAAAATAGAAGGAGGATCCAGAATAGCTGGCATCCCCAACTAAACTACCCGATTGGGTAACCGAACTCAATCTACCCGACTGGGTAACAAAACTTTACCTACCTGGCAGGATAAATAGGGTTAGATTAAAATGGGCTAGGTTTAACTTGACCCATGGTACTGGTGAAGTATTGGATGATAGTACGTTGGGGAAACTTAGTTATCGCATGTCTAGGAAGATATGGCTTTGACCTGGTGCTTTTGGCTAAGTGGAACTGACCGAAGCTACCATTTATGGATTCTAACCAGTTAGACTAAGGTTTTGTACTAAGTTCAATGGGTAGGACTATTTGGAAAACCTTGAAGGCATGATTACTGTAACACCCCACCCTCCTCACTACTGGACTGTAAGGGCGGAGCGCTACTGGACTACTAACTTTACTTAATTAGAGGTGTTCACATGTAAAGATCAATACATAAACTCTAAAAAATTCAAAACATACAATTAACTAGCAGCAGAAGACTAAATGACTCATCTAATACATTCTACTCAACTCTTTGTTAATAAATTCTTATGCTAAATCCCAAGGCTTCTATAGTCCAGGCATCACACATCCATCCGCACCTCCTTGTCGCCTTACTTTGCTATAACTTTTCCTTTCCTTTATCTGCAGTAAGAGAAAAATGCAACTATAAGAAAAATTGCTTAGTAAGCGCTATCTAACTCACAAAACTCGAATATGCATGTAACTGGAAGAAGTCTAAAACTGAATGCTCAGAAAGAAATACTACTCATACTCATCTATTAATAAAAGAACAAGACATACTGAAATGCTAAACATGTAAAGCTACTCATGCTCAGAAAATAGCAAGGAACAGTAAGCTAATCTAAATAACATGCTAGCATAAAAGAAAACTCAGCTTGCTGATTTTAAAACAAAGTGAAACTTAATTCATCTGTTCTAAACTTATTCTTTAATTCACTTGTTTAAAACTTATTCTTTAATACTTTATACTTATGTAAAAATTGCTTTACTTGTTCAAAAACTTATACTTATAATACTTCAAAATAATAATCAACTTCTCTTGGGCCCGACAACTGTGCTTTTACTTTTGTAACGACCCGACCCATTTGGCGGCCCATTTGGCGACCCTCGGGTCGTCGACCGTCGACCGTCGGCCGTGCCGTTACTACTAGGTTATCTAAACCTAGGGACGACTATGGGAGCCCAACCCAAGGACAACTGAGAGTCCAACACAGTGCCACTGATAAAAGTAAAATAAGTGTTATCTTTTAAGGGCAAATTAGACAGAAAGGTCAGTGCTTAGTAAGTTGGTCAAGCAGAAAGCTACATTGTGTTGCTCTATCCACCACTGAAACTGAATACATAGCCCTATGAGAGTGTGCAACTCAACTTTTGTGGATGATGCATACCTTAAAAGACTATCAATTAGAATACAAAAATACAAAAATCTTAATTGATAATATAAGCTCAATTAATCAAAAAAAAAATCCAATTCACCACTCTAGGACTAAACACATAGAGGTAAAGCACCACTTTGTAAGGGATCACGTAGCTAAAGGTGAACTTGCACTCAAATATGTTGAGTCCAAATCAAACCTAGTTGACATTTTCACAAAACCCTTACCTGAACTTGAGTTCAGTGCACTTAGAAGACAAATAGGAATGTGCTGGGTAGAATAAATGTTGATTTTCAAAGTCATTGTCTTACTTAATCATCCTGCAACTTTTCAAAAATTCTAGGAAAAATAATGATTTTAAAATCCCATTTTCTTAGAATTTTCAAAAATTGGACTTAGTTTAGGCTCTACCCTTGATATCATGTACCCCTAGATTTAAACAAGAGCATCTCACAAACACCTAGGCATACCTTGCTTGTGTTTGAAATACATAGAACGACGTGAGATGCATAGGGTACAACCTGGACTCTAGTATGCTTATATTTGTGCATCATTATGAGTCTGGGCGTTAAATACCTACTCAACATTAATCAAGTCAAGTCTTCCAGCACTAGTCAAATCTAACTGGATCTATTGACTTAACTTGACTAACCAAGTGAAACTGCTGCCCTCTAGGCAATCAGCAAGTAGCTAAAGGTTAGACAGTTGGTGAAGGAAATGGAGATTTTAAGATTGAGCATGCTTGTACTTTAGGGCTCTGATACCTGATCAAAACAATTTGGATAAGTTTACAACTATTTAACTTGACTCATGCTTGGACTTAAGGACCAACTAAATTTGATTAAATAACCTAAATTAAATATTTAATTCCTCCCTCTTCGTCCTAAAATTTAATAAATTCTTACTCATATTTTTTCAAAATTAAGTTTTTAAGCTAAGTACCTTTTTAAACTGAAACTACATTTTCAAAATTCAATGTTTGCAAAAGGCTTAGCTAAGTGATTCATATATCAACTTTCTAACTTTCTCAAACTTAGGCACCTTTATAATTTTTGTTAAAATACTTTTCTAAGTTACCTCTTAGATTCATTCTATACTTAGCTAAAAGTATTAAAAAGCATATTTGTTTACTTACAAAATTTAACTCATTGCCTTCAAAAGATTTCTACTAAGAGACTTCAATTATTTTTTTGATAAATTTATCTGCTAAGTATTTTTTTCTAAAAACAACTAAGTTTCAAAAGTGGCTAAAATCATCCTTCGAAGTCATCCATATATTAGCCTTTTAAACTTTGGTAAAAAACTTTCCTTTTTAAGTCCTCTTTCTCCCTTAACTAACAATTTTTTTTCAGTAAAATTTAATTATAAGCTAAGTGTTACACAAGCATTTTTACCTTTTTTTAAAGCCTAAATCTTTTTTTTTCTAAAACTTAAAACTTGCTTTCAACTGGCTTATTTTTTGATAAATGGCAAAGGGGGAGAGTAGGGAAATTCAAAAGTAAAAATCTGATTCAAAAAGAAAGCCCTGTATTATGGGGGAGCTTCACAAAGTTTAAGTGTTAGCTTAAGTTATGCTTGAATTTGTATTTATATACTTAAGCTTGCTCACTTAAAACCTATTAAATATATTTATGCATTTGTTTTACTTAACTTTGAATTTGGATTGCCATAATCAAAAAGGGAAAGATTGTTGGTGCGGGAAGCATCCGACGATCGAACCTAAGTTTTGATAATGGCAAAGGATTCAAAGTTAAGGTGTGTGGTGATCTAACAGTCTGAATGAGATTGCAGGAAAGTCCTAAGTGTACTTAGGCAAAAAGCCCTAACTGTGATTAGGCAAGGTGAAAACCCTAGGGGGTGGTAACCCTAGGTCATAGGGGGTGGTAACCCTATGCGGAAAGTCTTGGTGGGTCGAGAGCTTCAGGAAAAAGTCATAGTGGGGGGGGGGGGGGGAAACCCTAGGTGAAAAGTCCTAGTGTCACGAACCAGGTAAAAGACTGGACCAGCCGGGTGTAGGTTGCTACTCGAAAAACCTAATGGTTGCACTATACAAAATTTTTTTACAAAGATCTGAACCTTTTCCTAGCTACCATGTGTTCTTTTAAATTAAACTTGAATCGCCTGCGGAACTTAACACGTTTGATCCAAAGTTTAATCTATTTGTTCTTTTAGGTTTAGACTTGGATCTCCTGCGGAACTTAACACGTTCGATCCAAATCACCTACGTTATTAATTCCATTAAATATTAATTTCTTAAATTAGCTTCCAGGACTGCATGGCGAGGCACATAGCCTTCTTAGATATGGGAACAACCACCACCGCCTAGACAAAGCCTTTTAAGGAAAGCTAATATTTAATTTCCTTAAATAACTTTAGGTCAACCGAAAAGAACAATCAAATCACAAGGAAAAGAAAAACAAAAGAACACAACATCGAAAATAAATTCGAAATACTAGGATCGCATGCCTCTTGTATTTGGTATTTTTACATGAAGATAAAACTAGTATGATGCGGAAATAAAATACTAGTATACCTTTTCTTTTGCAAGCAAAAACCTCTAGGTCTTCTACCGTATTCCTCTTCTAACCTCGGACGTTGTGTGGGCAACGATCTTCCGAGATGAGAAACCACCAAAGCACCTTCTTCTCCTCCTTGCAAGGTTCGGCCACAACAAGAGCTTCTCCAAGGATGAAGAGAAAACACCACCAATGCTCCAAGGGATACAAGCTTTCTCTCCTTCTTCTCCAAGCTAGAATCCGGCCACCACTTGATCTCCAAGAAGATGTGAGGTTCGGCCACAAGGATGAAGAGAAGAGAAAAGAGAAGGGTCGGCCACAAGAAGGAAGAAAAAGAGGGAGAAGATAATAGAGGTTGTTCTCCTTGAAGGCTCCCAAAACCCCCTATTTTATAATCCTTAGCTTTGGCTAATAAGGAAATTTAATTATAATAAAATTTCCTTAACTTTCCTTGACGTGAATTAATTAAGAAAAATTAAACAAAATTTCCTAAACCTTCTTGTCATGGTCGGCCACATCATTAAGAGCAAACAAAGCAATTTCAATCAACAATTAAAATTCCTTATTTGTCTTCGGAAATTTTAAAAAATAAAATTTCCCTTTAAAATCCCAGCATGGTTGATAAAAAGAAATTTCTATAATTTTAATTTTTCAACATGTGAATAATTTACAAAGAAGAAAAATAAAATATCTTACCAATCTACAAATAAGGAAAGAGATATAATCTCTTTCTTTAATCTTTTGTAGATCCTTTTAAAAGAGATATTTTGATTTTTAATCTCTCAAATAAATTATATCTTTCACATAAGAAAAATTTAAAATTAAAATTCATTTTAATTTAATGGGGGCCGGCCACCTAAGCTTGGGTTCAAGCAAGGGCCGGCCACCCATGAACCAAGGCTTGGCCGGCCCTAGCTTGATCCACAAGCTAGCTTGGCCGACCCCTACATCATGGGTATGAAGGTGGGTATAGTACTTTATAAATAAGAGGCTACGATAGGGATCGAGAGGAGGAATTGGTTTTGGTCTCCCGATAAAATTAAGCATCCCGTGTTCACCACGAACACACAACTTAATTTTATCAATAATGTAACACCCCAAATTTCCTCAATTAGAGTCCTAAAAGTAATTTAAAAACATTTAAAAATACTATAGAAATATTCTAGGGATTTTTAGAAATTTTTAGAGTACTTTTATGTAATTTTTGGATGTCATTTGGTATTTTTACAAAACGAAGGAAGTTTCGACAAAAAAATGTCCAAGCTGAGAATTGAACCCATGACCTTTGACTCGGTCAAAACCCGGCTGACCAGGTGTGCAAACGGATTTTTCTATTTAGAAAAGGTAGCAAATTTATTTAAGATAGTTAACAGAATATTGGATTATAAAAGGGATAAGTTGATCTTGGATTTGTTTGTTTAGAAAAGGTAGCGAATTTATTTAAGATAGTTAACAAAATATTATAAAAGGGATAAGTTGATGTTGGATTTGTTTGTTTAGAAAAAGTAGCGAATTTATTTAAGATAATTAACAGAATATTGGATTATAAAAGGGATAAGTTGATGTTGGATTTGTCTGTTTAGAAAAGATAGCGAATTTATTTGAGTTAACAGAAATATTAAGTTATAAAAAGGGATAAGTTGATGCTCTGTTTTCCCGTGACTTAAACCATTGTCTCCTTCTCTTCTGCGTACGATGGCGGAGCTTGGGCAGAAAACGAAAGGGAGTTAGGGCATCATCTCCGGCGGCCGGCCAAGGTCCTAGAAGCCCTTTTTGTTCGGTTGTGAGTCCAAGAAGCAAGGTAAGTGCTTCTCACCTGCAGTAGGAGTAGTTTCGGACCTTTGTTCTTCTCGAATTTGAAGCATGAGAAGCGCTTATAGTGCAGATTTTTAATTAAGCTTATAGTGCAGATTTTTAATTAAACCTATAGTGCAGATTTTAATTAAGCTTATAGTGCAGATTTTTATGTAGGCTTATAGTGCAGATTTTAATTAAGCCTATAGTGCAGATTTTTAATTAAGCTTATAGTGCAGATTTTTATAAAGGTTTATAGTGCAGATTTTAATTAAGCTTGTAGTGCAGATTTTTAATTAAGCCTATAGTGCAGATTTTAATTAAGTTTCTAGTGCAGATTTTTATGTAGGTTTATAGTGCAGATTTTAATTAAGCTTATAGTGCAGATTTTAATTAAGCTTATAGTGCATATTTTAATTAAGCTTATAGTGCAGATTTTTAATTAAGCTTATAGTGTAGATTTTAATTAAGCCTATAGTGCAGATTTTAATTAAGCTTATAGTGCAGATTTTTAATTAAGCATATAGTGCAGATTTTTAATTAAGCATATAGTGCAGATTTTTATTTAAGCTTATAGTGCAGATTTTAATTAAGCCTATAGTGCAGATTTTAATTAAGCTTATAGTGCAGATTTTTATGTAAGTTTATAGTGCAGATTTTAATTAAGCTTGTAGTGTAGATTTCTTAGAGCTTAAAATGCAGATTTCTATAGAGCATATTTTTTTAGAGTTTGTGGTGCAGATTTCTTAAGAGCTTATTGTGCAGATTTCTTTAAAGTTTGTAGTGCAGATTTTTTGTGGAACTTGTAGTGTAGATTTTTGGTGGAATTTATAGTGCAGATTTTTGGTGGAACTTGTAGTGCAGATTTTTGGTGGAACTTATAGTGTAGTTTTTAAAGAAATAGATTATAGTGTAGTTTGGTTAAGTATTATAGTGCAGAATTTATGTTTGCATAGTATGCAGAAATAGTGTAGCAAAGAATGCAGAATCTTGATTAGTATAGTATGCAGAATTTTGATTAGCATAGTATGCAGATTTTTGCTTATGCATTTCAAAGTTAGAATTTGTTTAAACATTTCAGAAGCATTCTTTTATTAGAGGTATTAACAAGTATAAGAAAGATAAAGAAAAGAAAAAAAAAGGCCAAGGCCTTAAGTAGATCCCAAAGTCAAGACTTTAGGGATTTTGGCACACAAGGTGCTCGTTAAAATGCCAAAGCATTTAAAAAAGAAGTAATTAAGATAAATCAGCTTATAAATCAGTATTTTACTTTTATCAGTGGCACTGTGCTGGACTCTTAGTTGTCCTTAGGTTGGGCTCCCATAGTCATCCCTAGGTTTAAATAACCTAGTAAACCCTACTAGATTCGGGACCAGCTATCTCGGGTCTAGTTAGGGATGCGCGCATAGCAAGTACAGTTGTCCGGCCCATCAGCAGTTTGATTATTATTTTTATCTATTATGAAAATAGTTTTCAAAACTTCACAAATCAGTTTTAGATTTATTTTATTCACATGCATATTCGAGTTTTGTGAGTTAGATAGCGCTTACTAAGCAGTTTTGCTTATAGTTGCATTTCCTCTTACTACAGATAAAGGAAAGGAAAAGTTATAGCAAAGGAAGGCGACAAGGAGGTGCGGATGGATGTGTGATGCCTGGAATATAGAAGCCTTGGGACCTAGCATAAGAAATGATTAAGATTGTCATTTATTAAGAATGTATTAGATGAGTCATTTAGTCTTCCGCTGCTAGTTAATTGTATGTTTTGAGTTCTCTGAGAGTTTTAGGAATTTCTATCAACATGTGAGAAAGGATAGTTAAGATAAGATTAGTAGTCAAGTAGCTCTCCGCCCTCACAGTCCAGTAGTGAGGAGGGTGGGGTGTTACAAATAATAATTCATTCCACTAGAGAACTATTATTTAACTACCATACCAATCCCAAATTACATTTTTGGGCTCCTTCTTATTATAAGTGTGCTAGTCTCCCTGTGTTTAAGATGTCGAATGTCCACTAATTAAGTGAGTTACTGACAACTCATTTAATTAATATCTTAGTCCAAGAATAGTACCACTCAACCTTATCGTCATGTCGGACTAAGTCCACCTGCAGGGTTTAACATGACAATTCTTATGAGCTCTTCTTGGGGACATTATTAACCTAAATCACTAGGACACAGTTTCCTTCTATAATCAACAACACACACTATAAGTGATATCATTTTCCAACTTATTGGGCTTATTGATTTATCGAACTAAATCTCACCCATTGATAAATTAAAGAAATAAATATCAAATATATATGCTTGTTAGTATATTAGGATTAAGAGCACACACTTCCATAATAACTGAGGTCTTTATTCCTTTATAAATTCAGTATAAAAGAAATGACCTCTAATGGTCCTACTCAATACACTCTAAGTGTACTAGTGTAATTATATAGTTAAGATAAACTAATTCCTAATTACACTACGACCTTCCAATGGTTTGTTCCTTTCCATTTTGGTCGTGAGCTACTGTTTATAATTTATAAGGTACTAATAACATCATCTTCTGTATGTGACACCACATATTATGTTATCTACAATATAAATTAATTGAACAACTACAAACAATTGTAGATAATTTGACCAAATGTGATTCTTTATTCATAATAAATGTTTACAAAAGCTTAGGCTTTTAGTATACACTCTAACAATCTCGCACTTATACTAATGACTAAGCTGCCATATCTTCTGCCATACATCTGATTCCCATTCCCTCCACATGCCGATCAAAAGCTTTTGCCGGAGTGCCAGGTTATCTGCTGATGCAATCTTGGCGATGACAACTTCTCCTCGCTTCACGATATCTCGTATCAGGTGGTACTTGCGCTCTATATGTTTACTTGCCTTATGGGCTCATGGTTCCTTCAAGTTTGCAACTGCACCGCTATTATCACAATAAATTGTGATGATTTTGGGAAAACCAGGAATCACATCTAAGTCCATTAGAAAGTTCCTGAGCCATACTGCTTCTTTAGCTGCCTCAGAGGCTGCTACATACTCAACTTCCATGGTTGAGTCCGAAACGCATTTCTGCTTAACACTCCTCCATGCAATGGCTCCACCTCCTAAACTAAACATATAGCCTAATGTAGACTTACTGTTGTCCCTATCTGATTAGAAATCTGAATCTGTGTAACCCACAGGGAGCAAATCGTCTGCTTGGTATACTAGCATATAATCTCTAGTCCTTCTTAGGTACTTCAATATATGCTTTACCGCAGTCCAATGTCCTTGTCCAGGGTTACTCTGATATCTGCTGACCATGCCCACGGCAAAACAAATATCAGGTCTCGTACATAGCATTACATACATTAGGCTTCCTACAGCCGAAGCATAAGGAACTACTTTCATGTCCTCTATTTCTTTTGACGTCTTTGGAGACATCTCTTTAGATAGAGCTACTCCATGCCTAAAAGGTAAGAAACCTTTCCTGGAATCTTGCATGCTAAAACGAGCAAGGATAGTATCTATTTATGAAGCTTGGGACAGACACAACATTCTTTTCTTGCGATCCCTTATATCTTTGATCCCAAGAATGTGTGCACAATCTCCTAAGTCCTTCATATCAAATTGTTTGGACAATCATACCCTTACGTCCGATAATACCTTGACATTGTTGCCAATTAATAAAATATCATCTACGTATAGTACAAGAAATACCACCACGTTTCCGTTACACTTCTTGTATACACAAGACTCATCCGGACACTGAATAAATCCATATGACTGGATTACTTCATTAAACCGGATGTTCCAAGACCTTGAAGCTTGTTTCAGTCCATAAATGGACCGATTGAGCTTGCACACAAGATGCTCTTTGCCTTTTTCAATAAACCCTTCTGGTTGCTTCATATGGATGTTCTCTTCAAGACTTCCATTAAGGAAAGCTGTCTTGACATCCATTTGCCAAATCTCATAATCCATATGAGCGGCAATGAATAAGAGTATCTGGATAGACTTAAGCATGACTACCGGTGAAAAGGTCTCCTCATAATCGATTCCCTCTTTCTAAGTGTACTCTTTCGCAACAAGCCTAGCTTTGAAGGTTTCTACCTTCCCGTTTGTCCCTCTTTTCCTTTTGTGAATCCACTTGCATCTAACGGCTTTTACACCATCATGTGGTTCTACAAGCTCCCAGACCTTATTAGAGTACATAGACTCTATTTCAGAATTCATTGCTTTTTGCCAAAATACTGCATCTATATCTTGGAGTGCTTCGTCATATGTACGGGGATTAGGTTCATGTTTTCCCGGGATCAAATCCGAAAACTCTCCCAAAAATATGAATCTCTCAGGTTCCCTCACCACTCTCCCACTACGATGAGGCACCGTTTGTGGTTGTGTATCATGTGTGACACGTGTTGCAGTCTCTTGTGGTACTTCATCTTGTACTGTTGGTACTAAAGTAGACGTGTCCTCTCTAAGTTCTTCTAGAACAACTTTGCTACTGGGCTTGTGATCCATTATATAGTCTTCTTCTAAAAACTGGGCATTGGTTCTAACAATGACCTTCTGGTCTTTAGGACTATAAAATAAACCACCTTTCGTTCCTCTGGGATAACCCACAAACACGTGAACTTCTGTACGAGATTCTAACTTATCAGCATCTGGTTTCACCACATGTGTTGGACTACCCCTAATCCGAATATGTCTTAGATTGGGTTTTCGCCCATTCCATAATTCTGTGGGAGTAGAAGAAACTGATTTAGAAGGTACTAAGTTCATAATGTACATTGCTATTTCCAGAGCATATCCCCAAAACGAATTTGGTAATTCTGAATAACTCATCATTGATCTAACCATCTCCATAAGAGTCCTATTCCTTCGTTCTGCCACACCATTCTGTTGGGGTATACCAGGTGCAGACAGTTGGGATTGGATCCCGGCCTCTGATAAGTAATTCCTAAACTCTCCTAAGAGATATTCGCCACCACGATCAGACCGTAGTGTCTTGATACTTTTACCTAGTCGTTTCTCCACATCAGCCTTGTACTCTTTGAACTTATCAAAGCACTCGGACTTGCGGCGCATTAGGTAAATGTATCCGTATCTTAAATAATCGTCTATAAAAGAGACAAAATATTCAAAACCACCTCTTGCCTGGACAGACATAGGACCACGCAAATTAGAATGAATCAATTCTAACACTTCTTTTGCTCTATACCCCTTGGCCTTAAAAGGCCTCTTGGTCATTTACCTTCCAAGCAAGATTCACAAGATGGAAAATTTTCCAACTCTAATGAACCCAAAAGTCCATCGTCTATAAGCCTTTGAATTCTACTTAAGTTAATATGACCAAGCCTTAGATGCCAAAGATATGCTTGGTTCATTTCCGAAGGTTTTTTTCTCTTATTTGAGTTAGAAGATGTGTTATTGATTTCCATATTTTGCTTTATGGGAGAAATTGGATTTAAAGTATATAAATTGCCAACCAATGCACCAGAACAAATAATCACTTTATTTCTCTTAATAATTACATCGTTACTAAAGGAAACTGAATATCCATCCAAAAATAGTTTAGAAACTGAAATTAAATTCTTTCTAAAACTGGGTACATAAAGACAATTTCTTAAAACCAAATTTCTATTCCTATTAAAAGATAAGTAGACATCTCCCACTGCAACAGCCGCCACCTTAGTAGCATTGCCCATGTAGACGGTAATCTCTCCTTCAGATAGTCGTCGGGTTTCCTGGAACCCCTGCAAGGAATTGCAGACATGACCAGTGGCTCCCGTATCTACACCAGGTGCTGGTAGATAACACCGCTAAACATGTTTCAACAACTAGAGCATGAGATATACCTTTGTTGTTCTGATTCCTACGAGGACAGTCCGCCTTCCAATGCCCTGACTGCTTGCAGATGAAGCACTTGCCCTTCGGCTTCTTCATTCCAGCTTTAGATCCTATACTCTGAGATTTATTCACTTTCTTTGCTGAACCTGTCACGCCCCCAAAGGAGTCCCTGTTAGACATAAATCCGACAACATCTCCCCTGTACCGGTGACAATATGAAGCATCTCTACAAACAAAATATACATCAACCACATGCGGCTGGAATATTTATATACACAACCACGCAGTTATAATAACAGCCCACACGGCTGGAATGAAACAATCACAACCACGCAGTTATATATAAAACAACCACACGGCTGTACAAAACAAACCAACACAGCGGAAAAATGAAAACGGAAAGCCCAATACAACGCAAATAAATACAATGCATGCCAACAACCACACAACACAAATAAATACAATGCATGCCGGCACAGCTTAAACACAAATACAACACCAAAACCATAAGATAGCCACATGGCTATACATAAATACAATACCAAAAATAAGAAAAGAATATACAAAACCAAAAACGACCTTCGGATGTGACGTAGGACCCGACAGACAGGATACTCTGAGCGACACCAACCATCTACAGGCTACCTGAAAACATAAATGTGTACATGCGGTGGTGAGTATAGGTAACTCAGCGGGTAATAGAAAAGATAGTGCATGGTCCATAAACAACATGGAGATCACAAGTATACAGTCTCAGTAGGGGATAAAGAACATGATCATACTACCATAATCAATGCACCTAAACATAACTGACATAATAACCTGACATATAAACTGTACAAACCACAACTAACATAATGACAGATACATACCCAATCTGGAATCGACACATGGTACAATGGTCAGTAAACTCACCGGATCTGCAACAGACATACCCCTGACACCTGTGCAATATAAATACGACTGCATACATATGTAAAATAAATGACATGTATGCAGTATGACAACCATATACAACAATCATATCGCAAACAAATGCAACATACCACAAACACATGCAACTAGTATCTAGTAGGCATGTATGCAAATATAACCCCCAGATGCACCGTGCATCATATGCAAAAGTGCATGCATGCTCCATGGTCACCCCCGCCACCTCTCCGAATACCACGACCCCTGTATGGCCGAGAGGCTTGGGTCTGTGACGACTGTACTACCCTCCAGCCCACTATATAGTGGTCGAGGCGGACAGTCCGCTAATAGCTATCTAGCTAAATAGCATCAGGGTCCCTGACTACTCACATTGCCGGATCTCACTAAACCTCGTGACCGGGTGGCACGACAGGACGAGCGGCAACTGCTCCAGCTACCACTACCCATGAGTGGCCGAGTGTGCGGCGCTAAAACAAACCAACTGACGACTCTCTCACCACAAGGGAGACAATGGTCATCAGATGCAATGAATAATGAACATGATATATATATATAAAATCATCATCCATGCAATAACTCCAAACCTCATAAATACCTCCAACATGAGTATAATCATCATGATACCTCCACGTATCCCACCAAACATATGTACACACTACACATGTATAATCAACCAAAAATCTCCAATAATCCCACCAGACACATGTACACAAAAGATAAGTACAATCAACATGTATCCTCCAATAACAATACAACAGACATGTGTATATACTCTAAACATACAATCAACACAACTCCTCCAAAAGTACATGACAAATACGCATGTACACACCATATGTAAATGCACGGTCAACTAGATGACTCCTATAACACATACCTATCTATGTACAGTCCACATCATATACCCAATTAGCATGGGAATGCCAACAACCCGACAATCCCTACAAGTCATACTCTACACGTGTAATCACAACAGAGTAGATATCAAGAGTGGAGACTGTATATGAATTAAAATAGATCATAACAAAGGTCAAGCATAAGTATTATGCAGGAAAAACAGTAACCGATCATGATATAAGATAAAGCAGCTTAATTCATCCAATAATAACCATGCATTAAGTATAAGAAAATCTACATAGAGGTCAAGGAAGAAATACCCGCCTTAAAAGGTAGATCGTGTCAAGTAATCCTGCATCGAGATGCCCGCCTCGAAATAGAGTCCTGCGATCACATGATATATTTAGCTAATTACATAGATAGCAGATAGCTAAATAAACTCCCCAATCTAATTAGGGAAAATCCTAATCGAAATTATTAACCTAATTCCTTAATCCAATTAGGTTTAACTAAATCCACAATCTTTCACTTCAATCCTATTCATGGGCTAATCAATTTAATCATGGTCATCATCTAAAATCAATACACACTGATCAAATCCAAACATCCATAACATCTCATTAATCAAATCCCCACATATATTCTAATCCAATAATAAATCTCTATCATAAATCTACAACAACCTAACATCATCATCAACAACTAACCAAACCACTACATTTGATAGCCCAATCAACAATCAATCCAATAATCCAAAGAATGATCATATAACAATCTATATTAACCAATCACCATATCCATAAATTTCAACCTAATACAAACCTCAATCAATCCAATACATACCAATAACGATCATGTTTAAATCCACCTAATGATCCAAATCCAATACGATAATAAATCCATTCTTAATCCAACTCCTTCTAAAACCAAACATGATCCACCACCATTAATTTCTACAATTCATCTCTACTAATCCACCACATAATGATATCGACCACAATAACCTATCATAAAATCAAATCTCCATTACCACAATACTACTATTCACCTCCCCTTCCTCTGCCAATTCACATTCACAATCATTACCATATTACAATCAATCCAATGATCCTTAATAACAATCATGCACTCATCAAATGCAACCAACCCCTGATTAATCAAACCACAACATAATACAAACTCCAAGACGGACACTACTCTAATTCAGAAAATGATCCATCGATTACATCCAAGAAGTAAGATCTCCCTTAATCAAATACTAATACAACAATGGGAAAAATGATTACTGTTTGTTACCTCCACACCAGGGCACAAAACATTGTTTTGTCGAGCTGCCCTTCACCATCACAGGGTTCACCAACCTTCGGTTGTAGCCACTGAAATCCAGAGAAAGATGATCTGATGGCCATGGCTACAAACAATCAGAAATGTGGAGGCTGGAACCAAGCAAAGCCACTGCCTACTGAACAACAACCCTAAATCAACACTACATCACGATCAAATGCCCAAATTAATGTTAGGGATAACCAATTACCTTCAAGAATCAATCCAATTCCATAAACTTCTCTCGGATGAAGGCTGTTGCTGTGCTCATGAGCAAAGGCAGAAGGTAGGGTGACACCGGCCATATAGAGCAACACTGTGTTAACCCAGGATAGGCAAATGGATATCCTTGATCCAAGATTCGGTGGTGAGGAGGCAGCTAGGGCTCGGGCGGAGGAAATCAAGAGGAGGATCGGCGACAGATCCATGCCGACGAAGACAAAGAACCGAGATCTGGTGGATAGGAAGAAATGATGAACTTCCTTGACGAAATCGCCGCTGCCCCGCTCAGATTCGAAGGCCGGCGGTGGATCAATCGCGAGATAGGGGAAAGATTCCACTCCTCGAGAGGAAGAGGGAGCATGGAGGCTCGACCGACGGTGCATCAAGCTTCAGCGATCGATTCCCTTGTGGTGTCATTTGCTCCGATCGCACGAGAAGAAGCAGAGAAGCAAAGAATCGGGGCAGGGAAGGAGGAATGGAAGTCGGGGAAGATGAGGGAATCGGGTGGAAGTAGGGGTCGGGAGAGGAATTAGAGAGAGAAATAAAATATTAAATTCAACTTTAGGTTAATTTAATTAAACCTAAAGTTAATTCCTCGATCAACTTCCTCTTAAATGGTATTTCCAAATAGGCCTCTACTATATCCCGAATCCATCCCCTCAAAACGGGTCATACGGACTCCGTTTAAATCCCGAAAAATTTCTAAAAATTCTTGAAAAATCCAATAAGATTTTTTGTCCAATAACATTTATTATTTTATTTTACGGTATCTTACAGAACCAACTTGTTTCTTCTTCTTCTTTCCTTTCGATTTAGAAGTAGAACCATTTTCAGCATAATATGAGAATTATGACGAAAAAAACCTTCTGCTGCCTGAAGTTCCGTCAGTAGTTCTGCCAATGAATATACCCTTTTGTTCATATTGTAATTCAGGCGGAATTGCTCAAAACTTCTAGGTAGTGTTTGGAGGATCATATCGATCTGGGTTTCCCCATCAATTTCTCCTCCAAGGATTTGTATTTCATTTAGATAAGCCATCATCTTTAGGATATGATCCCTCACGGGAGTACCCTCTTACATGGTGGCCGTCATTATCTATCTCATGGCTTCTTGCCTAGAGGCCCGATCTTGGTGACCAAAGAGTTCCTTGAGATTGTTGATAATATCATAGGCTGTTGGTAAATCTTGATGCTGATGTTGCAATACATTTGACATTGAAGCCAAAATGTAAAACCACGCCATCTCATCCGCTTTTACCCATTTTCTATGATACTCAATCTCCTCTTGGGTAGATTCACCATTGGATATATCAGGGCAAGGTTCAGTCAGTACAAACTTATAGCTTTCAGCAGTAAGAACAATGTCAAGGTTCCTTTTCCAATCTATGTAATTAGGACCAGTAAGTCTGTTCTCTTTTAGTATGATATCCAGTGGGTTGAAAGTCATCCTAAGAATCACAAATAACTTTTGGTCAGAACTCTAAATTTAGAATAATATTGATTCCTCAAACAATACTATTTTAAATTAACCAACACCTCAAAACACTGTGAATTTTGTATGCCATGATAGTATGGACATATACAAATTCAACATTTGTAAAAGGACACTACAAGAAATTATAGATTTAACCACACCTAATAGACAACAGGTTTTTGAGAAACTGTTGTCTTTTTGTCATTTAACAACGGTTTTATTGAAAACTGTTGTTGTTAGTCATGTTTTTTTTTAAAAAAGACAACAGTGTTTAAAAAATCGTTGTCTTTGACATACATAAGACAACGATTTTTTAAACATTGTTGTCTATGAGATATCTTTATTTGGCATACGACAACAGTTTTAATCAACCGTTGTCTATTAGTGTTACTTAAAACTATGTTGAAACTATGTTGTTATTAGTTTTAATCAACAGTTTTAATTTGGTGTCTAAAACTATGTTGTCTTTAAAAATTATTTTATAAAAAAATAGTCAAACATAGTTATTTGCCTATTTTCATTGATGAAGTGAAATTTATATCCCTTAATGTTTATCTCTAAGATAAAATTTGTGGTCTAATTTAAGATGGATGGATTTATTCAAATAGTAAGGATAAAATTGTAATTTTGTACAAAATATATGTTGCAACAACTATTCTTCATTAATTTCGTTTTCTTTTTACCACATCGCGCGCACCGCCACCAAAAACCCGCACTAACCCTAATCGCGATCTTCTCCCCGACGATGACCACCATCTTCTCTCCTTCCAGTCCACGCCGGTCACAAGTTCGCGATCGTCGTGGCTCATTTTGTCCCGAGGTATGTTTTTCTTCTTCTAATCAGGTGAAGAATCATAGCTCCCGAACGCTTTTCTCTCTTCTTTGCGCTTTTCTTGGAGGCATAAAAGTGTCTTGTTCTCTTTTAGTCAATTGTATATCATTTCCTTGAAACCACACTGCCAAAGAACACACCATCAGAAGCATCATGAACCACATATCTTTCCTACAACCTACCTGCCATGTATTACATATATCTTTTTCCATTCTTCCACTTTCATTATCTTCTGTCTTCTTAAAGTTTGAAGTAAACTTTGAGGGCCGAACATTATCAATGTGTGCAGTATCTTTAGCCAATTGTAATTCTAAATCATCATCATTTTCTGGGTGGGCATCCAAATCTTTGAACATAAGGCTTCCCCTGGCATCTGAATCTATGTTTAAAATGTCACTTCTAGCTGAAACATCTGGATTTGCTGGGTTTGCAAGGATCCTTTCAATCTTTTCATTTCTGCTAACTTCCTTGTCTCCTTGCAGCATTGTTTGCTTCATAGATTTTTCCAGCAAACAAGGATCATGAACTGCCTATGGCATCTCATCATACTTATGGTCTTCACCTGGTAGTTGATTTGCCCTGAATTCATTGCAATCTTGTGAGAAAGCACCGCCTGCTTTTGCATTATTGTGTTCTTCATATAGCATAACTCCAGTTTCTTTTCGGTTCATTGAGTTTCCTCCAATTTCATCTGTATCTTCTGTAACGCCCCGCCCCTCCTGCTAAGGCCACGGGGGTTACTTTACCCTACTTAACAACTTATTACAGCAGAAGTCTTACTTGTAAATTTTTAAAACATAGAATCCATATGTCATGCTTTACATTATTTCAAGACATATAGGAGTTAACATGATAAAATGTCATGGAGTTACAATCATAAAAAAATATCAACTAAGCACAATTCATATTTAATGAAAGCAGGTCTTTTCTTCTTTAGGCAGTCACTACCACACACATCCTGCTAGCCCCTCCTGCTGCTCCCCTAGTTCATCCAACCTTTGCCCTTATCTGTGGTACAAGAAAGTAAGCTGTGAGCACTCATGGCTTAGTAAGTTTCCTTTCCTACTCACAAAATCCGTATAGCATGTCAACAATAACAAAGCATATATCAAAGCATAAAGTATCATAGCATATCATACATGATCATCATAAGTATCATGAGCACAATCATAGATATCATGGCATAATCATGGCATAAACACAAGGTAGCATGGCATATCATAACATGAACATCATACTCATCATGGCATATTCAAAAAGTATATGCAAGGTGAACTTTTAAAACATGCATCACAAAGCATATATCAAAGCATAAAGTATCATAGCATATCATACATGATCATCATACGTATCATGAGCACAATCATAGATATCATGGCATAATCATGGCATAAACACAAGGTAGCATGGCATATCATATCATGAACATCATACTCATCATAGCATATTCAAAAAGTATATGCAAGGTGAACTTTTAAAACATGCATCATGTCTTGTTAAAACATATAGTATAGATACTTAAACATAATCTCAACATAAGAGGGGATCCCGGCTTGTACCACATACATAAATACGCGCGTCCTAGTAGGTCCAAGGTAGCAAGTCTTGAACCCTACAAGGCATATACTAGGCCCGTTTCTTAGTCCATCGACCTAGGGGCACTTAGGAGCCCATCCCTAACGAGGCCCGTTTCTTAGTCCATCGACCCGAGGCGCTTATGGAGCCCACCCTTGGTATAAGCCTTAAAAGTAAAATAGCATGTCATATTTACATAGTCCATATGACTCATGCCATATTCATATCATGAAGAGTGCTCTTGATCCCACTTATAGGGAAGCAACTCTTTTAGGCATAGCTTAAAGCATGTATATTTGAGCACACAACATATCATGATTTTGAGCACACAACATATCATGAACACATGCATAATTAAGAATACAACCTATCATGAGTTTAAGCACACAGCATATCATGAATTTGAGCACATAACATATCATGAGTTTAGGCACATAGCATATCATGAATTTGAGCACATAGCATATCATGAGATTGAGCATACAGCATATATCATGAAATCAAGTACACAGCATATCATAAAATAAGCACATAGCATATTATGAAATTTAGCACACAGCATATCATGAAAATGAGCACATAACATATCATGAAATCAAACACACAGCATGTCATGAATAGGACCTAACACATATAAATGAACATCACAGCATGTCATACTCTCCACATATCATAAAGCATTGCATGTGAAGTTCATGGAAGAACACAATTAGGTCTCTAACCCTAGTAACAAGTGGTGGCCGAAACATGTAGAGATGGTTTAGGTTATCAAGCAACAAAAGAACATGTGAACCCTAAACATCTATCATTTCTTATGACATAAGAGGCATCTTAAGCATGTTAGGTATAGGTTCCAAGATTTCTAGGTCTCTTTTCATAACCTGGCCGAAACTCATTAAGCCTCCTTTTGGGTTATTAACAACATACAAGCATGAACAACCCTAACAATTTTCATATCATATTCCATAAGCAACCACTTGAGCATATTTGATTTATGTTCTAAGTTCTCTAAGCCTTTAACCCTAACATGGCCGAAACCCTAGCAACATGTTTCTAGGTTACAAGCAACATGAAAAGGTTGATCTTCATACTAACATATCAATACATATCATGAGAATCACCATAAGTACTTTTAGTCTAAGTTTCAAGCTTCTCAAGCCTTTTAACCTAATGTGGCCGAATCTTGTAAGCATGGGAATTAAGTTTCTAGTGGCATATTAGCATGAAGACCATAAGAACTTTCCTAGCATTCATTTCAAAGAATAACATGGACCACTTAGTTTAGAAATTTAAGCATCCTAGGTCTTAAAAATAATTGTGGCCGAATGCTAAAGAAAAAGGATTCAAGTTTCAAGCAACATGTGAACATTAATTTATTTCATATCTCTTCATCAAGTAGATCATAAGTATCTTAGACTTGCTTTAAACTTTCCTAGGGTTCAAGTCTTAAAATGGCCGAATCATCATAACATAAGAAATATTGTTCAACTTAACCTAAGATCATGGCATGTCATATTAGCTTCATATCTTGTCCTATGAGAATCATAGCATGCTTAAATTTTTAGGTTAAAGCCCTTCTAGGCCCTCAACTCTATCATGGCCGAATGTACATGAATATGGAATCAAGTTTAAGTTGACATACAAGGGGGAAAAACATTAACAACACCATTTATCATGAGGTACACATCATAAGAACAAGGGAACATGCTTGGTTTAGGTTTAGAGCTCTTCTAGTTCTTTTGTTCCTTCTATGCCGAAAATCTAAGTTCATAAATTTATGTTCTAACCAAACATTCTAGCATGAAAATATTAGTTTAACCCTCCTACCATAAGGTACATAACATAAGCAACATCATGAACATATCTTAGTTGGTTTTCAAGGTTCTTTAAACTCTTTCTTTTTGTTTGGCCGAAACCCTCATGAAACAACCCTAGGTTTTTAAGCAATATTTTTACATAACAATCACATAGCTATTGTACCACAGGTGAGGGGAACTTACATCCTTTCGCTTGTGGTTTTTCTTAAGGAGGAAAGTGTTCTAGTTGTTAAGGAAGGAAGAAGGTTCTTCTTCTTGTGCCTCCTTTGATTTCCTTTGCTTGGGAGGGCTAGAACTTGAAGATTTCTTCTTGGAAATTAGCTTCCTTGGAGAAGAACTTGACTTAGTGCTCGGATCAAAGAGTGGGAGGATCTCCTAGTCTCGGTGAAGAAAAGAAAAGGAGGAAGGAGGGGGAAGAATGAGGAAAATGAGAGATTTACTTCTCATTTTTCTATTTATTCATCATGAGAGGAATTTATGCCTTCATTAATCTTTCCCTTAATTCATCCATTACTCCTCTCTTGATTCCCATGAAAATGAGGAGAGGGAAGGGTGAGGAAGACAACTTGCCTTCTTCTTGTTCCTTCTCTTAACCAAGAGGAAGAAGAGGTGAGCAATTTGGTTTTCTCTTGCTCTTTGCTTTATTTTTTTTCTTCTCTCCTTTAACTAACATTTTTATTCCTTCCTATGCATATGTTACTCTCTATCCTAGTGGTGATCATGCCATTAATCTTTCTCCATTATTGGTGGGAGGTTCAAGGTTCAATCCTTGGCCTCCACCGCTTACCTCTTATTTTTATTTTGTTTCTTACTCTTCTTTTTCTCTTATTCTTTTTATTTATTTCCATGCTCTTAATGAGAATAATACTCATGTATTTATAAAAATTCGTGGGCGTTACATCTTTATCAACTACCAGCCCATATACAAATTTCTGAGACATGGATGACTCTTTATTTGAGCATGGTTCCTGCCTAGCTTCCTTCAAGGTTTCCACTGAATTTCCATTATCTTCTTTTATTTCAAGATGTGTCATGAGCTTGTTTTTCTTGTCAATGATTTGCTCTTATATACCTACACTAGATGTTATTCAAATATGATAGGCACAAGATTTTGGTCATCTATGAATGTAAAATAAGATCAGTATGATATTGGAAAATTAAAAGTGTCAAGCAATCTATGTAATAGTTTCAGTGGCACTAGACAACCTCCTAGCTTGTAGAATAGCTTCCTCTTGTAGTTTCTCAATATGCTGAATATTAGAGGATTTCACCATATATTGAATGTTAATTGACAAATTGTTACCTCAAGTTTCTCATAGTTGCCTGCAGACTAGCTTCCTGTTTCTTTATTCTTCAATGAAACAATAGTTGCCTCAAGTTTTTCAATATGCTTGCTTGCTTGACAAATTTTTAATCTGCTTTTGGTATTCATTAATAGTCCTATCTTTGAGCTAGAGTTCACGTTATAGTTTATTTCAAATATTTTTTCATCTAAGGTGGTTTTGAACCCTTCACGTTTTTGCACTAAACCCTTCCCTTTCTTCACATCCATAGATAGTTTTTCTCTTATTAGCAGATTCACTTATTTTAATAATTTAGTTACTTGATTGTATAGATTGTATGCTAAGAATATCTTATGTTTCTTGTTCATTGTGTTAAGATCTTGTTGTATACTATACAATTGTTTTGAAGGTAGGTGTTATCTCATTTCTAGCTGATTAGTACTTATAACAAGAATGGACAAAGAATGGATGTCAAAGGATAGACTATCTAGTGAATATGATATTGGAGTAGAGTCTTTCTTGCAATTTGCACTGGAAAATGCTAACGATCCTAATGCAATACCTTGCCCATGTGCAAGATGTGGTAACATAAAGAAGAAAAATGTTGAAACTATAAGGGCACATTTGTATTGTAATGGTATAGATTTGACATATCATACATGGATATGGCATGGGGAAAGAACTATGATAGAAAACTCAATGAACAGTAATGATCGCGTGGGACAAGATGAATACAAATATTTTGCCGAGGAGCCTGTAGATATGGTGCAAGCTGTATATGATAGTTATGCTGAGAATCCAAGCGAGTTCAATAAGCTACTTGAAGATGCCGAGAAATGTTTATATCCTGGATGCACAAAATTCACAAAGTTATCTGCAGTTGCGAAATTATTTAACTTGAAGGAAAAATATAGTTGGAGTGATAAAAGTTTTACCGATTTACTTATTTTGTTAGGAGAGATGCTTCCAAATGACAATAAATTACCTTTATCTTTGTATGACGCAAAGAAAAGCTTACGTGCATTAGGGATGGATTACGTGAAAATTCATGCTTGTCCTAATGATTGTATCTTATACCGGAAGGAGTACGAAGATTTTGCCAATTGCCCTACTTGCGGGACATCAAGGTGGAAGTTGAGCAACAAATCCAAGATAAAAAAAGGAGTTCCTGCAAAGGTCTTGTGGTATTTCCCACCCATGCCAAGATTTCAAAGAATGTTTCGGAATAAGGCGATATCCAAGGAGTTAACCGGGCATACTGATAAAAGAATTCATGATGGATACTTATGTCATCCAGCTGACGCACCTTCTTGGAAATTAGTTGATCGCATGTGGCCTGATTTTGCTTCTAAGCCCAGAAATCTGAGATTGGCTATATCAGCATACATGATTAATCCCCACAGTTTGTTAAGTTCTACATATAGTTGTTGGCCAGTTTTAATGATCACATACAACCTTCCACCATGGTTGTGTATGAAGAGAAAATTTATTATGCTCACTTTGTTGATATCTGGTCCTAGACAACCAGGAAATGATATTGATGTTTACTTAGCACCTCTGATTGATGATTTAAAATGTTTATGGGATAAAGGTGTCGAAACATATGATGCATATCGAGAAGAAAGTTTCTCTCTTAAAGTTGTTCTGCTATGGACAATCAATGATTTTCCTGCATATGGGAACATGTCAGGATGTGTTGTGAAGGGATATCATGCATGCCCTAATTGTGTAGAAAAAACTTATTCAACAAGGTTGAAGCATTGTAGAAAAATGTCATATACAGGCCATAGAAGGTTTCTACCTTTATGTCATCCTTATTGAAGGCAAAAGAAGGCATTTAATGGGAATCAAGAATTTAACCTTGCACCAAAGCCATTGAGTGGCCATGAAGTTTTGGAAAGAGTTGAAAGAATTAATTATCAGTTGGGAAAAATTAGCGGAAAGCTATCATCATGTTGGTTGCTACTCGGAAAACCTATAGGTTCCACTGTACAAAAAATTTTGTACAAAGGTCTGAACCTTTTCCTAGCTACCATGTGTTCTTTTAAATTAAATTTTGGATCGCCTGCGGAACTTAACACGTTTGATCCAAAACTTAATCTATTTGTTCTTTTAGGTTTTGACTTGGATCTCCTGCGGAACTTTACACGTTCGACCTAAGTCTCCTTAAGTTATTAATTCCATTAAATATTAATTTCCATAATTGGTTCCCAGTACTGACGTGGCGAGGCACATGGCCTTCTTGGATATGGGAGCAACCACCACCGACTAGACAAAACCTTTTATAGAAAGCTAATATTTAATTTCCTAAAATAACTTTAGGTTAACCAAAAGAGAACAATCAAATCACAAGGAAAAGAAAAAATAAAAGAACACAATATCGAAAAACATATTCGAAATTCTAGAACGTAAGCCTCTTGTATTTGGTATTATTTCCATAAATAACTAGCATGATGCGGAAATAAAAATTACTAGTTATACCTTGTAGAAAAACCTCTTGATCTTCTACCGTATTCCTCTTCTAACCTCGGACGTTGTGTGGGCAACGATCTACCGAGATGAGAAACCACCAACCACCTTCTTCTCCTCCAAGCAAGGTTCGGCCACAAAGGAAGAACTTCACCAAAGAAGAAAACCAAAATACTAACCAAGCTCCAAGAGATGCTAGCTTTCTCTCCTTCTTCTTCTTCTTCTCCAAGTAGTATCCGGCCACCACAAGAGCTCCAAGGAAGGGAGAGAGGTTCGGCCACCACAAGAGGAAGAGAGGGAGAGGATGGCCGGCCACACCAAGGAACAAAAGAGGGAGAGAAAATAATAGAGGTTGTATCTCATGAAGGCACCTCACCCCTTCTTTTATATTCCTTGACCTAAGCAAATTAGGAAATTTAATTACAATAAAATTTCCTCAATTTTCCTTGACATGAATTAATTGAGAAAAAAAAATAAAATTTCCCAATCAACTTGTGATGGCCGGCCACAATCAAAAGAGCAAATTAGGAGAGTTTCAATCAACAAATTAAAACTTCCTAATTTGTTTCCGGAAATTTTAAAAAATAAAATTTCTCTATAAAAATCTCTTCATGGTTAATAAAAGGAAATTTATATAATTTTAATTTTATCAACATGTGAATAATTTTTAAAGAGAAAATAAAACATCTCTCCAATCTACAAATAAGGAAAGAGATCTAATCTCTTTCTTTAATCTTTTGTAGATCTTTTACAAGAGAGATATTTTAATTTTAATTCTCTTTAAATTATATCTTCCACATAATAAAAATTAAAATTAAATTTCTTTTTTAATTTAATTTGGCCGGCCCCCACTAGCTTGGGTTCAAGCTAGGGCCGGCCACCCAAATTCATACCTAGGCCGGCCCTAGCTTGTTCCCAAGCTAGCTTGGCCGGCCCCAATTGGGTGGGAATAGAAAGTGGGTATAGGTGAGTATAGAACTCTACAAATAAGAGGCTACGATAGGGACCGAGAGGAGGAATTGGTTTTGGTCTCCCGATAAAATTAAGCATCCCGTGTTCGCCCCGAACACACAACTTAATTTTATCAATGATAATTCATTCCACTAGAGAACTATCATTGAACTACCGCACCAATCCCAAATTACATTTTTGGGCTCCTTCTTATTATGAGTGTGTTAGTCTCCCTGTGTTTAAGATATCGAATGTCCACTAATTAAGTGAGTTACTGACAACTCATTTAATTAATATCTTAGTCCAAGAGTAGTACCACTCAACTTTATCGTCATGTCGGACTAAGTCCACCTGCAGGGTTTAACATGACAATCTTTATGAGCTCCTCTTGGGAACATTCTCAACCTAGTATCTCTAGGACACAGTTTTCTTCTATAATCAACAACACACACTATAAGTGATACCATTTCCCAACTTATCGAGCTTATTGATTCATCGAACTAAATCTCACCCATTGATAAATTAAAGAAATAAATATCAAATATATGTGCTTGTTATTATATTAGGATTAAGAGCACACACTTCCATAATAACCGAAGTCTTTATAAAATCAGTATAAAAGAATCGACCTCAACTGGTCCTACTCAATACACTCTAAGTGTACTAGTGTAATTATACAGTCAAGATAAACTAATACCTAATTACACTACGACCTTCTAATGGTTTGTTCCTTTCCATTTTGGTCGTGAGCTACTGTTTATAATTTATAAGGTACTGATAACATTATCTTCTGCATATGACACCACATGCTATGTTATCTACAATATAAATTAATTGAACAACTACAAACAAATGTAGACAATTTGACCAAATGTGATTCTTTATTCATAATGAATGTTTACAAAGCTTAGGCTTTCAGTATACACTCCAACAATCTCCCACTTATACTAATGACTAAGCTGCCATATCTTCTACCATACATCTGATTCCCATTCCCTCCACATGCCGATCGAAAGCTTTCGCCGGAAGGGCCTTAGTGAAAGGATCTGCCAGGTTATCCGCTGATGCAATCTTGGCGATGACAACTTCTCCTCGCTTCACGATATCTCGTATCAGGTGGTACTTGCGCTCTATATGTTTACTTGCCTTATGAGCTCGTGGTTCCTTCGAGTTTGCAACTGCACCGCTATTATCACAATAAATTGTGATGATTTTGGGCAAACCAGAATCACATCTAAGTCCATTAGAAAGTTCCTGAGCCATACTGCTTCTTTAGCTGCCCAGCTTCCATGGTTGAGTCCGAAACGCATTTCTGCTAACACTCCTCCATGAAATGGCTCCACCTCCTAAAGTAAACACATAGCCCGATGTAGACTTATTGTTATCATCTGAATCCGTGTAACCCACAGGGAGCAGATCGTCTGCTTGGTAAACTAGCATATAATCTCTAGTCCTTCTCGGTACTTCAATATATGCTTTACCAATCCAATGTCCTTGTCCAGGGTTACTCTGATATCTGCTGACCATGCCCACGGCAAAACAAATATCAGGTCTCGTACATAGCATTGCATACATTAGGCTTCCTACAGTCGAAGCAAAAGGAACTGCTTTCATGTCCTCTATCTCTTTCGACGTCTTTGGAGACATCTCTTTAGATAGAGCTACCCCATGTCTAAAAGGTAAGAAACCTTTCTTGGAATCTTGCATGCTAAAACGAACAAGGATTGTATCTATATATGAAGCTTGGGACAGACACAACATTCTTTTCTTACGATCCCTTATAACTTTGATCCCAAGAATGTGTGCACAATCTCCTAAGTCCTTCATATCAAATTGTTTGGACAACCATACCCTTACGTCTGATAATACCTTGACATTGTTGCCAATTAACAAAATATCATCTACGTATAGTACAAGAAATACCACCACGTTTCCGTTACACTTCTTATATACACAAGACTCATCCGGACTTTGAATAAATCCATATGACTGGATTACTTCATTAAACCGGATGTTCCAAGATCTTGAAGCTTGCTTCAGTCCATAAATGGACCGATTGAGCTTGCACACTAGATGCTCTTTGCCTTTTCAATGAACCCTTCGGTTGCTTCATATGGATGTTCTCTTCAAGACTTCCATTAAGGAAAGTTGTCTTGACATCCATTTGCCAAATCTCATAATCCATATGAGCAGCAATGGATAAGAGTATCCGGATAGACTTAAGCATGGCTACCGTGAAAAGGTTTCCTCATAATTGATTCCCTCTTTCCGAGTGTACCCTTTCGCAACAAGCCTAGCTTTGAAGGTTTCTACCTTCCTGTCCCTCTTTTCCTTTTGTAGATCCACTTACATCCAACGGCTTTTACACCATCGGTGGTTCTACAAGCTCCCAGACCTTATTAGAGTACATTGACTCTATTTGAATTCATCGCCTTTTGCCAAGATGCTGCATCTGTGTCTTGGATCATATATGTCAGGGATCAGGTTCATGTTTACCCGGGATCAAATCCAAGACTCTCCCAAAACATGAATCTTCCGGTTGCCTTACAACCCTCCCACTACGACGAGGCACTGTCTGTGGTTGTGTATCATGTGTGACACGTGTTGCAGTCTCTTGTGGTACTTCATCTTGTACTGTTGGTACTGAAGTAGACGTGTCCTCTCTAAGTTCTTCTAAAACAACTTTGCTACTGGGCTTGTGATCCATTATATAGTCTTCTTCTAAAAACTGGGCATTAGTGCTAACAATGACATTCTGGTCTTTAGGACTATAAAATAAACCACCTTTCGTTCCTTTGGGATATCCTACAAACACGCGAACTTCTGTACGGGATTCTAACTTATCAGCATCTGGTTTCAGCACATGTGCTGGACTACCCCAAATCTGAATGTCTTAGACTGGGCTTTCGCCCATTCCACAATTCTATGGGAGTAGAAGAAACTGATTTAGAAGGTACTAAGTTCATAACGTATACTGCTGTTTCCAGGGCATATCCCCAAAACGAATTTGGTAATTCTGAATAACTCATCATTGATCTAACCATCTCCATAAGAGTCCTATTCCTTCGTTCTGCTACACCATTCTGTTGGGGTGTTCCAGGTGCAGACAATTGGGATTGAATCCCGGCCTCTGATAAGTAATTCCTAAACTCTCCTAAGAGGTATTCGCCACCACGATCTGACCGTAGTGTCTTGATACTTTTACCTAGTTCCACCTCAGCCTTGTATTCTTTGAACTTATCAAAGCACTCGGACTTGCGGCGCATTAGGTAAATGTATCCATATCTTGAATAATCGTCTATGAAAGAGACAAAATATTCAAAACCACCTCTTGCCTGGACAGACATAGGACCACACAAATCAGAGTGAACCAATTCTAACACTTCTTTGGCTCTATACCCCTTGGCCTTGAATGGCCTCTTGGTCATTTTACCTTCCAAGCAAGATTCACAAGTTGGAAAATTTTCCAACTCAAATGAACTCAAAAGTCCATCGGCTATAAGCCTCTGAATCCTACTTAAGTTAATATGACCAAGCCTTAGATGCCAAAGATATGCTTGGTTCATTTCCGAAGGTTCTTTTCTCTTATTAGAGTTAGAAGATGAGTTATAAATTTCAATGTTTTGCTTTGTGGAAGAAATTGGATTTAAAGTATACAAATTGCCAACTAATGCACCAGAACAGATAATCACTTTATTTCTTTTAATAACTACATCGTTACTGAAAGAAACTGAATATCCATCTAAAAACAGTTTTGAAACTGAAATTAAATTCTTTCTAAAACTGGGTACATAAAGACAATTTCATAAAATCAAATTTCTATTTCTACTAAAAGATAAGTAGACGTCTCCCACTGCAACAGCTGCCACCTTAGTAGCATTGCCCATGTAGACGGTAATTTCTCCTTCAGATAGTCGTCGGGTTTCCTGGAACCCCTGCAAGGAATTGCAGACATGATCAGTGGCTCCCTTATCTACACACCAGGTGCTGGTAGATAACAACGCTAAATATGTTTCAACAACTAGAGTATGAGATATACCTTTGTTTTGGTTCCTACGAGGACAGTCCGCCTTCCAATGTCCTGCCTGCTTACAGATGAAGCACTTGCCCTTCGGCTTCTTCATTCCAGCTTTAAATCCCGTACTCTGAGATTTATTCACTTTCTTTGCTGAACCAGCTTGTTTCTTCTTCTTCTTTCCTTTTGGTTTAGAAGTAGAACCATTTTCAGCATAGTGAATTTGAGCATTGTGACGAA
Organism: Zingiber officinale; assembly: GCF_018446385.1. Lineage (NCBI taxonomy): Eukaryota > Viridiplantae > Streptophyta > Magnoliopsida > Zingiberales > Zingiberaceae > Zingiber > Zingiber officinale. The sequence continues at coordinate 79,088,737 of NC_055990.1, forward strand.
ATAATCCTTCTGTTGCTTGAAGTTCTGTCAGTAGTTCCGCTAATGAATAAACCCTCTTATTCATAGCGGAACCGCTCAAAACTTCTAGGTAGCGTTTGGAGGATCATATCGATCTGGGTTTCCCCATCAATTTCTCCTCCAAGGATCTGTATCTCGTTCAGATAAGCCATCATCTTTAGGATATGATCCCTTACAGGAGTACCCTCTTGCATGGTGGCTGTCATTATCTTTCTCATGGCTTCTTGCCTAGAAGCCCTATCCTGATGACCAAAGAGTTCTTTGAGATTGTTCATAATATCATAGGCTGTTGGTAAATCTTGATGCTGATGTTGCAATACATTTGACATTGAAGCCAAAATGTAACACCGCGCCATCTCATCTGTTTTTACCCATTTCCTATGATATTCAATCTCCTCTTGGGTAGATTCACCAGTAGGTGCATCAGGGCACTGCTCAGTCAATACATATTTATAGCTTTCAGCAGTAAGAACAATGTCCATGTTTCTTTTCCAATCTATGTAGTTTGGTCCAGTAAGTCTATTCTGTTGAAGTATGATGGACAGTGGGTTGAAAGACATCCTAAGAATCACAAATAACTTTTGGTCAGAACTCTAAATTTAGAATAATATTGATTCCTCAAACAATACTATTTTAAATTAACCAACACCTCATAACACCGTGAATTTTGTATGCCACGTTAGTGTGGATACAAAATCAACATTTGTAAAAGGAGGGTTTTAACCCATTAATTTTATTATCTTGTCAACCTAACTTTTTGACAAATAAAATTAATAGTTGGTATCATTTGGTCACACAAATAATAGCAGTGACTCCGTTGGGGAGGATACTATTAGATGTGTCTAAGTGTATACCATTACTTGACACTAAGTCCATTAATAAGATTATGCCCCTTCCGTTGGGGGAAGATCACACGCTCTTAATTAACTTCCTATAGTCATCCAAAAATGGAAGTCTGTTCTAGTGATCCACAAACAAGCTCATCCGTTATGGAGGAAGGCACTCAGAGCCAACGCGCAAGCTTGTTTGCATCACTTACAAACCAGTAATGGAGACCATGGGATTTATTTAAAAATCCCTCTCCCACTTAGTTATTTATAAATGAGGAATTTAACTATGCTAGCCTACTTTACTTGTAAACTAACATGCACACACAGCATAATATAAAAGCAATAGAGAAACTAATTTTCAACTATTATGGCTTTTATCTCTAGTTGTCATCCGTGTGTTGTCATCCCAAGCTGCTGCCATATTTGGCCACCGCCACCGGGTCTATCTTGCTCCTTGTTCCACTGCGCCTCTGGTCCTTAGAAGGTTCCACGCTTTGCAAGATTCGATCCATGACATAAATAGAATTTTACATTTTGATCCTATATTCCATAAAAGGAATGTACATGTATCTAGATCAAAATAAAATCCTAATAAAACTAAATACACTCCTGTGTATTTGAATACAATTATGCACACATAAAAATGCCCTTGACATGTCCAGGGTCCAATCACACATAATAACTAAAAGCCATAATAGTTGGATCCGATCCACAAAGTTAGCACATCCTACTATTAACTTGCCTAAATTATGTATGACATGTGCATAATTAAACTAAATACCAAATACACAGAGGCAAACCCTAGCTCGATACCAATTGTTGGTTGCTACTCGGAAAACCTATAGGTTCCACTGTAAAAAAAAAGGTCTGAACCTTTTCCTAGCTACCATGTGTTCTTTTAAATTAAATTTTGGATCGCCTGCGGAACTTAACACGTTTGATCCAAAACTTAATCTATTTGTTCTTTTAGGTTTTGACTTGGATCTCCTGCGGAACTTTACACGTTCGACCCAAGTCTCCTTATGTTATTAATTCCATTAAATATTAATTTCCATAATTGGTTCCCAGTACTGACGTGGCGAGGCACATGGCCTTCTTGGATATGGGAGCAACCACCACCGACTAGACAAGACCTTTTATAGAAAGCTAATATTTAATTTCCTAAAATAACTTTAGGTTTACCAAAAGAGAACAATCAAATCACAAGGAAAAGAAAAAATAAAAGAACACAATATCGAAAAACATATTCGAAATTCTAGAACGTAAGCCTCTTGTATTTGGTATTATTTCCATAAATAACTAGCATGATGCGGAAATAAAAATTACTAGTTATACCTTGTAGAAAAACCTCTTGATCTTCTACCGTATTCCTCTTCTAACCTCGGACGTTGTGTGGGCAACGATCTACCGAGATGAGAAACTGTAAAAACCCACCCTTCTTACCCAACCAAAGGTGGCGCTACGTTCTTATTCTACTTACGTACATGCTTTAGTTATAACAGCGGAAGAATAAAAACTTTAAAGAATTTAATTTATTAAGCATGATATCACATATTCTGATTAGTTCGAATGTGCATATATTGATCATATAACTAAAAATATTAATTTGTCCGAATCGTTCTTGCCGAGCCATCACCACACACATCACTATCTGCTCCTCCTGCTGCTCCGTTGTACATCCAGCTTTCTCTTTTATCTGCGGTGCAAGGAAAGTAAGCTATGAGCACTCATGGCTCAGTAAGTTCCTTTCCTACTCACTAAGACCGAGAATCATCGTATATCAAGAATGGATCAACATATCATCGTCTCAACTAATCATAACATAACATATCATTCTATTCAAACATATCATGCATATTTCTTATTCACATATCATTTCATAGAAGCATGAATATCATATCATAAAACAAATAAATCACAAGCATGAGACATACAAGGGCATCGTATTCATATCATAATATCACATGACATTATATCATATCATCATATAATTCAAGCACATATGAACGTAGGCAATGCATCGTGAATTTGAAAACTTATACTTAATAGTACTTGAAATTAATATCATCATCATTTGGGATCCCGGTTTGTACCACATAAATAATGCGTAGGTCCAAGGTAGCAAGTCTTGAGCCCTACCATGCATACATACTAGGCCCGAGTCTTACTCCATCGACCTAGGGCACTCAAAGGCCCATTACTGACGAGGCCCGAGTCTTACTCCATCGACCCCGGGGCGTTTACGGAGCCCACCCTTGGTACAAACCATAAAAATAACTTATCATGCATAACTATCATATCATGTCCTTAACAATCTTTCATGCATTCATTCTTTTCATTTCTTTTCATTATGTATAGCATCTTCTATGCTATCACATATCATAACATAGCTTCATTTCTTTTCATTATGTATAGCATTTTCTATGCTATAACACATCATGGCATATTTCATAATATAACTTCATTATGCATATCATTTCGTAACTTATACTTAATAGTACTTGAAATTAATATCATCATCATTTGGGATCCCGGTTTGTACCACATACATAATGCGTAGGTCCAAGGAAGCAAGTCTTGAGCCCTACCATGCATACATACTAGGCCCGAGTCTTACTCCATCGACCTAGGGCACTCAAAGGCCCATTACTGACGAGGCCCGAGTCTTACTCCATCGACCCCGGGGCGTTTACGGAGCCCACCCTTGGTACAAACCATAAAAATAACTTATCATGCATAACTATCATATCATGTCCTTAACAATCTTTCATGCATTTATTCTTTTCATTTCTTTTCATTATGTATAACATCTTCTATGCTATCACATATCATAACATAGCTTCATTTCTTTTCATTATGTATAGCATTTTCTATGCTATAACACATCATGGCATATTTCATAATATAACTTCATTATGCATATCATTTCGTAACTTATACTTAATAGTACTTGAAATTAATATCATCATCATTTGGGATCTCGGTTTGTACCACATACATAATGCGTAGGTCCAAGGTAGCAAGTCTTGAGCCCTACCATGCATACATACTAGGCCCGAGTCTTACTCCATCGACCTAGGGCACTCAAAGGCCCATTACTGACGAGGCCCGAGTCTTACTCCATCGACCCCGGGGCGTTTACGGAGCCCACCCTTGGTACAAACCATAAAATAACTTATCATGCATAACTATCATATCATGTCCTTAACAATCTTTCATGCATTTATTCTTTTCATTTCTTTTCATTATGTATAGCATCTTCTATGCTATCACATATCATAACATAACTTCATTTCTTTTCATTATGTATAGCATTTTCTATGCTATAACACATCATGGCATATTTCATAATATAACTTCATTATGCATATCATTTCGTAACTAAAGCAATCATGCATTCTAACTTATTATCATATCATTTTCATACAACATGGCATAGACATATTTAATTTTGTTCTAGGGTTTCTAGGGCATCTATCCCTTCATGGCCGAACACATAATGATTCATTTAGGTCATACAAACATGTATCACATTCACACATTATCAAGTTTTCATAAGAAGTACTTTTAACCCCTTAGGTTTCATTTCCAAGGCCTCTAGGTCCTTTAAACCTTACTTGGCCGAAATTCATAGAATATAAACTTCCTTTAAGTGGCCTAAAGCATGGGAAACCTAAGTAAATTTCATAGCAAGATTTACTAAGAACATCATACACAAGGTTGGATCATAAACAAGCTAGGACTCTTGTGATCTTACATGTCATAAATCATGTAACTAATTTTCTACATTCCAATTAAACATGAGAGCATTAATCGTCTTTCATAACATAATATCACAGAGGTCATTGAGCATATTAGAATTTTGTTTAAGCTTCTCTAAACTATCACCTTACCATGGCCGAAATATTAAGAGTAAGGTTCATGAGTTTCTTTCAACATACAAGTATACAACTCTTAAGAACTTTATATCATGTCATATAAGCATAGTTATTTTAAATTCAAGGTCCTCCTAACCCTAAATTCTTTCTTGGCCGAAACATGAGAGTGGGGTTCTTTTGGTTCCAATCAACTTCCAAGCAAGAAAACCATAGGAAGGTCCTTAGCATTTCATAGAGGGAAACTTGCACTAGTTTGGTTAGACAATAATTTTCCTAACCTATTTACAATATTTTTGATTGAAATTCTAGGGTTACATACACCTCTGATCATGCATCATATATGTATACAAACATAGGGGAAAACTTTCTTTCAAGGCATAGAAAAAGAATCCGAAAATCACATGAAAGCCTTGTACCGCAGGTGAGGGGAAGCTTACCTTCTTTGCTTAAGTTTCCTAGAGTTGAGAACTTGCTTGTGGACCTTTCTTCTTCTTGCTTGCTTTGCTCGGCACCAATGGAGGAAGCTAGGTCTTTTGGTGGAGAGGGGGAGGAAGAAGAGACTTCTTCCTCTTGTGTTGCTCGGCAACAACAAGAAAGAAAAGAGGGAGAGAGTGAGGAGGAAGAAGAGGTTTCTTCCTCTTGTGTTGCTCGGCAACAAGAAGAAGAAAAGAGGGAGAGAGTGAGTTCTCAGCACCAATGGAGGAGAGGAGGAGAATGAGTTGAGGATGAAGTTGAAGTCACCCCTCCATGCCTATTTATACTAAAATGAGGGGAGGAAAAATTGACTTGATTCATCCTCCTTATTTATTTCTCCTCTTTAATGATAAGAATATTCTAGAGAAATGCTTCTTGAGTTCTCTCTTTTCTTTCCTTTAATTTCTCTCTTTTCTTTCCTTTAATTAAAATTCCTATCTCTCCTCTTACAATATGTTCTCCTATCACACTTGGTTAACATATGCATGCATCCACAAGAGAACCAAGGATCAAAACTTGGTTATGTATATTTTTACTTCTTTTTACTTCCTTTTCCTTTTAAGTAAAAAGAATCCTTTCTTATTCTTAACTACTTAGTCCTTTCTCTTCTTATCAATAATTCTCCTATCCCCTTTGATATCCTATACATGTTCCTTACAAGAGATCCAAGGTTCAATCTCTCTTCTAACATTTTATTTTCTTTTGTACATAATAATTCATATATTACAATATTATGCATTATGCATAAATATTTCATACATGTATATATTATCTCATATTTCTTCCTTTTGTCTACATTAATTCCATCCATTATAAATCATGCATAGATGATTTATATTCTCAACTTTATTTTCTTTCATAAAGTTTTAATCATCTAAATCCTTCCCATCGTAACATTCAACGTAGACTATCTACACATTCTTTTTATTACATTCGTACTCTCATTGCCCTTACTTTATCTAGGCTTTCTAGGGGTGTTACAGAAACCACCAACCACCTTCTTCTCCTCCAAGCAAGGTTCGGCCACAAAGGAAGAACTTCACCAAAGAAGAAAACCAAAATACTAACCAAGCTCCAAGAGATGCAAGCTTTCTCTCCTTCTTCTTCTTCTTCTCCAAGTAGTATCCGGCCACCACAAGAGCTCCAAGGAAGGGAGAGAGGTTCGGCCACCACAAGAGGAAGAGAGGGAGAGGATGGCCGGCCACACCAAGGAACAAAAGAGGGAGAGAAAATAATAGAGGTTGTATCTCATGAAGGCACCCTCACCCCTTCTTTTATATTCCTTGACCTAGGCAAATTAGGAAATTTAATTACAATAAAATTTCCTCAATTTTCCTTGACATGAATTAATTGAGAAAAATAAAATAAAATTTCCCAATCAACTTGTGATGGCCGGCCACAATCAAAAGAGCAAATTAGGAGAGTTTCAATCAACAAATTAAAACTTCCTAATTTGTTTCCGGAAATTTTAAAAAATAAAATTTCTCATTAAAAATCTCTTCATGGTTAATAAAAGGAAATTTCTATAATTTTAATTTTATCAACATGTGAATAATTTTTAAAGAGAAAATAAAACATCTCTCCAATCTACAAATAAGGAAAGAGATCTAATCTCTTTCTTTAATCTTTTGTAGATTTTTTACAAGAGAGATATTTTATTTTTAATTCTCTTTAAATTATATCTTCCACATAATAAAATTAAAATTAAATTTCTTTTTAATTTAATTTGGCCGGCCCCCACTAGCTTGGATTCAAGCTAGGGCCGACCACCCAAATTCATACCTAGGCCAGCCCTAGCTTGTTCCCAAGCTAGCTTGGCCGGCCCCTATTGGGTGGGAATAGAAGGTGGGTATAGAACTCTACAAATAAGAGGCTACGATAGGGACCGAGAGGAGGAATTGGTTTTGGTCTCCCGATAAAATTAAGCATCCCGTGTTCGCCCCGAACACACAACTTAATTTTATCAATGATAATTCATTCCACTAGAGAACTATCATTGAACTACCGCACCAATCCCAAATTACATTTTTGGGCTCCTTCTTATTATGAGTGTGTTAGTCTCCCTGTGTTTAAGATATCGAATGTCCACTAATTAAGTGAGTTACTGACAACTCATTTAATTAATATCTAAGTCCAAGAGTAGTACCACTCAACCTTATCGTCATGTCGGACTAAGTCCACCTGCAGGGTTTAACATGACAATCCTTATGAGCTCCTCTTGGGGACATTCTCAACCTAGTATCTCTAGGACACAGTTTCCTTCTATAATCAACAACACACACTATAAGTGATACCCTTTCCCAACTTATCGGGCTTATTGATTCATCGAACTAAATCTCACCCATTGATAAATTAAAGAAATAAATATCAAATATATGTGCTTGTTATTATATTAGGATTAAGAGCACACACTTCCATAATAACCGAGGTCTTTGTTTCTTTATAAAATCAGTATAAAAGAAACGACCTCAAATGGTCCTACTCAATACACTCTAAGTGTACTAGTGTAATTATACAGTCAAGATAAACTGATACCTAATTATACTACGACGTTCTAATGGTTTGTTCCTTTCGATTTTGGTCGTGAGCTACTGTTTATAATTTATAAGGTACTGATAACATTATCTTCTGCATATGACACCACATGCTATGTTATCTACAATATAAATTAATTGAACAACTACAAACAAATGTAGACAATTTGACCAAATGTGATTCTTTATTCATAATGAATGTTTACAAAGCTTAGGCTTTCAGTATACACTCCAACACATCAAAGAGGAATGATGGAGAAACATGTTGGAAAAAGAAATCAATATTCTTTGAACTTGAATATTGGAAAGAGCTACATGTTCGACATGTTCTTGATGTGATGCACATTGAAAAAAATGTTTGTGAAAGTCTCATCGGTACATTATTTGATATTCCAGGAAAAACAAAGGATGGAGTCGCAGCAAGATTAGACCTTATGGAAATGAATTTAAGAACTGAACTGACACCATGGATTGGGGAGAAAAGAACGTTTCTGCCAGCTGCCTGTTACACTCTAAGTAAAGCTGAGAAAAGAAGTATTTGCAATTCTTTGTCAGGAATAAAGGTCCCTGAAGGTTACTCATCTAATGTTAAAAACCTTGTGTCGATGAAGGATTTGAAACTTGTTGGCTTTAAGTCACATGACTATCACACTTTAATACAACAATTGCTTCCAGTGGTTATTCGTGGTGTCTTGCCAAAACATGTCAGAGATACTATCACTCGGTTGTGTTTCTTCTTCAATGTGTTATATAGTAAAGTAATAGACGTTTTAAAGATGGATGACTTGCAAAGAGAGATTGTAATGATATTGTGTTTGCTTGAAAAGTATTTCCCTCCTTCATTTTTTGATATAATTATTCATTTAACTGTTCATCTCGTGCGAGAGGTCAAATTTTGCGGACCCATTTGGTATAGACACATGTACCCATTTGAAAGATACATGAAGATTTTGAAAGGTTATGTGCGCAATCACAATCGGCCTGAAGGGTGTATAGCCGAATATTATATTGCTGAAGAGGCTGTCGAATTTTGCTCAGACTATCTATCTAATGTCCACTCAATTGGGATACCATCAAGTCATCACAAAGTATAACGTACTAAGCCTTTATCGGGTGCAATAGTGCACTCCGCTAGGCATGATGAGTTGCAACAAGCACATCGTTACATATTGACGAATGATGATGAGATTGATCCTTATATAGAGTATGTTCTCTAACTTATCAATACTTTTATGCAATTTGAATTCATTCTATTGGTTTATTTATTTAAAATAATTCTATTAGGGCACACATGGTGGAGTTGAGAGCAAGATTTCCTCAAAAAGCTAAGTCCAAAAAGTGGCTACAAGATGAGCATAACCGAACATTTATTAACTGGTTGCATGATATTGTACGTTCCAAAACTACTATGTATTAGCATACATACAACTCTTGGTATCTTACGCAAAAATTTAAATTTTATTATATTGTTAACTATAGGTTGAACGTGCGGTTGACCATTCGACCCTTCAAATATCTGAAAGATTAAAGTGGATAGCGCGTGGACCTAGCAAGAAAGTGTTAAAGTATTCTAGTTATTTGATTGATGGGATTACTTATGCTACGAAAGAACGTGATGATGTACGAGTTGCTCAAAATTCTGGAGTAAGCTTAGTCGCAAAGACAATGCAAGTTGCCAGTGCAAAGGATAAAAATCCAATTGTGTCGGACATGATTTTTTATGGAGTTATTGAAGAAATATGGTTACTTGATTACCACAAATTTCAAATTCCAATGTTCAAATGTAATTGGGTGGAGAATAATAATGGTATAAAAGTAGATGATCTTGGTTTCACATTGGTAAATTTGAAATGAATTGGATTCAAATCAGATTCTTTTATCTTGGGAAGTCAAGCGAAGCAAGTATTTTATATTGAAGATCCTGAAGATCCTGTATGGAGTATTGTACTTGCAACTCCTACTAGAGAGTCATTTGAATACGCAAATGGGGATGAATTGGAAGACACTATAGTCCACTATCAATCTTTTACCAGAGAGTTACCATCAATGGATGCTTACGGAGTAGATGACAATGAACCCCAATGCATTCATGAAGATTGTGATGGGACTTGGGTTGAAAATGTTTAACCAATTATATTTTTCTTTTGAAGATATGTTTGTAGACAATATTGATATGTATCTTGTTTTTGAATATGATTTTGTGCACATTATGGTATTTCGAATTTTTATCTATGTATGTTGATTTTCTTTTGTAGGTGAATTTCTTATTTTGTATTTTTTTTAAATATTGATATGTTGTTTCACTTTTTTATCAATAGATTAAATTTGAGCTCTATGGCATCCTATGGCATCCTTTGGAAAGCTTAAAATCAAATCTGCTGGTGATGACACAATTCATGCTTCAAGCAAGAAATATGACAACCTGCAACGATTGGGAAGGGCAAAGAAAAAACTGCATCTACATCCACTAACAACGGTTTACAGGTTGAGACAATGCTGGAATCTATAGACACTGAAACAACAGGAACATCTCGAGGTCGTACCCATCTGGATAAGCTTACTAAACAAAGGGTTCAAGGAATTTGAAAGGAGGTAAGATTTAATAAACTTGGATAGCCAGTAGGAGAAGCTGCTATTGCAATGCAAAGTTACATTGGCTTGCTTGCTCGAGAAAAGGTCAAGATATCTTACAAAACGTGGAAACAAGTTCCAAATGAAGTTAAAGAATTGATATGGGAATCAGTTAATATAAGTAAGTTAAAGAAATTCTGGTCAATTATCATGTTGCAAAATTTAATTGTCATATCATGGCATGCATGAAAAGATGAGTTAAAGATAGTAAAACAGTATGAATTCCCTACTGTTCTTGCTACTCCAGCATTCAACAGTATGATTTTTATATATACAAGTTAAAGATTGGTTTTCTATTTCAAGTTGCTCTGCTGCATTCATTTCAGGTTTAGATAGTTCAGTTGAAGGTTCTTAAATTTCACAAGGTTCTGCTTCCTTTCTTTCAGCTTCATATGCTTCAGTAGGTTGTCCTTTTGTTGTTCGTGATTCTCCTTGTTCTATTTCAGCTTTAGATCCCTCAGTAGGTTCTTTTTCTATATCAGTGGGGTTTTCATTTGTACTTAGTTCTGCTAACTTTGTTTCTGCATTAGCATTGATACAACTACAGATTGTTCTTTTTCCCCAACTCTTTTTGACCAAGGCAGAACTCGAACCTAAGTTCATCGCCAGCAGTCATACCTAGCTCCTTCGATAACTGGTTCTTTCATTCAGTCTTGGATGGCTTGTTGGAATGCACCTGAAAGATGATAATGGAAACTTGGTTCTATGCTTAGAAGATAAGTAACATAATTCCAGGAGATTCGTCTCTCCCTAATAGTTTTCTAATGAAAATCTCATGTATTGCCTTAACTGCTAAGCAAATTTTGCTCATTCCCTCTGAGTGTTTATAGATGGATGTTTTTCTATCCAGTTACAGAATCTGTTCTCGTCTGGCCAAACAGAAGATCAAAGAAATTGTTAAATTATCTTAAACAATTAATTCTACAGAAAGATTTTTTTTTTCTTTTATTTGAACTCTACAACAAGTAGAACTGCGAATAAAGATACTTGCGTATCTTGTAGTACTCTTCTGTCAATGGGCCAGACGAGAAGATGCATGAGGCGGGTATACTTTACTGGTCAACTTTTTTTTTGGTAATATCCGATTTCGGTATGAGTTGTTTGTCTTATCTAAAATCAAACAGAATAGGCCACTAATAATCATCAAACCAGATGATAACCTGGAAAAAGAATACCTGGACGCCTTGGCTAGCAAGAAACTGCTTGAAATCTGCCAATTTCAGATCTCCAAAACACTCAATGATGAGAATGCCTTAAACTTAATGAATGTGTGTGTTGTTTCAATGCTAGAATAATTTCCAGAAATTGTGTTTGCTTATGGTGTCAATGATGAATATAGGTACTAATCAGTTTATTGTATTCCCAATTGTGTTTTATAGCTGACATATGATGTTCCCCCAAGTTGGAAGAAGGGATGTTTGAATTCAGCAAGTAATAAGTGGCGTCAGTTTAAATCCCATCTCACTCAGACATTCATTTCGAAGAAGCTTGACAAACTCGAAGAGTTGGATGAACCACCTAGTGGCTATGGTCTTGCAAGAGATGATTGGATTTCTTTTGTCAGGACTCGCATGTCTGACGACTTTATTGTAAGTTTAGTCTTTTGTTCTTTCAAAATAAGTAGATATTAAGGTAAATGATGAATTAGTAAATTTGATATGTGGAATGTTTCACTTGACTAGAAACTAAGTGAACAACAGAAGGAGAAAAGAAAGAAGAACATATACCCCCATCGCCTTGCTCGTAAAGGATATGCACGATATGCTGAAGAAATAGTAAGTATATTTTTCTTATAAAATTCGTATAACGGTTTTGTTTAGCATTTAATAATCATTCTTATTTAACATATATCATTCAATTATTCTTGTTCTTAGGCAAATGAATTATGTGACGATGATGAAATCAATAGAGCTATTATTTGGAAGAAAGGAAGGGTTAATAAAGAAGGGAAATTTGATGGCCAAGAGTTGAAACAAACAATAGACAAGATTGTGAGAAGCTATGAGTAAAATTCAATTATTGTATTTCAATGAAACTTTTAAAGTAATTTTTTTTTATTTGGATGACAGGATGATTATATACAACAGAAGCGTGAGGGTACACTCGAAATTAATGGGACAAAAGAAGATATTCTTACCAAAGCACTCAATTCAAGAGAACATAGTGGACGTGTGAGGGCTGTTGGAGGTCATATCACTCCATCATTGTTCTTTAATGTTAGTAGATGGAAGACTGACAATGTTGATAGAGAGCTAATGATTGAGCAAAAGAGAGAGTTGGTGGAGGCTAGAAAATTAATTCAAGAACAAGATACACGCATTCAAAAACTTGAAGCAATTGTCTACAAAAAGGGTGCATGGGGCAGTGACATTGATGACAAAGGAAGTTGCCCGGTAAAGTTACCTCAACAAAATGACAATAAACTGAACACCGATAAGACTTTCCCTAGTTATGAAGAGTTCAATGATGTTGAAATGCAAGTTGTGGATAAAGAAGTTGCTTTACAGGTATATAAGTTGTGGTTATATTTATTATTAAAATAAAGAGTTAGTATAATTCAATGACACAACTATTTATCTTTTAGGGTAAATCAGTTATTTTGACATTGGATTCTAGCACAGACATTGTTGCATATGGTACAGTTGTGGAGGTCATTGGAGTTAATCACTCTCTCCATGGTGTTCCGTTACCCAAGAATTGTATGCGTGTATCCATCGATGAAGTAATGCAGAAATCAGCATGTTTGCCAGTTCCGATTCCCAATGAATGTGAAACTATTGGTGATGCTGTTGGAACCCATGTGGCTTGGCCAAAACACCTGCTGATGCTACGACAAAAGGTACATCTAAGATAATATTTCAAAGTAAATATCTGTGAAACTATTTAGTATTGCACCTATCTAAAAAGTTTACAATTACAATTATTAGAAGCGTCAAATGAAGAAAATGGCACATGTAGAAAATAACCAGACTTTGTCATCAAGTGTGCCAAGATCATTGCGCATGGTGTATTGTTATTGTAAGCGTGCTCTTGATAATGGAAGGAAATTGTCAATTTCTTTAGATCATGAGGTATTTCAAGATGATTATGAACTGAACTTGCATCTTGAGGACATTAGTGCTTTGTATCACTTGGAGCCAATTTCAGGAAATTGTGTGGTTGTTTACATATGGTAAGTCTTCGATTTACCTTAAAATTTGTTTGGTCTTTTTTAAATTTAGTATATAAGAAGCACATACTTTATTAGATCAGTATTTAATATCTAATGTAGTTCTGATTTTTTTTATTTCAAATGGCAGGCATCTTTATAAAAAGTTGGTAAAAGAAAAAAAGATTGATAAATTCAGATTTGTAAATCCGCACAGCATCCCAAACTTTCAAAAAACCACACAAGACAAAATAGGTAAAACTGAACGGTTGAACCAGAGGGCGAGTTTTTTAGCAAATAGGATGAGTGGTACATCAATTAATCAATTAGTTTTGGTGCCAAGTTGCAATGGGTAATGAACATCTTTAATATCATTTTCAATTGACTATTTTAGTGAATTGTTTGCACTAATTTTGTATTTGTGTGTAGTTTTCATTGGAATTTGACTGTCATTAAACCTCATAAGGAGATTGTTTACTTGTTGGATTCTTTAAGTCATTGCATTCGTGATGAAGATTGGAAATTTGTTGTGGAAATGTGAGTTTATATATACTCTTTATTATGTATTTAATTTAGTCATAAAACACTTATATATCAACTATGTTGAATGTATATATGAAGGGCGTTAAGATTGTTTAATTCGAACAATGGAAGGAAAGGAAGAAAGCATGTACAATGGGAAGTAATCAAGGTATGAGTACTTCTATTTCAATCAATCAAGGTATGTGTATATTTATCATTAACAATATCAATTTCCTTTAATGTAGGCTCCTAGGCAGCCAGATGCAAAACAATGAGGTTATTACGCGATGAGATTTATGAGACAAATTATTGAAGAAAATGCAATGATCGAGGGGGATACACTACCATCGATAGTAATATTATCTTTATCATCTCAAATAATTAGAAGTTATTTAGTTATTATTTTTTTCCAATTAATTATATTTTGTTCTTTAAGATCATATAATTTATGTGTGTTCACAGTTCACAAAAGCGGAGTACTCTCAAGAAGAAATTGATGAAGTGCGCTCTGAGATAGCCGAATGCATACAAGATCATATCTATGAATAGGTATATACATGAGTTCATCTTATTGCATTTGACAATAATAATATTCAGTTAAATTGAATACATGCTGCTTATACTTGATTGCACTTGATTTGGAGATATCTGTCTATGAGTCCATTTACCAAATCTAATCGGCATGACTAAACTGCACACTTGATGCACCAACATCAAATACAAACCAATAACTTAATCCTTTGTCAAATATAAAAAATGATTAACCTTAATCCTTTGTCAAATATTTATACTGTATTTTGGTTTACATAACAAACTTTCTGGGGTTCTCAATTTTATAATGTAGATGTCTTTGTTTAGAAGGGTAATAATCTTGTTACTGCAGCATCTTTATGCTTTAGTTTTTTTTCGAGATATTGAAATATCATTCAATTGAGCAGGGGCATCTGTTGTTGGTTTAGTCGGTAATGTATTCCAAGCTAATTACAGTCCTGCAAAGGCAGGAGTGATTGGTCTCACCAAGACTGTTGCAAAAGAATACGCAAGCAGAAATATCAACGCAAGTGTGTTTTTTTTTGTTGATTCCCTAACTGCAACTTAATGTATGTCTAACGGGGCTTTTACCATGTATAGTAACTAACAGAGAAATTTAATGTTTGAGGTCCAAACTTTGATTGCATATATCACCCTGTAACATAAGTAATTCAATATTGGTAGGAAGAATCCATTTTTTAGATGCCTCCATTATTAATAGTGACGAAGGGGGTATTTTACATCAAATTGAGATGATTATGGCCAATTTTTTCTGGGGTTCTATCAGTTCCAATAGGAAGATTCACTGGATCTCTTGGAAAGATATTTGTAAACCTAAGCTAGAAGGAGGATTGGGAGTGAGAAGTTTATCTGAGGTGCCTAATGCATTTTCAGGGAAGATGTGGTGCAGATTCCGGGAGCAGAGAACACACTTGTCGAAATTTCTGTCTAGCATGTACTGTGGGTCAGTCTCTCCTGTGGTGGTTTTACTCAAAAATAAAGCTTCACATTGTTGGAAAAGGATGTTACAGATGAGAAACGTAGCAGAAGAGCAGATTAGATGGCGTTTAGGTGAAGATCATATTAATTTCTGGTTTGATACATTGTTAGATGCAGGTCCTTTGTTTAAGCTTTATAATATGGTAGGAGATCCTGGTAGGTCTGTGTCTTCTATGTGGGATGAGTAGGGATGGGTTCTTCTCAAATTAAGAGAGGTGCTTACGCCTGATTTGGTTGTAAAAGCTCTTGATGTTTATATTCTGAGGGGAGAGCCTGACTTGCAGATCTGGAAATTATCTTTGGATGGAGCTTTCTCATCCAAGTCTGCATGGAGGTTAATTAGACAGACTCATCAAGTTGATGGGATTTGGTTAGCTGTGTGGAGCAAGTTACTGTCTCCAAAAATTTCAGTTTTTGCTTGAGGGTTTTTGAACACTAAGTTGCTGGCGGATTATCTCGCTAACAAAGCAGTTGAACCCATAGTAGATGGAGTTTCGCTAGACTTCAAATTGGATAGAGTTTTTTTTGGTATATGTAAAGTTGATAGGTTTGGTTTACCATACTTAAGAGTTACTTGTAAATCCATATAGCTGGTCTTTTAAGACATACTGCTCTTTGAGTTTTTGTAAAACTGAAATTTCCAAGAGATCCATTTTTTATGCCATTTACTCCTAGGAAATGACTTAACTTGCAATCATATGCTCTTTACCTCAGGGAAAAGATAATGACCCCGTTTCTGTGAAAGGAGAAGAAAAGAGAAGCTAGGAGGGAGGAGAAACCAGAAAAGGCTGCAGTTTAGAGATGGTGTTTAGAAGATGCACAGGTAGAGAAGACGTGCTCCAACAAAACATGATATTTTGGACTTTATATATATGTGTGATATATAAAAACTTTTGGCTGTGTAAACTTTTGTGATGTTTGAATGTTGATGTTTGGTAGTTTAATGATGTTAGGATGATGATGTTTGGTACTTTAATGAAATTTGCATTGTAAATATTGATTATGTAGGTTTTTTATCAATGAAATTTGCACTGGATGAAATTTGCACTGGATGATGATGTTTTTTATTGTCAAAATGTTGTATATTGTACCCAAAGACATCAGTTTAAATATGTCAAACTGTTGTCAATGGAGTTAAAAGACAACAGTGACAAACTGATGTTAATTAACATTGTTCGCTAAAAAGACAACGGTTTTTAACCGTTGTCAAACCGATGTCATTGGCAAAAAAGACAACGGTTTTTAGCCGTTGTCGTATACAGTTCAAAACTGTTGTTGAAGAGCCTAGGCATACGCTCAAAGACAACGGTGAAAAACTGTTGTCTTTGAAGGAAAAGACAACAGTTTTTCACCGTTGCAAAAACGTTGTCTTTGCCTACAAAGACAACGGTTTAAAACCGTTGTCTTTGGCCACCCCTTTTAGCAACACAGCCTTTAACAACAGTCAAAATGGGCTACGACAACGGTGAAAAACCGTTGTTGTTAGGCTTTTTTCTTGCAGTGTATTGGATTAATTCATTAAATTATAGCCTTTATAAAGATTTTAAGATTAACATCTTAATCCAATAAGTTCCAATAGATTAGACTTACTAATAACACTACAAGAAAAAAGCCTTACAACAACGGTTTTTCACCGTTGTCGTAGTCCCTTTCGGACTGTTGTTAAAGGCTGTGTTGTTAAAGGGGGTGCTCAAAGACAATAATTTTTAACCGTTATCTTTGAAGGCAAAGACAACAGTTTTACAACAGTGAAAAACCGTTGTCTTTTCATTCAATGACAACAGTTGTTCACCGTTGTCTTTGAGCGTATGCCTAGGCTCTTCAACAACAATTTTGAACTGTCTACGACAACGGCTAAAAACCGTTGTCTTTTTTGCCAATGACATCGGTTTGACAACGGTTAAAAACCGTTGTCTTTTTAGCGAACAATGTTAATTAACATCAGTTTGTCACTATTGTCTTTTAACTCCATTGACAACAGTTTGACATATTTAAACTGATGTCTTTGGGTACAATATACAACATTTTGACAATAAAAAACATCATCATCCAGTGCAAATTTCATCCAGTGCAAATTTCATTGATAAAAAACCTACATAATCAATATTTATAATGCAAATTTCATTGAAGTACCAAACATCATCATCTTTTCTCCTCCCTCCTAGCTTCTCTTTTCTTCTCCTTTCACAGAAACGGGGTCATTATCTTTTCCCTGAGGTAAATAGCATATGATTGCAAGTTAAGTCATTTCCCAGGAGTAAATGGCATAAAGATGATGATGACAAAGACGTTGTACACAATTGAATATGATAACAATATTTCTTTCTAGGCACAAACTAAAATTACTGCATAACTCACTTTCAGTTCAAGGAAACAATGCTTCCTTCCGAGAGCAATGGATGCAAATTTATATGATGTGGGCACCTCAAGCAATGGGACAAACCAAAACAATAGTGATGTGTGTAACGATGGCCGGAAGAAGAGGAACAATTGAGATGAGCCACAAAACCACATTCAGGTGGAGTAGCAACAGAGGCCAAAGCTGAACCAGAAATACCCCCTTCGTCACTATTAATAATGGAGGCATCTAAAAAATGGATTCTTCCTACCAATATTGAATTACTTATGTTACAGGGTGATATATGTAATCAAAGTTTGGACCTCATACATTAAATTTCTCTGTTAGTTACTATACATGGTAAAAGCCCCGTTAGACATACATTAAGTTGCAGTTAGGGAATCAACAAAAAAAAACACACTTGCGTTGATATTTCTGCTTGCGTATTCTTTTGCAAGTCTTGGTGAGACCAATCACTCCTGCCTTTGCAGGACTGTAATTAGCTTGGAATACATTACCGATTAACCAACAACAGATGCCCCTGCTCAATTGAATGATATTTCAATATCTCGAAAAAAAACTAAAGCATAAAGATGCTGCAGTAACAAGATTATTACCCTTCTAAACAAAGACATCTACATTATAAAATTGAGATCCAAATTGTTTGTTATGTAAACCAAAATACAGTATAAATATGTGTTCTATTAGAATTTGGAATACTACTTAATCATTTTAAACATTTTTCCAAAACATTCTGTCAGTTCCATTGTGATTAAGGTTAATCATTTTGTATATTTGACAAAGGATTAAGTTATCGGTTTGTATTTGATGTTGGTGCATCAAGTGTGCAGTTTAGTCATGCCGATTGGATTTGGTAAATGGACTCAGAGACAGATATCTCCAAATCAAGTGCAATCAAGTATAAGCAGCATGCGCTGAGTGGACTCAAGGGCAAATAGCCCAGATCGAGAGGACTCAAGAGTAGGTGACCTGGATCAAGGATGTGCTCAAAGAAGAACATCTGGGCAAAAGAGATTTGGTCCTTGAATTCTCAAGGGATGATTCGTAATCTTCCCTGTGATGTCAGGCACAAACATAAGAAGACGAAACATCATGGGCTTATTATTCCAAGCATTCAACGGTTCATGAACTTTAATCAACATACACATCATGGAAGGAAAAGGTATAATTGACAAGATAAATTGAAATGGTACAGTGGTGAACACAAACCTCACCGAGAGAATTAAAGAATCTCACAAAGAAAAGGGAAATAAATTTATTTGAATCATGAACAAGAAAGTATTTTCATGAACAAGTGTGGCTAACAAGCTTTGTTATTTTATTCATTGTGATATACTCTAAATTAAACTTCTCATACAGTATTTTCATATAGTATAGATCCTAAAAAATAGAGGTTGGTTTCCTATGTTGAAACATTGTCAATTTGTTTCAATTTAACTGAATATTGTTATTGTCAAATGCAATAAGATGAACTCATGTATATACCTATTCATAAATATGATCTTTATTGCATTCGGCTATCTCAGAGCGCATTTCATCAATTTCTTCTTGAGAGTACTCCGCTTTTGTGAACTGTGAACCCACATAAATTATATGATCTTAAAGAACAAAATATAATTAATCGAAAAAAAATAATAACTAAATAACTTCTAATTATTTGAGATGATAAAGATAATATTACTATCGATGGTAGTGTATCCCCCTCGATCATTGCATTTTCTTCAGTAATTTGTCTCATAAATCTCATCACGTAATAACCACATTGTTTCGCATCTGGCTGTCTAGGAGCCTACGTTAAAGGCAATTGATATTGTTAATGATAAAAATACACATACCTTGATTGATTGAAATAGAAGTACCCATACCTTGATTACTTCCCATTGTACATGCTTTCTTCCTTTCCTTCAATTGTTCGAATTAAACAATCTTAACGCCCTTTGTATATACATTCAACATAATTGATATATAAGTGTTTTATGACTAAATTAAATACATAATAAAAATCATATATAAACGACCTCTAGACTTCCGCTGTTCCTGGGAGAAATGGATTATCATCCTTAATTAGAACCTCAAAGGTTGGTTTACATAATAAGAATATTGGAAAGAAAGTACCTCATGATTTTGTGCATCCTGCAGATTCATTTCTTCAAATCTATCATGTACCCAAGCACGTTGATCTTTAGAATCCCACAACTTTTGGACACCAAACATACGCCTAGATAAAGGTTATTAAATGAAAATTTTGTAAGGAAAATAAAAAAGTGGAAATGCCAAAAAAGAGAAGTTTCAATGTTGCCTTAGGAATATAAATAATGCAATATTTGATCCAGACTAATACAGTCACTGGCTGCAACAAAAATGGGAGAGGAAGTGAAAAAATAAAAATATATTGATAAACAACTCATAGTGGTGAATAGTAAGTAATGGATTATGTTTAATATATAGATATAGATAAAGGAACAAAAGTAGCTAAATTATACAGTGTTAGGTTATATTGTCCATTGTTCCTAAATGACTAACCATTCCTCATGATCAAGTCCAAGAAGCAAAATGTACGCATTATCTATTGAAATTTATGAATTATATCTATACAAACCTTTAAACATTATACTCAGTAATAGAATCTCAATCAACTGCACACTTATGTGCTCATAACAGTTTTCTATCAATAATTTGGCACACGAGTGATTGAATATCTCTAATTAATGGGAAAAAACAGATGAAGATCATGAAGAATAGAAGTAGATTCTTCTAAGAAAAAAGATACCTATCATACCAGGAGTGCAAAAAGTATAATTATCTTGTTTTGACTTTTGACAAGCAAAAAATAATATCACCTTCGGCGACCCCTGCCATTGTCCTGGAACCGATCATCGTGCATGTAGAAAGCCCCAGCAGTCGGCACAGCATAAGGTTCATTCTCCTTCGCCTCCTCTTCAACAGGTTCTTTGTCTTCATTTTCTTCTGAAGTCCCAAGAAATGCCTACCCATCGCCATCAGGAACCGGCGACTTTCCCAAGTCCCTAGGATCTTCGCCCACTGGAACAACCCCCATATTCACTCCTTTTCCTTCCATCATTCCTTCTACAGCAACGAATTCCTCTACTTCGCCTGCCAGTTCTTCCTCCTCGCCGTCGTAGTACTCCTCTTCATCATCATAAACCTCAGCGCCACCTTGACCATCCGACTCGCCGTCGGATCCAACCTGGTCTCCCGCGGCAGATTTCCCCCGCCCATCGTATCCTTCCCCTTCCTCATCGTCGCTTGCCTCCCTCCGATGCATCCTTGGCAACGACGCGTCCTCGGGATCGCTCTCGTACTCCGATTCTTCCTCCCTGACCACCATCGATCTCCTCCGCCCAAACCCTAATTAGCAGTCCACCCCCAAAAAGAAAACGACGATGGTGCGCGCGATGGGGTAAAAAGAAAATGAAATTAATGAAGAATAGTTGTTGCAACATATATTTTGTACAAAATTATAATTTTATCCTTACTATTTGAATAAATCCATCCACCTTAAAATAAACCACAAATTTTATCTTAGAGATAAACATTAAGGGATATAAATTTCACTTCATCAAAAAAAAAAAGGCAAATAACTATGTTTGACTATTTCTTTATAAAATAATTTTTAAAGACAACATAGTTTTAGACACCAAATTAAAACTGTTGATTAAAACTAATAGACAACATAGTTTCAACATAGTTTTAAGCAACACTAATAGACAACGGTTGATTAAAACTGTTGTTGTATGCCAAATAAAGATATCTCATAGACAACAATTTTAAAAAACCGTTATCTTATGTATGTCAAAGACAACGGTTTTTTAAACATTGTTTTCTTTTTTTAAAAAACACGACTAACAACAATAGTTTTCAATAAAACCGTTGTTAAATGACAAAAAGACAACAGTTTCTCAAAAAACTGTTGCCTATTAGGTGTGGTTAAATCTATAATTTCTTGTAGTGTTTCTTTTAAACTCAACCCAACTAGCAAACCAACTACAAGAAAATCTAATGGTTAGGTTTTCTTTTTGATCTTCATCTTAAATAGCCATCTCTTTAAAGAGGGTAAGAAGGTGATGAGTTAGCAAGAAGGTTAAGAGTTAGCTTCTTCTTTGATGGCCACCTTAAGTAGTCATCTCTTTATTGCCACCTTAAATAGTTATCTTTTTAAAGAGGGTAAGAAGGTGAAGAGTTAGCAAGAAGGTGAAGAGTTAGCTTCTTCTTGGTTTTCCACCTTAAATAGTTATTTCTAGCAAGAAGGAAAAGGTGTGTGAGACTCTCTAAATTTCAGAGTTCATGGGATGAATGAAAAAAGATATTCTGATCGTGCTTAGATCGACTAGACTAGAAATCTTATAAGGGATGTTCACACATTAAAGGTAATAATCCTATTCACTAGAGTAGTTGCAAGGGTAGTTCTGCATTTACATGGATCTCTAGAGGGATCAATTTTCGCTACATTTTTAATATGTTTTTCACTATATATCCCAACACGAGAAGCCAATGGAGAACAAGAAGAAGGTGGAGAAGGTCCCTGTTTTGAAGAATCCCAAGGCCGAGATGCTGCTACCGATGGTGATAAGAAGAAGAAGGTCAAAAGGGGGACAAAGACTTATAAGATCTACATTTTCAAGGTGCTCAAGCAGGTGCACCTTGACATTAGCATCTCCAACAAGGCCATGACCATCACAAACTCCTTCATAAATGACATCTTTGAGAAGCTCAGCCAAGAGGCCTCTAGGCTCGGTCGCTACAACAAGAAACCCACCATAACTTTCCGAGAGATCCAAACCTTCGTTTACCATCACTTAGTAGATTTGAAACTTTGGTTTCATCCTTTATCCTTGTTCCATGTTTCACCACTTTAATTTATTTAAATAGATTCAAAAATAGCACTCTGTCTCTTCTAATCTTTAATTCTTTTCCTTTGGATATTAGAAAATTTCTCCATTAATAGCATCTTGAAAATAGCTCTATGTTCTTCAGGATTTGATAGCATCCCGAATATTTGTGAACATAAAATAATATCCTAAGATTTTGTTATAGGATTTTTTTTGTTTGCTGTATGAATCTATCATGTATCAGATTTATAGGTTTTGTATCAAACATATAGATTCGTTGTGTTGAAAAAATTACAAGTTAGCTATAAAATTACTAGTCGCTGATCACAAAAACCATTTTCAACTATCTCGTTGTTGATTTGGGATGATCTGATTTGCAGCAAATAAACTTTTTTGCAAAACAACTTTTGCTATAACATTAGTTGCAAACTTTTTTTGTACGAATTTTCCTCAGATATTCATCGTAAAATTGAGTTTTTTTTAGTGGTGTATTACTTGGACTTAGAGTCAAATACTTCTAGTAGATTATAGCAAGCTTTAGTAGTAGAGAGCACTGATTCATCAAAAAGGATAATTGAGATCTAATTATGGCATAGTAGAGAGCACTGATTCACCAAAAAGGATAATTGAGATCTAGCCATGACATCAATGGTTAGGGCATGCCTCATTTGGTTATTTAAAAATGTTATTTCCTAATTTTTAAAAAAATTTAGATATGTCAAGTTTCAAATGTGAAGTGTATTAACTTGGAAAAAGTTTTTTTTATGTGGGGAGGGCACACAGATGACTAAGTTATGTCTAATAAAATCTAAATCAAAAGTTACATTATTGTTTGCATAATATTTGAATATAAGTGTTACAAAGTGACAATGACAAAGAATATCATAGTTTTGAACTCTAATAATTTGTTTACTCTCATTACTTGATTCATCAAACTAGTTGTTCAGATATATCAAAAAATATGGGTGTGATTGAATGAAAAAAATAGACAACTATTAGAGGTTGCTCATGCTTCCCTAATAGAAGTTCACATGCCCTTATGCCACTGGGCGTGAAACTCTTCTCTATGTTGTATCTCATCGATCACGTTCCATCTAGTTCTATCCACTTCAAAACACCCCTTCAAACAGTTGCAAAAATTGTTGTTGCACTAGCAATTCTGAATCCACCCCCTCATGTTTTTGGATGTGTTGTCCTGCACCTTCACAAACATCAAAAGAATAAGTTAATGCCTCGAGCCTTGAGATGTGTCTTCGTTGGATATGCTATCAATCAAAATGGATGCAGGTGCTATCATCCTCCAACTAAATGTATGTTATTACTATAGATGTTGCTTTCATGAAAATATTGAAGAATCGAAAGATGTGATTGAGGGGGGGGGGGGTGAATATCACACGTTAAAACCTTTATTTTGAAGCGTTAAAACAAGAGGAGTGCAGCGGAAAGTAAAGAACACGTTTCAGTTACTTGGTTCGGCGGAGCCTAGGTCGACTCATACTCTAAGAACCGTGATCCTTGATCACACCGTTGAAGAATCCACTGAAACTCTTATTTCAAAAACCTTCGGAAAAAAGTAATTCGTACAATGAAATATGTATGATAGTAATAGCCTACTATCTTACCTGAAACTAAGTACAAAGCAAGCTAAATAAATATATACCAAACCAATAAGAAGTGATGAGGATCGTCAGTACTTTATCAGAGTAGTAGCTTACTTTAAGATGCATTGTAGAGCAGTAGCACGAATAGAGACTTTGCACAAAGATGAATAGAAAACTTTGTACTTGCCTCATACCTCGAGCTTTGCTTATATAAGCCTTGATTGGTCAATTGATAAACCGTTTGATCGATTGATAAGTTTCGTTGACCGAACCTCCTATCGGTTGACTAAACCCTGAGCTTTCCTTCTTTGCTGAGATTCAATCCTTGTGTATTTATGAGCTTTTAATGGTTTAATCGACCGATCGCCTTGTTCGATCGACCAAACAATGAACTTTCCCTATTCGTTGAGATTCACACTTAATTCATCATTAATGAAATGATCATTCGGTCAACCAATCCCTGGGTTTAGTTGACTGATCAACATGTCTTCCTTCTTTGCTTCAGCTTGATCTGATCTAATCTTTGTAAAATACCGGAAAATAGGTGAATATTAATAAGGGGATTTTTTGGAATTTTTAGAAATTTTTTGGGAATTTTTCGGAGCTCGTATGGACGAGTTAACGGGGATAAAAACGGGGTCCGGAAAAGCCTGTTCAGGATACACTGTTTTAATGAGGAAAAGTTTTAATTTTTCCTTTTCCTTTTCTTTTTCTTTTATTTTTTCTTTTCCTCTGGTTTTTCCCCGACGCCGAACTCGCGTGTTCTTCTTCTCCTCTGCCGAACCCTCCTTCCCTCATCTCTCGCGACGCCGGCCTTCTCCACCCGACAGCACCGCCGGTGCTCTTCCTCCTCGGTGAGCGACGCGCCGCCGCCACCCCTACCGACGCCGAGACCTCCCGCAAGCCCGACTTCTCCTCGTGCCCTAACCGCTGTACGGTTCTTTCCTTCTACTTATTCCCAGTCGATTTCGTCTTGGCCGCACCTTCTTCCGCCGCCGATCACAGCCAACGCCGACTGCCACCACTGTGCTTGCCGACGTTGCCGCCTCTCGACCCAGCGCCGACTGTGGCCTAGTTTTCCTTCTCGCCGGCACTTGAGTACCACCGCCGGTGTTTCCCTTGTGACCGAGCACTGCCGACACCGAGCCTATCCCCCTCTTCTATCCGCTGTGCCCTAGCTAGTATCCGGCGTCGCACGAAACAGTGCCACCAGCCGGTCTCCTCTTCGACACTGCCGCTCTCCCTTTCCTCTGCGCTGCTGCCGACCCTGGATTGGGTAACTCCAGCCGCGTACCTTAGTCCCGAAACCGCGGTCGGCCACATCCCGATTGATCCTAAACCCGAGCAGATAAGGTGAGTAGGGTTGTGTAGGATCTGTGATTTTCCACTGATTGATCCTTTTTCTGATCAGTCTGATTTCAGAAGTGATCCCAGCTTTGAGGTGAAATTTTGTGCTGTGGTTGGATAGTCACTCCATACAGTGGCTATTGGTTCTTGTAACGACGATGAATTTGAGGTAAGGTTTAGGATATTGAACTTCGAGTAGGTTGATTATGTTTATGTTTGGAATAGGTAGATTTGATTCGCTTTAGACTTTTAATCTAATGTTATGATTAGGGTTAAAGGAAATTAACCCTAGTTAATTGTTGGATTTAATTTAGGAGGGTCGAGATTATGGTTTAGGGTTTTTCCCTAAAACTGTTCTTAAGGATTTTTATTTAGTTATTCATTTAATTTGTAGCTAAATAAAAATGTATGTTTGGTATCACAGGACTTTGACGTGAGACGAGTATCTCGGAGTCAGATTTGGACTATTTTATCGGAGGCGGGTACTTTTGACTTTTTGTCTTTGATATGCCTAGTAATGAAATTAACATATTGCATCAATTGTGTTTCTTATCTGTTTCGGTTAATCACTACCCAAATCTTGGTACGTGCTTGATTGATTGATTGATTTGCATCTCATGTATATTTTCCCTGTTTATACATGCTTATAGGGGGTAGTGATATACCATGTTTCACCATGTTCAGGACCTAGGTTTTTATACCTTCTGTGTACCTTTGATTCGATATGATTCGTTGACCTGGGTGCACTTTTCTATATATATGGATTAGGTCAGGATGTTTATATGATTATTGTCATGCATCATTTGCATGATTGCATGCTGTGCGATAGTCTGCTCTATTATTGTTGAGCACATCGCCAGTTACATGGATCTGCACACACCACCACTCATGGGTTAGTGGTCGATTCAGGCAGAGTGTGTTGCAGCAGGGACTCTGTTAGGCACCGTTGGTCCGCTCATGGGTAGTGTGACACAACGTGTTATCCGGCAGGGATTCCTCCCCGTCATCGTGTACCGGGAGTTGAGAGCATTGCGCTCCCCCATCTATGATTTGGGGTAGGAGGATAAGTGTACTCCGACAGCATCCCGTCCACTCGGTCATTCATCAGGAGTAGTGATGACAGAGTGCACGGTTGTCACAGCCCTACCCACTCGGCCTCACTATTGTGTGTGAGATGATCGACTGACGTCAGGGGTGACCAGGACGCATCATTGGCATCATATGCATGATGTATTTATTGCTTGTGTTTGTGTTTGCTGCATTTATATGCTGCATATTGTTTGGATACCTATGTTTGACATGCATACAGGATTTCCTTATCCATCGGACTGTTTGACCTTATACTCAGGACCTGGTTAGTACAGTATTCTCCTGTTTACTTCAGATGCATTTTTATCTTTCTTTTATCAGGAGACTGTACGCATGATTAGTGCTAGGTGTTATTTCTTTACTTTGCATATCAATTGTACCTGCTGAGTGTTGGACTCACCCCGCCTCCATTGTTGATATTTTCAGGTTGATGCTGTCAGGAGAGAGTTCCAGTTGCTGGTCCCTACAGACCTCGAGGATGTGATTGGTTTTTCGTTTGGTTCCCTTTTCTGTTCTAGACTGTTTGAACTTGTTATGTTCTGGATTTATTTACTTATGGACATGGTATAGATTTTATTATATCGATGGATTTGGATTTAGATTTTATTCTACTACATGCCTGCCTGGATGGCAGAAGAGGTGAGTTCGTCGGATTTGAGCTTTACGAGTGTAGTGGAGTAGGGTGGATTTCGAGTCAGAGTATTATTTTACTGTTTAATTATCTTAACTGCGTGGTTGTGACAGTCAGAGGCTGAATAGATTATATATAACTGCGTGGTGATGTTTTATTTTGTTGTTATTATTCCAGCCGCCTGTTGCTGAGGTATTTGTGAGATGTAGAAAAGTTTCAGATTGTCCACCGTACAGGGGAGATGCTGCCGAAATTTTCTCGGACAGGGACTCCTATGGGGCGTGACAATTTAGTGGTATCAGAGCACAATTTTACGATCTTTTGTTTCGTATTTTGGATTTTCGAGATTTATCTGATACCAATTTATTTGGTATCAGAGCAGGTTACGATACCTGCTTTTGAGTTATCGGATTTTTGAGTTTATCGGATACCAATTTATTTGGTATCAGAGCATCGTTTTCGATATGGTTATGTTCTTATGAGTTTTACGTGATATATCTGGAATTTTGAGGTCAAATTTGGGGACTGGACAGCGACGGAACATCTCCAGACGGCAAATAGGTATGTTGTTATTTTATGTTGGTTATATTGGTATTGATATCTGTAATTTAATTTAACAGATATGAGACGATCTACTCGTATTGCTGCGAGACGTGGTGCTGGACGACCACGTGCGAGGACCACGGGATCTCTGGATATGCCAGAGATGCCCACTGTTAGTGAGCCTGTCAGTCAGGGACAGACTCAGGATGCAGCGGGAGCATCGGGCTCTCAAATCCCGATAGCTCCTGTAGAGATACCTACTTTGGCCACACCGACGGTATCCACTCCTACCGTATTTACGGTATCATCAGGTGTACCATTGGCGTACCCGACATTTGCTCCAGAGCAGCCTACGACGTACTCGGCACCACCGCCACCTGGACCTACAGTGTACCCGACACCAGTGGCACCTGTGCCCCCAGTGCCTACAGTAGCAGCAGCTGCACCATATCCGGTACCATTACCTACCGTACCTCCAGCTGCCACCACTTTTGTTCCCCAGTCAGTACCACCGACGACTTATGCTCCGGTATATACAGCAGCATCGGGAGTTCCTCCTCCGGTTTATTCCGCGATACCACCTGTAGTATCAGCTCCAGTGTTTCCGCCAGTTCCTGCAGCCGTCCCGACACAGCTCACTGATATTGTCGCTGCACGAGCTAGGATTCCAGCACTGGCTGAGTCGATGAAGACTTGTTTCACTCTTTTCCGCGGAGATCTCGATCCGAGTATGGCTCTGTCATGGATAGAGACTATGGAGCAGACTTTCTTCTATATGGCTTGCTCCGAGTGGGAGAAAGCAGAGCTGGCTGCCTATCATTTACGGGATGAAGCAAATGCCTGGTGGATTACTCAGCGTTCTATTATTGGTGAGCGCAACGTCACATGGACCAGGTTCAGAGAGGCTTTTGAGAGCCGTTTCTTTCCACTGTCCTATCAGATGGCTCGCCGACAGGATTTTATGAGTCTGAGGCAGAATAATCGCTCAGTGACCGAGTATAATACTGAATTCCTCCGGTTGGCTCAGTTTTGTCCAGAGTTAGTTGCGGAGGACAGAACTCGCATGATGCAGTTTATTCAGGGATTGGATGGTTATCTGCATGTACAGCTTGCCGGATTAGGGATTACATCTTACTCTGATGCATTGAATCGAGCTTTGATGATAGAGTTAGCTCGGCAGACAGCATATCCGGAGAAAGCATACGGTCGACATTAGGGTAGGTCCAGCGGACGATGTGACAGCCTCGAGTAGTCCTGGCGTCGGTCGGGGTACCAGGCGTCTCGTAGGCCTCAGTGGGCGGTCTTCTTGGGGCGTTCCGGTTTTCTCAGGAATCGTCAACCACCTTCGGTGATACTCATTGTTTCGAGATGTGGATCCGAGATCACCTCACCCAGCTTGCTCTGGGAATCGGTTTGCTTTTATTACAAGCCGGGCACAGGCAGATTGTCACGAAGGCTCGGACATGGCTTCCGGAGGTCGGTCGGAGGGGACAGTCTAGTCGATCGAGGCATATCGAGGAGGCGGCCCAATCTTCACGTCGGCGAGGCAGCTCCTCTGCAGGCATTTGGCATGCTTGGACAGAGTACTCCGGTGCTTCTAACCCCAGAGTTTTGCTCTAGGACCTTATTATCCGACTCGGCGATGTCGACTCGGTCCCGGACCATGCACAATATCAGTCACCATCCTCTCGGTCTTAAGCACATAGTCAGCCATGCGGGCCACCGGCGATGTTACCACCTCCTCCTCCGAGGCCGGTCGTGTTCATACGATTACAGAGGATGCTCAACGGGCCGGATCCGTTTCCATGACGATTTCCATTTATGCATTTACTGCTGATATTTTGATTGATACTGGTAGTTCGCACTCTTTTATATCTCGTACCTTTATGCGGGAGATTGGTAGATTACCTACTGTTAGGTTGCGGCGATTGACTGTCTCCCTACCGTCCGGTGATACTTTGGACGTCACCCAGGAGATCAGAGGTTGCCCGTTAGACTTTAGCAACATGATACTTACGGTAGATCTTCTAGTATTGGAGATGGTCGAGTTTGATATCATTCTTGGCATGGATTGGCTGTCAGTATATCATGCTACCGTTGATTGCCAGACGAGGGTGGTCACCTTCCAACCTCTGAACCAACCCTCGTGGAGTTTCACTAGCATCAGAGATGACGGCATCTCGATTATTTCAGCGATTCAGGCGCAGAAGCTGTTGTCTCACGGCTGTC
Organism: Zingiber officinale; assembly: GCF_018446385.1. Lineage (NCBI taxonomy): Eukaryota > Viridiplantae > Streptophyta > Magnoliopsida > Zingiberales > Zingiberaceae > Zingiber > Zingiber officinale. The sequence goes on from NC_055990.1 coordinate 79,118,951, forward strand.
ATGGTTTTCTGTTATCGTTGATCAGTACTGAGGACAGTAGTAGTTCGCAGCTCTCCGAAGTTCCTGTAGTCCGGGAGTACCCAGATGTATTTCCAGGTTTGCCTCCCAGAAGGCCAGTGGAGTTCGCTATTGAGCTGATTCCGGGAACCGCGCCGACATCGAAAGCTCCGTATCGTATGACACCAAAAGAGTTGAACGAGCTGAAGGTTTAACTCCAGGAGCTTTTAGACAGAGGATTTATTCGCCCTAGTGTTTCACCATGGGGTTCTCCAGTTCTGTTTGTCAAGAAAAAGGATGGTACTATGAGGCTGTGTATTGACTACAGGCAGCTGAATGCAGTGACCATCAGAAATAAATATCCATTACCACGGATCGAGGATTTGTTTGATTAGCTCAGAGGTACATCAGTGTATTCTAAGATTGATCTGCGATCCGGATATCATCAGCTGAGAGTCAGAGACTCAGATATTCAGAAGACAGCTTTCCGTACCAGATACGGTCATTATGAGTTTTTGGTAATGCCATTTCGGCTTACCAATGCTCTAGCGGTGTTTATGGACTTGATGAACCGCATCTTTTTGGAGTATCTGGATCAGTTTGTTATCGTTTTCATTGATGACATATTGGTCTACTCTCGTTCCGAGGAGGAGCATGCACAGCATCTTCGCATAGTCTTGGAGATTCTTCGACGACATCAGCTGTACGCGAAGTTCAGCAAGTGTGCATTCTGGTTATCCTCAGTCGGTTTTCTGGGACACGTGGTTTCTAGCAGAGGTATTTCAGTTGATCCTCAGAAGATCGAGGCTGTCATCGGTTGGGAGCAGCCGAAGTCAGTTCAGGAGATCCGCAGTTTTCTGGGATTGGCCGGATATTACCGAAGTTTTGTCGAGGGCTTCTCGCGTATTGCTATGCCGCTGACACGCCTTACCCGGAAGGGCGTGAAGTTCATATGGTCAGAGGATTGCGAGACCAGCTTCCAGGAGCTGAAGCAGAGATTAGTGTCGGCTCCAGTTTTGGTTTTACCTTCTGGAGAGGATGGATTTGTACTCTACACCGACGCGTCTCTACAGGGTTTGGGCGCTGTTCTGATGCAGCACGGCAGAGTAGTCTCTTATGCTTCTCGTCAGCTGAAGGAGCATGAGAAGAACTACCCAGTTCATGACTTGGAGTTAGCTGCCATCATCTTTGCTCTGAAGCTTTGGCATCATCATTTATACGGTATCTCACATTTGAGATTCTCACTGATCATAAGAGTCTCAAATACATTTTCACTCAGAAGGAGCTTAATCTCCGACAGAGGAGATGGATGGAGTTCCTGAAGGACTATGATTGTACCATTAGCTATCACTCGGGGAAAGCTAATGTTGTTGCAGATGCACTCAGTAGGAAGTCCAGAGGGACTTTGGCTTGCCACCGGACTTCAGTCATGGACTTGATTCAGGGTTTCTCTGAGTTAGATCTTGAGGAACAGGGACCGACAGAGCAGGGTATTCTTGTTACCATGGTGGCTCAGTCGTCGATCAGGACGAGGATCCGAGAGGCACAGGCCAGTGATCAGCATTTGCAGTTTGTTAGCAGTCAGATAGCTTCCGGGCAGCAGACCGAGTTTACACAAGACGAGGAGGGTATTATATTCTTCCGAGGCAGATTATGCGTACCTCAGTCTCATCCGGTCTTACAGGAGTTATTACAGGAGGCACACCGTTCTCGATTTATGATCCATCCAGGAGGGACCCGTATGTATCGAGACTTGAGGCGTTCCTACTGGTGGAACGGTATGAAGAAGGACATCACGAATTTCGTAGCTAGATGTCTTGTCTGTCAGCAGGTGAAGGCTGAACACCAGAGACCTGCAGGATTACTTCAGCGGATTCCTATTCCTGAGTGGAAGTGGGATCACATTACCATGGACGTTGTGGTAGGATTGCCGAGGACACAACGAGGCCATGACGCGATTTGGGTAATTGTTGATCGATTAACTAAATCCGCGCACTTTTTAGCGATTCCCAGGACTGATTCCCTGGATCGATTGGCAGATCTGTATTGCCGAGAGATTATCAGACTACATGGTGTTCCATTGAGTATCATTTCGGATAGAGATCCACGGTTCACGTCTCGTTTCTGGCAGAGTCTGCAGCAGGCCTTGGGCACACAGCTCCGTTTCAGTACAGCTTTCCATCTATAGACAGATGGACAGTCAGAGCGGACCATTCAGACTTTAGAGGACCTACTGAGGTCATGTGTTATGGATTTCAGAGGCAGTTGGGAGGACCATCTGCCGTTGGTAGAGTTTGCCTACAACAACAGCTTCCATTCGGCTATCCAGATGGCACCGTTTGAGGCGTTGTATGGTAGACCTTGTCGGACACCCATCCTCTGGGATGAGGTTAGAGAGGCCCAGTTGTTGGGACCTCATAGAGTTCAGCAGGATGCAGAGTTGGTCCGTACTATCAGACGGAGGATGTCAGAGGCGCAGGATCGCCAGAAGAGTTATGCTGATCGGAGACACAGACCACTAGAGTTCTCTGTTGGCGACCGTGTATTTCTACGAGTTTCACCCACGAAAGGGGTGAAGAGATTTGGCCTCAGAGGTAAGCTAGCTCCGCGGTACATTGGTCCTTTCGAGATCTTGGAGAGGATCGGAGCAGTAGCGTACCGACTGGCACTACCACTGTCCCTGTCAGGCGTGCACGATGTATTTCATGTATCCATGCTGAGGAGATATGTACCCGATCCGACGCATGTGCTGGCAAATATCCCAGTTCCTGTCCAGCCTGACATTCCTTATGAGGAGGTTCCGGTACGGATTCTCGACCGGAAAGAGCGTCAGTTGCGGAACAAGACTATCCGGCTGGTTAAAGTCGGATGGCAGCATCATTCGGACGAGGAGGCTACTTGGGAGCACGAGGATACGATCCGAGCTCGATACCCCCATATTTTCACTTGAGGTATGTGATTTAGTTTACCGTTCAGCATTTTTACTTTCTGTCTGTTGTTAGTACTTGCTGATGATAGATAACGAAATTTGGGGACCAAATTTTTATTAGTGAGGGAGAATGTAAAATACCGGAAAATAGGCGTATATTAATAAGGGAATTTTTTCGGAATTTTTAGAAATATTTTCGGGAATTTTTCGGAGCTCGTATGGACGAGTTAACGGGGATAAAAACGGGGCCCGGAAACGCCTGTTCAGGATACCCTGTTTTAATGAGGAAAAGTTTTAATTTTTCCTTTTCCTTTTCTTTTTCTTTTATTTTTTCTTTTCCTCTGGTTTTTCCCCGACGCCGAACTCGCGTGTTCTTCTTCTCCTCTGCCGAACCCTCCTTCCCTCATCTCTCGCGACGCCGGCCTTCTCCACCCGACAGCACCGCCGGTGCTCTTCCTCCTCGGTGAGCGACGCGCCGCCGCCACCCCTACCGACGCCGAGACCTCCCGCAAGCCCGACTTCTCCTCGTGCCCTAACCGCTGTGCGGTTCTTTCCTTCTACTTATTCCCAGTCGATTTCGTCTTGGCCGCACTTTCTTCCGCCGCCGATCACAGCCAACGCCGACTGCCACCACTGTGCTTGCCGACGTTGCCGCCTCTCGACCCAGCGCCGACTGAGGCCTAGTTTTCCTTCTCGCCGGCACTTGAGTACCACCGCCGGTGTTTCCCTTTTGACCGAGCACTGCCGACACCGAGCCTATCCCCCTCTTCTGTCCGCTGTGCCCTAGCTAGTATCCGGCGTCGCACGAAACAGTGCCACCAGCCGGTCTCCTCATCGACACTGCCGCTCTCCCTTTCCTCTGCGCTGCTGCCGACCCTGGATTGGGTAACTCCAGCCGCGTACCTTAGTCCCGAAACCGCGGTCGGCCACATCCCGATTGATCCTAAACCCGAGCAGATAAGGTGAGTAGGGTTGTGTAGGATATGTGATTTTCCACTGATTGATCCTTTTTCTGATCAGTCTGATTTCAGCAGTGATCCCAACTTTGAGGTGAAGTTTTGTGCTGTGGTTGGACAGTCACTCCATACAGTGGCTATTGGTTCTTGTAACGACGGTGAATTTGAGGTAAGGTTTAGGATATTGAACTTCGAGTAGGTTGATTATGTTTATGTTTGGAATAGGTAGATTTGATTCGCTTTAGACTTTTAATCTAATGTTATGATTAGGGTTAAAGGAAATTAACCCTAGTTAATTGTTGGATTTAATTTAGGAGGGTCGAGATTATGGTTTAAGGTTTTTCCCTAAAACTGTTCTTAAGGATTTTTATTTAGTTATTCGTTTAATTTGTAGCTAAATAAAAATGTATGTTTGGTATCATAGGACTTTGACGCGAGACGAGTATCTCGGAGTCAGATTTGGACTATTTTATCGGAGGCGGGTACTTTTGACTTTTTGTCTTTGATATGCCTAGTAATGAAATTAACATATTGCATCAATTGTGTTTCTTATCTGTTTCGGTTAATCACTACCCAAATCATGGTACGTGCTTGCTTAATTGATTGATTTGCATCTCATGTATATTTTACCTGTTTATACATGCTTATAGGGGGTAGTGATATACCATGCTTCACCATGTTCAGGACCAAGGTTTTTATACCTTCTGTGTACCTTTGATTCGATATGATTCGTTGACCTAGGGTGCACTTTTCTATATATATGGATTAGGTCAGGATGTTTATATGGTTATTGTCATGCATCATTCGCATGATTGCATGCTGTGCGATAGTCTGCTCTATTATTGTTGAGCACATCGCCAGTTACATGGATCTGCACACACCACCACTCATGGGTTAGTGGTCGATTCAGGCAGAGTGTGTTGCAGCAGGGACTCTGTTAGGCACCGTTGGTCCGCTCATGGGTAGTGTGACACAACGTGTTATCCGGCAGGGATTCCTCCCCGTCTTTGAGTTGAGTACCGCTATATGATTTGGGGTAGGAGGATAGGTGTACTCCGACAGCATCCCGTCCACTCGGTCATTCATCAGGAGTAGTGACGACAGAGTGAACGGTTGTCATAGCCCTACCCACTCGGCCTCACTATTGTGTGTGAGATGATCGACTGGCGTCAGGGGTGACCAGGACGCATCATTGGCATCATATGCATGATGCATTTATTGCTTGTGTTTGTGTTTGCTGCATTTATATGCTGCATATTGTTTGGATACCTATGTTTGACATGCATACAGGATTTCCTTATCCATCGGACTGTTTGACCTTATACTCAGGACCTGGTTAGTATTCTACTTTGGTATGCATTTTATCTTTTTTTTATCGGAGACGTATGCATGATTAGTGCTAGGTGTTATTTCTTTACTTTGCATATCAATTGCACCTGCTGAGTGTTGGACTCACCCCGCCTCCATTGTTGATATTTTCAGGTTGATGCTGTCAGGAGAGAGTTCCAGTTGCTGGTCCTTGCAGACCTCGAGGATGTGATTGGTTTTTCGTTTGGTTCCCTTTTCTGTTCTAGACTGTTTGAACTTGTTATGTTCTGGATTTATTTACTTATGGACATGGTATAGATTTTATTATATCGATGGATTTGGATTTGGATTTTATTCTACTACATGCCTGCCTGGATGGCAGAAGAGGTGAGTTCGTCGGATTTGAGCTTTACTGTTTAATTATCTTAACTGCATGGTTGTGACAGTCAGAGGCTGAATAGATTATATATAACTGCATGGTGATGTTTTATTTTGTTGTTATTATTCCAGCCGCCTGTGGCTGAGGTATTTGTGAGATGTAGAAAAGTTTCAGATTGTCCACCGTACAGGGGAGATGCTGCCAAAATTTTCTCGGACAGGGACTCCTCTGGGGCGTGACAATCTTAGTGCCACATCATTAAGGTTCGGTCGACCAATTTGTTGGTTCAGTCGATCAATTAGGTTTTGATTGATCTTTGATTTGTTCTTCTCTGATCTGATCTCTGGTCTGAGTCAATTTAGTTTGATTGATCAATACATAGGTTTGGTTGACCGATCAGACCAGTTCTTGCAAAATAGAGTTAAACAATATATATCCCTATAAAACAAAGGTTAGCATAGTTATATGATGCATGAGTGGTATTTGATAGTAATACTGTCTTGATCTCAACTTAGAAACCTTCTCAGTTTCTTCAGTTGGATCAACTACCTAAGATTTGTTCCTTTCCGGAGCATGACCTCATTGTTGCTCCTCTCCCGTTGCTTACCTCAACCCACCTGCCAAACATTGGTCCTCCAGACCTGTTTAGACTTTCTATGCTCAGTGTCTGATCGTTTGATCGACTAAGACTTTTCCTGCAATACCAAATTAGCTAGTAGTAATAATAGTAATATAGAACACTATGGTAACACTAACCTTAGATTAACTAAGATTCACTAGTCCAGTTGACCACGCGCGGTTGACCGAAAACCATCCGATCAACCTTGATTGGAGTTCTCTCCTCTAAGATTTCTCATTACCTAAGGTTACCTCTCCTAGGATTTTCTCCATCTGGCTTCAATCACCAGAACATAGAGTTACTTCCCTCTAGGGTTTTCTCCACCCGACTTCACTCACTAGGACCTAAGGCTATCACACCCTGGAGTTTTTTCCACTTGGTTTCACTCACCAAGACTCAACATTTAATAAGCCCACCTGGGATTCGATATTGGATCCTCCAAACCTATCGAATCCTTCTACCTAGCTTCCATGATCTACCGAGATTTCCCTTACCTAACCGCAACTAGGACTTCCCTTGCCTAACTGTAGTTAGGACTAGTTACTTGATTGACTTCTCACCCTTGCCTAGCTATGACTAGGACTTCCCTTTATCAAGCTTTATTAAACATATTTGTTAGACATTAAAACCTTGGAGGTCGATTGCACCAACAATCTCTCCTTTTTTGATATTTGACAAATATGTTTAAGTTAGAGGTAATTACTAATTTTGATTTCTAAATTAAACAATTCTTCTCCCCCTTTTGTCATCCATCAAAAAGAATCCTTCATAAAATATCTTTGATTTCTAAGGTATTCTCTAAGTTTTGCACCAAAAATGATGAAATACATTTGTCAAAAGCACTCTTAAGATATTGCCTATGATATTCCCTTACCCTTTTGAAAGACAAATAATATGATGAATTTATGGTTTTCAAAATGAACATGAATCAAACATTTGTTAATAATTTCAAAAATTCTTTTCAATCGTTTTGCAATATCACTTTCAAATATTTTCAAGAGATTTTTTAAAACAAATTTCAAAAATATTTCCAAGCTAATTTCAAAAATGTTTCAAGGCTTAAAATATTTTTGCAAAAACTAGATATAGAATAATTAATGTTTTCAATAATTTTCAAGAAGTTTTCTAAAATTTATTTTCAAAAATATTTGACAAGAATTAAGAGTTTTCAAAAATAATTTTTTTAAAAAAAATTTGCTAAGAATATTTATCAAGTATCTTTTTCAAATAGTTTTTCAAAGTATGAAACATAAATTTTCAAAGGAATTTTTAAAGTATTTTCAAAAAGATATTTCAAGACTTAAAATATTTTTTCAAAACCAAGATACTTCCAAAGTAATTTTTCAAGTAATTTTGTGAGAGTGATTTTTAAAAATTATTTGAAAAACAAGATTTTCAATCTATTTTTATCAAATATCTTTTCAAAGAGTTTTTCAAAATATTTTTCAAAACATGTTTCCAAAAGTATGATTTTGAAGAAAATATTCTTAAAAGAGAATGCTTGAACTCAAAATTTTTCAAACCCCTTCTGAAGATATATTTTCAAAAATATTTCATTTTAAAACTCTTTTTAAATAATATATCTTTCAATATCTTTCAATAAGACACTTTTTTGGATATCCTTGTTACCTTTAAGAAAGACATTCCTATATGTGTCTAAGGGTCATGGTTGACTTAAAAATATAAAAACTTAGGTGGTGATCAATAATAATTTATATATAATACACCCAATCAATCATCAATACAAATTTTAAAAATAGATTTATAAGTATTCAAAAGATTTTTCAAAAATATTGTTAATTGACTTTAGCATCTCACCCATTTTAAATTTTCAGATATGGTAATCCTATAGTTGTTTGAGATGATTTTATTGATATTGAGTTATAATTTTAATTGCATTAAAATTGAGTTTGAATTGAACTTGGATAATTTTAAATTAAGATTAAGTTAATGGTAATATTATTGTTTTGTGAATTAACTAAATTTATATTGTTTATTAATTTATTAACTTAAGTTTAGTTTAGAAATTTTATGATTAATTATTAAAGAGAGTTAATTAAATAAGAATTAATGTAAGGTTAATTAAGTTGATTTCTAATTACTGATTATTAATTGGTTTAAGAATTAATTGTAAATTAATTTTAATTATTATGGTAAATTTATATAGGATGATTTTTAGATTAATGATTATTTTTACTTTAATTTATTTTTAATTAATTAAGGATTAAAAATATACTTTATAATCATGAGATTGCTTATTTTAATTACGGTTGATTATTATTTTAATTGTTGATTAATGTTTCACAATTAATCAGTTATGGTTTGATTGCTTATGAATTAGAATTGATTAGTTTCCTAGGAATTAATTAGGTAAGGGTTTAAGAATTAGTTTTATTAATTTTGAAAATTTAATTTTGTTTAAGGTTAAAGTACTTTATTTGTTGATTAAAGTTTAGATTTTTAGTTGAAATTTATTAAGGATTAATTACATGTATTAAGTTAAATTTTAATGATTAATTTAATTAAGTTAAACTTATTTAGTAATTAATTTAGTTTTAATTTAAAGTTGTTCTAGTTTGCCATTAAATTACACTTGAGTTAATTTAATTTAAATTTAAGTTTTATTTAATTAATTAAGTTTTTAAGTTAAGTTAAGTTTTAATAAATATTTTAATTAATTTTAAATTAAGTTACTTTAAATGTTTAAGTTTAGTTAAGTTATAAATGATTATAATTAGGTTTAATTTATTTATTTTTTTTATTTAATTTGTAATTAAATTTTATTTTTCTGTAATATATTATTTACTATGTCATTAATTATGAATTATCTTTTAATTGTATTTTGAATTAAGATTTAGGTTTTTTTTGGTTAATTAATCATTTTTAGATTTTATTAAACAATATGATTGTTTGATTAAAGTTTATATTATTTTAATTGATTTAACAATTTATCAAAGGTTGTTTAACCCATATTAGATTCAAACTTATCTTTCAGTTAATCAAGCAACTTCCTAAGAGTAAGGTTTCAATCAGTGGCGAGGCATATGCCTCTTTTGTATCAACGGTGGACCACTTTTTGAATACTTCCCAAAATATTCTTGCGTAAAAAATTTAATACTAGATTTTGGTCTAACTAACTCATGTTTGACTGTGGTAGCTTTGGCCTGATCCACGAAGTCTAGTGCACCATGTATAATACACAAGATTCAGCCTAGACATGCCTTCTACAAATTTTCCTTGACGTACTGTCATTCCAATCCATTCCAATGTTATGCTATTAGGGTTTGGTAAATCTTTTATAACTAACCATTCTAAATTTATAACATAAGGAGAAAATCCATGACATGGTATATAACAGGTAAGTATGCATAATCATGACAAGTCATTCAATTCAAACAAGTCATATTATTTATTATTATTGTTGTTATTATTGTTGTTTTATAATTATTATTGATATGGGTCATAAGGAGCGGATCCCATACAATAATGTGAAAGGGGATATAAATAGAAGAGAGAAGAAGTAGAGAAGCTCGGGTGAGGTAAATGCGCTCGGTAAGCAAATCTCAGTCGAGAATGTAGGACTGGCTGGGCTAAAACTGACTGAGGACACGACACAGGTGGATATGCTCGGCAGGCAAATCTCATCCACGTATGGAGTGTCGGACGAACCAAAATCGGTGAAATATTAGCACGCGAACCTACGCCCGACAAGAAAGCCTCGATTGAGCATGAAATCCCAACCAAGAATACAAGGCCGATCGAGAACGCAAGCTCGACTGAACTAAGAGACGAATGAGGGGTTAGTACATTTATACACGTTCGACAGTCAAGGTCCGGCCGAGCATAAAGTGTCGATTAAACTAAAACAATAGAGTTCTAGTGAACCTAGGAGCGCTCAGTAGGCAAAGCCCAGCCGAACTTAAAAGCATGCGTTCCTAAGTAGTCTCTATAGCCGACCAGGCGAAGACTATTGCATATCATAAGGCTCAATGTGACTCAATAGACGAAGCATGATCGGGCATAAACATAATATAAATATAACATGCTCGGTAGTAGAAGCTCGATCGAGCATGAACATAACTCGATCGGTAATATAATCTCGGGCGAGAGAGCAGACATATAAACTAAGGTTGTCAGAATGGGCTTGGCATGGAAGTATTCGGTCAAACATAGGCATAATATGCAAGGTAATAAAATTCGACCTAACAAAATCTGACCGTGCATAAACAACCTTGTTACATCCTTTAGATATACTTGATCAAAATTAGCTTAACAGAAAATATTCTCGATACACAAATACATTTGTTATATTGATATGTGAACAATATGTGATTACATGATAGCCTATTTTACTTGACGGGAAAAATCTTCTAGAGACTTCTGCAGGTGAACTATACGAAAAAGAAGGTACATTTGGGGTAAAAAAAGATTCCTTGAACTATTATTGTAGATGATGTCATCTCCTAACAAACTCTAATGAACCGGGGTTCACCTCATGACTACGAAGGTTATATGAGGTGGTATAAAAAGGAAAATCCTCTCTGTTGGCTAGGTAAGCGGGGCACCATCACTCAAACCCTAGTTCCACTTTAGTTTACAGTACTTCTTCTTCTTCTTCTTCTTCTTCTTCTTCTTCTTCCTGCTTGGAGAGAGAAAATTAACTTGAGCGTTGGAGGGCCTAGCCAGGGATTCCGACCCTAGTCTTAGGTCACTAACGCTTTGTCGGTTGGTTTCATAGTGTGTAGGAGGAGATAACATTCGTCGAGACATTGATCCAGGGTCTTCTTCATCACAGCTCACTATTCATTGGAGTTTCTTTTAGATCTGCTTTGGGTTTCTTAGATCTGTTATTATACTTCTTCACCAGAATTATCTCCCACCTCCCTTAGCGCTTCATCTCGTCGAGACTATTCGCCAAAGTTTCTTCCAGATCTATTTTGGGTTTCTTAGATCTATTATTATTCTTCTTTACCAGAATTATCACCCACTTCTCCCAGCACTTCAGCATGTCGAGCTTTTAGACAGGATCAAATTTGGCGCTGTCTGTGGGAACTCTCACTTGAATCTGAGACCACGTTTTGGAGGACACTAGAAAACTTCATACTATTACCTTAACTCAGGAAGAGCTGGAGCTGCTCATTAATGCAAGAATGCAGAAGGTGTTACAACAAGAACAACAAGCAAATACCAGAGGTACCTTGCCAGTAGTAGCAAATCTAACCCCCTTAACTACTAATCATCATAAAAATAGAGGTATGCAGGAAGATGATCATGCTTACATAACTCCTATTCCCATTTCCCACTCGACATCCTCGAGCATTTTTTTGTACTCCTATGGAGAAAGGAGGATGAAAATTGGTACTTCAGGAGTCTTCTGGTGAGGCACCAGTAAAAGAAAAACATAAGGGAAAGATGGTGGCCAGTGATAGCTCCCTTGAGAGAATTGTTACTCCTTTCTCTCATAGGGTTCTTGATGATCCATTACCTAAACACTATCAAAATTTAAACATTGGAGAATATTCTAGAACTACTGATCCAGAAGATCATCTTCTTAAATTTGAGCATGTAGCTCTATTGCAACAATTCACCGACGACGTTAAGTGTCGTATGTTTCTCACCACCTTCGGAGGAGTAGCTCAGTGGTGGTTTAAGAGGCTGCTAGAAAATTTTATTAGACATTTCAAGGATTTTCGCAAAGTATTTTTGCATCATTTTTCTTGCAATAGAAGATATCATAAACCCCTTGGAGTCTTTTTTCTATTAAACAAGGGACTAAGGAGAGTATCAGAGCATATATTAAAAGATTTAATCAGCTAGCCATTGATGTTCCTAATGCTACTACTGAAATTCTGGTGAGTTCCTTCTTTCAAGGATTCAAAGATAATGATTTCTTTAAGGATCTAGTATGAAATCCCTCAACTAATTTTGATTTGTTAATTGAGAGAGCTACTGAATTTATTAATGTTGAAGAAGCTCAAGCTGCTCGTAAGAAGGAAAATGTTATACCTGCCTCGATACCTATTAATGAATGATCCATAGCCCCTATTCATCCACCAAGGGGACCTCGGGTGGTTCCTCCTATAAGGAACTAGGGCGCTAAACATGCAAAAGCGCAGCGGAAAACATCTAGTTCCTTTCCAATAGATCCATGCGAAAGGAAACCATATACTAAGTACTAATTATTCTACATGAGAAAGTTATACCTTTGTTTCGTGCCCTTCACAATCCCGACAGCAACATTTCTTTAGATGCGGATCTTAGCATGATCAAGTGGCCGCGCCTCTATGGTATCCACACGAACAAGTCACGTTTGTTTCACAAACTCACAAAGTAGAGAATGAAACAACCAAAGGTTGTGCTAGCAAACCTTTTGGAGGTTTCGGCCAAGTGGAAGAGAGGAGGAGGAAGAAGAGCTAGAGCACCAAACACTCATCATGAAAATGAATCCAAAAACCCCTTTTTATAGATTCATGATGTTGCCTCATGCCTTAATGTCAATTGTCTTGATTGACATTAATATTTCTCTTCATCTAATGAATCCAATGCATTTGCAATTCAAATGGTTCACTCTTCATCCATTGAATTCAATGCATCCAATGCATGCAATGCATAAGCAATTCAAATTGCTCACTCTTTATCCAATGCATCCAAGGCATGAGTAACTCAAGTTGTACACTCCTCTTTCTTCATGAATTCAAATTTCATGAAATCATATAATGAGTCCAACTCATTATTCATTAATTAATCCATGAAATCATTTAATGATTCCAACTCATTAATCATTAATCCAATTGATTCAATGAGTCTAATTTGAATTGGACTTAATCGAATAGTTGGATTTAATTGAGTCTTACTCAATGAGTCTAATTTGAATTAGACTTAATCCAATGATTCATCATATGAATGCATCTCCATTGACATGTTCTTTGTGTGTGACCCAATATGTTCTCGTAATGTTGGCAATGTATCCAAATCAACGTTTAAATACATAAGCAATGAGTGGCATCTAGCAAGGCATCATTGCTACCCAAGTGACGAGAATGTCGAGATCTAACTTAACCTTCCCGTAACTATTATCTTGTATGACTCAATCCTTCTATTCTCGATATCTAGATTGATCAATGAGGTATAGACCGTACCATCCTCTTATCAATCTTTATGTTTCTTGATCTCTAAGTAGACACACTCAATTAAATAAGCTCAATATCACATATTGACTTATTGAAGAATGGCCATGCATTCTTGTGTCCTACTAATCAAGGGGCCCATAGATATCACTTCCATCATATGGAAGGGATAGATCCCATCTATATCACTCTTATCCCTCCGCATAATTTATTGCATACCCAGTGATCGACTTTATAGTCCACCCTGTTACGGGTGACGTTTGACGATACCAAAGTATTCAACTCCTTATGTAGGGAACCGTAGTGTTTTCAGGTCTAAGGACTATTCATACCAATAGTCACATGAGAATATTTATGTCACTCATACGATGATCCATGAAACATTCTCATGGTGGGTCATTCAGTACATATTCTCTAATATATACCCATGTGTCAACTTGATATCTCATATCCATGACTTTTGAGATCAAGTCATCCGTTTACCTACATGCTAGTCTCAATGCATTAATATTGTCCTTATATATTAATGCTCAACTAGAAATAGTTAAGAGTAGTGTTCTATGTATATCTACAATATCTCACTATCAATTCAACAAATTGATATGTTGTAGATTAGAATCTCCTACTCTAGGACATTATTATACTTATTCATTCGGTACTGAATTGAACTAAATATAATAACCAACTTTGCCTTTATTAATAATGAAATATGATACAGAAGGAGCCCTTTATAATCATCTCATAATTGGTACTAGAGCTAATACTAACAATCTCCCACTAGCACTAGTGCCAATCACTGAAATATCTAATACCCAGTGACCTAGTATGACCATCATGCTTCTTCTGTGCCAATGCCTTGGTCAGAGATCCGTAATGTTAGCATCGGTCGGTACTATACATATATTCAAATCTCCTCTTTCGATGATATCTCGAATGAGATGGAATTGCCGTAGTATATGTTAGGATCTTTGATGAGAGCGAGGTTCCTTAGCCTATGCAATTGCCCCATTATTATCACAATAGAGGTATATTGGGTTTGATATACTAGGAACACCACCAAGCTCGATAATGAACTTCCTGATCCAAACAACCTCCTTTATTGCAGCTGAAGCAGCAATGTACTCGGTCTCTGTTGTAGAATCAGCTACTGTGTCTTACTTTGAACTCTTGCAGCTCACAACACCACCATTTAAGCAAAATACATACCCTGACTACGATCTATAATCATCCTTCTCAGTTTGGAAGCTAGCATCGGTGTAACCCTTTACAACAAGCTCTTCATCGCCTCCAAAGATCAACAAATAATCTTGAGTCTTTCTCAAGTACTTAAGAATATTCTTGACTACTGTCCAGTGACCTTCACCTGGATCTGATTGGTATCTGCTCGTCATGCTTATTGCATACGAGACATCTCGGCGAGTACAAAGCATGGCATACATGATAGACCCTATTGCATATGCATAATGAATATGATCCATGTGGTCCCTTTCTTCTTTAGAAGAGGGGCATTGAGTCTTCGAAAGACTCACACCATGTGACATAGGTAGGAATCCCTTCTTGGAATTCTCTATGGAAAAACGTTTAAGCACCTTGTCAATTTATGTACTCTGGCTTAGACCAAGCAATCTTTTAGATCTATCTCTGTAACGACCCAATTTTCCCCCATTAGGAGTCTTAAACGTTCTTAAAAATATTTAGAAATATTTTAGAAAAATTCTAGAGATTTTTAGAAATTTTTAGAGTATTTTTATGAAATTTTTGGAGTTCATTTGGTATTTTTACCAAGAGGAAGAAGTTTAAAAAATAATAATATATGTTGAAGCCGGGTTTTGAAGCCAAGATCACGGACCCGAACCCAAGTCTTAACGAACTCAGCCCAACCATCTGGTCTACGGGTGTTTTGTTAATCATATATGGAGCGATATATATTTAAGTAGTAGTTAGGAACAGTAAAATAATAGGAAATAAAATGGTTGCAGCTGGGATTCGAACCCACGAGTTGGGCTTTAAGCGGAACGCAGCCCACCAAGTGCTCCAGCCGTCGGTTTTGTTTAGAAACGGTAAGAAAATTTATTTAACGAGTTAACAGAATATAGAGATTATAAAAGAGGAGAACTTAGGACTTGATTGATTACCCGTGACCTAACCTTTTTCCCCCTCCTCCTCCCTTCTGCGCGCGACAGCGTTTCAGCTCGAGCGAAGGTGAAGCCGGCGAAGCTAGGGCTTCGATCCGGTGGTCGGCCAAGGTTCCCTGAGGAGTTCCTCCATCTCCTTAAGCTCTTCTCGACGAGGAGGAGTCGGGAGCACGAAGAAGAGTCAGGATTTCGAGCTCGCCGAAAGCCCTAGAAGCCTCCTTCTCGGTTGTAAGTCCAAGAAACCCAAGGTAAGTTGCTACTCACCTGCAGTAGGATAGCTCCGAGGTTTAATTCTTGATTTTCTCCTTGTTCCCGAAGCTTTGCATGAGTTTCCTTGCTTCCTTTATTTTCGGATCTTGTTCTCTTGAATTCGATGGTTTTCTTGTTTGTTTGTTTAGCTTGTGGTTGCTTCCTTCGGATTTTGCTGTTCTAGGCAATGAGCATGAGAAATAATTCAGATTTTGGGTTTCCGGTAGCAATTCCTTTTTGTTTGCTGCCGTGAACCTTAATGGAAGAAGAGAAGGATTGATTTAGTTTAAGCATGAAGAACAGGAGAATTAGTTTCGAGTTTTAGTTTCCATCTTTGTCTCGGATTGTGTTGCACAGAAATTATGGTTAGGGATTTAGCCTCCCTTTCATGCTTTCGGAACATGTAGAATTTAGGTTTGTGTTCTTTTGTTTGCTGCTGTAATGAACCTGAATTTGCCTTCATACGATTCAGATTGGAGTTCCTTTGTATGCAGTAGCCTTTTAGCAGGATGGTTATTAGACTTCTTTGATTTCGGAACATGCTATAGTTCTCCTTCTTTGATTCGCAATAAGATGTACATTCCTTCTTTGTTTTCGGTTCATGCTGTACAAGAATTTTGGGTTGCTAGGCATTCGGTTAGTTTTGAAGTCGCTGCCATAGAGTTTCTAATCAGAATTTGCCAGATCTAGAAATGAAAATAAGTTTCATATGGGTCTTGTTTAAACCTTTAGCAAGTTTAGCGAGTTCTAGTTCAATAGAAGCATCCTTTCCTTATGCTTGTTTTGCTGGAAATGTTTTAGAATGTGTAGATTCCTGTCTACGTAGTTTTTATTCTAGTGTATCATGTTTCAATTTGTGATAGCAGCAGTAACCTATTCTTATTCTTTGTTCGGTTGGAAACAATTCAGCATGTGTAGGTCCATTAAGTGCAGTTTTCCATTGAGTGCAATTTTCATTAAGTGCAGAGTTCTTCCATTAAGTCCAGTTCTTCATAAAATGGAGATTTTTATAAATATTGTACACAGATTTTTATAAGCATTGCTTGCAGATTTAGATTTTTAGTTCCTTATGTTATTTATTTCAAGTATTCAGATTTAAGTTTTCTTACAACCTCAATATGCATGAACGGTTTTATTTATAAGCATGCAATTCTATTTAACATCTCAGCGCAGTTTTATTAAGCATTTCACTGCAGATTTTTGTCAAGTGAAATATGCAGATTTTGTTAGGTTTTATAGTATTTTGAGTTTAAGAAAAGGATAAGAAAGATAAAGAAAAGAAAGAAAAAGGCCAAGGTCTTAAGTAGATCCCAAATTCAAGACTTTAGGGATTTTGGCACACAAGGTGCTTATTAAAATGCCAAGGCATTATATATTAGAAGTATTAAAAGATAACATGTATTTTACTTTTATCAATGGCACTGTACTGGACTTTCAGTAGTCCTTGGGCTGGGCTCCCATAGTCGGTCCCTAGGTTCAGATAACCTAGTATGCAGGACTCTCAGTAGTCCTTGGGCTGGGCTCCCATAGTCGGTCCCTAGGTTTAGATAACCTAGTATGCAGGACTCTCAGTAGTCCTTGGGCTGGGCTCCCATAGTCGGTCCCTAGGTTTAGATAACTTAGCAAATCCTACTAGATTCGGGACCAGCTATCTCGGGTCTAGTTAGGGATGCGCGCATAGTAAGTACAGTTGCCGGGCCCAAGAAGAAGTTGATTATTATTTTGAAGTATTATAAGTATAAGTTTTTGAACAAGTAAAGCAAGTTTTCCATAACTATAAAGTATTAAAGGACAAGTTTAAAACAGATGAATTAAGTTTCATCTTTAAAATCAGCAAGCTGAGTTTTCTTTTATGCTAGCAGCTTTTACATGTTTAGTTTCTTACATGTTATTTATTTGCTAGTTGATGAGCATGTTTAGCTTTATATGTTAACATTTCAGTTAGTTTGCTTTCTTTATTAGTTTATGAGCATGATTAGCTATACATGTTTAGTATATCAGTTAGCATGATGTCCTTGCCATTTGTGAGCATGAGTAGCTATACATGTTAGATTTACTTTACATGTTTAGCCTTTCAGTATGTTCCTTTCATTAGTAGATGAGCATGAGTAGAATTCCTTTTTAGCATTCAGTTTTAGATTTCAGTATATCCTCATGCATATCGAGATTTTGTGAGTTAGATAGCGCTTACTATGCAAATTTTGCTTATAGACTACACTTCCTCTTACTGCAGATACAGGAAAGGAAAAGATATAGAAAGGAAGGTGAGAAGGAGGTGTTCGAAGGATGTGTGATGCCAGGACTATGGAAGCCTTGGGACTAGGAAAGAAGTTTTAGTTTAGTTTTTATTGTCTTTTGCTATGTTAGGAGTAATTGAGATAGTATTTGTTATTTTGATATGATTAGGACGTAGTAGAAGAATTGTAATCTTGTGTGATGATTTCTTGTGTTGTTTTCTTTATTTTGGATTTATTATACTGCGTGGTTGATTGATATGTGTTCCAGCCGCTTGTGGCTGAGTATATATTGCATGTATTGTTGAATAAGGTCACCGGTACAGGGGAGACTCTGTCGAAATTTTTCGGTAGGGTTTCCATGTGATTTTTAATCATATCGGTTAAGTAGAGTTAGTAGTTAAGTAACGGTCATCCTTAGAGAGTAGTAGTAGTAAGAAGGGTGGTCGTTACAGTTGGTATCAGAGCAGTTCCCATTCTCCAGCATCACACATCAGCACCATCCTTGCCGTCTTCAAGTAAGAAAGTATTTAATTTTTCTTTTATGCTTATTAATTGCGGTATAGAGTATCTGCTTATATGCGGTTAAGTATGAAGAAAATTCTTGTTTTATTCTTTCTATGTTTAAATACATATGCTTAGGAAGAATATAGATGATTTTAGTTTTGTTTCTCTCTTACATAATTAGATGTCAAGAAGAGGACGCCCCCGTATTGTTCGTACTGAGGACCGAGCACAGGAGAACGAAGAGCCCAGAATGGCTGAACCAAATCTCTCTGAAGTTGTTGCTCAACTCCAGAGACAAGTGGCGGAGCAGCAACAAGTAATCGTCAATCTGATGGCGAATCAGCAGCCAGTCCCTCCCACTCCTCCAACTATTAATGTGGAGACTCCAGTAGTGACTGAGGTTCCACCAGCCACTCTGGAAGTCCCCACAACACCTAGAAGACAAGAAGCCTACCTGATACAATGGTTGAAGCTGAAGCCAGAAGGTTTCTCAGGCACGACTGAGCCCTGGGATGCTCAAGCTTGGTTTAAGACACTGGAGAGCACCATGGAGCTTCTTGACTGGCCAGAAGTCGAGAAGGTCAAGTGTGCCTCTTTCTTCCTATCAGGTGATGCTCGTATGTGGTGGGAGAGAGTTAAGAGCAAGAGGTTGGTCAATCAGATGAGCTGGGCTGACTTCGAGACAGAGTTTTACGAAGAATTCTTCCGTCAACGGATGACCAATAAGCATTTTGAAGAGTTTATAGAATTCAGACAAGGAGACCTGTCGGTGGAAGAAGCAATACAGAAATTCAATAGGCTAGCCCGTCTTTGTCCAGAGCTAGTAAGTACAGAAAAGGAACGAGTCAGAATGATGCTCAGGATGCTGAGACCAGTAATAGCACTTAATGTGAGTAGTGGAACTCACCAGCCCCAGACTGGCGAGGAGCTAGTCAGCAGAGCATTAGTCGGTGAACACTATCTAGACAGCATCACGGCGCAACGAGAGCAACACAAGTCAGTCAAGATCGAAAGCAAGACAGTGGGAAGTCAGAAACCTCAGTCAAGTGATCAGAATTGGAAGGGCAAGGGTAACAAAAGGAAACGAGGGGATACAGGAGGCAGCCAAAAGGGAGGTCTAATAGACGAGCAGGTTAAGTTCCCTTCCTGCCCTAAATGCGGGAGATCGCATCCAAGAGCCTGTCTTTTGGATATGACCGGATGTTATTCATGTGGCCAAGAAGGACATCTAGCTAGAGCATGTCCTAATAAGTTTAAGGCGCCTCAGCAACAGTTAGTGCAATATGAAGGCAAGCCTCCACAGTTACACCACATGACAACATCACTAGAAGGACCCTATCTCGGTCAGGAAAGGTTGGAAGCCCCACTCGTTCCAATCAATGCCAGAGTATTTTCTCTCACTAAGGAAGAAGCTGCCGGTACCTCCACGGTAGTCCCAGGTCAAATACCTACCCTTTAGAATTTAGCTACCGTCTTATTGATACTGGTGCTACCCACTCTTTTGTGTCAATTTCTTTTGTCAAGTTTAACAAGTACCTACTTTCCAGAATTATTCTAAGTTCGAGGACGAACTTTTTATAAGGTATGGGGGATTGTAACGACCCAATTTTCCCCCATTAGGAGTCTTAAACGTTCTTAAAAATATTTAGAAATATTTTAGAAAACTTCTAGAGATTTTTAGAAATTTTTAGAGTATTTTTATGAAATTTTTGGAGTTCGTTTGGTATTTTTACCAAGAGGAAGAAGTTTAAAAAATAATAATATATGTTGAAGCCGGGTTTTGAAGCCAAGATCACGGACCCGAACCCAAGTCTTAACGAACTCAGCCCAACCATCTGGTCTACGGGTGTTTTGTTAATCATATATGGAGCGATATATATTTAAGTAGTAGTTAGGAACAGTAAAATAATAGGAAATAAAATGGTTGCAGCTGGGATTCGAACCCACGAGTTGGGCTTTAAGCAGAACGCAGCCCACCAAGTGCTCCAGTCGTCGGTTTTGTTTAGAAAAGGTAAGAAAATTTATTTAACAAGTTAACAGAATATAGAGATTATAAAAGAGGAGAACTTAGGGCTTGATTGATTACTCGGGACCTAACCTTTTTCCCCCTCCTCCTCCCTTCTGCTCGCGACAGCGTTTCGGCTCGAGCGAAGGCGAAGCCGGCGAAGCTAGGGCTTCGATCCGACGGTCGGCCAAGGTTCCCCGAGGAGTTCCTCCATCTCCTTAAGCTCTTCTCGACGAGGATGAGTCGGGAGCACGAAGAAGAGTCGGGATTTCGAGCTCGCCGAAAGCCCTAGAAGCCTCCTTCTCGGTTGTAAGTCCAAGAAACCCAATGTAAGTTGCTACTCACCTGCAGTAGGATAGCTCCGAGGTTTAATTCTTGATTTTCTCCTTGTTCCCGAAGCTTTGCATGAGTTTCCTTGCTTCCTTTATTTTCGGATCTTGTTCTCTTGAATTCGATGGTTTGCTTGTTTGTTTGTTTAGCTTGTGGTTGCTTGCTTCGGATTTTGCTGTTCTAGGCAATGAGCATGAGAAACAATTCAGATTTTGGGTTTCCGGTAGCAATTCCTTTTTGTTTGCTGCCGTGAACCTTAAAGGAAGAAGAGAAGGATTGATTTAGTTTAAGCATGAAGAACATGAGAATTAGTTTCGAGTTTTAGTTTCCATCTTTGTTTCGGATTGTGTTGCACAGAAATTATGGTTAGGGATTTAGCCTCCCTTTCATGCTTTCGGAACATGTAGAATTTAGGTTTGTGTTCTTTTGTTTGCTGCTGTAATGAACCTGAATTTGCCTTCATACGATTCAGATTGGAGTTCCTTTGTATGCAGTAGCCTTTTAGCAGGATGGTTATTAGACTTCTTTGATTTCGGAACATGCTATAGTTCTCCTTCTTTGATTCGGAATTAGCTATACATTCCTTCTTTGTTTTCGGTTCATGCTGTACAAGAATTTTGGGTTGCTAGGCATT
This sequence comes from Zingiber officinale, assembly GCF_018446385.1. Lineage (NCBI taxonomy): Eukaryota > Viridiplantae > Streptophyta > Magnoliopsida > Zingiberales > Zingiberaceae > Zingiber > Zingiber officinale. Next base: position 79,140,360 of record NC_055990.1, read on the forward strand.
CGGTTAGTTTTGAAGTCGCTGCCATAGAGTTTCTAATCAGAATTTACCAGATCTAGAAATGAAAATAAGTTTCATATGGGTCTTGTTTAAACCTTTAGCAAGTTTAGCGAGTTCTAGTTCAATAGAAGCATCCTTTCCTTATGCTTGTTTTGCTGGAAATGTTTTAGAATGTGTAGATTCCTGTCTACGTAGTTTTTATTCTAGTGTATCATGTTTCAATTTGTGATAGCAGCAGTAACCTGTTCTTATGCTTTGTTTGGTTGGAAACAATTTAGCATGTGTAGGCCCATTAAGTGCAGTTTTCCATTGAGTGCAATTTTCATTAAGTGCAGAGTTCTTCCATTAAGTGCAGTTCTTCATAAAATGCAGATTTTTATAAATATTGTACACAGATTTTTATAAGCATTGCTTGCAGATTTAGATTTTTAGTTCCTTATGTTATTTATTTCAAGTATTCAGATTTAAGTTTTCTTGCCACCTCAATATGCATGAACGGTTTTTTTTATAAGCATGCAATTCTATTTAACATATCAGCGCAGTTTTATTAAGCAATTCAGTGCAGATTTTTGTTAAGTGAAATATGTAGATTTTGTTAGGTTTTATAGTATTTTGAGTTTAAGAAAAGGATAAGAAAGATAAAGAAAAGAAAGAAAAAGGCCAAGGCCTTAAGTAGATCCCAAAGTCAAGACTTTAGGGATTTTGGCACACAAGGTGCTTATTAAAATGCCAAGGCATTATATATTAGAAGTATTAAAAGATAACAAGTATTTTACTTTTATCAATGGCACTGTACTGGACTTTCAGTAGTCCTTGTGCTGGGCTCCCATAGTCGGTCCCTAGGTTCAGATAACCTAGTATGCAGGACTCTCAGTAGTCCTTGGGCTGGGCTCCCATAGTCGGTCCCTAGGTTTAGATAACCTAGTATGCAGGACTCTCAGTAGTCCTTGGGCTGGGCTCCCATAGTCGGTCCCTAGGTTTAGATAACCTAGCAAATCCTACTAGATTCGGGACAAGCTATCTCGGGTCTAGTTAGGGATGCGCGCATAGTAAGTACAGTTGCCAGACCAAAGAAGAAGTTGATTATTATTTTGAAGTATTATAATTATAAGTTTTTGAACAAGTAAAGCAAGTTTTCCGTAACTATAAAGTATTAAAGGACAAGTTTAGAACAGATGAATTAAGTTTCATCTTTAAAATCAGCAAGCTGAGTTTTCTTTTATGCTAGCAGCTTTTACATGTTTAGTTTCTTACATGTTATTTATTTTCTAGTTGATGAGCATGTTTAGCTTTATATGTTAGCATTTCAGTTAGTTTGCTTTCTTTATTAGTTTATGAGCATGATTAGCTATACATGTTTAGTATATCAGTTAGCATGATGTCCTTGCCATTTGTGAGCATGAGTAGCTATACATGTTAGATTTACTTTACATGTTTAGCCTTTCAGTATGTTTCTTTCATTAGTAGATGAGCATGAGTAGAATTCCTTTTGAGCATTCAGTTTTAGATTTCAGTATATCCTCATGCATATCGAGATTTTGTGAGTTAGATAGCGCTTACTAAGCAAATTTTGCTTATAGACTACACTTCCTCTTACTACAGACACAGGAAAGGAAAAGATATAGAATGGAAGGCGACAAGGAGGTGTTCGAAGGATGTGTGATGCCAAGACTATGGAAGCCTTGGGACTAGGAAAGAAGTTTTAGTTTAGTTTTTATTGTCTTTTGCTATGTTAGGAGTACTTGAGATAGTATTTGTTATTTTGATATGATTAGGACGTAGTAGAAGAATTGTAATCTTGTGTGATGATTTCTTGTGTTGTTTTCTTTATTTTGGATTTATTATATTGCGTGGTTGATTGATATGTGTTCTAGCCGCTTGTGGCTGAGTATATATTGCATGTATTGTTGAATAAGGTCACCGGTACAGGGGAGACTCTGTTAAAATTTTTCGATAGGGTTTCCATGTGATTTTTAATCATACCGGTTAAGTAGAGTTAGTAGTTAAGTAACGGTCATCCTTAGAGAGTAGTAGTAGTAAGAAGGGTGGTCGTTACAATCTCTATAGATCTTAAGACCTAAAATGTAGGCTGCTTCACCTAAGTCTTTCATTAAAAAATAATTCCCAAGCCATGTATTCGCTGATTGAAGAGTAGGGATATCATTTCCAATGAGAAGTATGTCATCTACATACAATATGAGAAAGATGACTGTGCTCCCACTAACCTTCTTGTAGACACAAGGTTCATCTTCATTCTTAATGAAACCAAAAATTTTGATTTCATCATCAAATCGAAGATTCCAGCTCCTAGAAGCTTGCTTTAATCCATAAATGGATCTTTGTAACTTACACACCTTTCCAACATTCTTGGGATCTACAAAACCCTCAGGTTGTGTCATGTACACATCCTCGAGTAGATTTTCATTAAGAAATATAGTTTTGACATCCATCTGATAGATCTCATAATCATAAAAGGATGCAATAGCAAGAATGATCCGAAAGGACTTGAGCATCACAACTAGTGAAAAGGTTTCATCATAGTCTATACCATGAATCTGCTTGAATCCTTTAGCCACCAATCTACTTTTATAGGTATGCATATGACCATCCATGTCTGTCTTCACTTTGAAGACCCACTTACTCCCAATGGGTTTGATCCCTTCAGGTGGATCAACCAAAGTCCATACTTGGTTAGTGTACATGATTCCATTTCGGATCTCATGGCCTCTAGCCATTTCTCAGAATCTAGGCCCTGTACAGCTTCTTGATACGATGTAGGCTCATTGAGACCAATAAGCTCTACATCACCATGGTTAGACAAGAGAAAAGAGTATCTCTCAGGTTGACGACGAGTCCTATCAGATCTGTGTAGAGCTTATGCTACTTGAACAGGTTGTTGCTCCACAACTTCTTGTGATGTAACAAAATCATGATCCACAACATCTTGTGGTAGCTGTCAGTTTCCATCAAGGCGTCGGTGCCAGTTTGTGTATCTTGAATTTCTTCAAGATCAACATTACTCCCACTAGTTCTTCTAGAAATAAATTCCCTTTCTAGAAAGACACCAGTTTTGGCAACAAACACTTTGCCTTGTGTGAGATTATTGAAGTAATATCCCTTTGTTTCCTTGGGATATCCTACAAAATAACACTTGTCTGATTTGGGTCCTAGTTTATCGGAGACTTGTCGTCGAACGTAAGCCTCACATCCCCAAATCTTCATGAAAGACATATTGGGACTCTTCCCAGTCCATATCGTATATGGTGTCTTTATGACAACCTTAGATGGAACACGGTTAAGTGTGAAAGCGGCTGTCTCTAGAGCATGCCCCCAAAAGGAAGCAGAAAGTTCTGTTTGACTCATCATCGTTCGTACCATATCTAATAAAGTATGATTTCTCTGTTCTGATACACCATTCCATTGTGGTGCTCCAGGTGGAGTGAGTTGAGATATAATCTCACACTCAACAAGATGGTCATGAAACTCTTGGCTAAGGTATTCTCCACCTCGATCCGATTAAAGCATTTTAATACTGTTACCAAGTTGATTTTGTACTTCATTCTTGAATTCTTTGAACTTTTCAAAGGATTCTGACTTATGTCGCATTAGATACACATAGCCATATCTACTGAAATCATCAGTAAAAGTAATAAAGTAATGGTGGCCTCCTCTAGCTGCTATTCTGAAAGGGCCACATACATTTGTATGTATGAGTCCTAATAAGTCATTAGCTCTTTCACTATGTCCACTAAATGGAGTCTTTGTCATCTTGCCTTGAAGACAAGATTTGCATATCTCATATGATTCAAAATCAAATGAGTCCAAAAGTCCATCCTTATGGAGTTGGGATATGCGGCGACTCTCATTTATGTGACCTAAGTGGCAATGCTAGAGATATGTTTGGTTCAAATCATTAGACTTGAACCGCTTGGTATTTATGTTATAGATTGTGTTGTCAAAGTCTAGAACATAGAGTCCATTCACAAGATGTGCACTACAATAGAACATTTCATTGAAATAAATGGAACAACATTTGTCCTTTATTACAAATGAGAATCCTTTCTTGTCCAAACAAGAAACAAAGATGATGTTCTTAGTTAAAGCAGGCACATAACAACACTCTTCAACTTCTAATAAAAGTCTAGTGGTAAAGATAAGGAATATGTTCCTACAGCTATAGCAACAACTCTTGTGTCATTGCCTACTCGTAGGTCCACTTCACCCTTTGTCAATATTCTACTATTTCTCAAGCCCTGCACATTAGTACAAATGTGAGATGTACATCCGGTATCTAATACCCATAAAGAAGAAATAGATAGATTGACTTCTATAACATGTATACCTGAGGCAGAAGTTTCATTTTTCTTTCTTTTCACATCCTCTAGGTATGATTTGCAGTTCCTCTTCCAATATCCGGTCTCACCATAGTGGAAGCAGGTTCCTTCCTTAGCCACCCCACCTTTGGATTTCAATGCATGAGCTTTGCCCTTGCCTTTGGCTTGGGTCTTACCCTTACCTTTGAGCTTCCATTTGCCTTTTCCCTTTGGCACCATTAAAATGGTGCTAGGTTTTAACTTCTTAAGGTTGAGTTCAGTAGTTCTCAACATGCTCAACATCTCAAGCAATAGTTTGTCAATTTCACTCATGTTATAGTTCATGACAAATTGACTATAGCTTTCAGGCAATGATTGCAGAATTAGGTCAGTGGCCAATTCTTGGCCTAGTGGAAACCCCAGTCTTTGTAGGTTCTCCACATACCCGATCATTTTGAGCACATAAGGCCCTACGGGACTTCCTTCTTGCATTCTGCATTGAAATAGAGCTTTAGAGATCTCAAATCTCTCATACCTTGCTTGTCCTTGATATAGTTGTCTAAGGTGTTCAACCATATCATAAGCGTCCATGTTCTCATGTTTCTTCTAAAGCTCAGAGTTCATGGTAGTGAGCATAAGGCATGATACATCTAATGGATCATCTTGATGCTTCTTATAAGCATCCTTATCAGCTCTAGTGGTAGTGGTGGGGGGTGCTTCAGGAATGGGCTGCTCTAGGACGTACAGTTTTCTTTCTTGCTTGAGAACTATTCTCAAGTTTCTGTACCAGTCTTGGAAGGTAGCTCCATTGAGCTTGTCCTTATCAAGTACATATCGCAGAGAGAGAGCATTTGATGTATTTGACGACATGGTGATCTACAACAATAAAATATAGAAATAAGTATCATATTTTGATCATTTAACTAGGCCTTTAATTAAATGATTCTCCCACTAAATTGTAAAGCTTTAGTAGAAGCAAGTCATGGATGTGGTCTTACCCACACTACTAGCTCCAAATCCAATCGTGATAACATTTATATGGGACAAGATCCATATTATACCGCATCTTGAGTTAGCTTTGGCTAATCACCCAAGACTTAGTATAATTTAGGTAGGCAACATTTACCAATTACATCATATGTAACTCTTTTATCATTGTGTGAACAAGACTATTTGTTCATTTGCCCATCTTATGAAATCCACATTATAACTCATCTTGAGTTAGCTTTGGCTAATCGCCCAAGACTAGTATAATTTTGAATTTCATCATATGGGATATGCCTTCAAGTTCTCAACTTAGTTAAGTCACACCCAAAGTTTTAGTAGTCAGACATCACAATTGTCCTTTGCACTCTAGCAAGATAAATCGAGTCACTTTGCTTTGGCAAAATCTGACTACAATTGATCAAGCTAGATGTGAGTACCAAACTTTGGTAGGCATATTTAAAAGACCTAATCATGATTTAACTACACATGCATCTCATACAATCATAGCATATCATGGCATACATCACATATATGCATAAAAGAAATCGTGACATGGTTATGGCCCCATAATCTATGATTCTCTCAAGCCAATGAGAAGATCAAAAGGTCAACCTAGGCAAAAGCATCTTCTCCAAGTGCTTCGAAAGCATCTTCTCCAAGTGCTTACTTGGTCGTTATGTGTTGTTGTCCTTCACCTTTTTCACCATCGTTAAGTAGACTTAATCTTTTCTAATTTGTATATTACAAAATCTAAAGAAAACTCGAGTTACATTCGAGTGTAGTCTAAATTTACAACTAGAATAAAAGAGGAGAGGTACGACACACAGGCCGTATTATGAATTACAACACACACATCCAATCACATCGGGGTTTAAGGGCCATAACCATACACCATGTCATACAACATTCTCAATCTATTATGACAAAATTTACTATGATTTAAATAACTAATTATGAGCCACAATGCCATGATGGTTTCTCTAGAAACCTCTTGGCCGAAACCTACTCATAATCATGCAAATCATAATAAACTTGTCATGTAATTTCTATATCACATATGAAATTCTACTATAACTTAGTATATGCCTTCGTAAGTGACTCTGATACCACTGTAAGGAACTAGGGCGATAAAAATGTAAAAGCGTAGTGGAAAACATCTAGTTCCTTTCCAAAAGATCCATGTGAAAGGAAACCATATACTAAGTTCTAATTATTCTACATAAGAAAGTTATACTTTTGTTACATGCCCTTCGCAATCCCGAAAGCAATGTTTCTTTAGATGCGGATCTTAGCACGATCAAGGGATCGCGCTTCTTTGGTATCCACACGAACAAGTCACGTTTGTCTCACAAACTCACAAAGTGGGGAATGAAACAACCAAAGGTTGTACTAGCAACCCTTTTGGAGGTTTCGGCCAAGTGGAAGAGAGGAGGAGGAAGAAGAGCTAGAGCACCAAAAACTCATCATGAAAATGAATCCAAACCCCCCCTTTTTATAGATTCATGAAGTTGCCTCATGCGTTAATGTCAATTGTCTTGATTGACATTAATATTTGTCTTCATCCAATGAATCCAATGCATGTGCAATTCAAATGGTTCGCTCTTCATCTAATGAATTCAATGCATCCAATGCATGCAATGCATGAGAAATTCAAATTTCTCACTCTTCATCAAATGCATCCAATGTATGAGTAACTCAAGTTGTACACTCCTCTTTCTTCATGAATTCAAATTTCATGAAATCATATAATGAGTCCAACACATTATTCATTAATTAATTCATGAAATCATATAATGAGTCCAACTCATTAATCATTAATCCAATTGATTCAATGAGTATAATTTGAATTGGACTTAATCCAATAGTTGGATTTAATTGAATCTTACTCAATGAGTCTAATTGGAATTAGACTTAATTCAATGATTCATCATATGAATCCATCTCCATTGACTTGTTATTTGTGTGTGACCCAATAGGTTCTCGTAACGTTGGCAATGTATCCAAATCAATGTTTAAATACATAAGCAATGATTGACATGTAGCAAGGCATCATTACTACCCAAGTGACGAGAATATCAAGATCCGACTTAACCTTTCCGTGACTATTATCTTGTATGAATCAATCCTTCTATCCTCGATATCTAGATTGATCAATGAAGCATAGACCGTGTTTCTTGATCTCTAAGTAGACACACTCAATTAAATAAGCTCAATATCACATATTGACTTATTTAAGCATGACCATGCATTCTTGTGTCCTACTAATCAAGGGGCCCATAGATATCACTTCCATCATATGGAAGGGATAGATCTCATCTACATCACTCATATCCCTCCGCTTAATTTATTGCATACCCAGTGATCGACTTTATAGTCCACCCTGTTACGGGTGACGTTTGACGATACCAATGTATACAACTCCATATGTAGGGAACCGTAGTGTATTCAGGTCTAAGGGCTATTCATTCCAATAGTCACATGAGAATGTTTATGACACTCATATGACGATCCATGAAACATTCTCATGGTGGGTCATTCAGTACATATTCTCTAATATATACCCATGTGTCAACCTGATATCTCATATCCATGACTTTTAAGATCAAGTCATCCGTTGACCTACATGCTAGTCTCAATGCATTAATATTATCCTTGTATATTAATGCTCGACTAGAAATAGTTAAGAGTAGTGTTCTATGTATATCTACAATATCTCACTATTAATTCAACCAATTGATATGTTGTAGATTAGAACCTCCTACTCTAGGACATTATTATACTTATTCATTCGGCACTGAATTGAAGTAAATATAATAACCAACTTTATCTTTATTAATAATGAAAAATGATACAGAAGGAGCCCTTTACAATCATCTCAAAATTGGTACTAGGGCGTGTTAGTTAGAGCCCTAGAGTCAATCATTTGATGATTGTTGTATGGATTTGTTGTATCATATTCTTATATATATAAAGGCATTTGTTTATGGTTATTATGCTTACTTATATTGGTGCCAAATAACTAAGTATAATAGCGTCCTTGAGTAGAAGGTTCTTACCTATATCAATCGGTTAGTCGAATCGATAGTGAGATGATATCGGGAATACTACTCTTAATCATTCCTAGTCAAGTATTAGCATTCAGGGACAATGTTAATGTGACGATACTAGCATGTAGGTCAACTCGATGACTTGATATCACAAGTCATGGATATAAAGATATCAAGTTGACACATGGGTATGCATTGGAGAATGTATACTGAATGACCCGTCATGAGAAAGTATCATGGATCGTTATATGAGTGTCATATATACTTTCTCATGTGGCTATTTGTATGACTATTAGTCCTTGGACCTGAAGTCACCATGGTTACATACTTTAGCTTCGTCAAACGTCACCCGTAACTGGGTGGACTATAAAGGCGATTACTGGGTATGTAACAAATTATGCGGAGGGATGTAAGTGATGTAGATGGGATCTATCCCTCCTATATGATGGGAGAGACATCGATATTCTTGATAGAATGAGACCACTAAGTGCATGGCCATGCCCAAATGAGTCAATATGAGATGTTGAGCTCATTTGATTAAGTGAGTCTACTTGGGATTCAAGATTTAGATTGATTAGAGGATGACACGGTCTATGACTCACATTGATCAATCTAGATGTCAAGGATAGAAGGAAACTTGTCTTATATTGTGAAGAGTCACAATTAGTAGTCACAAGGTGATGTTGGATCTCAACATTCTTATAACTTGGGTAGTAATGATGTGTTGCTAGATACCGCTCATTACTTATGCTTCTAAATGGGTTTAGGAGCATTGCCAATGTTAAAAGAACCTATAGGATCACACATAAAGGGAAATTAGATGGAGATTAGGTTTATTTGATGAACCTAAAGGATTAGGTCCATGTGATGAACCAAATTAGATTAAGAATAATCCAAATTAGGCTAATTAAGTTTGACTCAATTTTGTTCATGTGTTAGATGAGTCTAATTTGGACTTAGACTCATTGAGTCAATTTAATTCAATGAATAGAAATTTATTAAATTAAAATTGACTTGAACCAATGGTTAGATTTGATCAACCATGGGAGAGAAGTGGTCAAGTTTGACTTGACTTGAGAGGAAGATGAAGAGTCAAGTTTAACTTGACCATTTGCCACCTCATAGGTGAGTTGGCAAAGAGTGGACCAATGATGATGCTCCACATCATCACGGTTGCTTAAGTGGGATGCCACCTCATGGGAGTTACCAAGAGTTGTGACTCTTGGTATTCCATGGAGGTTATTATCTGCTTAATGTGGCCAGGCACAATTTTTATTCAAGAGAGGAGTTTTTCATTTTGTTTGTAACTCTCATATTCTTCCTCAAGCACTCTTCTCTCCCTCTCTTCCTCCATTGCCGAGAGCCACAAAGGGTGCTAGCACACTCTAGTATCTTTTCTCCATCTCCTTGTTTGTGTGGATACATATAGAGGAGTGTCTACTTTGACATTCTCGAGATCCGACATCATTTGCACGAGCGGGATTAAGAAAAGGGCATCGCTTCAAAGGTATACCTTCTGATCTTGTAGATCTAATGTAGATCTAGGAGTAGAGAAACTCGTACACGAATTTTAAACTTCGCACGGATCCGGTGGCATGGGATTCGGGGTTTTCGCAACGTAAAAAGGCGGTTTTTGCGGCCCGAAAATCCCAACAGTGGTATCAGAGCCACGTGCGAAGCACGTACGTGTTTATTTTGTGTTTTTATGAAAAACTTTCAGTTCTGTAACTTTCTGTGAATTTCCTAATTTTATGTGTTTTATGGGTAATTTTCTCGTAGAAGCGAAGCAACAAATGTTTCGACACTTGTAGACTTCAACTACCGAGAAAACCTTTCCGAAACGGCAAGGTTTCGCCCAATTCATTTTGGGACAGAAGACTAAGGCATTCTACGATCGCTTAGGATCACTCGTGATGGTTATATCGCGGGTAGGGGTGATGCCCCTAACCCAATAAGGGGCTTCGTTCCGCGATTGCGCCCGAAAATCGCTAAACGGGGCCGCCCGAAATTTTTACTCATAAAATTGTAAAAATTGTGGGAAAATTTATAGAAATTTATAGAAATTACATAATTTAGAATTATGTATCATTTTGTGATGGTCATGGCCCATAGACCCCAGTTTGATTGAAAAAATTGTGTTGTAATTTATATTATGGCCTGCGTGTCTTTTTTGTGATGTGTGTGTTGTATATGATACGCGACCTGTGCGTCATGCCTTTCCTATTTTATTTCCTGTTGTAAAATAGTTTAGACTCGAATGTAACTCGAGTTTCACCTTTGTAATGTACAAAATGAAGCAGTGGAAGGTCCACTCGAGACGGAGTTACGAGGAAGGTGTGAGCAACACAAGGTGGTCATCGGAAGGAGCTTGAGAAAGTATTGACCTTAGGTTGACCATCTGATCTTCTCATTGTGTTGAGAAGATCGTAGTAGGTCCATGACTAATCACAAAAAGTTTAATTAATTGCTTGTGTGTGTATATGTGATGCATGCTAAATTAGTAATTAATTAGTGCCTTAACGATTAGATTAGATCTAAGTCGCGCACATGATGCACCTCCACGATTTGATTAGATCTAAATCGAGTATATGAAACACATCGACGATTAGATTGGATCTCAATCGCGTCAACTCGAAATGCCTACCATGCCGTGATACCCATCTACCTCGATCACATGTTGTTGTTGAATCTGCCAAAGCAGAGCAACGCATATTATCTTGGTAGGGTGCGGAGGGACAATCTTGGTCCCGCCTATCAACGCATGGGTGAGTACAACTCAATTAGATTGAGTAACTAGTTAACTCAATTGGATCGAGTTTAACTATAGGTATTTTCTAATGGTTGGTAGATAGGTCAAAATCACATTTATATTAATTCTTGGGCGATTTAGCCAATGATAACTCAAGTTTTAATATATATACGGATCTTGATCCTATAAACAAGAGTTGCATAGAGATGTAATTGATAATTAGTTACCTACCGATCATACTAAGTCTTGGGCGATTTAGCCAAAGCTAACTCAAGGCGTAGTATGATGTGGATCTTGTCCTACTTGAATTATAGAATTCAGTGGGAGCATCATTTAATTAAAGGCCTAATTAGATGATTAATTGGAATATGATATTTATTTTTCTGTATTTTTCTGTTGTATATTACCATGTCGTCAAACACGAACTCCTTCTCCCTGCGTTCTGTCCTCGATAAGAACAAGCTCAATGGAGCTAACTTCCTGGATTGGTACAGGAACCTGAGAAGAGTTCTCACACAGGAACGAAAAATGTACGTCCTGGAGCATCGCATTCCTAAGGCACCTCCTGCCACTGCCACGCGAGCTGATCATGATGCTTACAAGAAGCATCAAGATGACGCATTAGATGTGTCATGTCTTATGCTTGCGACCATGAACTCTAAGCTTCAGAAGCAACACGAGTTGATGGGCGCTTATGATATGGTTGAACATCTTCGTCAACTATATCAAGGACAAGCGAGGCACGAGAGATTCGAGATCTCTAAGGCACTGTTTCAGTGCAAGATGCAAGATGGGACTCCCGTAGGCCCATATGTACTCAAAATGATTGGGTACATAGAAAACCTATAGAGATTGGGATTCCCACTTGGCCAAGAGCTGGCCACTGACCTGATCTTGTAATCCTTGCCAGATAGCTATAGTCAATTCGTTCTAAATTATAACATGAACGAAATTGACAAGCCATTGCCCGAGCTACTTAGCATGTTAAGAACTGCTGAGCTCAACGTTAAGAAGGTTAAGCCGAACTCTATTCTGATGGTTCAGAAACACAAGGGCAAGGGCAAGCCTAAAGGTAAGGGAAAGTCTCAAGCCAAAGGCAAAGGCAAGGCACTGAAACCCAAAGGAGGGGTTGCCAAGGATGCTACCTGCTTCCACTGTGGTCAGACCGGGCACTGGAAGAGGAACAGCAAAGTATACTTGGAAGATCTTAAGAAGAAGAGAAGTGAGACTTTCACTTCAGGTATATATGTTATCGAAGTCAATCTATCTATTTCTTCATTATGGGTATTAGATACCGGATGTGTTTCTCACATTTGTACTAATGTGCAGGCGCTGAGAAATAACAGGGCATTGACGAATGGCAAGATGGACCTACGAGTAAGCAATGGAGCATGGGCTGCTGCTGTTGCTGTAGGAACTTATTCTCTATCTCTGCCCTCTGGGGTTGTACTAGAATTAGATGATTATTGTTATGTGTCTGCTTTAACTAAGAACATTATATCAGTTTCTTGTTTAGACAAGAAAGACTTTTCATTTATAATAAAGAACAAATGTTGTTCAGTTTATTTAAATGATATGTTCTATTGTAGTGCACCTCTAATGAACGGACTCTACATTCTAGACCTTGAAAAAACTATCTATAACATAAGTACCAAGAGGTTCAAGTCAAATGACATGAACCAAACCTATATCTGGTACTGTCACTTAGGTCATATAAATGATAAACGCTTATCCCAGCTCCATAAGGATGGTTTGCTGCACTCATTTGATTTTGAATCATATGAGACATGCGAGTCATGCCTTCTATGCAAGATGACCAAGACTCCCTTTAGTGGACACAGTGAGAGAGCGACTGACTTGTTAGGCCTTATACATAGTGATGTATGTGACCCTTTCAATGTCACTGCTTGTGGTGGTTATAGGTACTTCATTACATTTACTGATGACTTCAATAGATATGGTTATGTGTACCTAATGACACATAAGTCAGAATCCTTTGAAAAGTTCAAAGAATTCAAGAATGAAGTACAAAACCATCTTGGTAAGAGTATTAAGATACTTTGATCAGATCGAGGTGAAGAATACCTTAGCCATGAGTTTCGTGACTATCTTGCTGAGTGTGGGGTCCTATCCCAACTCACTCCTCCTGGAACACCACAGTGGAATGATGTATTCGAAAGGAGGAATCATACCTTATTAGATATGGTACGGTCTATGATGAGTCACACAGATCTTCTTATGTATCTTTGGGGCTATGCTCTAGACACAACAGCCTTCATTCTCAACCGAGTTCCATCTAAGGATGTAATAAAGACACCATATAGGATATGGACTTGGAGAGGTGCCCAGGTGTCTTTTATGAGGATTTGGGGTTGTGAGGCTTACGTTCGATGTCAAGTCTCAGACAAACTGGGACCAAAATCTGATAAGTGCTATTTTATTGGATATCCCAATGAAACGAAGGGATATTACTTCTACATTCCCAGTCAACACAAGGTAGTTGTGGCTAAGACTGGGGTATTTCCAGAAAGGGATTTTGATTCTAGAAAGACTAGTGGGAGTACGTTCGATCTTGAAGAAGTTCAAGATGTGGACCATAGCACTGAAGCCTCGATGGAAGTTGAACTGGAACCACAAAATGTTGTGGATGATGTTGTTCCACAAGGAGTTGAGGAACCACAACCAGTTCGAGTAGACCTACCTCTTCGCAGATCTGATAGTGTACGTCGTCAGTCTGAGAGATACTCATTTCTCTTGTCTGACCATGATGACGTTGTGCTCATTGAGGATGAGCCTACCTCCTACTAGGAAGCTGTGATGAGACCAAATTTCGAGAAATGGCTAGAGGCCATGAGATCCGAGATGGAATCTATGTACACTAACCATGTATGGACTTTGGTTGATCCACCTGAAGGGGTCAGACCCATTGGGTGTAAGTGGATCTTTAAGAGAAAGACTGGCATTAATGGACTTATTTATAAGGGTCGCTTGGTAGCTAAAGGTTTCAAGTGAATTCATGGTATTGACTATGATGAAACCTTTTCTCCAATAGCGATGTTTAAATCCATTCAGATCATGCTTGCTATTGTAGCGTACCACGATTATGAGATCTGGCAGATGGATATCAAAACTGCGTTTTTAAATGGAAACCTACTTGAGGATGTGTACATGACACAACCTGAGGGTTTTGTAGATCCACAGCATACTAGCAGAGTATGCAAGCTGCATAGGTCCATTTATGGACTAAAGCAATCTTCTCAGAGCAGGAATCTTCGATTCAATGATGCAATCAAATAGTTTGGTTTCATCAAGAATGAAGATGAACCTTGTGTCTACAAGAAGGTTGTTGGGAGCACTGTTGTCTTCCTTATATAGTATGTGGATGACATACTACTCATTGGAAAAGACATCCCTTTGCTGCAGTTTGTCAAGACTTGGCTAGGGACTTGTTTCTCAATGAAGGACTTAGGGAAGCTTCCTGCATTCTAGGCATACAGATCTATAGAGATAGATCTAAGAGATTGCTTGGCCTAAGTCAGAGTGCTTACATTGATAAGGTACTACTTCGGTTTGCCATGTAGAACTCCAAGAAGGGATTTCTGTCGATGTCACATGGTGTGAGTCTTTCGAAGACTCAAGGTCCCTCTTCTAGTGAGGAGAGAGACCGCATGGATCAGATCCCTTATGCTTCAGCCATAAGATCTATTATGTACACCATGCTATGTACTCATCCTGATGTCTCGTATGCTTCGAGCATGACGAGCAGATACCAGTCAGATCCAGGTGAAAGTCACTAGATAGAAGTTAAGAATATTCTTAAGTACTTGAGAATGACTAAAGAATATTTCTTGATATATGGAGGCGATGACGAGCTAGCTGTAAAGGGTTACAGTGATGCTATCTTCCAAACAGATCAGGATGATTATCGATCATAGTCAGGGTTCGTGTTTTGCATAAATGGTGGTGCTGTGAGCAGGAAGAGTTTGAAGCAGGACACAGTTGTTGATTCTACAACAGAAGGCGAGTATATTGCTACATCAGAAGCAGCAAAGGAGGCAGTTTGGATCCGCAAGTTCTTTACTGAACATGGGGTGGTTCCTAGCATAGCTGATCCCATAGAGCTCTATTGTGACAACAATGGAGCAATAGCACAGGCTAAGGAACCTCGCTCACACTAGCAGACCAAACACATACTACGGTGCTTCCATCTCATTCGAGAGATCATTGATAGAGGAGATGTGAAGATTTGCAGAGTACCCACTGAGGCTAACATCGCAGATCCCTTGACCAAGGCTTTGGCACAGAGAAAGCATGATGGTCACACTAGGTCTATGGGCCTTAGAGACTATACTGATTGACACTAGTGCTTGTGGGAGATTGTTAGTTAGAGCCCTAAAGCCAATCATTTGATGATTGTTGTATGGACTCGTTGTATCATATTCTTATATATATAAAGACATTTGTTTATGGTTATTATGGTTACTTATATTGGTGCCAAATAACTAAGTATAATAGCATCCTAGAGTAGAAGGTTCTTACCTATATCAATCGGTTAGTTGAATCGATAGTGAGATGATATAGGGAACACTACTCTTAATCATTCCTAGTCAAGTATTAGCATTCAGGGACAATGTTAATGTGACGAGACTAGCATGTAAGTCAACTCGATGACTTGATCTCACAAGTCATGGATATAGAGATATCAAGTTGACACATGGGTATGCATTGGAGAATATATACTGAATGACCCGCCATGAGAAAGTATCATGGATCATTATATGAGTGTCATATACTTTCTCATGTGGCTATTAGTATGACTATTAGTCCTTGGACCTGAAGTCACCATGGTTCCCTACATAAGGAGTTACATACTTTGGCTTCATCAAACGTCACCCATAACTGGGTGGACTATAAAGGTGATTACTGGGTATGTAACAAATTATGCGGAGGGATGTGAGTGATGTAGATGGGATCTATCCCTCCTATATGACAGGAGAGATATCGATATTCTTGATAGACTGAGACCACTAGTGCATGGCCATGCCCAAATGAGTCAATATGAGATGTTGAGCTCATTTGATTAAGTGAGTCTACTTGGGATTCAAGATTTAGATTGATTAGAGGATGACACGATCTATGCCTCACATTGATCAATCTAGATGTCAAGGATAGAAGGACACTAGTCATATATTGTGAAGAGTCACAATTAGTAGTCACAAGGTGATGTTGGATCTCAACATTCTTATAACTTGGGTAGTAATGATGTGTTGCTAGATACCGCTCATTACTTATGCTTCTAAAAGGGTTTAGGAGCATTGCCAATGTTAATAGAACCTATAGGGTCACACACAAAGGGAAATTAGATGGAGATTAGGTTTATTTGATGAACCAAAAGGATTAGGTCCAAGTGATGAACCAAATTGAATTAAGAGTAATCCAAATTAGGCTAATTGAGTTGGACTCAATTTCATTGATGTGTTAGATGAGTCTAATTTAGACTTAGACTCATTGAGTCAATTAATTCAATGAATAGAGATTCATTAAATTAAAATTGACTTGAACCAATGGTTAGATTTGATCAACCATGGGAGAGAAGTGGTCAAGTTTGACTTGACTTGAGAGGAAGATGAAGAGTCAAGTTTGACTTGACCATTTGCCACCTCATTGGTGAGTTGGCAAAGAGTGGACCAATGATGATGCTCCACATCATCATGGTTGCTTAAGTGGGATGCCACCTCATGAGAGTTACCAAGAGTTGTGACTCTTGGTATTCCATGAAGGTTATTATCCGCTTAATGTGGTCGGGCGCAAATTTTATTCAAGAGAGGAGTTTTTCATTTTGTTTGTAACTCTCATATTCTTCCTCAAGCTCTCTTCTCTCCCTCTCTTCGTCCATTGCCGAGAGCCACAAAGGGTGCTAGCACACTCTAGTGTCTTTTCTCCATCTCCTTGTTCGTGTGGATACACATAGAGGAGTGTCTACTTTGACATTCTCGAGATCCGGCATCATTTGGACGAGCGGGATTAAGCGAAGGGCATCGCTTCAAAGGTATACCTTCTGATCTTGTAGATCTAATGTAGATCTAGGAGTAGAGAAACTCGTACACAAATTTTAAACTTCGCACGGATCCGGTGGCATGGGATTTGGGATTTCCGCAACGCAAATAGGCAATTTTTACAGCCTGAAAATCCTAACTGGGATAATACTAACACCTCCTCCACACCGTCAACCTGAGCCTACGGAAAGGCCACAAGAAGTCCCAAGAAGATGGTGTACATATCTTATGTCAGGTACTCATTATATAGAAAATTATTTTTCTCTGAAGAACCAGAGGAATAATGCTAGATATTATCGGCGATCCCCTAATCGGCAACAATATCAAGGTGAAATAGTCCGCTCAAGCTAGAATATCAAACGACCGAACCACAACAAGGAGTATTACAGATGTCGATCGTGCTTGTTCAAGCACCCGAGTGGGTACAGTCTGAGACAACAACCGCTTAGCAAGCGGAGAATCAAAGAAACGCTGCTCGAGGCAACATCAACATGATAGCGGGTGGACCTACTGATGGTGATTCAAATCGGGCGAGGAAATCACACGCTCGACGATTAGAAATCTATGCAGTAGGATGCAGCATGGAAAGGGCAACAGTGCCGAAAATTAGCTTTGGGTCCAGTGATCTAGAGGGGGTAGAAATTCACCATGATGATGCTCTAATAATCAAGGCTGTTATAGCCAATTACAACATTTCTCGTACTTTTATTGATACTGGTAGTTCTGTTAATATTATCTTTAAAAAATCTTTTGACCAATTATAGATAGATCCAAGTGAGTTTAAGCCTATGGTGACACCCCAATATGGGTTCATGGGCAATGAGGTGCAGCCGCTCGGCCAAATAAAGCTGGCCATATCTCTAGGGGAGGAGCCTTTGATGAGAACAAGAAGGTCTTATTTCATGGTGGTAGATGCACCTTCTGCTTATAATGTCATATTGGGTCGGCTGACCTTGAATGAATTTTGAGCAGTCATTTCTAATTTCTTTTAGAAAGTAAAATTCCTTGTTGATGACCAAGTAGGTGAAGTTCAGGGATATTAGTTAATGGCGTGCAAATGTTATGTGGAGATTGTTAAGATAAAAATCAATACTGCCCGCAAAATTGAAAAAATGGAAGTCAATGTCATTCAAGAGAGACCGCCTAGTTTAATATATGAAGAAAAAAAAGAAATACAAATACAGGCCGGGCGACCAGAAGCTGTGACCCTACTCAAAATCGAGCTGACGCAATGCTTGGTGCGAAATAGCGATGTATTTGCATGGACACCCAAGGAAGTCACAGGTGTTTCCCCTCTTGTGATGGAGCATTCGTTACATGTATATCCAGATGCTCGACCTGTCAAACAAAAGAAGAGGGATTTCGGAGCTGAGTAAAACCAGATCATCAAGGAGGAGGTGGACAAATTAATAGCCAAGCCTGTAGTAGGAGAAACCTTATGGATTTATCTTTCAACAAATGAGCATGCTGTAGGCTCGGTGTTGGTGAGGCAAGAGGGTAAAGATCAACAACCAGTGTACTTCTCAAGCCATTTATTAAAAGGAGCCGAGAGTAGATATACTACACTCGAAAAATTATCTTATGCATTAGTGTTGAAAGCAAGAAGGTTGCATCCTTACTTTTTGTCACATGCGATTATAGTACTAACTAATAGCACTCTTGACCGAGTACTTCTTAATCCAGAAGCATCTGGACGGTTAATTAAATGGACAACTGAACTCAGTGAATATGACATACAGTACCAACCCCGCTCGACCATTAAAGCACAAGCTCTGGTGGACTTTATAATATAAGCACAAGGTCAAGAAGAGGAGGGAGCTTTGAAAATTTATGTAGATGGGTCTTCTACTAGACAGGGAAATGGAATTGGAATTCTTCTTATATCTCCTAGAGAAGATCGGGTTCAACTTTCCGTCCGATTAAATTACAGTGCCACTAATAATGAAGTAGAATATGAAACATTGATAGTTGATTTATAGGCTACTCGATATGTAGGAGCTGCTCGAGTATGAATTTATTCTGATTCTCAGTTGACAGCACAATAGTTAATAGGCAACTTTGAAATTAGCATTGATTGATTCAAGTTATATGCATAAGAATTTGATAAACTGAAAGGTGAATTTCAAGAAGTGAATATACAAAAGATACCTCAATCGGAAAATCAAGTGGCTGATGAGTTAGCTAAACTAGCTTCAGCAATAGTGCCTTGGAACCTAGATCAGCCTGTGGAACAAAGAGTGCTGGTATCTTGTATCGAGAGACAAGCTGATCTAGAAATACAGGATGACTAGAGGACACCAATTATATTATTCTTGCAACAAGGCATTCTGCCTCAAGGTGAAGAGCAAGCAAGGTTTTTCAAGAAGAGAGCCGCTCGATATACCCGGGTAGGTGACCATCTATATAAGAGGGCTTTCTCTAGTTCTCTGCTCAAGTGTATTGGACTAGAAGACATACAATATATTATACGGGAAGTTAATTAGGGTTCATGTGTAAGCCATATCGGAGGAAGATCTTTAGCCCATAAAATATTATTGGCCGAATATTGCTGGCCTACTCAACAAGAAGATGCAGCTCAATTCGTAAGAACATGCATGTCTTGCTAGAAACATCAGAATTTTTCACATCACCCTACTCAGTTATTGAAAACTTTTATAGTTTCTTACCCTTTTGATCAATGGGGTATGGATATAGTGAGTCCATTTCCCTTGGCAACTGCACAAAGAAGGTTCCTATTGGTAGCTGTAGATTATTTCTCAAAATGGGTGGAAGCTGAACTATTGGCAAGAATAACCGAAAACGCAGTTATTAAATTCTTTTGGCAACACATTATTTGTAGATTTGGTATTTTACATAAATTGGTTTATGATAATGGAAGACAATTTCAAGGAGAAAGAATCAAAGAATGATGTGCTAGGTATGGTATTACATATGAATTCACTTCTGTGGTGTATCCATAGAGTAATGGGCAAGCAGAAGTAACTAATAGAGAAATTATTAGGGGACTCAAAACTAAATTGGATTATGTTGGTGGTAGTTGGGTGGATAAGTTACTTAGTGTGTTATGGACATATTGTACTACTCCTAGAGAAGCTACAGGAATAACACCATTTTAGTTAGTATATGGGGGTGAAGTAGTAGTTCCCATTGAAGTTGGGGTGGAATCTGATCAAAAACAACTATATGATGAGGATAATACAGATTGACGTCTTATGGGGCTTGATCTAATAGAAGAAGTTCGAGACAAAGCTGTAACTCGCCTTATATTATATCGACAATGAATGAGGCAAAATTCCAATAAAAGAGTTATTCCCCAATTCTTCTAGGAATGGGATCTAGTGTGGAAGTGTATCAACCCCGTAGGGGATGTTAGCAAATTGGCACCACAATGGGGAGGACCATACAAAGTCATACAGAAGCTTGCTTCAGGCTCTTATTATCTTCAAGACGCGGATGGGAGGAATCTCGAGCGGCCTTGGAGTGCAAATCACTTACAACCATACAGAGCTTAGCAAGTACACCTATAATTCATGTATTTCATTTAATTTTTGAATACCATGAAATAATGAAGGTGACCAACCTCCAAAAAATGCGTATATCTCCTAGGAAAAACAAATTGATTCTTCTCCCGAGCGTGTTTCCTCCGCTTAGCACTAGTCGATCGGGGACATTAAGGAGTGACCGGTCTAGCTTGCTTAAGGGGAACCGGAGACTTTAAACCCTTAACAGTCGAGCAGTGACTATAAACTTCTGAGCGTATTTCCTCCGCTCAGCACTAGTCGATCATGGACCTTAAGGAGTGACTAGCCTAGTTTCCTTAAGGGGAACCGGAGACTTTAAACCCTTAACAGCAAGCAACGACTATAAACTTTCAAGCGTGTTTCCTCCACTCAGTACTAGTCGATCGAGGACCTTAAGGAGTGACCAGCCTGGCTTTCTTAAGGGGAACTGGAGACTTTAAACCCTTAACAGTCGAGCAACGACTATAAACTTCTGAGCGTGTTTCCACCACTCAGCACTAGTCGATCGGGGGCCTTAAGGAGTGACAGGTCTGGTTTCCTTAAGGGGAACCGTTGATTTAAACCCTTAATAGTTGAGTAGCAACTATAAACTTTCGAGCATGTTTACTCCACTTAGCACTAGTCGATCGGGGACCTTAAGGAGGGACCGACCTGGTTTCTTTAAAGGGAATCGGAGACTTTAAACCCTTAACAGTTGAGCAACGACTATAAACTTCCGAGTGTGTTTACTCTGCTCGGTAATAATTGATCAGGGACCTTAAGGAGGGACCGACCGGACTTCCTTAAGGAGAATCAGAAACTTTAAACCGTGAATCAGCTCAAATTTACTCGGAAGTACAATTTTGATCGGGATATAATGCTCAAATCCACTCAGAAGTACAATTCTGATTGGAATATAATGCTCAAATTCGCTCGGGAGCACAATTCTGATCAAGATAAGATGCTTAAATTCACTCAGGAGTACAATTCTAATCAGGATATAATGCTCAAATTTGCTCGGAAGTACAATTTTGATTAGGATATAATGCTCAAATCTGCTCGGGAGTACAATTCTAATCAGGATATAATGCTCAAATCCGCCCAAGAGTACAATTTTGATCAGGATATAATGCTCAAATTCGCTCGGGAGTACAATTCTGATCGAGATATAATGCTCAAATCCATTCGGGAATAAAATTCGATCGGGAGTCTAATTTTGACCAAAGTATAGTGGCACCCTGAGGTTCATTCATCAGCTCAAATTTGCTCGGGATCCCAATTTCAACCAAAGTGTAATGACACCTTGGATTTCATTAGATCGAATTCGTTCAGGAATAAAATCCCAACCAATTCATTCATCGGCTCAAATTTGCCTGGTAATTCAATCCCGATTGAGATACAAGATTGTGATAAAGCTTGTATGTAGTCTCAGTTCACTTGGGACATGAATCCTAACTGAAATATAAGATTGGGTAAAACCCTTTATATCAAGGCAACTCGCCTAAAAATCTTAAATATATATGATCTGGAAAAAATATGTAAGTGCCAATTTTTACAAGCATATTCTCATTTTGAGCAAGCAAGAAAAAGTACATATATTTGATTATTTATCTATTATATATTCACTCTTAAGATCAGGTTATCTCATGACTACTCCACATGACTGCTTATTTATTATATCTGTTATAAGTGTAACAGGAGTAGCTCTGAAGATATATGAGTATTAGAAAATAGTGAGCAAGTAAATATTAGATATTCATTTACAATTCAAGAATAGAGTACGCACATGCAACTATCTACTTTATCTGCTTATTTCTAATATTATGATTATCACGTGCTCATTTTAGGGACTTATTTGCAAGTACACTTAGAATAATTTGGAAAATATACAAGTATCAATCAACAAAATAGTAGTTTTTTTTATTGTTACAAGTTTAGATAGGATAAAGGAAAATAAGTGCAAGTAGCTTAACCCATGACCAGTCCATCCACTAAATATTCACTTAAAACTACTAAGAAAATTTTTCGGTAATTCTTTGTTGAGCCGCCAACGATCTATAAATTGAGGAGGAGGTTCTTGAGGTAAGTACCCTCCTTCTCATAGTTGCTTAAGGGCTCCATTAGCAGAATGAATTAAAGTTCATATAATGTGTTCAGCAAATTCATTCCTAAATTTAAGGGAGTCTAAGTATTGTCGACGTCGACTCTTCCAACGCTCCTCTTCACTGGCCTTATGAGCTTGTAGTTCTGATTCAAGGTAGTCTGCTTTATCTTTGAAATTAGCCCTCTCTGTTTTGGCATGCTCTATTTCCTTGGTAAGGAAATCTATTTGAGAATCTTGAACTTTTAGCCTCTCTTGTAATTGTAATAAACCAAAGTCTCGGGAGGCTAATTCTTGAACTACGGCCGAAGATCTGGAATGGGAAGTTTGAAAATTATCCAGAAGAGAGGATTTGAGAGTTGCATCTGAAATAGCCTTATCCTTCAGGGCTGCTTTAATGTTCAATTTAGAATTCAAATCCTTTATCTGTAATTCCAGTGTCATCTTTTCTCCTTTTCAGACTTGTAGTAGCTGACTATGATTTTGTAGATCTTTCTCCAAAAGGGCCACATGTTGAGCTTGAGAGCTCATCTTCTCCCGTAATTGAATGGTCTCATTGCTGGGAGGAGGGGGAGCTGCCCTTAAAGCTATTATTTGATTCTTCAAGGAATTGTTTTCCCTCTCTAATTCAGCGGCCAGGTGACCCATATGTAGGCTTGAGGCAAAAAACTGAATATGATAATAACACATTTATAGTCTAAAACCACAAGCTAAGAAAATAAGAAAATTAAGAAAACTAAGAAAAACACATTCCGAATACTTACAATGACAGCTTGGCGATTGTGGTCATCAGCTCGATTAATAATATATTTCCTTTCATAAAATCCTGGCATTGGAGCCAAGACTCAGCTAAGGGACCTTTCAATTGGAGGAGTAGGATCTTGTTATCCCAACAAAGAAGGTAATTCTTGGGCTTGTCTAAAAAGAACTTGAGGGGGGACAGAGGTTGAAGGCCTCGCAGAAGGGGTAAACAAAGGTTAAAGAAGAGGGGATGAGGTCTTAACACTAGAAGTAGTAGGAATATTATGTACAGGAGTAGGAATTGGAAGTGGTAAAGCATAGGTAGGGAGCGAGGATTTGGCTCAATAAAAATACCCTGGGAAGTAGAGCCAGAAGATCTCCTGCAAGGGGTTCTCTTAACTCTTGCGCTGGAAGAAGAAGAGGGAAGAGTTTGGGGAACTGGGGAGGATACAGGCACATTCGAAATTATCCCAGAAGCAGGGATAATTGGGAGAACATTAGAAATAAGTAAGTCGGGTCGCATCATATTAAGGGATAAATTAGAACTAGTGCGAGTATAAGGCATAGGTTACTTACCTCTCTCATACAAAATCTTGGAAGGGACGATGGGGATTTGTTCAAGCGTAGGGATGGTCAGCCCAAGAGGAGTGTGTTTGTTAATATTTGGTCTTTTCTGTTGGGCGATGAAGGGGCATTCTTCCTCGGAAGATTCAGAGTTCCCCGCAAGTATTTCATTAGGGGGAAGTAGTCCCAGAGTGGAAGGAACATGATTGAGGAGAGGATTTTTTAACAAGTCCTCTCCCAACTTAGTTAAAAATGATCTATTCAATTCTACATTTCCATACATGAGAGCTGGGAGAACGACGTCAGCTGAAAGAAACAAAAAACCATAAATTTATGAGAGGACTAATTTAAGGGTAATGAATAAACATGAGAAAAAAATATTTAACTTACCGAAAGAAATATCTAATTCTGTATCAACAGAACTTATTCCAAAGGCAAATAGTAGATCTTCAGCGATTAATGTCGGTAGACTAAATTTGGCATCCTTTAGTTTTAACATTGAAGCATGGAAGGTAGGATCAGCAGAAATATCTTTTGGATTAGGGAGGGTAGGAAGATCTCGCTGCCAGGTTATAGGATAGGGAGGAGGAGAAGGAAGGCGTAAAAAGAAGAATTTATGTCTCCATTCTTCTTGTGCTAGGATTCTATTAAACAAAAGAGCCTTAGGACGACTCTAGAATTTGAAAAGGCAATCTTCCACTTGGCGAAGAGTAAAAAAGTGATGGAACAAGTGAGGAGACAACGGAAAGTTAAGCAATTGAGAGACAACAATGCAACCAGCTAGGATAGAGAAAGATTGAGGGATAAGTTGGTTTAAATGTATGTTGAAATACATGCTAACCTCAATGATAAAGGGATGTAGAGGGAACTAGAAGCTAGACAAAGCTTGCTCCCAGAAAATATCATCGCTCCTTGGAGGTGGAAGATGAGGACGATCCTCAAGGGTAGGAAGAGCCAAGTATGAAGGGAAGGCATAGTTTATTCAAAGTTCATAAGCTTCTGGTTCTTTGAAGTTAGAAGAGCAATGGGTGAACCATTCGGTAGAAAAGGAAGAAGCCATTGTGAGGAGAGGGGTTAAAAGAAGAGGAAGAATTGCAAATCGAACAGGAAGCATAAAAATCTCCAAGAGGAAGAAGACGATAAAGTAAAACCCATTTTTACCCTTTTTCCCCTTTTCTAAAACCCTTACATAATTATCAAGGAAGATAGCATAAAAGATGGAATTCCCAAGGAAGGGGCTAAGTTTGAAAAAATTGAGGAATCCCGAGGAGGAGGATTATCCTAAACTCTCAATAAGACTCGGTCAGTTGAAGCTGATTAACCGAGTATATCAAGTAAAAAAGGTGCACAGGTATCAGTAGGCACACTCAGACATTAAGGACCGATTGAGCATATTGCTCAAAGAAATTCCGCTCTACCCTTATGGATCGAGTAGATGTGCATATAAAAGAGATAAATTCGATCGGCTACTAAGTAAAGGAATAAATTCGATTGACCACTAAGGGTCGAACGAATATTTAGCTCATATTAGGGTACAGAAAATTCTCAGATGATTAAAAACCGATCGAGCATATAGCTCAAGGAAATTCCACTTGACCCCTATGGATTGAGCAGATGTGCATATAAAAGAAATAAGTTTGGTCGACTACTAATCAGAAGAATAAATTCTCAAGGGCTGAACGAATATTTAGCTCATACAACGGTACAGAAAATTCTCAGATGATTAAGGATCGAGCGAGCATATAACTCAAGGTAATTCCACTCAACCCTTATAGATCAAAGAGACATTTAGATCAGATGAATAAACCTAACCAATCCATATAAGTCAACCAAATACTTAGACTATACAAAAGTACATGATAAACTCATTCAACCCAGGCAGGTCGAGCTAAATCTTCATTAAATCTCTATAGACCAGTCGAGCAATCAGAGTTAACATAAAATAATGCAAGGAAAATATAATTAATGATAAGTCGAGTCATATAAATTTGGGAAGAAATTAACATAAATTCATCACAAATGGTTACAATAACAATACCAAGTCTAAAAAACACCAATTTACCCTTGATTAGGTTAGCTTGGGGAATAGATCAGGGGGTCAATTTTTCATTAGTTTCCTCCGATCAGGAAAGCTAGTTGGAGGATCAGAAACCAATAATCTTAGCTCTTTTAGTTGTTCCACCCCACCATCAACCCCATAATTAAGAGCCCTCAAGATAGAATCTACAATAGGATTAAGGAAAATGGGAGATTCAAGGTATGCCTTTTTTCACTGCTCAAAACGGGTATCCTCATTAGCTTTATAATCTTCTAGTTCTTCTTGAGAAGCTTTTAAAGTAGCCTCTTTAAGGTTCAGGGTGGATAGTTGGTCTGCCAATTTAGTTGCATGAGTATCTTTCAGTGATTGCAATTGGGAAGACAATTGATTAATCTCAGAAGCTTGCTTCTCCAATTTAGAGGATAGCTCAATGTTGCGGATATTTGCTAACTGTAACTGAGACTGAAGGCTTTCTATGTTGGCCTTATATTGGTTTGATTTCTTAGTCTCAGCTTGTAGTGATCGACGAGCTTCTTGCAATTGGGCGGATAGACTGTCTATTTTTTGTGTAGCCTGGGAAGAGAATAATTATGAGATTTGCCTCCTTAATGCCCCATTCTCTTGGACTAAAGTATACAATAAATGAGCTATGCTCATATTGGTTATCCAACACTGCAAAAACAATAATGATTAAGAAGGTATTTAAGAAAAGATGATCATTAACATAAATAGTTTTACCGTAGTCCCATCGAGAGAAAATCTATCAGCCAGTTCAAAATGATTAAATCCTTCAATTAATTGGTGGGTTTATTCCCAAACTGTGGTAAAAGAGACCCCCCCCCCCCAAAAAAAAAAAAAAAAATACGGAAGAGTAGAAGCGAAGGAAGAAGTAGATAAAGTAGTTTGGATTGAGGGGGTGCAGAAAATCAAAAAGGGTAAGTATTGGTCTCCTTCTCCTCGAGCAGGTAAGACCATTTGTTCAGGGAATGTCATAACAAGAGTAATGGGAGAGATGCCATTACAAGTAGACAATTTCATAGATGAAGAAGAAGCAGGAGTAGGACAAAGAGCATAGAGAGGAAGATTAGGAGAAGGAGGAGTAATATCTACAAGGTGGGTGTCTTCAGAAAAGGAGATGACTTTTGCTTAGGGGAGGGGGCAAGAGTTAGTTTGCGTCGTTTCTTAGTAGGGGCTTCCTTAAAGGATTTCTCCGAAGCTACTGGAGAGGTAAGCTCGATGATTGGAGGAAGATCGGTGAAAGTTCCTCCTGGGCTGCCTCATGGGAGCTAGAAGCAACCCCTATGGAAACAGGAACTTCTACTAAAGAAGGTTCGCCCAATTCAGTAAGAAGTTCTTGCTCCTTGGCACGGATTGTCTCCTCCTCTAAACATAGCTTCTCATCAACCACAACCTCAAACAAAGCATCCACTACATAAAACAAAGAATATCTTAGTTAGTAAAAAAGGATTTTAATAGATAAACTATAACTTACCAAGAGAGCCGCGGAGCTCTATCTTAACAGGGCTCAAATAAAAAAGATAGAGAAGGTCATTGCGTATCCATTTATGGATAAATAGGTGATAACCTGATAATCTCTCTGAATAAGTAGTGAAAGAAGAATGTCGATGTAGTTCTTTTATATCCGGAAGAGTAGGAAGGGAGGATTGCCAGGAAGAAGATCAAGGGATAGGCGCAGGAAATTTCACAAAAAAGAAACGTGATTTCCAGCTCTTGATAGAAGAGGGCATTTCTTCAAGAAAGGTCAACTTAAGCCTGAATTGAAACAGAAAAACACTAGGGTCCGACTTCTTAGGGTATGAAAACATGATGAAATTTTGGGGAGTTGGGGGGATATCAAAAACGCGAAATATCATGAACAAACCACATAGATAGCGAAAAGAATTAGGAGCAAATTGTTATAAGGGAATATTGAAGTATCTGCTTATTTCTATCAAAAAAGGGGAATGGGGAAACGTAGGCCAGCTATTAGTTGGTCTTTGAAAAAAATAACATAATCATCAGGGGGAAGATGAGGACGAGCATCAGAAATAGGAATCACAATGCGATATTCTTTAGAAATCTCATACTGCGAACGAATAGAGGTCTTGTCAATCTTGCGAAAGGTGGAAGGTGTTTGAGCATACTAAGCAGCAAAGGATTCTTCAGCCATAGAATAATACAAGAACAAAAGAGAGACAACTTACTGAAGCCTTAGAAAGGATGAACGAAAGGAGGAAGCTAGAAAAGAAGAAGGGTCAGCAGAGGATGAAAAATGTTAGACAACAACACCAACAAAGAGCGTGAGGGAGAAGACGAAAAAGGTAAGAAGATAAAGGGTTTAGGGTTTTTTTAAGAATATTATTGATAGTGATAGCCGTTGGATATGAGGGATCCCAACAAGGGGAGTCGTTAATTTGTTAAGAGAGAAGTGTGATAAAACATTACTAAGAAAGCGTGTGAACCATTACGTCAAGAAGAAGAAATAGGTGACATGCGTCATGAATCCATAAATGGGCATTTATGATAGACATAACAGATTAAATCATACTCGAGTTACCGTCGCAGCATCGTGTGCCTCCAATATTCTCTTTCCATTGAAGGACCAATCAACAATGAGAAAAAGTCGAAAAAAGAGGTTCGATTTCCTAGGCATAGTAATCAGGAAATGATATAAAATAATAATAAATCAATACTATAGTCTAGTCATTCAGGCCTCCTTTGATTAGCTTCTGGGGGATAAAATACGCCCGACAGACTAAGACAGGCTGGGCGTGAGAGCATTTAGTCTTTCAATATAAGACCGGTCAAGATTGTAAGGTCGACCAAACTCATAGTGATTAAGAACCAAAATGTCACTGATCATTTCACAAGCACAACTCTCGAATTCTTATAAACAGTACACAAAACTTTACATTAACATTAGTAGTGGTACAATCATAACTCTTAAATTTCCATAAACAAATACAACAAATGAATAAACCTAGAGACACTAGACCATTCTATTCCTCTCAAGTAAGAGAATATTGAAGAATAATAACCTAAATGAATTGTAAAACAAAAGGAATGAACAAGATGACTCATTATCACGTTATGTAGCATGAAAATAAATTTTATCCGGTATTATTATCAGTCAAAAAATTTGTCATCCCAACAGAATTCAATTCTTATTTGGAACCACCCAATTGTTCTTCCCATCCTAAATGGGGGCGGGTAATAGAGTACCAGCCCGGACAAAAGGGGGAGGCTCGTCCTGTTCTATGGTGCTTGTATGGTTCCCCCTCCTAAACATGTGATTGAAAGGTCATCTTTGACGTGATCTGATCCAACTCGACTTACATAAAATCCACCTTAGCTTGCTGTTGGTCCAAGACTTGTTGTTGTTGAGATATTAGTAAACCATCTACATGAACTTTTCTGGTTAGAATGACTATCTTTGAGCTATGCTTGGCTCTTAGATCGTCCAACTCCTCAGTTTTTTGCTTCAACTTTGAATAGACTTTGTTCTTCAAAGCCACTTCTGACTGGACCTGTGATTGAGCTACTAATAGATGCGCCTCTAGTTCTTTTTGGCGTGAATGATGTAGATCCAGAGCTCGCGTGGCCTCAACTAAAGATTTTTCCTTCTCAAGAAGCAATTGATCCCAGGGGGGAAGATTTGAAGCCATGACTTCCAATAAAACTTTAGAAAAGAAGTAGAACAAAAAGGAGCAAAGCTTAATGTTGTAGAAGGTAGGATCACACACTTATTTAAATTGCTGGAGGTATCACGGGATCATTGTAGTAGGGGTCACGGGGTCGTTGCAGTAGGGATCACGGGATCATTGTACCAGAGGTCACGAGATCACTGCCATAGATATGAAAGGTTCAGGAAAAATTAGTACTTAGCAAAAAGACAAAAGTAGACTTAGGTCTAGTCAGTCGGATATACCTCCTTCGACTAGACTTGAGGGGGAGGCAAGTGATATAGGTCATAAGGAGCGGATCACATACAATAATGTGAAATGGGATATAAATAGAAGAGAGAAGAAGTAGAGAAGCCCTAAATGCGCTCAGAAAGAAAATCTTGGTAGAGAATGTAGGACCGACCAGGCTAAAACTGACTGAGTACATGACACAGGTAGATACGCTTGACAAGCAAATCTCGTCCGTGCATGGAGTGTCAGATGAACCAAAATGGGTGAAATATTAGCACGCGAACCTACGCTCGGCAGGAAAGCCTCAGTTCAGCATGAAATCCCGACCGAGAATACAAGGCCAATCGAGAATGCAAGCTCGACTGAACTAAGAGACGGGCGAGGGGTTAGTACATTCAGACACGTTAGACAGTCAAGGTCTGGCCAAGCATAAAGCGTCGGTTAAACTAAAATAATAGAGTGCCAGTGAACCTAGGAGCGCTCAGCAAGCAAAGTCTGGCCGAACTTAAAAGTGTGCATTCCTAAGTAATCTCTATAGTCGGCTAGGCGAAGACCGATTTCATATCATAAGGCTCAACGTGACTCAATAGACGAAGCCTGATCATGCATAAACATAATATAAATATAACACGCTCGGTAGTAGAAGCCCAATCGAGCATGAGCATAACTCGCTCGGTAATATAATCTCGGGCGAGAGACCAGACATACAAACTAAGGTTGTCAGAATAGGCTCAGCTTGGAAGTATTCGGTCAAATATAGGCATAATATGCTCGGTAATAAAATTTCGGGCGGGCATATAAATACACACTTTTATAAGGCTATTAATGTAAGATCGACCTGACAAAATCTGGCCAGGCATAAAAAACCTTGTTACATCCTTTAGATATACTTGACCAAAATTAGCTTAACAGAAAATATTCTTGATACACAAATACATCTGTTATATTGATATGTGAACAATATTTGATTACATGACAGCCTGTTTTACTTGGCGGGAAAAATCATCTAGAGACTTTTGCAGATGAACTATACGACAAAAAATGTACATCTGGGGTACAAAAAAGATTTATTGAACTATTATTGTAGATGAGATCATCTCCTAACAAGCTCTAACGAACCAGGGTCCACCTCATGACTACGGAGGTCATATGAGGTGATATAAAAAGGAGAACCCTCTCTGTTGGCGTGCTAAGCGGGGCACCATTACTCAAACCCTAGTTCCACTTCAGTTTATAGTACTTCTTCTTCTTCCTACTTAGAGAGAGAAAACTAACTTGAGCGTTGGAGGGCTTAGTCAAGGATTTCCACCTCGATCTTAGGCCACTAATGCTTTGTTAGTTGGTTTCATAGTGCATAGGAGGTGATAGCATCCATCGGGACATTGATCCAGGGTCTTCTTCGTCACAACACACTATTCGCCAGAGTTTCTTCTAGATCTGCTTTGGGTTTCTCAGATATGTTATTATTCTTCTTCACCGAAAT
Source organism: Zingiber officinale (assembly GCF_018446385.1). Classification (NCBI taxonomy): domain Eukaryota; kingdom Viridiplantae; phylum Streptophyta; class Magnoliopsida; order Zingiberales; family Zingiberaceae; genus Zingiber; species Zingiber officinale. The sequence goes on from NC_055990.1 coordinate 79,171,850, forward strand.
TATCTCCCACCTCCCTTAGCGCTTCATCTCATCGAAACAATTCGCTAGAGTTTCTTCCATATCTGTTTTGGGTTTCTCAGATCTGTTATTATTCTTCTTTACCTGAATTATCGTCCACCTCTCCCAGCGCTTCAACACATCAAGCTTTCAGACAGGATCAATAATTATTATTATAATTATTATTATTGTTATTATTACTTGATGGATCGAAAGCGCTAGAGGGGGGGGGGGTGAATAGCGCTCGTGACTATTTTATCGATTTAAAACACAGAGTTGAAATGCAGCGGAAAGTTAAAGCAAACACACAGAGACGCAAGTGTTTTACTTCGTTCGGAGCCTATAGCGACTCCTACTCGAAGGCCCGCGGTCCTTGGCCGCTTTCAGTGGGCAACAACTATAATATCGGAATTATTACAAACTAGAAGCAATTACAGTTAAGTGCAAATAAGAAAGTTATACCAACGAACAAGAAAATGGAAGAGCTTTGGAGTTTCGGTTCGTTGTAGCAGCAGAGCGTTGTTGAAGCGTACGGAGCACACAAGAGCGCAGAACTTCTGTTCGGTGTTGATATACTGAGCTGCACCTCGAGGCCCCTTTTTATAGCTCTGCAAGGTTTGATCCAGATCCCCAAGTCTCGGGATCAGATTTGACCCGAAGCGGATCGGTCGACCGATCCCCACGTTCGGTCGATCGATCTGTAACGCCCCACCCCTCCTGCTAAGGCGACGGGGGTTACTTTAACATACATAACTACTTACTACAGCGGAAGTCTTATTTATAGAAATTAAAAACTTTTCTTTTCTTTAAAATCACCATGACTAATCACCTGGACATATAAAACCACATAGCATACCTAACATAATTTTTAAGTCATAATACCCAAACACATAATTTAAATGTCATGGAGTCATAAAGCAGTAACATAAACTAGGCATGGTTCTTATCAAACTAAAAGCAGGTCTTTCTCCTTTAGCCAAGTCACTACCACATACATCCTTCTAGCCCCTCCTGCTGCTCCCCTAGTCCATCCATTCCTTGCCTTTATCTGTGGTACAAGAAAGTAAGCTGTGAGCACTCATGACTCAGTAAGTTCCTTTCCTACTCACAGAAACCGTATAGCATATCAAAATTACAAGACATAACGCATGGAGGCAAATTCATCATATCATGCAGCATATCATGGCATATCGTAACATAATCGTAAAGTATCATGACATAACATAAAATGATCATCAAATACACCCTGACTGTAACGCCCCGCCCCTCCTGCTAAGGCGACGGGGGTTACTTGACGACACTTGCATACTTAACACAGCGGAAGTCTTACTTAGAGAATTAAAAAAAACCTTTTTCTTACTTAAAAATCACAATAGACATAAAAGATCCACATAGCATACTTATCATAAATTTTGGGTCTTAATACCAAACACATACTTAAAGTCATGGAGTCATAAAGTAAAAACATCAACATGGCAAATTTCTTATTAAATGAAAGCAGGTCATTTCTTTTAGCCAGTCCACTACCGCACACATCCTTCAAGCCCTCCTACTGCTCTCTTAGTACATCCATTCCTTGCCTTTATCTGTGGTACAAGAAAGTAAGCTATGAGCACTCATGGCTCAGTAAGTTCCTTTCCTACTCACAAAAACCGTCAAGCATATTAAAATCACAAGTCATAAGACATAAAGACAAGTGTATCATGTTAAGAGCATATCATGGCATATCATAACATAACATAAAGTATCATGGCATAACATATCATGATCATCAAACGTATCTTGTCATAGCATAACATCATCATAACTAGAATGGCGAAATCATAAAGTATAATCATGGTACATCCCTAAACATATATCATGCAACATATGCAACATGTCTTTTGAAAACTTATACAATACATACTTAAACATGATCACAACATGATTAGGGCCCCGGCTTGTACCACATACATAAATGCGCGCGTCCTATATAGGTCCAAGGTAGCAAGTCTTGAACCCTACAAGGCATACATACTAGGCCCATTTCTTAGTCCATCGACCTAGGGGCACTTAGGAGCCCATCCCTAACGAGGCCCGTTTCTTAGTCCATCGACCCCGGGGCGCTTATGGAGCCCACCTTGGTACAAGCCATACATAAAGTAAAGTAGCATGACTTAACTTACATATCATAATTCTTATCATTTCATGCATATCATATTTCTTAACATATCATAAAACATGCATATTTGGGCACACAGCACATGCATGAATCATAACATACATCATGAACATATCACTTATCTTAAAGCATGCATATTTGGGCACACAGCACATGCATGAATCATAGGCTTGCATAACATACATATCATTTTATCATGTCATAAAGTAAGCATGTTTGAGCACATAGTACATACATACATGGGTCATAAGCATACATGAAAGAACATAACACATATCCTATAAAGACATAAACATACATGGAATCATTAAATATCATCTCTTTATAGCATGTGAGGTATATCTAGTCACTAAACCCATATGGCCGAAAGTCATGAAAGGACCACATGATCTCTAGACAACATACAAACATAAAAATTTTCATGATATATTCACATACTAACATAAGAAAGATCATAAGCATGTTAACCTAAATTTTTAAGCCCTCCTAGGTTTCCAATTATTTCATGGCCGAAACCTTTCATGAAGAGGAATCAAGTTCTAAGCAACATGTAAACCCTATACTCATATCATATTATATTTCATAGGGAACTACTTAAGCACATTTAGTTTGGGTTCTAAGTTCCCTAAGCTCCTAATCATATCATGGCCGAACCCTAGCTTATCTCATCCTAGGTTACAAGTAGCATAGAGGTGTTGAACCTTAAGCCAACATGTTATACATTTTCATGAGGAACAACATAAGCATGTTTGTTTAAAATTTCAAACTTCCTAGACCCCTTAATTCAAGGTGGCCGAACCTAACAATCATGGAATTAGGTTTTTAGTGGCATAAGAGTATGAAACCACAACTACATTCCATAGCATACATCACAAGAACATCATAAGCTTATATAAGTTGGGTTCTAATTTCTCTAAGCCTTTAAAATTGTAGGGGCCGAAACATGTAAATCATGGAACTAGATTTTTAGTGACATGAGAGCATGGGAACCACAACTACATTTCATAGCATATATCTCAAGGACATCATAAGCATGTATAAGTTGGATTCAAATTTCTCTAGACCCTTTAAACTTGTAGTGGCCAAAACTTAACAAGCATGAAACTAAGTTTCTAATGGCACAAGAGCATGGAAAACCTACACAATTTTCATGGCTTCATAACAAGGAACAACATGAGTAAACTTAGTTAAAAAAAACTGCACATACTAGCTTTAAACCTAATGTGGCCGAAAGTTACATGTATTCAAAATTCTATATAACAAGCAACCATAAAACCTCAACTAGTTTCATATTATATTATCAAGAAGGTCATGAGCCTCTTAGCCTTGGTTTCAACTTTCCTAGACTTCAACTCTCATCATAGCCGAACCCTCATAAGCATGAAATAAAATTCATAACTAACATACAATCATGGCATAACATTTTAGCTTCATGTCTTGTCTTAGGAAAAATCTTAGCATGCTTGGTCTTAGGTTTAAAACTCTCCTAGGCCTTTACTCCTTACTTGGCCGAATATTCATGAGAATGTAAATGGAGTTTCAAACAACATACAAGTAAGAGAAAAGTTAACAACCTCATTATCATAGGGTACATAACAAAAAGAATAAGAAAACATGCTTAGTTTGAGTCTTGAACTTACCTAGTCTTCTTGTTCATGCTTGGCCGAAACATGTAAATCATGAAACTAATTTTTCATTAATTATTCTAGCATGGAAACCATAGATTAACTTCTTACATAAAATACATGTCACAAGAAAAAATAGAAAGCATATCTAATTACCACTTTCTTAAACTCTTCTTCTTGTTTTCTTTTTGACCGAATTTTTCTTAAACAAAAACCTAAGTTTTTAAGCGATCTATCTCCATGGAAAAACCATACAAACTATTGTACCACAGGTGAGGGGAAGCTTACCTAATGTTCACTTGTTAATCCTTAAGAAATGGTACCCTTGGTGAAGAGGAAGTAGGGAGCTTCTTCTTCTAGCACTCCTTTCGATTTCTCTTGCTTGGAAAGGTACACCTTGAAGGCTCCTTCTTGTAGTTTAGTTTTCTCTTAGGGAGAAACCTAAACTTGGCTTGTGGAGATGAGGGAGGAGGATGCTAGTCTCGGCAAAGGGTGAGGGAGAAGGGGAAAAAAAATGAAATCCTTTAGTTCCTTTCCTTTTTATGCTAAGTGAGTGGAAGTTACAAAGATGAACTTTGCTTCCCTTCCTCCTTAATGCATACATGTATTTTTTTTTTTTAATGAAAAGATGTCCTCATTCCTTTCCCCTTAACTCTTCTCTTCACTATCCTCTTTAAACTCCACGAAAATAGAGAGGAAAAAGGGAGGAAGACAACTTGTCTTTTGCTACTCTTTTCTTAACCAAGAGGTAAACAAGAGGAAGAAAGCTCATTGGTTTTTCTCTTGTTCCCTTACTAAATTATATCTTTACTTTTAACTACAATTTCTATCATTTCCCTTTCACATATTATTCATTATCCTAGTGGTTAACATACAAAATTTTATTTCTATCCTTGGTGGGAGGTTCAAGGTTCAAACCTTCACCTCTTCTTTTTATTTCTCTTATTTCTTTTTCTTTGATTCTTCTTCTTTTATGTTCTAAAGAAAATAACACCCATATACTTATCTTATAATTTTGTGGGTGTTACACTGACATATCATAACATCATCATAAATATCATGGCACAATTATAAGGTATATGCAAGCTAACTTTCTAAACATGTATCATGAAAACATATGCAACATGTCTTTTGAAAACTCATAATATACATAATTAAACATAATCTCAACATAAGGGGGGCCCCGGCTTGTACCACATACATAAATTGTAAAATACCGGAAAATAGGCGAATATTAATAAGGGAATTTTTCGGAGCTCGTACGGACAAGTTGTGTTGGGTTTTTCGGGCCGCGAAAACCGCTTTTCGCGTCGCGGAAACCCCGAATCACCCAAAGCCGTAGATCCGTGCAAGGAAAACCGAACGGAAATTACGAGTACGAGTTTCAAAACATTGATCTACAGTAGATCTACAAAGGAAAAACCTTATACCTTCGAAGCGTGCCCTTCGCTTATCCCGCTCGTTCAAGGTACGCCGGATCTTCGAGAGTGTCAACGTAGACACTCCTCTAATGATATCCACACGAACAAGGAGTGTCTCCCACACTCAAAGGATGGAGAAGAGAGCCCCAAGTGTGCTAGCACTTTCTCTAGGGCTCTCGGATGGGAAATGGAAAGGAAGAAAAGAAGAAGGTACAAAAGAAATCTTATACACTCACTAGTAGTATCCTTCCTTTGTAACCTTCACCTTTCTTTTGCTCTTGGATTCACTCAACCACCTTCTCATCCATGGAAATGCACGACACCAGCAAGAAGAAAAGAGGAAGAGAGCTCGGAGGAAGAAGAAAACAATTACACCACATCAATAGCCATAAAACAATGAAACCTCCTTTCATTATGTGGCCGGCCACACATGGGTAACCCCCTCATTTAATGTGGCCGGCCACATTAAATGGAGGATTGTAACCTCCTTGACAACTAGGAGATGATGTGGCTGCCATGTAGGATGAGTCATCCTCCATGAAGTGGCAATTCATCAAGTCAAACTTGATGTTTCAACTTCCCATTTTGGTCAAGTCAAAATTGACCAAATTTCTTCCATGTTGAGTTGCATTCATTCTTTGATTCAAGTCAATTTCAATTTAATGAATCTCAATTCATTAATATAAATTGACTCAATGAATAAAATTTAAATTAGACTCATTCAACAATTGAAACTAATTGAGTCTAACTCAATAAGTCTAATTTGAATCCAATCTTTGGTGCATCATATGAACCTAATCCAATTGGTTCATCATATGAACCTAATCTCCATTCACTTGTTCTTTGTGTGTGAACCAATAGGTTCTTGTAACGTTGGCAATGTTTCTAAACTCCTTTAGAAACATAAGCAATGAGCGGCATCTAGCAATACATCATTGCTACCCAAGTTACAAGAAATGTCGAGATCCAACATCAACTTGTGACTACTAATTGTGACTCCTCACAATATATGACAAGTGTCCTTCAATCCTAGACATCTAGATTGATCAATATGAGGCATAGACCGTGTCATCCTCTAATCAATCTAAGTCTTGAACTCCAAGTAGACTCACTCGATCAAATGAGCTCAATATCTAATGTTGACTCATTTGGGCATGGCCATGCACTTAGTGGTCTCACTCTATCAAGAATACCAATGTCGCTCCCGTCATATGGGAGGGATAGATCCCATCTACATCACTCACATCCCTCTACATAATTCGTTATATACCCAGTAATCGCCTTTATAGTCCACCCAGTTACGGGTGACGTTTGACGAAACCAAAGTACATAACTCCTTATGTAGGGATCCATGGTGACTTCAGGTCTAAGGACTAATAGTCATACTAATAGCCACATGAGAAAGTATATGACACTCATATAACGATCCATGATACTTTCTCATGGCGGGTCATTCAGTATACATTCTCTAATGCATACCCATGTGTCACGATATCTCTATATCCATGACTTGTGAGATCAAGTCATCGAGCTGACCTACATGCTAGTCTTATTGTATTAACATTGTTCCTGAATGCTAATACTCGACTAGGAATGATTTAGAGTAGTGTTCCCTATATCATCTCACTATCGATTCAACTAATCGATTGATATAGGTATGAACCTTCTACTCAAGGACGCTATTATACTTAGTCTATTTGGCATTAATATAAATGAGTATAATAACCAAACAAATGCCTTTATTAATATACAAGAATATGATATACATGAGTCCATACAATCATCAAATGATTGGCTCTAGGGCTCTAACTAACAATCTCCCACTAGCACTAGTGCCAATCAGTATAGGCTCTAAGGCCTAAAGACCTAGTGTGACCATCATGCTTCCTCTGTGCCAAAGCCTTGGTCAAGGGATCTGCGATGTTAGCCTCTGTAGGTACTCTGCAAATCTTCACATCTCCTCTACCGATAATCTCTCGAATGAGATGGAAGCGCCGTAGTATGTGCTTGGTCCGCTGGTGTGAGCGAGGTTCCTTCGCCTGTGCTATAGTTCCATTGTTATCACAATAGAGCTCAACTGGGTCAGCGATGCTAGGAACCACCCCAAGTTTAGTGATGAACTTGCGGATCCAAACTGCCTCCTTTGCTGCCTCTAATGCAGCAATATACTCGGCTTCTGTTGTAGAATCTGCTACTGTATCCTGCTTCGAACTCTTCCAGCTAACAGCACCACCATTCATGCAAAATACGAACCCTGACTGTGATCGGTAATCATCCTGATCGGTCTGAAAGCTGGCATCACTGTAACCCTTTACAGTTAGCTCATCATTGCCTCCATATATCAAGAAATATTCTCTAGTCCTTCGTAAGTACTTAAGAATATTCTTGACCGCTATCCAGTGACTTTCACCTGGATCTGACTGGTATCTGCTCGTCATGCTCAAAGCATACGAGACATCAGGTCGAGTACACAGCATGGCGTACATGATCGATCCTATGGCTGAGGCATAAGGGATCTGATCCATGTGGTCTCTCTCCTCTCTAGAAGAGGGACCTTGAGTCTTCGAAAGACTCACGCCATGTGACATCGGCAGAAATCCCTTCTTGGAATTCTGCATGGCAAACCGAAGGAGTACCTTGTCAATGTATGTACTCTGACTTAGGGCAAGTAATCTCTTAGATCTATCTCTATAGATCTGTATCCCTAGAATGCGGGATGCCTCACCTAAGTCCTTCATTGAGAAACAACTCCCTAGCCATGTCTTGACAGACTGAAGTATAGGGATGTCCTTCCCAATGAATAGTATGTCATCCACATACAATATGAGGAAGACAACTATGTCCCCTACAACCTTCTTGTAGACACAAGGCTCATCTTCGTTCTTGATGAAACCAAACTGTTTGATCGCATCATCGAATTGAAGATTCCAGCTCCGAGAAGCTTACTTTAGTCCATAAATGGACCTATGCAGCTTGCACACTCTACTAGTATGCTGTGAATCTACAAAACCCTCAGGTTGTGTCATGTACACATCCTCGAGTAGGTTTCCATTCAGAAACGCGGTTTTGACATCCATCTGCCATATCTCATAGTCATGGTAGCCTGCAATAGCAAGCATGATCCGAATGGACTTAAACATCGCTACTGGAGAAAAAGTTTCATCATAGTCAATACCATGAATCTGCTTGAAACCTTTAGCTACCAAGCGACCCTTATAGATAGGTCCATCCATGTCAGTCTTTCTCTTAAAGACCCACTTGCACCCAATGGATTTTACCCCTTCAGGTGGATCAACCAAAGTCCATACTTGGTTGGTGTACATGGATTCTATCTCGGATCTCATGGCTTCTAGCCATTTCTCGGAATCTGGTCTCATCACAGCTTCTTGATAGGTGGTAGGCTCATCCTCTATGAGCACAATGTCGTCATGGTCAGACAAGAGAAATGAGTATCTCTCAGGCTGACGACGTACCCTATCAGACCTGCGAAGAGGTATGTCTACTTGAACCGGTTGTTGTTCCTCAACTCCTTGTGGAACAACATTATCCACAACACTTTGTGGTTCCAGTTCAATTTCCATCGAGGCATTAGTGCTATTGTTCACATCTTGAACTTCTTCAAGATCGAACGCGCTCCCACTAGTCTTTCTAGAAACAAAGTCCCTTTCTAGAAAGACCCCAGTCTTTGCCACAACTACCTTGTGCTGACTGGGAATGTAGAAATAATATCCCTTAGTTTCCTTGGGATATCCAATAAAATAGCACTTGCCAGATTTGGGTCCTAATTTGTCTGAGACTTGACGTCGTACGTAAGCCTCACAACCCCAAATCCTCATGAATGACACCTGGGCATCTCTCCCAGTCCATATCCTATATGGTGTCTTTATCACGGCCTTTGATGGAACTCGGTTGAGTATGAAAGCTGTCGTGTCTAGAGCATATCCCCATAGATATGTCGGAAGATCTGTGTGACTCATCATAGATCGTACCATATCTAATAGGGTACGATTCCTCCTTTCGGATACACCATTCCACTGTGGTGTTCCAGGAGGAGTGAGTTGGGATAGAATCCCACACTCAGCTAGGTAGTCACGAAACTCATGGCTAAGGTATTCTCCACCTCGATCTGATCGAAGTATTTTAATACTCTTGCCAAGTTGGTTCTGTACTTCATTCTTGAATTCTTTGAACTTTTCAAAGGATTCCGACTAATGTGTCATCAAGTACACATAACCGTATCTACTAAAATCATCAGTAAATGTGATGAAGTACCTATAACCGCCTCTAGCAGCGACATTGAAAGGGCCACATACATCACTATGTATGAGCCCTAACAGATCAGTCGCTCTCTCGCTGTGCCCACTAAAGGGAGTCTTGGTCATCTTGCCTCGTAGGCATGACTCGCATATCTCATATGATTCTAAATCAAATGAGTCCAGCAAACCATCCTTATGGAGCTGGGATAAGCGCTTGTCATTTATATGACCTAAGCGACAATGCCAGAGGTAGGTTTGGTTCATGTCATTTGACTAAAACCTCTTGGTATTTATGTTATAGATAGGGCTCTCAAGGTCTAGAATATAGAGTCCGTTTATTAGAGGTGCACTACAATATAACATATCGTTTAAATAGACAGAACAACATTTGTTCTTTATTATAAACGAGAATCCTTTCTTGTCCAAACAAGAAACTGAAATTATGTTCTTAGTCAAGGCAGGCACATAACAACAATCATCTAATTCTAGTACAAGCCCAGAGGGAAGAGATAGATGATAAGTTCTTACAGCAATAGCAGCAACTCGTGCTCCATTGCCTACTCGTAGGTCTATCTCACCCTTCGTCAATGCCCTGCTATTTCTCAGCGCTTGTACATTAGTACAAATGTGCGAAGCACATCCGGTATCTAATACCCACGATGAAGAAATAGAGAGGTTGACTTCTATAACATGTATACCTGAAGTAGAAATCTTATTTCTCTTCTTCGTAAGATCTTCCAGGTATTCTTTGGAGTTCCTCTTCCAGTGCCTTGCTTGTCATTGATATAGGTGACAAAGATGTTCAACCATATCGTAAGCGCTCATCAACTCATGTTGCTTCTGAAGCTCAGAGTTCATGGTTGCGAGCATAAGACAGGACACATCTAATGCGTCATCTTGATGCTTCTTGTAAGCATCCCGGTCAGCTCGCGTGGCAGTGGCAGGAGGAGCCTCCGGAATGGGCTGCTCCAGAACGTACAGTTTACGTTCCTGAGTGAGAACTATTCTCAGGTTCCTGTACTAGTCAAGGAAATTAGCTCCGTTGAGCTTGTCCTTCTTAAGGACAGAACGCAGGGAGAAAGAGTTCGTATTCGACGTCATGGTTATCTACAACAGAAAATTTGCAGAAATAAATATCATATTCTTTTAAAATCATTTAATTAAGCCTTTAATTAAATGATGCTCCCACTGAATTCTATAATTCTTGTGGGACAAGATCCACATCATACTAACCCTTGAGTTAGCTTTGGCTAATACGCCCAAGGCTTAGTATGATCGGTAGGTAACGATTACCAATTACATCTCTATGCAACTCTTGTTTATAAAATCAATATTCGCATTTATATTAAAACTCAAGTTAGCTTTGGCTAATACGCCCGAGAGTTAATATAGATGTGATTTTGACCTATCATTCCAACTATTGGAAGAATGCCTATAGTTGACTCGATCCAACCGAGTAACTAGGAATACTCAATCTAATTGAGTTTGTATTCACCCATGCGTTGATAGGCGGGACCAAGATTGTCCCTCCGTACCCTACCAAGATAATATGTATTGCTCTGCTTTGGTAGATTCAACAATACATGTGATCGAGGTAGTGATAGGTATCACGGCACGGTTAGACATTTAGAGTTGGTTCGATCAAGATCTAATCTAATCGAAAAGGATGCATCTTGTGCACGACTTAGATATAATCTAATCGCAAGGGTGCATCATGTGCACGACTTAGATCTAATCTAATCGTAAGGCACTAATTAATTAATTACTTATTAAACATGCATCATATACATAAGCAATTATCTAATTAATCTATTTGTGATCTAGTCATGGCCCTACTACGATCTTCTCAAGCCAATGAGAAGATCGAATGGTCAACCTAGGGTCAACAGCTTCTCCAAGCTCCTCCCTTTGACCATCTTGTGTTGCTCGTGCCCGCCTTGGAATTCCGTCTCGAGTGGACCCTCCACCGCTCCAATTTGTACATTACAATTTGAAACTCGAGTTACATTCGAGTATAAATCTAATTTACAACAAGAATATAAGAGAAGGCACGACGCGCAGGTCGCGAATAAATAAAAACATACAACACGCGCAAACACATAACGGCACGTAGGCCGTATTATGAATTACAACACAACCAATCATATTGGATTTTTTGGGCCATGACTATCACAAAATTAATATATAATTCAAAATTATATATTTTCATAATTTTCTATAATTTTTAAAATTAATTTTTACAATTTTTACGAGTAAAATTTCCCGGCGGTCCCGTTTAGCGGTTTCGGGCGCAATCGCGGAACGGATCCCCTTGCGGGGCCCAGGGGCAGCGCCCCTACCCGTGATCTAACCATCGCGAGGGTTCCTTTGCGATCCAACAGCGCCTAAACCCGCTGTCCCAAAACGATTTGGGCCGAGACATTGCCGTTTCGGAAAAATCTTCCCGGCGGGTTCGTTTTTAGCGATTTCGGGTGCAACCGCGGAGCAAATCCCCTTGCGGGGTTAGGGGCAGTACCCCTACCCGCGATCTAACCATCGCGAGTTGCTCCTAAGTGATCTAATGGCACCCAAGCCCGCTGTCCCCAAAAAATTTTGGGGCAAAACGAAGCCGTTTTGGAAAAATCTTTCCGGTAGCCGAAGCCTACAAGTGCCGAGACACTTGTGCTTCGCTTCTACGGAAAAATTACCCATAAAAACTAGAAAAACATAATTTTACAGAAAATTACAGAAACTTTTAGTTTTCATAAAACCAAAAACAAACTCGTACAAGCCTTGCACGTGGCTCTGATACCACTGTTGGGTTTTTCGGGCCGCGAAAACCGCTTTTCGCGTCGCGGAAACCCCGAATCACCCAAAGCCGTAGATCCGTGCAAGGAAAACCGAACGGAAATTACGAGTACGAGTTTCAAAACCTTGATCTACAGTAGATCTACAAAGGAAAAGCCTAATACCTTCGAAGCGTGCCCTTCGCTTATCCCGCTCGTTCAAGGTACGCCGGATCTTCGAGAGTATCAACGTAGACACTCCTCTAATGATATCCACACGAACAAGGAGTGTCTCCCACACTCAAAGGATGGAGAAGAGAGCCCCAAGTGTGCTAGCACTTTCTCTAGGGCTCTCGGATGGGAAATGGAAAGGAAGAAAAGAAGAAGGTACAAAAGAAATCTTATACACTCACTAGTAGTATCCTTCCTTTGTAACCTTTACCTTTCTTTTGCTCTTGGATTCACTCAACCACCTTCTCATCCATGGAAGTGCACGGCACCAGCAAGAAGAAAAGAGGAAGAGAGCTCGGAGGAAGAAGAAAACAATTACACCACATCAATAGCCATAAAATAATGAAACCTCCTTTCATTATGTGGCCGGCCACACATGGGTAACCCCCTCATTTAATGTGGCCGGCCACATTAAATGGAGGATTGTAACCTCCTTGACAACTACGAGATGATGTGGCTGCCATGTAGGATGAGTCATCCTCCATGAAGTGGCAATTCATCAAGTCAAACTTGATGTTTCAACTTCCCATTTTGGTCAAGTCAAAATTGACCAAATCTCTTCCATGTTGAGTTGCATTCATTCTTTGATTCAAGTCAATTTCAATTTAATGAATCTCAATTCATTAATATAAATTGAATCAATGAATAAAATTTAAATTAGACTCATTCAACAATTGAAACTAATTGAGTCTAACTCAATAAGTCTAATTTGAATCCAATCTTTGGTGCATCATATGAACCTAATCCAATTGGTTCATCATATGAACCTAATCTCCATTCACTTGTTCTTTGTGTGTGACCCAATAGGTTCTTGTAACGTTGGCAATGTTTCTAAACTCCTTTAAAAACATAAGCAATGAGCGGCATCTAGCAATACATCATTGCTACACAAGTTACAAGAAATGTCGAGATCCAACATCACCTTGTGACTACAAATTGTGACTCCTCACAATATATGACAAGTGTCCTTCTATCCTAGACATCTAGATTGATCAATATGAGGCATAGACCGTGTCATCCTCTAATCAATCTAAATCTTGAACTCCAAGTAGACTCACTCGATCAAATGAGCTCAACATCTAATGTTGACTCATTTGGGCATGGCCATGCACTTAGTGGTCTCACTCTATCAAGAATACCGATGTCGCTCCCGTCATATGGGAGGGATAGATCCCATCTACATCACTCACATCCCTCTACATAATTCGTTATATACCCAGTAATCGCCTTTATAGTCCACCCAGTTACGGGTGACGTTTGACGAAACCAAAGTACATAACTCCTTATGTAGGGATCCGTAGTGACTTCAGGTCTAAGGACTAATAGTCATACTAATAGCCACATGAGAAAGTATATGACACTCATATAACGATCCATGATACTTTCTCATGGCGGGTCATTCAGTATACATTCTCTAATGCATACCCATGTGTCAGCTTGATATCTCTATATCCATGACTTGTGAGATCAAGTCATCAAGCTGACCTACATGCTAGTCTTATTGTATTAACATTGTCCCTGAATGCTAATACTCGACTAGGAATGATTTAGAGTAGTGTTCCCTATATCATCTCACTATCGATTCAACTAATCGATTGATATAGGTATGAACCTTCTACTCAAGGACGCTATTATACTTAGTCTATTTGACACTAATATAAATGAGTATAATAACCAAACAAATGCCTTTATTAATATACAAGAATATGATATACATGAGTCCATACAATCATCAAATGATTGGCTCTAGGGCTCTAACTAACAAGTTGATGGGGATAAAAATGGGGGCCAGAAAAGCCTGTTTAGGCTATCCCATTTAAATGAGGAAAAGTTGAATTTATTAATTTCTTTTTCTTTATTTATGTTTTTTCCTTTGTATCGCCGTTCACTCCTTCCCCCGCGCGAACCCGAGCCCTAACCGCCGCCCTCTCCCTCGCGATTAAAGCCTCACCGACCCCTTCCTCTTCTCCTTCTTCGTCACCGAGCACTTCCTTTCTCCCTCTCCGCAGTCGAGTAACCTTCTTCATGCCCTAGCCGTCGGCGACGCACGAAGCCACACCTTTCTCCCTCAGCCCTAGCAGCCGTCGTCGCACGGAGCAGATCCTCTCCTTCTATGCGTTAGAGCCGGCGCCACTGCCGGCCACCCCGTGCCCTAGCCGAGCACTTGCTGTGGAGTTCACAGCCGCCGACGCCGATCGCCACCTTATTGCCGGATTTCACCTTTGTTCTCCACCCGACGGTGCCGCCGTTTTCCCCTCTTTTCCTCGGTCACCTCCGCACAAACGAATCACGGCAAAGCATTTCCTCACTGGTCTCTCTTGATCTGCCCTTCCCTGTGCCATAGCCGCCAGCCACCGAGCACCTTCGATTACTGCCACCGTGCCCTAGCTAGCCACCGGCGTCGCACGGAGCAGCGTCGCCTCTCGCTGTGCCGCCTCTCCGCTGTTCTTGATCATTTCTTCTTTGTGGTGAAGTTAGGTCACAGTTGGGGTAAGTTGGATTCTTGGTAAGGAATTTTGTGTTATGTAATTGGGTATCTTGATTTGGTGATGTTCACATCTTATTAATCTGACAGTGGGGAAAAGATTTTCCGTAGGGTTTGCTTTACTGTGGATTTATTCTAATTCCAGCAGTAACCATCTTTTGGCGTTGGATCAGTGATTACAACTGTGGAATTTAAGGTAAGGTTTAGGGTTTTTGATCTTCGTTGTAGGTGATTGCTAGTTGTGTTAGCAATACTTGTTAACTTAAGTTTAGAAATAAATCTAAAGGTGTAATTAGGGTTAATGAAACTAACCCTAACTGGTCAGTGGATTAGAAATTAGTTTAGCTATTTGTTTATAATTAAATTAGCTTAACTGTGCGATTTAACACAGGACTTTGATGCGAGACGAGTATCTCGGAGTCAGATTGGACATTTCTATTTTCAGAGACGGGTACTTTTGACTTATTGTCTTTGATATGCTTAGTAATGAAATTAACAATTTGCATTAATTGTGTTTTCTTATTTGTTCGGTTAATCACTGCCTGATACATGTTGCCTGCTTGATTGATTGTTCGTTTGCATCTCGTATTGATACCTATCTGATTTCACATGCTCATGGGTAGTGATATAACCATGTTTTACCATGTCAGGACCTAGGTTTGATACCTTAATTGATCAGTATACCTTGATATGATTTATTTACTTTGGTGCACATTATCATATGTCCAGAGATTGATTTAGCATATTACCATGCTTAGTGACATGCACCATTCGCATGATTGCATGCTGTGTGAGAGATTGCTCCATTATTGTCGAGCACTTTGCCAGTTTTCATCACTGTTCGGTGCTCCGTTGTGACGCTCAAGGGTAGCGTGACACAGAGTAGTAGCACGTCAGCTTGACTCTTCCGGTGCTCCGTTGATCTGCTCATGGGTAGTGTGACGCAGCGTGTAGCACGTTAGAGATTCCTCCCCGCCATAGTGTACCGGGAGATGAGAGCATTGCGCTCCCCTATTTATGATTTGGGGTAGGAGTACGTGTGTACTCCGACAGCATCCCGTCCACTCGGTCATTCATCAGGGGTAGTGATGCAGAATGCACGGTCGTCACAGCCCTACCCACTCGGTCCCACTTTTGTTATGAGTTGGCTGACTGGCGTCAGGGGTGACCATGACATTGGCATCATATGCATGATGCATTTATTGTTTGTGATTGTGTTTGCTGCATTTATATGCTGCATATTGTTTGGATACCTATGTTTGACATGCATACAGGTCTTCTATACCTTTCGGACTGTTTGTCCTTATACCGGGTCCTGGTTAGTACAGATTCTCTCCTGTCTACTTCGGTTTGCATTTATCTTTATTTTTATCAGGAGACTGTACGCATGATTAGTGCTAGGTGTTATTTCTTTACTTTACATATCAATTGTACCTGCTGAGTGTTGGACTCACCCCGCCTCCATTGTTGTTATTTTCAGGTTGATGATGTCCGGAGGGAGTTCCAGTCGCTAGTCCTCACTGCACGTAGTGCTAGATCCCTGCAGACCTCGAGGATTTATTTACCATTTCGTTTGGTTTTTATTTGCTTATGTGTGTACTTGGTTATTTGGATACTTGGACATCGTATGTTTTTTTTCTGTTGATATTGATGGATGTTCTATTCGATATGTTTTTACTACATGCCTGCCTGGACGGCAGAAGAGGTGAGTTTCGTCGGATTTGAGTTTTACGAGTGTAGTTGAGTAGGGTGGATTTCGAGTCAGAGTACTATAGTTTGTGGTTACTATTATTAACTGCGTGGTTGTGACAGCAAGAGACTGAATATCTATATAAACTGCGTGGTGATTGTTTTTATTTATTGTTATTATTCCAGCCACCTGTGGCTGAGGTATATGAGATGTAGAAAAGTTTTAGATTGTCCACCGTACAGGGGAGATGCTGCCGAAATTTCTTCGGACAGGGACTCCTCCGGGGCGTGACAATTTAGTGGTATCAGAGCAGGTATACGATACTTGCTATATGTTTTGGATTTTCGAGATTTATTCTGATACCAATTTATTTTATATCAGAGGGCAGTTTTATGATCTTTGTTTTCGTATTTTAGATATTTGGGATAACCTGATACCAATTTATTTACTTGGTATCAGAGCGCTAAGTTTGGCGATACTTGTTGGATTTTTGTATTTTGGATTTTCGAGATTTATCTGATACCAATTTATTGGTATCAGAGCAGGTTATGGATACCTACTTTTGGTGTTCTGGATTTCTGGATGTCTATTTCGGTTTGTACAGATTTTCGTTATGGTTATGTTTCGGACTTCCGTTTCGGATTTATATAGATTTCTGGCGATTTTCTCGTTCGGAATTTTGAGGGCAGAAGTTGGGGACTGGACAGCGATGGAACATCTCCAGACGACAAATAGGTATGATGTTTATTTTACGATAGTTAGGACATCTATTAGCACTTTATCTTTATTACCTGTCTGGTTGTTGTAGCTATATTACATGTGATGGGTTAGCCACTGATCTTGGTCGACCCTAATAGAGATCAAGGATTATAGTCTCTGGTGATTTTTCATATTATACCATCAGTAGTTTTAACTTCTGTTACTACTAGTAGGAGATGGAGGCACATACCAGCCTCTGCTATTGTTAGCTGGCTAATAGATGATACCTACATATTCCTGTTGACTTAGCCAGTAGAGTTTTTATACTCGTACCTTTTGGATATTAGGGTATCCGATACGATGAAAATTAGTCATTGGAGAGTTATCATGTATGATCATTGTTGAGAATGATTTGAGGTTGAGGGATATTGGGAGATCAGATATTATGATGTGTTGATTTCTAATGATTTATAAGAGTAAATGTTATGTGGTTGTTTGATGATCTATTATTTGGGTTGTTGTTGATGGTGACATAGTGAGTGTCATGTATGATATTCACAGGTTTGATGTTTATAGTTGTTGATCAGATTATAAATCGGGTGTTAGAGAGTTTATGGTTTAGAGTGCCTATGAGATTTTAATAAATCTGGTTAGTTGTGGATAGTTAACAGGATGATAAAATTGATGTTTACTTCCTCTGATATTGGACTATGTTGATAAATAATAATTTGATGTTTTGAATGTTAGCTTGCTCTCATGGGGAGTAGAGACGTATTTGTAACACCCACTAAGCTTTTAAGATAAGCATATGAATGTAGGATTTTGCCTTAGAAAAATAAAAGAAAGTGGGTTGAAGCAAAAAGAAATAAAATGAAATAAAAAGAAGAGGAGGTTAAGGATTGAACCTTGAACCTCTTATATTATAATTTAGAGAATTAATTAGTAGAAACCAATTGGGATAGAGAGAAGATATTGATAGCAAAGGAGGGAAACTCATGATAAGGGTGAGAGTAAAAGTTAGCCAAAAGAAAACAAGAAAAGAGCAAGAGAAAGGCAACTTGCCTTCCTTCCTTCCTTCTCTCCCTCTTTTTCTCTTCTCTTGCCGAAAATAAAAGAGGCTAATTAAAGGGATTCATTCCCCCTTATTTTCACCATGAATGATGAGGATAAATAAATAAATAAAAATAAAAAGAAAATAGAGAAAAAGGGCTAAGGGAGAAGGAAAGCAAAAACTAATTTTGCTACTTCTTCCTCCTTAACATAAAAGGGAGCAAGTAAAGAGAAGAATTCTAATTTTTCTCTCATTTCTCTCATTCTTCCCTCTCCCTCACCGAGAACCTCAGTCCCCTCTCCTCTATCTTCGGTCCCAAGACAAGGTTTTCTCCTAAGAAAGCCTAAGATACAAGGAGGACTTAGCAAGGGAATCAAGGAAAGGGAACTAGAAGAAGAGGCTACTTCTTCCATCACCATACCTTAGATCCACAAGCGAAAAGGATGTAAGCTTCCCCTCACCTGGGGTACAAGGCTTTTTATGTGATTTTCGGATTTTATGAGGATTAGAAACCTAGAATAGAATTTAAGAAAAATTCGGCCAAAGAAGAGTTTTCAAATCTAGGAAGGTTTAAACAAGTCCTCATTTCATAATATTTTTCTATGCTATGTAGGAAGGTTTTCCTTCATGTTTTTATACCTATATGATGCTTGGTCAGAGGAGTACCTAACCCTAGAATTTCGGCCAAAAATATTTTAAAGAGGTTAGGGAAATCATTGTTTAACCAAACTAGTACAAGATTCCCTCCATGAATTACTAAGGATCTTTTATTGTTTTTTCTTCCTGAAATTTACTTGGGACCAAAGGAAATCCCCTCATATGTTTCGGCCAAGAAAAGAGCTTAGGGTTAGGAAGACCTTTAAATTTAAGTAACCATGTTTATATGATAGAATATAGAGTTTCTTAAAGAATGGCATGTTAAATATTGATAGAAATTCATGAACTCTTCATTAAGATTTTCGGCCATGTTAAGATGGATAGCTTAGGAAAGCTTAAACAAAATTTTAACATGCTCAAGACCTCTGTGATATTAAGATATGAAAGTGGTTTAATGCTCTCATGCTTAATTAGGGTATAGAGAATTTAGTTACATGATATATGACTTGTAAGGTCACAAGGGTCCTAGCTTGTTTAAGAACCAAATTTGTATATTATGTTCTTAGTAATTTTTGCCATGAAACTTACTTAGGTTTTCCATGCTTTAGGCCACTTAGAACCTAGTTTAGAGAATGGTAAGTTTCGGCCATGAGGAAAAAATAAAAGAAAAAGGAAAGAAACCTAGGAAGCCTAAGACACAATGCACATGTATGTTTATTATGCTTGTCTTTATACATGCTATGAAACTTGTATGACTTCCTATGCTTTTAGGCTATTTGAAGCAAAGTTAACCACTGATGGGTCTCGGCCAAGTAGGGTTTAAATGACCTAGAGGCCTTAGAATTGAAACCAATTGTGTTAAAAATGCTTCTTATGGAAATATGATAATGTGTTGATTGTGTCACATGCTTGTATAATTTTTCCATGAACTAAATGGACCATTGTAGGTCTCGGCCATGAAGGGATAGATGCCCTAGAAACCCTAGAACAAAAATTAAATATGCTCATGTCACTCTACATGAAATATGATAAGTAGAAGGCCAAAGTTCTCATGCTATATGTTGCTTAATGACCTAAAATGAGGCTAGGGTAAGTTTCGGGCATACCCTTTGTATGATACCTTATTATGAATTTATACAAGATGTTAGTTCAAGTTCACATGCTTGTATGCTTGTTTTTAGCTCTAATGAATACTTGTGAAATTTTGGCCATGACATATGTTAAGGGCTTGAAGAACTTAGGAATTAGCTCAAATATGATTACTATGTTACTTGGAAGAAAAATGCTATAAATATGGTTTAAGGTTTCCATGCTTTCATGACATTTGGGACCTTGTTTCACACTTGATAAGGTTCGGCCACATGAAGTTTAGGGACTTGGAGAACTTAGAAACCAAGTTAATCATGTTTATAATGCTTCCTATGAAATTGAGGTGATGATAATTTAGGTTCCACATGCTTGGAGGTTATTTTTACCTAAATTGAGATCTAAGGGGGTTCGGCCATGATAAGAACCCAAGGGATTAGGAAGCTTAGAACCCAAGTTAACTATGTTACCATGTTTCTTATGATAGTATAATCACATGATACACCCTTATGCTTAAACATGTATGCTTATGATTCATACTTTCCATGATATGATATGTGCTAGAAATATGCATGCTTTTATGATATGCTATGTGGATAGAAATATGCATGCTTTTATGATATGCTATGTGGTGAAAATATGCATGCTTTTATGACATGATGTATGCCTAAGTGATGCATACATTTATGATATGATGTATGCCTAAGTGATGCATACTTTTATGACATGATGTATGCCTAAGTGATGCATACCTTTATGATATGATGTATGCCTAAGTGATGCATACTTTTATGACATGATGTATGCCTAAGTGATGCATACTTTTATGATATGATGTATGCCTAAGTGATGCATATTTTTATGATATGATGTGTGCCTAAGTGATGCATGCCCTTATGATGTGTGATATGTATAAGTATGACATGTACTTTACTTTATATGGCTTGTACCAAGGGTGGGCTCCATAAGCGCCCCGGGGTCGATGGAATAAGACTCGGGCCTCGTTAGGGATGGGCTCCTAAGTGCCCCTAGGTCGACGGAGTAAGACTCGGGCCTAGTATGTTTGCCTTGTAGGGGTCAAGACTTGCTACCTTGGACCTACATTGGTTGCGCGCAATATGTAAGTGGTACATAGCCGGGATCCCCTTTAAGTTGATAATATGTTCAAGTATATATGTAAGAAGAAATGGTTTTAAAGATCATGAGACATACACATGTTTTTTCGGATACATGCTTTCAAAATCGTATTGCATATACCTTATGATCATGTTGTGATGATGCTATGATTTATGATATGCCATGATTAGATATGATTATGTTATGTTTCATGCTATGCTTTAAGAGCTTGATATGCCATGCTACCTTGTGATGATGTTATGATATGCCATGATTAGATATGATTATGTTATGTATCATGCTATGCTTTAAGAGATGATATGCCATGACTAGTTATGATTTTGTTATGTTGCATGATATGCTTAAAGAGTATGATATGTTATGCCATGACTAGTTGAGATCATGTTATGTTAAGATATTCTTTGATCATGTGATGATTTTCGATTTTAGTGAGTAGGAAAGGAACTTACTGAGCCATGAGTGCTCATAGCTTACTTTCCTTGTACCACAGATAAAGGAAAAAGCTGGATGAGCTAAAGGAGCAGCAGGAGAGGCAAGGAGATGTGTGTGGCGGTGGCTAGGCAACCAAATAAGAACCTGCTTTAAGAACTTTTAAGAATTACGCTTTGGTTTCGTAAATTGTAGTACTATATGGGTAACTTGATGTTATGTTTCTATTTATCTTGTTATCATGTTATGGAAGCCATATTAGTGTAGTTCGGATTTGAAAACAAAACAAAAGTTTTATTAAACTAAGAAAATTATTTTAAGTCTTCCGCTGTAATATGTACATAGAGTATCGTAGCCCCGTCCCTTAGGGTTAGCAGGGAGGGCGGGCGTTACAGTATTCATCTGATATTATGTGGGCTGATATTTTTGAGGATAAAAAATAAGAGTGTCTTGATGTTCTTGAATTCTGACTTTATCTTTTGGGTCGTATACCTTTATACATATGATTATTGTGGGTTTCTAGTAGATTATACCCGAGTGGTTAGACATACATGTCTGATTGTTTATTGGAGGTATTTGTCAATTAAAAAAATATGTTGTGGAATGTACACATATGTTTGAGTGTTTTATTGGATGTATCTTATCGATCTAATCTGAGTTATGATATATGCGAATGTGTTGGGTGTAATATTTGAGGTATCTTGTTTATTATATGATTGCTTTGAGAGTATACTTGTGCTGATTATGATTTGTTGGAAGTATTACGTTGATTATACTCTTGGCATAGGTGTACATATGTCATGTGAGTGTTGTTGAGGTGTATTGTTGATTATACCTATGTCGATATATGCACACGGATTAGGTAGGTATTGTTGGAGGTTTTACACTGATTTATACCTGTGCTATGAGTGTGTTTGGTGTGTACTAATTAGATGATTATGTCGATCATACCTATGTTGTGTGTGTGTTAGTGAGAGCCCTAGAGCCAATCATGTGATGGTTACTTTTTGGACTCTTTGTATCATATTCTTGTACATATATTTCTGATATATAAATAAAGGCATTGTGATTATTATACTTGTGTGTATTTGTGCTATATAAATAAGTATAATAATGTCCTAGGGTAGTAGGTTCATATCTATATCAATCGATTAGTTAAATCGATAGTGAGATGATATAGAGAACACTACACTTAATTATTCCTAGTCGAGTATTAACATAGAAGGACAATGTTAATGCATTGAGACTAGCATGTAGGTCAACATGATGACTTGATCTCACAAGTCATGGATATGAGATATCAAGTTGACACATGGGTATACATTGGAGAATGTATACTGAATGACCCGCCATGAGAAAGTATCATGGATCGTTATATGAGTGTCATATACTTTCTCAAGTGACTATTAGTATGACTTTAGTCCTTAGACCTGAAGTCACCATGGTTCCCTATATAAGGAGTTATGTACTTTGGTTTCGTCAAACGTCACCCGTAATTGGGTGGACTATAAAGGCGATTACTGGGTATGTAACAAATTATGCGGAGGGATGTGAGTGATGTAGATGGGATCTATCCCTCCTATATTACAGGAGTGATATCATAGTCTTGATAGAGTGAGATCACTAAGTGCATGGCCATGCCCAAATAAGGCAATATGTGATATTGTGCTTATTTGATTATAGTGAGTCTACTTGGAGTTCAAGACACTTAGATTGATTGGAGGATGACACGGTCTATGCCTCATATAAGATCAATCTAGATATCAAGGATAGAAGGACAATGTCACATATTGTGAGAGTCACAATTATTAGTCATATTGGTGATGTTGGATCTCAACATTCTTGTAACTTGGGTAGCAATGATGTGTTGCTAGATACCTCTCATTGCTTATGTCCCTAATTGGATTTAGGGACATTGCCAACGTTGACAAGAACCTATAGGGTCACACACATAGAGCAATAGATGGAGACTAGTTCATATGATGAACCAAGAGGAAAGATGAAGTCAAGTTTGACTTGGCTAAATATGGAAAGTCTATAAAAGGCAAGTTTGACTTGACCTAAATCCACAAGTTTGACTTGACTATGAGTTAGACTCAAGTATGATCCAAATGTTGGATAAATCAATTAAGGGAGTTAATTTGGTCATGTTTGACTTTGGCCAAATTAGGAAGGTTGAAAGTCAATATTGACTTGACTTGGATGCCACCACATTTGATGAGGTGGCATGGGAGAACCAATGGGGATGCTACACATCACCATGCCACCTCATGCTTGCCACCTCATGGGAGGTTACCCATGAGTGGCCGGCCACATTAAGGGGGCAATTAAGAGCATTAATTGCCCACTTAATGACATTTATGTGGCCGGCCACATGATATGGTGGATTGATTGAATTTTTGAATTCAATTTTTGATTCTTCTTCTTCCTTGGTGCTCTCGGCAACTTCTCCCTCTCTTCCTCCTCTTCTTGGCCGAAAACCACATAGGTGCTAGCACACCTTGTTTCGGTCATCTTCTCCACCTAATTGCTTGTGTGGACACATATAGAGGGGCTCTACTTTGTGCCCTCTAGATCCAACTTCAACCTTAGTCGAGCGGGATAAGCGAAGGGCACGCATCAAAGGTAGTTTTTCTTTAAACTATAGATCTAGGAGTAGATCTAACATATTCGGGTATTAAGCATGATATAAATACGTGGAATTTTTCGAATCGGATTTTTCTTTGCACGAGATCCTTGGCTAGGGTGTTTCGGGGTTTCCACGACGCGAAAAGCGGTTTTCGTGGCCCGAAAAATTCTAACAGTGGTATCAGAGCCATCGTGCGAAGCACGTATTTATTTTTTTTTCCTGTATTAGATACAAAATTTAGATGCTTTTAAGTTTCTGTGATTTTTCTAAATTTTAGGAATTTTTGGGTATTTTTCTCGTAGAGGCGAAAGAACGAGTGCGAAGCACTTGTACACTTTTGTCACCGAGAAAAATTTCTCCGAAACGGCAAGTTTCACCCAAATAGATTTTGGGACAGCGAAAAAGGGCGCTGTATAATCGCAAGAGGACACTCGCGAAGGTTATTTCGCGAATAGGGGCGCTGCCCCTAACCCCGCAAGGGGCCTTGTCCCGCGATTACGCCCGAAACCCGCTTAGCGGGACCGCCGTGGAGAAGGGACTCAAAAATTCAGAAAAATCAGTAGAAAAATTTTAAATAAAAAAAAATACACAATTCTGAATTATGTACAGTATGTGTTGGTCATGGCCCAAGTCCCAGAATTTTTATGAAAAATTATGCGTGTAATTCATAATACGGCCTGCGTGCCGTCATGTGTTGTGTGTGCTGTATTGTGGATGCGACCTGCGTGTTGCCTTTTTCCATTATTTTATTTCTGTAAAAATTAGTTTTAAGACTCGAATGTAACTCGAGTATAAATTTTGTAATGTACAAAATTTGAAGATGACGAAATTCCGGAGAAGACGGACTCGCGGGAGCATGCCGGCAACACATGGGGATCGGAAGGAGGAGCTTGGAGAAGCTGCCACCTAGACCCTAGGATGACCATTGGATCTTCTCTTTGGCTAGAGAGGATCCTAGTAGGGCCATGACCAATCACATAATTTAAATGTATATATTTTATTTTTGCTTATGTGTATGTGATGCATGTTTGTGTAGAATAGAATATGCATGAGTGTATGTGATGCACATGTGATGTGGGAACCACATCTTGATGTGCACAATACACATTTAGGATTTAAATTAGATTTAATTTACGCCTAAATATGATGCACATCGTCGATTAGATTAGATCTAAATCGAAATCAACTCGTAAACGCCTACCGGGCCATGATACCCATCACTACCTCGATCATATGCGATTGTCGTATCTGCCAAAGCAGAGCAACGCATTTAATCTTGGTAGGATGCGGAGGGACAACCTTGGTCCCGCCTATCACGCTCGGGTTAGATTGAGCTCAATTAGATTGAGTAGCTAGCAAAGCTCAATTGGATCGAGTGAAGCTATAGGCGTATTCCAATAGTTGGAAAGGTAGGACAAGATCACGTTTATAAATAATCTTGGGCGATTTAGCCAAAGCTAACTCAAGATTATTTGTAAAAGTTAAATCTTGATCCTATAAACAAGAGTTGCATGGAGATGTAATTGGTAATTAGCTACCTACCGATCATACTAGGTCTTGGGCGATTCAGCCAAAGCTGACTCAAGATGTAGTATGATGTGGATCTTGTCCCACAAAATTCAGTGGGAGCATCATTTAATTAAAGGCCTAATTAGATGATAGAATATGATATTGATTTTCTGCATGTTTAATATGTTGTAGATTGCCATGTCACCAAACGCGAACACTCTCTCCCTACGATCTGTCCTTGAGAAGGACAAGCTCACAGGAGCTAACTTCCTGGACTGGTACAGGAACCTGAGGATAGTCCTCATGCAGGAACGTAAGCTGTACGTTCTGGAGCAAGCAGTTCCTGAAGCACCACCAGCCTCTGCCGCCCGTAGCATTAAGGATGCTCATCAGAAGCATCAAGACGATGCGTTAGACGTGTCGTGCCTAATGCTATGCTGCATGTCCTCTGAGCTTCAGAAGCAACACGAGAACATGAATGCCTTTGATATGATTGGCCATCTTAAGCAATTATATCAAGGGCAAGCCAGGCATGAGAGGTTTGAAGTGACTCAGGCCCTCTTTTCATGTAAGATGAAAGAGGGAACCCCTGTAGGAACTCACGTACTCAAGATGATTGGGTACGTCGAGAACCTAGAGAGGTTGGGGTTCCCATTGGGCCAAGAGCTGGCCACTGACTTGATCCTGCAATCGTTGCCGGCAAGTTACCGTCAATTCATCATGAACTATAACATGAACAAATTAGACAAACCACTGCCCGAGATGCTCAACATGTTGAGAACTGCTGAGCCCAATCTCACCACTACCAAGACCAGTACCGTCCTGATGGTACAAAAGGGCAAGGGTAAGGGCAAGTGGAAGCCCAAGGGTAAGGGTAAGACCCAGACCAAGGGCAAAGCCAGCTCTTCAGCACTCAAACCCAAGGGCGGGGTGCAAAAGGATGCTACCTGCTTCCACTGTGGTCAGACAGGGCACTGGAAGAGGAACTGCAAGATCTACCTGGAGGATCTTAAGAAGAAAAGAAGCGAGGCTTCTACTTCAGGTATAAATGTTATAGAAGTCAACCTTTCTATTTCTACATCATGGGTATTAGATACTGGATGTGCATCTCACATTTGTACTAATGTGCAGGTGCTGAGAAGTAGCAGGGCATTGGCAAAGGGCGAGGTGGACCTACGAGTAGGCAATGGAGCAAGGGTTGCTGCTGTTGCTGTAGGAACATATTTTCTATCTCTGCCCGCTGGGCTTGTATTGGAACTAGATAATTGTTGTTATGTCCCTGCACTAACAAAGAATATTATTTCAGTTTCCTGTTTAGATAATAAAGGTTTTTCATTCATAATAAAGGACAAATGTTGTTCTGTTTATTTGAAAGATATGTTCTATTGTAGTGCACATCTGATGAATGGCCTCTATATTCTAGATTTAGAGAGCCCTATCTATAACGTGAGTACCAAGAGGTTGAGATCAAATGAGTTGAACCCAACCTATCTCTGGCATTGCCGCCTAGGCCACATAAACGAGAGTCGCTTGTCCCAGCTCCATAAGGATGGTTTGCTGGACTCATTTGATTTTGAATCATATGAGACATGTGAGTCATGCCTTCTAGGCAAGATGACCAAGACTCCCTTTAGTGGACATAGCGAGAGAGCGACAGACTTGCTAGGACTCATACATAGTGATGTATGTGGCCCTTTCAATATCGCTGCTCGGGGTGGTTATAGGTACTTTATCACATTTACTGACGACTTCAGTAGATATGGTTATGTGTACTTGATGACACATAAGTCTGAATCCTTTGAAAAGTTCAAGGAATTCAGAAATGAAGTACAAAACCAGCTCGGCAAAAGTATTAAGATACTTCGATCAGATCGAGGTGGAGAATACTTAAGCCATGAGTTTAGTGACTATCTAGCAGAGTGTGGGATTCTATCCCAACTCACTCCTCCTGGAACACCACAGTGGAATGGTGTATCTGAAAGGAGGAATCGTACCTTATTAGATATGGTACGATCTATGATGAGTCACGCAGATCTTCCTATATGCTCTGGACACGGCAGCGTTCACACTTAACCGTGTTCCATCAAAGGCGGTCATGAAGACACCATATACGATATGGACTGGGAGGAGTCCCAAGATGTCTTTCATGAGGGTTTGGGGTTGAGGCTTACGTTAGACGTCAAGTCTCAGACAAACTGGGACCCAAATCTGATAAGTGTTATTTTATAGGATATCCCAAGGAAACTAAGGGATATTACTTCTACATTCCTAGTCAGCACAAAGTGTTTGTTGCTAAGACTGGGGTCTTTCTAGAAAGGGACTTTGTTTTTAGAAAGGCTAGTGGAAGTTCTTTTGATCTTGAAGAAGTTCAAGACAACGACCAAAACATTGAGCCATTGATGGATACTGAACAGGAACCACAAAGAGTTGTGGATGATGAGATTGTTGCACAAGAAGTTGTGGAACAACAACCTGTTCATGTAGACCTACCTCTTCGTAGGTCTGATAGGGTACGTCGTCAGCCTGAGAGATACTCATTTCTCTTGCCTGACCAGGATGACGTTATGCTCATTGAGAATGAGCCTACCACCTATCAGGAAGCTGTGATGAGCCCAGATTCTGAGTCATGGCTAGAAGCCATGAGATCTGAAATGGATTCCATGTACACCAACCAAGTTTGGACCTTGGTTGATCCACCTGAAGGGGTCAAACCTATTGGGTGTAAGTGGGTCTTTAAGAGAAAGACTAACATGGACGGACTTACTCATACCTATAAAGGTAGACTGGTAGCTAAAGGTTTCAAACAAATTCATGGTATTGACTATGATGAAACCATTTCTCCAGTAGCGATGTTTAAGTCCATTCGGATCATGCTTGCTATTGCAGCATACCATGATTATGAGATCTGGCAGATGGATGTCAAAACCGCGTTTCTGAATGAAAACCTGCTTGAGGATGTGTACATGACACAACCTGAGGGTTTTATAGATCCACAGCATACTAGCAGAGTATGCAAGCTGCATAGGTCCATTTATGGACTAAAGCAAGCTTCTCAAAGCTGGAATCTTCGATTCGATGATGCAATCAAATAGTTTGGTTTCATCAAGAATGCAGATGAATCTTGTGTCTACAAGAAGGTTGTAGGGAACACAGTTGTCTTCCTTTTATTGTATGTGGATGACATACTACTCATTGGGAACGACATTTCCTCGCTACAGTCTGTCAAGACTTGGCTAGGGACTTGTTTATCAATGAAGGACTTAGGTGAAGCATCCCGCATTCTAGGCATACAGATCTATAGAGATAGATCTAAGAGATTGCTTGGCCTAAGTCAGAGTACATACATTGATAAGGTATTACTACGGTTTGCCATGCAGAACTCCAAGAAGGGATTTCTGTCGATGTCACATGGTGTGAGTCTTTCGAAGACTCAAAGTCCCTCTTCTAGAGAGGAGAGAGACCGCATGGATTAGATCCCTTATGCTTCAGACATAGGATCTATCATGTACGCCATGCTATGTACTCATCCTGATGTCTCGTATGCTTTGAGCATGACGAGCAGATACCAATCAGATCCAGATGAAAGTCACTAGATAGCAGTCAAGAATATTCTTAAGTACTTGAGAAGGACTAAAGAATATTTCTTGATATATAGAGGCGATGACGAGCTAGCTGTAAAGGGTTACAGTGATGCCAGCTTTCAAACTGACCAGGATGATTAAAGATCGCAGTCTGGGTTCGTATTTTGCTTGAATGGTGGTGCTGTGAGCTGGAAGAGTTCGAAGCAGGACACAGTTGCTGATTCTACAACAGAGGCCGAGTATATTGCTGCATCAGAAGCAGCAAAGGAGGCAGTTTGGATCCGCAAGTTCATTACTGTGCTTGGGTGGTTCCTAGCATTGCAGATCCCATAGAGCTCTATTGTGACAACAATGGAGCAATTGCGCAGGCTAAAGAACCTCGCTCACACCAGCGGACCAAACACATACTACAGCGCTTCCATCTCATTCGAGAGATTATCGATAGAGGAGATGTGAAGATTTGCAGAGTACCCACAGAGGCTAACGTCACTGATCCCTTGACCAAGACTTTGGCACAAAGAAAGCATGATGGTCACACTAGGTCATTGGGTATTAGATACTACAGCGATTGGCACTAGTGCTAGTGGGAGATTGTTAGTGAGAGCCCTAGAGCCAATCATGTGATGGTTACTTTTTGGACTCTTTGTATCATATTCTTGTACATATATTTCTGATATATAAATAAAGGCATTGTGATTATTATACTTGTGTGTATTTGTGCTATATAAATAAGTATAATAATGTCCTAGGGTAGTAGGTTCATATCTATATCAATCGATTAGTTAAATCGATAGTGAGATGATATAGAGAACACTACACTTCATTATTCTTAGTCAAGTATTAACATAGAAGGACAATGTTAATGCATTGAGACTAGCATGTAGGTCAACATGATGACTTGATCTCACAAGTCATGGATATGAGATATCAAGTTGACACATGGGTATACATTGGAGAATGTATAATGAATGACCCGCCATGAGAAAGTATCATGGATCGTTATATGAGTGTCATATACTTTCTCAAGTGACTATTAGTATGACTTTAGTCCTTAGACCTGAAGTCACCATGGTTCCCTACATAAGGAGTTATGTACTTTGGTTTCGTCAAACGTCACCCGTAACTGGGTGGACTATAAAGGCGATTACTGGGTATGTAACAAATTATGCGGAGGGATGTGAGTGATGTAGATGGGATCTATCCCTCCTATATTACAGGAGTGATATCATAGTCTTGATAGAGTGAGATCACTAAGTGCATGGCCATGCCCAAATAAGGCAATATGTGATATTGTGCTTATTTGATTATAGTGAGTCTACTTGGAGTTCAAGACACTTAGATTGATTGGAGGATGACAAGGTCTATGCCTCATATAAGATCAATCTAGATATCAAGGATAGAAGGACAATGTCACATATTGTGAGAGTCACAATTATTAGTCATATTGGTGATGTTGGATCTCAACATTCTTGTAACTTGGGTAGCAATGATGTGTTGCTAGATACCTCTCATTGCTTATGTCCCTAATTGGATTTAGGGACATTGCCAACGTTGACAAGAACCTATAGGGTCACACACATAGAGCAATAGATGGAGACTAGTTCATATGATGAACCAAGAGGAAAGATGAAGTCAAGTTTGACTTGGCTAAATATGGAAAGTCTATAAAAGGCAAGTTTGACTTGACCTAAATCCACAAGTTTGACTTGACTATGAGTTAGACTCAAGTATGATCCAAATGTTGGATAAATCAATTAAGGGAGTTAATTTGGTCATGTTTGACTTTGGCCAAATTAGGAAGGTTGAAAGTCAATATTGACTTGACTTGGATGCCACCACATTTGATGAGGTGGCATGGGAGAACCAATGGGGATGCTACACATCACCATGCCACCTCATGCTTGCCACCTCATGGGAGGTTACCCATGAGTGGCCGGCCACATTAAGGGGGCAATTAAGAGCATTAATTGCCCACTTAATGACATTTATGTGGCCGGCCACATGATATGGTGGATTGATTGAATTTTTGAATTCAATTTTTGATTCTTCTTCTTCCTTGGTGCTCTCGGCAACTTCTCCCTCTCTTCCTCCTCTTCTTGGCCGAAAACCACATAGGTGCTAGCACACCTTGTTTCGGTCATCTTCTCCACCTAATTGCTTGTGTGGACACATATAGAGGGGCTCTACTTTGTGCCCTCTAGATCCAACTTCAACCT
The DNA here is from genome assembly GCF_018446385.1 of Zingiber officinale. Lineage (NCBI taxonomy): Eukaryota > Viridiplantae > Streptophyta > Magnoliopsida > Zingiberales > Zingiberaceae > Zingiber > Zingiber officinale. Next base: position 79,203,415 of record NC_055990.1, read on the forward strand.
TAGTCGAGCGGGATAAGCGAAGGGCACGCATCAAAGGTAGTTTTTCTTTAAACTATAGATCTAGGAGTAGATCTAACATATTCGGGTATTAAGCATGATATAAATACGTGGAATTTTTCGAATCGGATTTTTCTTTGCACGAGATCCTTGGCTAGGGTGTTTCGGGGTTTCCGCGACGCGAAAAACAGTTTTCGTGGCCCGAAAAATTCTAACAGTGTGCACGTGTGCCAGGTGCATTGTTGGTAGTATTATGATGATTCTACCTATGTTGAATGTAGAGTGTAAGTGTTTACATTATGTTATTGGTTGTATTATCCTGTCAATTAATGCTTCTATTAATGGGTGACCGACCCACTAGGGTGATGATAGAGTTGACTATGGATTTGATTTGTTTACTAGGTTGTTTATACCTTCGGCTGCCCACAGTGATATGTGGTTGAGTGATCTCGTGCAGCCTCTAGTTGGATAGTTAGGTGCCTTGTACACTTATGGATCGTTTGTGGTGGAGCGGAGCTCCCACATATACATATTTCGGATTTCTTGTAGCGGAGCATTGCTCCCATAGCTATTGCAGATACATGTTATGGATTATTGTAGTGGAGTGTTACTCCTACATATTGAGGATTTCTCATTGTTTCCACATATGTGGTATTTTCTGTGATGGAGCGTTGCTCCCACATATGTTTGTTGCTCTCACACGGGTGGATCTATTCTTGGTGATTTGTATTGTTGGTGATTATATTTCAGACTTATTGTCAAGGCTCTTATGGTTAGAAATGTCTGTGATACGGACATTATGAGTCATGATTTTACCACTAGGGTTTGGGAAGCCTTAGATGTTTTCAGAGACTTGATGATTTTGGTATTCCCAGGATGTTTGGATCGGTTTCCATTGTCTTTGTTGATGATGTTGTGATCTATTTCGAAGTTACGGTGAGTCACGCACATCAGCTTTGCATAGTTTTAGAGATGTTTCGATGGAAACATCTATATGTGAAGTTCAGTAGTGTGTATTTTGATTGTCTCCTGTGAGATGTTTGAGACACACGGTCACCAGTAGGAGTATATCGTGGTTCCACAGAAGATCGAGGTTGTTACCGTTGGGAGTAGACGGAGTCTATAGAAGAGGCTTGCAACTTCCTTTGTTTGGCTTGATATTTCCGGAGATACGTTGAGTGTTTCTCACGGATTGCTATGTTACTTACACGCCTGACCATGAAAGGCGTGAAGTTTATTTGGACTGAGGATTGCAAGACCAGCTTCTAGGTGTTGAAGCGGAGACTAGTGTCGGCTCCGATTTTGGTTTTATCTTCTGGAGAGGACGGATATGTCCTCTACACCGATGCATCTATTCAGGGTTTGAGCGCTGTTCTGATGCAGCACGATATGGTAGTCTCCTATGCTTCTCGTCGGTTGAAGGATCATGAGAAGAACTACCCTGTACATGATCTGGAGCAAGTCGCCATTATTTTTGCCATGAAGATTTGGCGATATTATTTATATGGCGTTACATTTGAGATTCTCACTGACCATAAGAGTCTCAAATATCTGGTTACTTAGAAGGAACTTAATCTCCGATAGAGGAGATGGATGGAGTTTTTGAGCTAATGTGGTTGTCGATGCGCTTAGCAGGAAGTCCGGAGGGACTTTAGCTTGCCACCGAATTGTGGTCACAGACTTGATTTAAGATTTCTCTGATTTGGGCCTTGAGGGGTAAGGACAGACAGAGCAGGGTACTCTGGTTACCATGGTTGCTCAGTCGTTGATCAGGACAAGGATACGAGAGCCCTAGGCTGCTGATCAGTATTTGCAGTTTATTTACAGCCAGATAGCTTCTGGGCAGCAGACCGAGTTCACACGAGACGAGGAGAGTGTTATACACTACCGAGGCAGATTTTGCGTGCTTCAGTCTCATCCGGTCTTATAGGAGTTACTTCCGGAGGCTCATCGCTCATGATTTGTTGTCCACCCAGGCGGTACCCGTATGTACCAAGATTTGAGATGTTTCTATTGGTGGAACGACATGAATGACGACATGAAGGAAGACATCGCGGATTTTATAGCTAGATGTCTTGTTTGTCAGCAAGTGAAGGCCGAGCACCAGAGACCTGCCGGCTTACTTCAGCAAGTTCCTAATCCTGAGTGGAAATGAGAACACATTACTATGGACTTTGTGGTAGGTTTGCTGAGGACACGACGAGGCCATGACGCGATTTGGGTAATTGTTGATCGATTAACCAAATCTGCATACTCGTTAGCGATCCGGAAGATTGATTTCCTGGATCGATAGGTAGATCTGTTTTGCCGAGAGATTATCGGATCACGCGATATTCCGTTGACTATTATTTCGGATAAAGCCCCCGGTTCACGTCTCATTTTTTTGATAGAGACTGCAGCAGACCTTGGGCACGCAGCTCTGTTTCAGTACAACTTTTCATCCGCAGACAGATGGACAGTAGAGCGGACCATTTAGACTCTAGAGGACCTGCTGAGGTCGTGTGTTATGGATTTCGGAGGCAATTGGGAGGACCATTTGCCATTGGTAGAGTTCGTCTACAACAACGGTTTGCATTCGGCTATCCAAATGCCACCGTTGAAGTGTTGTATGGTAGGTCTTGTCGGACACCCACAATTTGAATGAGGTTGGGGAGGCCCAGTTGTTGGGACCTCATAGAGCTCAATAGAACGAAGCGTTGGTCTGTATTATCAGACGGAGAATGTTAGAGGCGCAGGATCGCTAGAGGTGTTATGCTGATCGGAGACGTAGACCTCTAGCGTTCTCTATTTGCGACCTTGTATTTCTGCGAGTTTTACCCATGAAAGGGGTGAAGAGATTTGACCTCAGAGGTAAGTCAGCTCCGTGATATATTGGACTTTTCTAGATCTCGGAAAGGATTGGAGTTGTAGCTTACTGGTTGGCACTGTCGCCGTCCTTGGCAGGCGTTCACGCCGTATTCCACGTATCTATGCGGAGGAGATATGTACCCGATCCGATACATGTGTTGATAGATAATCTCAGTTCCCTTCAGCTTGATGTCACCTATGAGGAGGTTCCGGTACGGATTCTCGACCGGAAAGAGTGTCAGTTGTGGAGCAAGACTATCCGACTGGTTAAAGTCGGATGGCAGCATCATTCGGACGAGGAGGCTACTTGGGAGCTCGAGGATACTATCCGAGCTCGATATCCCCATCTTTTCATTTGAGGTATGTGATTTAGTTTACCGTTCAGCATTTTTACTTTCTGTCTGTTGTTAGTACTTGCTGATGGTAGATAATGAAATTTGGGGACCAAATTTTTATAAGTGGGGGAGAATGTAAAATACCGGAAAATAGGCGAATATTAATAAGGGAATTTTTCGGAATTTTTGAAAATTTTTCGGGAATTTTTCGGAGCTCGTACGGACGAGTTGACGAGGATAAAAATGGGGGCCGGAAAAGCCTGTTTAGGCTATCCCATTTAAATGAGGAAAAGTTGAATTTCTTAATTTCTTTTTCTTTATTTATGTTTTTTCCTTTGTGTCGTTGTTCACTCCTTCCCCCGCGCGAACCCGAGCCCTAACCGCCGCCCTCTCCCTCGCGATTAAAGCCTCACCGACCCCTTCCTCTTCTCCTTCTTCGTCACCGAGCACTTCCTTTCTCCCTCTCCGCAGTCGAGTAACCTTCTTCGTGCCCTAGCCGTCGGCGACGCACGGAGCCGCGCCTTTCTCCATCAGCCCTAGCAGCCGTCGTCGCACGGAGTAGATCCTCTCCTTCTCTGCGTTAGAGCCAGCGCCACTGCCGGCCACCCCGTGCCCTAGCCGAGCCCTTGCTGTGGAGTTCACAGCCGTCGACGCCGATCGCCACCTTATTGCCGGATTTCACCTTTGTTCTCCACCCGACGGTGCCGCCGTTTTCCCCTCTTTTCCTCGGTCACCTCCGCACAAACGAATCACGGCAGAGCATTTCCTCACCGGTCTCTCTTGATCTGCCCTTCCCTGTGCCATAGCCGCTAGCCACCGAGCACCTTCGATTACTGCCACCGTGCCCTATCTAGCCACCGGCGTCGCACGGAGAAGCGTCGCCTCTCGCTGTGCCGCCTCTCCGCTGTTCTTGATCATTTCTTCTTTGTGGTGAAGTTAGGTCACAGTTGGGGTAAGTTGGATTCTTGGTAAGGAATTTTGTGTTATGTAATTGGGTATCTTGATTTGGTGATGTTCACATCTTATTAATCTGACAGTGGGGAAAAGATTTTCCGTACGGTTTGCTTTACTGTGGATTTATTCTAATTCCAGCAGTAACCATCTTTTGGCGTTGGATCAGTGATTACAGCTGTGGAATTTAAGGTAAGGTTTACGGGTTTTGATCTTTGTTGTAGGTGATTGCTAGTTGTGTTAGCAATACTTGTTAACTTAAGTTTAGAAATAAATCTAAAGGTGTAATTAGGGTTAATGAAACTAACCCTAACTGGTCAGTGGATTAGAACTTAGTTTAGCTATTTGTTTATAATTAAATTAGCTAAACTGTGTGATTTAACACAGGACTTTGACGCGAGACGAGTATCTCGGAGTCAGATTGGACATTTCTATTTTCGGAGGCGGGTACTTTTGACTTATTGTCTTTGATATGCATAGTAATAAAATTAACAATTTGCATTAATTGTGTTTTCTTATTTGTTCGGTTAATCACTGCCCGATACATGTTGCCTGCTTGATTGATTGTTCGTTTGCATCTCGTATTGATACCTATCTGATTTCACATGCTCATGGGTAGTGATATAACCATGTTTTACCATGTCAGGACCTAGGTTTGATACCTTAATTGATCAGTATACCTTGATATGATTTATTTACTTTGGTGCACATTATCATATGTCCAGAGATTGATTTAGCATATTACCATGCTTAGTGACATGCACTATTCACATGATTGCATGCTGTGTGAGAGATTGCTCCATTATTGTCGAGCACTTTGCCAGTTTTCATCATTGTTCGGTGCTCCGTTGTGACGCTCATGGGTAGCGTGACACAGCGTAGTAGCACGTCAGTTTGACTCTTCCGGTGCTCCGTTGATCCGCTCATGGGTAGTGTGACGCAACGTGTAGCACGTTAGAGATTCCTCCCCGTCATAGTGTACCGGGAGATGAGAGCATTGCGCTCCCCTATTTATGATTTGGGGTAGGAGTACGTGTGTACTCCGACAGCATCTCGTCCACTCGGTCACTCATCAGGGGTAGTGATGCAGAGTGCACGGTCGTCACAGCCCTACCCACTCGGTCCCACTTTTGTTATGAGTTGGCTGACTGGCGTCAGGGGTGACCAAGACATTGGCATCATATGCATGATGCATTTATTGTTTGTGATTGTGTTTGCTGCATTTATATGCTGCATATTGTTTGGATACCTATGTTTGACATGCATACAGGTCTTCTATACCTTTCGGACTGTTTGTCCTTATACCGGGTCTTGGTTAGTACAGATTCTCTCCTGTCTACTTCTGTTTGCATTTATCTTTATTTTTATCAGGAGACTGTATGCATGATTAGTGCTAGGTGTTATTTCTTTACTTTACATATCAATTGTACCTGCTGAGTGTTGGACTCACCCCGCCTCCATTGTTGTTATTTTCAGGTTGATGCTGTTCGGAGGGAGTTCCAGTCGCTAGTCCTCACTGCACGTAGTGCTAGATCCCTGCAGACCTCGAGAATTTATTTACCATTTGGTTTGGTTTTTATTTGCTTATGTGTGTACTTGGTTATTTGGATACTTGGACATCGTATGTTTTTTTTCTGTTGATATTGATGGATGTTCTATTCGATTTGTTTTTACTACATGCCTGTTTGGACGGCAGAAGAGGTGAGTTTCGTCGGATTTGAGCTTTACGAGTGTAGTAGGAGAAAATGTTAACAACACCATTAACATAGGGTACATATCATAAGAACAAAGGGGACATATTTAGTTTGAGTCTTAAGCTTACCTAGTTCTTCTGTTCATGTTTGGCCGAGAGTCTAGGATTATGAATTTAAGTTCTAACTAAACATTCTAGCATAGAAACATTAGGTTAACCTCCTACCATAAGATACATGTAACAAGAAATATGATGAGCATATCTAGTTAGGTCTTAAAAATTCCTTAGATCATTCTTTTTGTCTGGGCCGAAATCTCCATGAAGCAACCCTAGGTTTTTAAGCAATCTATCTTCATGAAAACCACATGAGCTATTGTACCACAGGTGAGGGGAAGCTTACATAGTTTTTGCTTGTTGATCCTTAAGGAAGTGGTACTCTTGTGAGGAGGGAGGAGAAGTTTCTCTTCCTTATCTCCCTTTTTGTTTTTCTTCTTCTTGTATGAGGTAGACCGTGAGACTCCTTGCTAGTATTTGTTTTCCCTTAGAGAGAAAACCTAAACTTGGCTTTTGGAGATGAGGGAGGAGGGCTCTAGTTCTCGGTGGAGAAAGGAAGGAGGATGAGGAAGAAGAAAATTTTAGAATTTCTCTTTCTCTTTTCTCCTCAAATCCCTTTTATTCAACATGGGAAGGATTCTTGTCCCCATTCATCCCCCCCCCCCCCTTTTACTTCACTTTAATTCCCACGAAAATGAGAAGGGAGAAAGGAGAGGAAGGCAATTCACCTTTTGCTTGCTTCTTCTCTTAACCAAGTGGAAGAGGAGGTAAGTCACTTGGTTTTCTCTTGCTCTTTTCTTAGTTTTCTTTTATTTTCTCCTCTCCTTTAAATAACTTTTTCACTCCTTCCTATCCATGTATTATTCATTATCCTAGTGGTTATCATACATCAATTTATCTTCATTATTTGTGGGAGGTTCAAGGTGTGGGAACCCCAAGGTTGTTTTGGTGTGATCAACAAGTTAAGTTAGGTCCTGTTTGTTTCTAACCTTGTGTCTAAGTGTCCAGGAGCTTAGGAACATAGGTAGTCGAGCGGAAGACGCAGCTAGCGAGAAGGACGGCAGTCCGAGGGACGAGGTGCTGCGGAAGAGTACACCGACGGACGAGAAGGAAGCGCGCGGTGGTTCCGAGGGACGAAAGCCGGAGCGGAAGATTGCTCGGGGAGCAAGAGACGCAGCTAGCGAGAAGGTCGACGACCGAGGGACGAAGACTGCGGATGAGTACGCTGGCGGACGAGAAGGAAACATACGGCAATTCCAAGGGACGAGAAGCCGGAGGGAAGCCCACTCAAGAAGACCGGAAGTTGGGTTCGGGTGATCCCTTTTCCGGATGGCAGAGATCACCCAAGTGAGCGGATCCGGAGGAGAAGAACCGGACCGAGGCGGGACTGAACCAGAGAAGAGGTCCCGGATGAAAAAGTCAATGGCTGTTGACTTTGGGCTCCGGGGCGCTCGGAACAGTCCGGGGCGCCCAGAGCCCTCCGGGGCGCCCGGAACCCTTCCGGGCGCCCGGACCCTGATTTTGACCAAGATCGCGATTTACGTGATCTGAACGTTGGGGGATAAAATTTTATCCCCCCAGGGTGCCCGGAACCCTTCCAGGCGCCCCGACCAAGGCTATAAATATAGCCTTAGTCCAGAAACTAATCATCAGTTCAGAAATTGCAACAACACTTGTGTGCTTCCACTACTTTGATTAGTTTCTTTCTTTTTGTGCCTACACTGCTGTAAACGAGGCTTCTCCGCCTGAAGGAGTTCTAAGTGCAATCATCTTTCTTGGATTAACAACCTCCCCGGTTGTAACCAAGTTAAATCCGGTGCCTCGTTTTTATGCTTTATTTTCTGCTTAATCTATTTTTCAAGTGTTAGCTTAATTGTTCGAGAAAGGGTTGTATTTTATTTAGGGCTATTCAACTTCCCCTTCTAGCCGGCCCAAAGGTCCTACAAGTGGTATCAGAGCCGAGACGCTTCAGGAGGACTAACCGCCGAACGAAGCAACGAGATGGCCGGATCTAACATCCACCCACCAAAATTCGAGGGGGACTTTCCGGAAGAAGGAGGTATTTTTCGGCACCGATTTTGATTTATTACTAATAATGGAACTCGGTTTTGAAGCTCCCGAGGGCAAAGCGAAAAATCAATGGACAAAGAAAGAGCAGGCCGAGTACGTGGCAAACAAGAAAGCAGAATTCCATTTGCTAACCGTACTTCCGCCACAAGAAGTCAACCGTGTCGGCACCTACAACTTGGCAAAGGAGCTTTGGGAGAAGTTCCTTGAATTACACGAAGGAACATCCGAAGCCAAGCTTGCGAGACGGGACTTACTTCGCAACCAGCTCACCAACCTCCGTCTTGAAGAAGGTGAAACAATTGCACATCTACACTCAAGGATACAGGAGATCATCATCGGACTTTCGAATCTCGGAGAAGAGGTAAGTAACCGAGATTCGCTCAGGTACGCTTTAAATTCCTTCCCTAGAAATTCAAAATGGGCATCACTAGTAGATGCTTTTTACATTTCGAAGGACTTAGAAAAAATTTTATTAGAAGAAATTTTTTCAACATTTGAAGTGCATGAGTCAAGATGTGCAGGAATGAGGGAGCCAAAGAACAACGTCGCCCTCAAAGCTTCGAGAAACGAACCTGAATCGGAATCTTCTCTCGACGACGAAGAAATGGTAATGATGGTAAGACGATTTAAGAAGTTATACAATTCTAGAAAAACTAACCATCCACAGGGTAGAAAGAAAAGAACGATCCGCTGCTACCATTGCGACGAAGAAGGGCATGTCAAGGACAACTGCCCCAAGCTGAAGAACAAAGACAAGGAAAAGGGTAAGAAGCCTATCCAAAAACGAAAGTCCCTGAAGGCGACGTGGGACGATACCTCCTCCGAATCGGAAGTCGAAGCTTTCTCCGGACTCGCACTGATGGCGAGTCATCAAGACGACGACTGCGATTCAAGCTCTTCCGAAATGAGCATCGAGAGAATCGATGAAGGGGGGAGACACATCGGAAGAAAGCAGCAGCTCAGGGGGAGAAACAGACAACGAGATCGACAAGGTAAGTCAGGTACGATCTCTTCCTCCCGATAAAATGTTTAAGTTTGTTAAACTTTTAACAAAAGATTGCTGCAAATTAGAAAGTGAAAATAAAATTTTAAAAGTAATTCTAGCTAAGTCTTGTCCCTTAGAAGAATTAGATAAATTAAAACTAGCATATGAAAAATTGAAACTTGAAAATGATGATTTGAAAATTCAAGTAGATAACTTGAAAAACCATGCAAGTTCATCTAAAACCAATGTTAGAAGATTTAATAATTTAAATTGGTACTTTAAATATCATCCTGGACAAATTAGGAACATTTCAAGAAAATAAGATCCTAAAAACTTTTTAGTTAATCCAGTAGGTTGGAACCTATATTGAGTTCCTAAATCATGCTTAAATTAATTTTAAAATTAAAATTAGGGCTTTAAGTGAGAAAATTAAACAAAGAATTTCTTTATGAGGCTTTATCTAAGGAAGTGGTTGTTGTTCCAATAACCAAGAAGGTCTAGTGCCTCACCACGACCTGGAAGCCAAAATATTGAAATAAATGTTTAATTAACTTACTAATGAAGCATTAATACAAGAATTAATTAGTGCTTGAAAAAGGTTATTCAAAACATTTTATTTCAAATTAGAAATTTACTTGCTTAGAAATTTTTTTTTTGCCTCAGTCAATTTAAAAAAAAAAACTTAAAAATGTAAGTTAAGATTTTTTTTAATTCAAATTTTTTTTGGATTTTTTTTATACTTAGAAATATTCTCAAAAATTATTTTTTCCTAAGTTAAGAACTTTTTCTTGAAACTAGAAATCTCAGCTTAAATTATTTAGAAAAATTTTCTAAATCTCTTAAAAACTTAGGAATTTTTTTTTGAAATACTTTTTCTAAGTCTTTAACCCTTAGATTGTTTTTCTTGGAACCCCATTTTTTTGTGATCAAAGGGGAAGAAGGGAAAGTATAAGTCTAGGGGGAGGTAGATAGATTTAATTTGATTTTATCTTTTCTATCTTTTTGCACTTAAATTGAAAATTAAGTTAATTTACTTAATGTTATTTAATGTCTATTTTAACCTTAGCTTAACTTGGGTTGATCACACCAAAAAGGGGGAGATTGTTGGAACCCCAAGGTTGTTTTGGTGTGATCAACAAGTTAAGTTAGGTCTTGTTTGTTTCTAACCTTGTGTCTAAGTGTGCAGGAGCTTAGGAACACAGGTAGTCGAGCGGATGACGCAGCTAGCGAGAAGGACGGCAGTCCGAGGGACGAGGTGCTGCGGAAGAGTACACCGGCGGACGAGAAGGAAGCGCGCGGTAGTTCCGAGGGACGAAAGCCGGAGCGGAAGATTGCTCGGGGAGCAAGAGACGCAGCTAGCGAGAAGGTCGACGACCGAGGGACGAAGACAGCGGATGAGTACGCTGGTGGACGAGAAGGAAACACGCAGCAATTCCGAGGGATGAGAAGCCGAAGGGAAGCCCGCTCGAGAAGACCGGAAGTTGGGTTTGGGTGAGCCCTTTTCCGGATGGCAGAGATCACCCAAGTGAGCGGATCTAGAGGAGAAGAACCGGACCGAGGCGGGACTGAACCAGAGAAGAGGTCCCGGACGAAAAAGTCAACGGTTGTTGACTTTGGGCTCCGGGGCGCCCGGAGCCCTCCGGGGTGCCCGGAACCCTTCCTGGCGCCTGGACCCTGATTTTGACCAAGATCGCGATATACGCGATCTAAACGTTGGGGGATAAAATTTTATCCCCCCAGGGCGTCCGGAACCCTTCCAGGCACCCCGACCAAGGCTATAAATATAGCCTTAGTCCAGAAGCTAATCATCAGTTCAGAAATTGCAACAACACTTGTGTGCTTCCACTGCTTTGATTAGTTTTTTTCTTTTTGTGCCTACACTGCTGTAAACGAGGCTTCTCCGCCTGAAGGAGTTCTAAGTGCAATCATCTTTCTTGGATTAACAACCTCCCCGGTTGTAACCAAGTTAAATTCGGTGCCTCATTTTTATGCTTTATTTTCTGCTTAATCTATTTTTCAAGTGTTAGCTTAATTGTTCGAGAAAGGGTTGTGTTTTATTCAGGGCTATTCAACCCCCCCTTCTAGCCGACCCAACAGTCCTACACAAGGTTCAATCCTTGACCTCACCTCTTCTTATTCTTTTTTTTTTTTTTTCTATCTTCCCTTTTCTCTTATCCTTTTTATTTCTATTATTTCTTTTTGATTCCTCTTACTTTCATGCTCTAAAGAAAATACAATCCATATACTTATCTTAAAATTTCATGGGTGTTACACGATCAGATGATCTCCACTGCATCTGATCCGTCCATCCGTCGCTCCGCTTCGATCTGGTCAAACTTTATCTCTGGGTTCGGTCGATTGATCCCAAGGTTCGGTCGACCGATCAGTCTCCTCTGACCTGCACACCTCGGTTTGATCCAGTCGACACCTATCCCAGGTTCGGTCGACCGATCCCGAGGTCCGGTCGACCGATCCCTGGTTGAACCCGGTCCAACTTCTGGAGATCTGATCTGGTAGCTTGAAGGTTCGGTCGACCGATCCCAAGGTTCGGTCGACCGAACCTAGTCAGTACTAACCCTGCACAAAAGTGTTAGTTTCCTGCAAAACAGAGTTAGAACACAAAAAATAATAAACAAATGAATTGACAGCCTTCGGACTGTCCGGGTCTGACTTCGGGTTTCTGACCGAAACCCCTAGGTCGACCCAACGCCTACTGTTCCCTCTACGGGGAACGCGTCCTCACCTACTCCACTCAGGAGATTTACCTGATGTCTGTCCGGTCCTCCAGACCGACTGGACTTTCCACCTAGGGTTACCACTCCCTAAGACCTAGGGTTACCACCCCCTAGGGTTTTTCTCCACCTAGGGTTACCACCCCCTAGGACCTAAGGTTACCGCCCCTTAGGGTTTTCCTCCACCTAGGGTTATCACCCCCTAGGACCTAAGGTTACCACCCCTTTGGTTTTTCCACCTGCCTAACCGCAGTTAGGACTTTCCTGCACACTTTTTTAAGCTCATTAGATAACAAAACAACTTAACTTGAACCCTTTGACATAATCAAAACACCGGTTCAATCGTCGGATGCTTCCTGCACAAATAATCTCCGCCTTTTTGATTATGGCAACACAGTTCAAAGTTAAGTAAAAGTATGACAAAGTTAAATATGAAATTATTAATAAATTTAGTAAGACTTATGCTCCTCTTTATGTTTAATTTCTTAATTTTTTTTAACTTTGACTTTTCTCTCCCCCTTTGACATAAATCAAAAAGAATATCAGGAAGAGAAAAGAATAATTAATTTAAGCTCCCCCAGAAGAGTAGCCCTTTAATTAATGTCTTAGTGTTTCAAAAAGAATTGTTTTACTTAAATTAGGAAAATACTTAGTGTTTTCAACAAAAACTTAGCAAAATTTAGCAATTGAAAATCATTACTTTGGTAAACACTTAGCTAAATTTGAAAAGCCTTTCGTGAACAAATAGTTAACTTAGTTAATTTTGAAAAAAGCTATAGATGTCACTTAGCTGAAATTTTAACAAGTCTTTTGAAAAACACTTAGCTCAATTTGAAATGGTTTTGAAAATACTTAACTCATTTTCAACAAAGATTAGCTAAACTTAATCTTTTGAAACTAATTGTTGATTGAAAAAATGAGTTATAAAAAAATTTGACAAAACACTTTAAGGTATATATATATATATATATATATATAATTCTTTTTTTATATTTAAAAAAAACTTTGCTTGAGTATTTAACTTTAAAAGGATTTTCATAAAAGCTTAACTTAAGTACTTAGCTTTGAGAGACTGTTTCTTGCAAAAAAACTTAGTAAAGGATTTGGATAATTTTAGTGCTTAGTTTTGAAAAATGATTATATAAAAATCCAAGCTCTTAAAAATAATGTTAATTCAATATCACATCTATCATAATTTTTTATTTTAAGTCAAGTCAAAAATAATTTTTTTTTTTAACCAAGTCAAAGATAATTTTTATTTTAAAGGAGAACTAGCTTGAAAAGAAGAATTCACTTCCCCTTGATTAATGTCTTAATAAATTCTTAGGTTCTTATAGTCCAAGCATGTGGCAATTTATTCACTTTGTCTTGATCAGGTATCAGAGCCCTAAAGTGTAAGCATGCTTAAGCTTAACATTTCCTTCACTAACTGTATAACCATTAGCTACTTGCTGATTTCCTAGAGGGCAACCGCTTTCACTTGGTTAGTCAAGTAAAGTCATTTAGTCCAGTTAGATTTAACTCAGGCTGGAAGACTTGACTTAATTACTGTTAATAAAGTATTTAACGCCCAGACTCATATTGATGCACAGTAATAAGCATTCTTGAGTCCAGGCTGTACCCTATGCGTCTCACACCATTCTATGTTTTACAAACACAAGCAAGGTATACCTAGGTGTTTGTGAGATGCTCTGGCTTAAATCTAGGGGAACAAGATTTCTAGGGTAGATCCTAGGCTAAGTCATATTTTTGAAAAATCTAAGAAAATGGGATTTTAAAATCATTATTTTTCCTAGATTTTGAAAAGAATAAAAGAACGAGTTTTGAAGTAAGATAGTGAGTTTTGAAAAATTAATATCTATTCTACCCAACACATTCCTATTTGCCTTCTAAGTGAGCTGAACTCAAGTTCAGGTAAGGGCTTTGTGAAGATGTCAGCTAAGTTTGATTTTGACTCAACATAGTTGAGTTCAATATCACCCTTAGCTACGTGATCCCTTATAAAGTGGTGTTTCACTTCTATATGTTTAGTCCTTGAGTGATGAATTGGGTTTTTTGTTAGATTTATTGAGCTTATATTATCAATTGAGATTTTAGTTTTATGATACTCCAGTTGATAGTCTTTAAGGGTATGCATCGTCCACAGCAACTGAGATGTGTATTCGCCTAAGGCTATATATTCAGCTTCAGTGGTAGATAAAGCAACACAGTGTTACTTTCTACTTGACCAACTTACTAGGCATTGTCCTAGAAATTGACAGCTACCACTTGTGCTTTTTCTATCTAGCTTGCATCCGACATAGTCTAAGTCAGAGTAGCCGTTTAGGTCAAGGGTGCTAGATCTAGGGTACCATAGTCCTACATTTAGGGTTCCCTTAACATACCTAAGGATTCTTTTGACAAGGGTTAAGTGAGACTCTTTTGCACAAGATTGGTATCGTGCACACATACCTACTGCAAAAATAATGTCTGGTCGACTTGTAGTTAGGTACAGTAGACTTCCTATCGCACTCCGATAGTATTTCAAGTCTACTGATTTACCTTCTAAGTCTGAGTCAATTTTAGCATTTGAAGCCATTGGTGTAATGATTATTTTTGAGTTTTCCATGCCAAATTTTCTAATTAATTCCTTAGCATATTTAGTTTAATAAATGTAAATTCCATCTTTAGTTTGCTTAATCTGTAACCTAAGAAGAAATTAAGTTCTCCTATCAGACTTATTTCGAATTCATTTTCCATAAGTTTGGTGAATTCTTTTAGAAATCTAGAGTTTGTGGAACCAAAAATAATATCGTCAACGTAAATTTGGGTTATAAAAATGTCATTTTCTAAGGTTTTTATGAAAAGGGTTGGGTCTATTTGACCTTGTTTAAATCCTTTTGATATTAAATAATTGGACAGACGTTCATACCAAGCCCTAGGTGCTTGTTTTAGTCCATATAGGGCCTTTTTTAATTTAAAGACATAATTTGGTTGTTCTAAATCTTCAAATCCTGGGGGTTGCCCTACTTACACTTCTTCTTTAATAAATCCGTTTAAAAATGCGGATTTTACGTCCATTTGAAATAGCTTGAATCCCTTGTGTGCTGCATAGGCTAGCAACATCCTAATGGATTCAAGTCTTGCTACTGGAGCATATGTGTCATCATAATCTAACCCTTCTACATGACTGAATCCTTTAGCTACTAACCTAGCTTTGTTTCTAACTATTTCACCTTGATCATTTAATTTGTTTTTAAAAACCCATTTAGTGTCAATTATGGATTTGTTAATGGGTTTTGACACTAATTCCCAGACCTGATTTCTTTCAAATTGGGCCAATTCTTCTTGCATTTCTAGAGTCCAATCTGGGTCTAGTAGGGCTTCTTCTATGGTTTTGGGTTCTATTTTTGAAATCAAGGCTATTTGGCTCTGGTTTCTATAAGATGATCTAGTTCTGACTCCTACAGTTGGGTCACCCAAAATTTGGTCAGATGGGTGATTTGTGCTTGTTCTAGTTGGTCATATATTATTTGAGTTAGTGATTTGTTCTTCAGATTCAATAGGTTCAGGTTGGATTTCGTCATCTTCTCTGTTTATTGGGTTAATATTTTCTGTATTTTCAGTTTCATTTATTGTGTTGGGTAACTTATTTTCTTCATCAAATATTATATTTATTGTTTCTTCTACTTTTAGGGTATTTTTGTTATACACGCTATATGCTCTACTAGTTGTTGAATATCCTAAAAATATTCCCGGGGTTGTTTTTGATGTAAATTTCCCTAAGTAGTCTTTAGTGTTCAAAATGAAGACTTTACACCCAAATACTTTTAAATAGTTTAAGTTTGGAATTTTATTATAATAAATTTCATAGGGTGTTTTATTTTGAATTTTGTTAATTAAAATCCTATTTTAAATGTAACATGTTGTACTAAATGCTTCAACCCAGAATTGATTAGATAGTTTATATTCGTTTAACATGATTCTAGCAGCTTCTTGTAGAGTTCTGTTTTTACGTTCTACTAAACCATTTTGTTGAGGGATCCTAGGGCAGGAGTATTCATGTTTGTATCCATTAATTTCGCAAAATTCAGTAAAGTTGTGATTCTTAAATTCTCCTCCATGGTCACTTCTTATTCTTTTAATTTTAGTGTCTTTTTCATTTTCTGTTAATTTACAAAAATTACTAAATATTTCAAAGGTTTCATCTTTTGTTTTTAGAAATTTTACCCAGGTGAACCTGGAGAAATCATCTATTATAACTAAGCAATACTGGTTCTTGCTTAGTGACTTGGCTCCGTGTGAATCGAATAGTTCTATGTGAAGGAGCTCAAGTAAACAAGTAGTTCTACCTAGATTGGTTGACTTGTCGGTTGACTTGGTTTGTTTTCCTTGTTGACATACATTACAGATTGAATTTTCAATAACTTTTAATTTGGGCAATCCTCTGACTAGTCCATTTTGACTCATTTTTGAAATGAGTCTTGTGTGAGTGTGACCCAATCTCCTGTGCCACAACTCAGTTTCCTCTTGTTGTGTTAGAAAACACTTTATCGAGGGTGTTGGTAGATAAATTGTGTAGACATTATCTTTCCTTGTGCCCTTAAGTATTATTTTTGGATTATCAATATGTTTGACTATACATTCAGACTTGGTAAAATTAACTGAGTAACCAGTATCGCATAATTGGCTTATACTTAATAAATTAAAATTAAAATTTTCAACTAATAACACTTTTCGAATAATAAAATCGGAGTTAAGTTCGATATTACCTTTTCCGATTACTTTCAGTTTTCTATCGTTGCCGAATGCAACTGATCCTAGGTTCTTTAGTTTTAGCTTAGTCAACTTCAACCTATCTCCAGTCATATGTCTGGAGCATCCACTGTCCAACATCCATTGATCCAATTCCTACACATAAAGTAGTTGATGGATCAAAAGACAGTTTGATTGAAGTATGTCCTTAATTTTGCATCCTACCCAATCTTAGTTAATTCTATTGAACAATTTTTTGAAAAATGTTTAAGTTTGAAAAATATTTTAAGTTCATTTTTTTATTTTGAAAAAGTAGTTAATTTTAATTTGAAAAATATTTAAGTTAATTTTTAATTTGTAAAATATTTAAGTTATTTTTAATTTGAAAAATATTTAAGTGAATTTTTAATTTGTAAAATATTTAAGTTATTTTTAATTTGAAAAATATTTAAGTTATTTTTAATTCCTTTGTCATCTCACCCGATCTAAATTTTCAATCAGGGACTCCTATAATTTTTGTGAGACGAATTGAGATTCAATTTTAGGAGTATATTTAACTTTATGTTAGATTCAGGTTTAGCTTTGAGTTTAACAAGTAAGCATTCTTTGAATAAACTTTTGGGCTATGGTGAGTCACAAGGAACTCATTAAAGTAACCATGCCTTCGAGGTTTTCCAAATAGTCCTATCCATTGAACTTAATACTAAACCTTGGTCTTACTAGTTAGGATGCATTTAAGGGTAGCTTCGGTCAGTTCCACTTGGCCAAATGCACCAGGTCGAAGCCATATCTTCCTAGACATGCGATGCCCAAGCTTCCCTAACGTACTATCATCCAAAAACTTAACCAGTACCGTGGATCAAGTTAAACCTAGCCTATTTTATCTGACTTAAATTACCCTGCCGGGTAGTCTACTCTTGTTTACCCATTTCGGGTAGATTAAGTTTGGTTACCCAGTCGGGTAGTTTAGTTGCGGGTGCCAGCTATTCTGGATCCTCTTTCTATTTTCAATTGAATTTCGAATGTTAAGTTTAATTTCGAATTTTGATTTAATTGAATTTTTTATTTTTAATTTTTTATTTTTAATTGAATTTTTTATTTTTTATTTTTTAATTTTAATTTTAATTTTTAATTTTTAATTGATTTTTTTTAATTTTAATTTCGAATTTTAATCGTTTTTGCTCCCCTTGGATCATAGCCTCGATATGGTCTATCGAGGTAATGTATTTGATCCTTGGGAACCCAATATTATCCGAGTCCAACTTGATTGATCAGGTTGGACTTGGCAACCCATGCTTGGACCATTTTTCTATTTGTTCTTTGTATGAGAGAAAAATATAACTTATATTTCTTTTTAGATTTGTATCCTAGTCCAGTTCTATTGTAGATTTCCCTTTGTGTTCCAAGAATCAAGTCAAGATTCTTGGATCCCAGGGAAAATCGTTCTAAGGTTGTCTTCAAATCCTTGACTTGACTTTTCAGGTTAGAATTCTCTTTCTCAAGTTTTTGAACTTGAGTTGAGGTTCCAGTCTGAACTGGATCAGTCAAGGATTCGTTATTTGTTGTTTCTTTAAGGAGTGTTACCTCCTTTTGAAGCGACTTGATTCGAATTTTGGCCTTAGCTACTTTATGCATTAAATAATTAATTAAGCTATATAAGTGATTTTTACTTACAGAGGGGTTTGGCCCTTCGGAAATAGGTGCGGATCTGTTGCTTCTCTCGGACTCGGCTTCTGATTCGTCCTCGCTTCCGGATTCGTTGTTGTAGTCCCGGGTTGTCAACGCAAGAAAGTTCGTTTGCTCGAGTTCTTCGTCGTTGGATTCCTCGAAAGAAGACTCATCCCATGTTGCCTTCAATGCCTTCTTTCTCTTTGGTTTCTTTGGATCCTTCTGGTTCGGGCAGTTTGCCTTGATGTGCCCTTTTTGATTGCACCCGTAGTAGGTCACTTCGAATTTGACCTTCGAGCTTGGTTGGGCTTCTTTGGACTGGATAGCTTTTCTGACATCCTTTTTGTTGAAGCTCTTCTTTTTGCAGAGTTTCTTTACCAGGTTGACTATTTCGGTTGTAAGCTCATCATCGTCTTCCTAATCTGGTTTTTCTTCTGACTCAGGTTCGGTTCTGCGCTTCATCTTTGATTCGCGCATTCTTCCTGTTCCTGCAACCAAAGCCAACCCTTTCTCGGTCGGGTGTGCATTAGTCTGTTCATGAAGTTCGAATTCTGCAAAAAGATCATCTAACTTAATAGTAGATAAATCCTTAGAAACCTTGTAGGCATCTACCATGGATGCCCACAAGGTGTTCCTCGGAAAGGCGTTTAAAGAATACCTTATGATGTCCCGATTATCTACCTTCTGTCTAATTACATGAAGACCGTTAAGCAGATCTTGAATCCGGGCATGGAGTTGGGCAGCTGTCTCACCTTCCTGCAGTTTGATATTAAACAATTTATGGAAAATTAAGTCTCTCTTACTTACTTTGGTGTCGGACGTCCCCTCGTGAAGTTCAATGAGCTTATCCCACAACTCCTTGGCACTGCTGAAAGGTCCGACGCGGTTGAGTTCTTCTTTTGATAGGTCACACTAGAGGGTGCTGGTCGCCTTGGCATTGGCTTCCACCTTCTTAATCAGAGATGCGTCCCAGTCCTCGTATGGTAGTGGTTTGCCGGCGCTATCAGTTGGTAGTTGGAATCCGATTTTGACAATCATCCAGACTTCGAAATCAGTCTGGAGATATGCCTCCATCCGACCCTTCCAGTACCCGAAGTCATCTCCGGTGAATAGCGGGGGGCGGGCTGTACTGTAGCCTTCTTGAAGGGTCATTTTAGATCAACTAAAAAAATAAACAGCAAGAAAATCCCAGGACTTGGTCCTGGATTAGTAGTGCGGGAAGAAGAAAATAGAACACGAACTCGGGTGGTGTTGCACCAACCTCGAGCAGAAACCGATTCGAGAAAAGAATTAAAATATAGCTATAAAGCAAAATTCTAATTGACTCCGAAAAAATCTGAAAATACCACGAAAAATTATTTTGAATGGTGGTTGCACCGATTCAAAATGACCCCGCTCTGATACCAATTGATGGATCAAAAGCGCTAGAGAGGGGTGAATAGCGCTCGTGGCTATTTTATCAATTTAAAACACAGAGTTGAAATGCAGCGGAAAGTTAAAGAAAACACAAAGAGACGCAAGTGTTTTACTTCATTCGGAGCCTATAACGACTCCTACTCGAAGGCCTGCGGTCCTTGACCACTTTCGGTGGGCAACAACTATAATATCGGAATTATTATAAACTAAAAGCAATTACAGTTAAGTGCAAGTAAGAAAGTTATACCAACGAACAAGAAAATGGAAGAGCTTTGGAGTTTCGGTTCGTTGTAGCAGCAGAGCGTTGTTGAAGCGTACGGAGCACACAAGAGCGCAGAACTTCTGTTCGGAGTTGATATACTGAGCTGCACCTCGAGGCCCCTTTTTATAGCTCTGCAAGGTCTGATCCAGATCCCCAAGTCTCGGGATTAGATTTGACCCGAAGCGGATCGGTCGACCGATCCCCACGTTCAGTCGACCGATCAGATGATCTCCACTACATCTGATCCGTCCATCCGTTGCTCCACTTCGATCTGGTCAAACTTTATCCCTGGGTTCGGTCGACCGATCCCAAGGTTCGGTCGACCGATCCCAAGGTTCGGTCGACCGATCCCAAGGTTCGGTCGACCGATCAGTCTCCTCTGACCCGCACACCTCGGTTTGATCCAGTCGACACCTATCCCAGGTTCGGTCGACCGATCCTGAGGTCCGGTCAACCGATCCCTGGTCGAACCCGGTCCAAATTCTGGAGATCTGATCTGGTAGCTTGAAGGTTCGGTCGATCGATCTCATGGTTCGGTCGACCGATCCTTGTCAGTACTAATCATGCACAAAAGTGTTAGTTTCCTGTAAAACAGAGTTAGAACACCAAAGATAATAAACAAATGAATTGACAGCCTTCGGACTGTCCGGGTCTGACTTCGGGTTTCCGACCGGAAACCCTAGGTCGACCCGACGCCTACTGTTCCCTTTACGGGGAACGCGTCCTCACCTACTCCACTCAGGAGATTTGCCTGATGCCAGTCCGGTCCTCCAGACTGACTGGACTTTCCACCTAGGGTTACTACCCCCTAAGACCTAGGGTTACCGCCCCCTAGGGTTTTTCTCCACCTAGGGTTACCACCCCCTAGGACCTAAGGTTACCACCCCTTAGGGTTTTCCTCCACCTAGGGTTACCACCCCCTAGGACCTAAGGTTACCGCCCCTTAGGATTTTCCACCTGCCTAATCGCAGTTAGGACTTTCCTGCATACTTGTTTAAGCTCATTAGATAACAAAACAACTTAACTTGAACCCTTTAACATAATCAAAATACCGGTTCGATCGTCGGATGCTTCCTGCCCAACATAACTATATATATATATTATTATTATTAGTTTCATAATTAAAGGTTACATGATTATAATTAGGTTTGTGGAAGTTTTATTTTAGATTTGGCTTTGATTTGTAACCTCGATATAGATTTTGTGAGTTGATAAAATTATTAATAATATTTTCTAGTTTATTAATTTTATTTTTCAAGAAGTTATTTTTATTTTCTAATTTTCTTAATTTTAAATTTTGAAAACTTATTTTCTTTGTAATTTAATCTTAAGGTGGAACTTTGATTTTTATTAGTTCAAAATTTATTTTCTAAATTCTTGTTTTTAAAGTTTAAAGAATTGTTTTTTTGATAAATCCTTATTTTTATTTTCTGAATTATTAACTAAATTTTATTTATTTATAGTTATTTTAAATTTTTTATTTTCTAGATTTAAATTTAAATTAAATATATTTGAATCTATACTTTGGTCAAATAAATTAAGGTTTGGGTTAATTTGATTAAGTTTAGTTATATTTGAATTATTTAAATTTTTATTAATTAAATTATTTTTGTTAAACAATGTTGATTCAAAATATTCATGCATTTCTAGTTCTTTAGTATAATCTAAACATGAAAGATCTAAAGCATGCAAATCTTCATGTAATTTAAATTGATTTACCTTAATTGCTCACCCTAAGTTCTTGGGTCTTCTCTTTGGGCATTGGAATTTGTAATGTCCCAATCTTTTTCACTTCAAGCATTTGATATGGTCCTTCCTTTTTGGACTCTAGGCATCGGTTCCTCCTTTGCCTTCAATTGTGTGGATCGGTTCTTTGGACATTTATTTTATAGTGCCCTTTTTCACTACACTTAAAACATGTTATGTAATCTTTAAATTTTTAATTAACAATGTTATATTTTGAATCCTCATTAGGATTCTCCACATTGACTATTACCATCTTGGATTCGATCTTGGACACTTGTTCTGACACGAGTTCAGATCCATTAGTTTCTTCCTCAACCATTAGCGTAATGAAGTTGATTTGGTCTTGTTCTTCTAGGTTTGACTCTGACAATAGCTCTCCAGATTCGAACTCTGATTCAAACTCACTTTTTTCATGATCTTCTAGCTTCGATGGAGTCTCGTGAAGCTTGATCAATTGGGTCAACAACTCGAATGCATTCTTGTAATCTTCTAATTGACACAACATTTTATTAGGGAAAACACTAATTAATATATCCATTACCTTTATGTTTGCTTGTGGGTTTTGAGACAGTTGTCGAAATTGTTACTTCCTTCAAAATATTCTATCATTCACCTCTAGAAATTGAAATAGACTTGATTGTACAATAGAGGTTCATAGATGCTTCTCCCTTCATGATAGGATATTAACATTCTTGCACAAAAAGAATTAGAAGATTTCCAAGACTTTTGTCATGGGATTAGCAGTGCAGATTAAAGAAATAAGTGAAAAAAAATCTCTTTAAGGAAAAGAAAAGTTTTAAAATTTGCTCAAAAAATGGTTAAGTAATTTTAGAGTTGCCAGGATCTGATACTAATTGAAGGATCGAAAGATGAGATTAAGGGGAGGGGGTGAATATCACACGTTAAAAACTTTTCTTTTGAAGCGTTAAAACAAGAGTAGTGCAATGAAAAGTAAAGAATACGTTTCAATTACTTGGTTTGGAGCCTAGGTCGACTCCTACTCCAAGACCCACGATCCTTAATCACACCATTGGGCAATCCACTAAAACTCTTATTTTCAAAACCTTTAGAAAGAAGCAATTATTAAAATGAAATATGTAAGATAGTAACAACCTACTATCTTACTTGAAACTAAGTACAAAGTAAGATAAATAAATATATATCGAACCAATAAGAAGCGATGAGGATCGTCGAAACTTTATCAGAGTGGTTGCTTACTTCAAGATGAGTTGTAGAGCAGTAGCACAAATAGAGACTTTGTGCAGAGATGAACAGAAAACATCGTACTTGCCTTAGACCTCGACCTCTGCTTATATAAGACTTGATTAGTCGACTGATAAGTTTGGTTGACCGAACCTCCTATCGGTCGATCGATTGAACCCTATGCTTTCCTTTTTTGTTGAGATCCGATCCTTGTACATTTATGATATTTTAATGGTTTGCTCAACTGCTCACCTTGTTCGGTCAACCGAACAATGAACTTTCCCTATTCGTTGAGATTCACACTTAATTTATCAATAATGAAGTAATCGTTTGGTCGGACCGATCAGCCTGACTTTCTTCTTTGCTTCAATTTGATCTGCGCTTGTGCCACAACATCAAGGTTCGGTCGACCGATCTACTGGCTCGATTGATCGATCATGCTTTAATCAATCTTTGCTTTGTTCTACTCTGATATGATCTCTGGTTTGAGTCAATCTGGTTCGATGGACCGATCCCCTACTTCGGTAGACCGATCATGCTGGTTCTTGTAAAATAGAGTTAAATAATATATATCCCTGCAAAACAAAGGTTAACACAATTATATGATGCATGAGTGGTATTTGATATTAATACTGTCTTGATCTCAACTTAAAAACTTTCCCGGTTTCTTCAGTTAGATCAGCAACCTAAGGTTTATTCCTTTTCCGAACACGACCTCATTATCGCTCCTCTTTAGTTGCTTATCTCAATCTACCTACCAAACATTGGTCCTCTAGACCTATTTGGACATTCACTACTCAGTATTTGATTGCCTGATCCACTAAAACTTTTCCTGTAATTCAACATTAGCTAGCAGCAATAATAGTAATACAGAACAGTATAGTAAAACTAACCTTAGATTTATCAAGATTCGCTGGTCTGGTCAACTGCGCAAGTCGATCGAAAATCATTTGATTAACCTTGCTTGGAGTTCCCTCCTCTAATACTTCTCATTACCTAATCTTATCCCCCTAGGATTTTCTCCATCTGGTTTCACTCACCAGAACCTAGAGTTACCTCATTCTAGGATTTTCTCCACTAGGCGTTACTTATCAGGACCTAAGGTTATCACCCCCTAGGGGTTTCTCCACTTGGTTTCACTCACCAATACTCAACATTGGATCGACTCACCAGGGATTTGATATCGGGCCCTCCAGACCTATCGAATCCCGACTTTCATGATCTACCGAGATTTTCCTTGCCTAGCTACAACTAGGACTTTCCTTACCTAATAGTAGTTAGGACTAGTTACTTAGTTGACTTCTCACCCTTGCCTAGCCACTACTAGGACTTCCCTTGATCAAGCTATATTAAACATATTTATTGGACATTAAAACCTTGGATGTCGATTGTACCAATAAATATTCTGTATTTTTCTAAATCTAACTTTCAAGGGGAGTATCTTGAGGAAATTTAAACCCTTGTATACAATCACGAGGATGATATGGTGGAAGTATTTGATCAAAATATTGGCGATTTGGATTCTAGTGGACAAACATTGGATTCAAGTGCCGATATCTTACACAACAACACAATAAACGTAGAAGTGCATGAGGTGAAACCTAGTGGGAAAAATGTGGATTTAAGTGGTGATATTATATATAATGGCACAATAGACATAGAAGTGGATGAGATGGAACCTAGTGGCTAAAACGTAAATATAAGTGGTGATATCGTATCTAACAATACAATAAACGTAGAAGAAAATGAGATTAAGCCTAATGACCACAAAAGAAATTCAGAAATTTTTGAAACCAAGCTCAAGTCCCTCCAAAATGATATACCAAACCAATCATTATTTGAGAATGTTACTTACACAATACAAGATCATTCATCTAAGAGACAATTACCACAATATTTTCGCATAGGTATTCCAAAATCAACATATGAACCTCAATTGTCTAGTAAAATAATATCTCACATTAATCATTATATGCCTACACATCATTTGCGAAATGAAAATCAGTTATTTGTTAGTAAATTATCTACTATATCTATATCTAATAGTGTGCAAGAAGCCTTATTTGATCCAATAAGAAAAGTCACGATGAATGAAAAGATAGTCTGTAGCGCCCGAATATTCTCAAAACTATTTTAGGAATATTCTATGATTTTTCTGGAATTATTAGATATTTTTCTGGAATTTTTGGAGTATCGGAAGTAGCAAAAATAAATAGAAAAGTAAAATGGTTTAAGCGGGAATCGAACCCGGGACCTCTCGGGTCCGCTAAACCTTTAGTTAGCCTTAGTAACCGGTGAACCCAGCAGGGCCGTGCTGAAAGGAAAGGGATTCAATTTAATTTATATTAGAGTTGGGCCAAAGTACCCACTTAATATAAATAGGAAGTTAAGTGGGGTTTGGTTTATTTTGTTTGGTTCGGCAACTTCTCCACCGAGACCTAACCTCACGCCGCTCCCTTCCTCTTCTCCTTCTCTCGGCGCCAACCACAAGAGGACCTAGGGTTCTCTCCCTAGGGCCCCAAGGACATCTTCCGGCGATAACTCTGGCACAAGGACGCTCTCCTTCGCGAGGGGAACGCTTAGACGCGAGAAGATCGTCGAGAAGTCGTCTCCACCGGAATTCTAGCGAATAGAATTGTAAGGAAATTAGCGTACGAGGTAAGAAACCCCTCACCTGCAGTATAAGTAGCTCTCGCGTGTTTTCTTTTATGCATTAGATTAGTTTTAATGAATTTCGTCAGCATATAGTGTGTATTTTAACTCTTCTCACAGATTTAGCGATTAGTGAGCATCTCTAGATGGGCCGAGCACGTGTATCCTCTGTAGATAGGGGTTTAGACACTACTGGGTGCCTAGAGGTGGTCTCCCTTATCGAGAGGAGACTTAGAGAGCGCCAAATGCTCGACAAAATGTCTAGCACAGCCTTATGATACAGTGGGCATTTAGTTAAATGCCATATAACATGTTAATTAGCAGGATCAGTTTTATTTCAGCTTTTACGAGACTAGATGTCCAAATGGGTGGGCTCCCACAGTCGCTTCTAGGTTCAGACAACCTAGTCCTAGGTTCAGATAACCTAGATTCAGCAAAATAGTATTAGCTATTTCAGTATTTTACTTTTCAGTGGCACTATACTGGATTAGATATCCATTGGGTTGAGCTCCCATAGTCGTCCCTAGGTTTAGCTAACCTAGTAAATCCTACTAGATTCGGAACTTACAATCCCGGGTCTAGTTAGGGATGCGCGCACAGCAAGTACAGTTGTCAGGGTCCATCAGCAGCATGTTTAGTATTTTCACTTACTATATGTATATGGTTTTCAACCTTTCACAAATTAGTTCGTGAATCCAGTACAGTCCTAGCAGTAGCTCAGTTTTTTTTAGTATCAGCTTAGTTTTTAATTGATACCATGTGATTGATATCATGTTCAGCTTCAGATATGCCATGATTGTATGCTTATATGCCATGCCATGTTTAGTTTATTCAGTATACTTAGTATATCCTTTCAACCAGTATGATTTAAAATCATATTTGCATCGTATGCATGTTTTAGTGAGGTAGATGGTTTCTTACTAAGCTTTTTAGCTTACAGATACTATTTTCCTTATACTGCAGATACAGGTAAAAGGAAAATGGACTAGCAATGGAGGCTGGAGGTCAATGCAGATCAAGATGGGTGTGGAAGGAACTGGAATAAAGATCCTAGGGATCTAGTTTTAATTTATTATGCATTAGAATGTGTTCAGTATGCATTAGTACTTATAGCAAGCGTTATCTTATGTTTCTGTTAGTTAGCAAGAGAGCAGTTTTAAACCTTATTAGTTTTGGTTTCCATGTGTTTACATGCCATGAATTAGTATTCTATGCCTTAATCATGTTTAGTATGTTAGCCATTACCTCGTAGAATGTTTCCTTTAGCTTTTATAGTGTTGTGTAATGGCTTTGGCACGCATCAGTGCTGATATCAGGGGTCTGATACGAAATCAGAAACCCCTGATCGGTCAGCAGACCGATCAGGGACCTGGTTTCTGCGAACAGAAGCTTTCTGTTCGTCCCCTGATCGATCCGTGGATCGATCAGGAGTCGGTTCGCGAAAATGGGCTCACTGATCGGTCAGCAGACCGATTAGTAAGCCACTGATCGGTCTTATTGACCGATCAGAGACCAGCTGTATCGATCGGCAGACCGATCCAGCAGCGTACAGAATTGCATTGTAGCTTATGGATCGGTCGGTTGAACGATCTGGAGCTTCCTACCACGTCAGTATTAGTAGATCGGTCTGTGGATCGATCCGAGGTTTATTATCAGTTGTAAACACCTCCCCTAGCACGTGTACAACTCCTAGGTATACCCAGAACACTAAGTTAAACTTTACAACATTTAGTTCAGTAAAATTTTAAATTAGCCAGTTTTCATTCCGCATTAATAGTCCAGCACAGCAATAACTGTAGCGATCGGCCTCTCAGCCTAGCTAGTAGGAGGCGGGTCGTTACAGAGTGGTATCAGAGCAGTGTCCCATACTTCCTACACACACATTAGCATTGAACTTGCAGCTTCCAAGTAAGAATACCTCTACTTTATTTATGTTTCTTGCTTTCTTGTATAGCTCATGTTTATAGATAAACTGCTGCATGATAGTATGTGATAGTATATAACATGATAACGATAGTTATACAATTTTGATTGTAATATTTATTCATGTTTTGTCCTCTATGTCTTTAGCAATGGCACGAGGATGCCCAGCTAGAAGGGTACTAGCTACTGAGCCCCAGCAAGAGGCAGGCAGTTCAGTGCCTCCCCCAGACCTTACAGCATTCTGACTGAACAGCAACAGGAGATAGCCACCCTCAAGGCTAATCAGCAGAGTACCCCCAAACCTGACGACTCCGAAGTCTTAGAGGTTCCACCAGCTCCAGCCTACGGCAGCCCCAGCAGTTGAGCCAAGAAAGGAAGCCTACCGATCCAGTGGCGAGTCAAGCCAGAGAACTTCTCGGGCACTAGTGAACCATGGGATGCATAAGCCTGTTCAAAACACTAGAGAGATGGAGCTTCTGGATGGCCGAACACGAGAAGGTGAAGTGTGCCTCCTTACGCTGACGGAGACGCAAGCATGTGGTGGGAATGAATCGAGGCGCCCGGTGAACCGGATGTTATGGGCGACTTGAGAAGGAATTCTTGAGAGTTCTTTCACATACGGGTTACAAACCGCCACTACGACGAGTTCACTGAGTTTCATCAGGGCAACCTTTCAGTTGAGGAAGCCGTGAAGAAATTCAACAGGTTGGCTCGTCTATGCCCGGAGCTAGTCAGCACAGAGAAGGAACGAATCCGGTTGATGCTCAAGATACTGAGGCCAGAGATAGCAGTGAACGTGGCTGGTGGCATACATAGGCCACAAACCACAGAGGAGTTAGTGAGCAGTGCCTTGACCACAGAGCATTACCAGAATAGCATAAAGCAGCAGAAGCAAGCATCCTCAGAGTCCAAAGGCCAAGGAAACTCTCACACTCAAAAACAGCAAGGCCACAGCTCTAACTGGAAAGGAACTCCAACAACAAGCGCAAATCAGGGAGTGACCCAAAAGGAGGACCATCTAGCAAGTGACCCAGCTATCCAAAGTGTGCTACTTATGGGAAATTCCACCCAGGGGTTTGTCGCAAGGGCACACGAGGATGCTTTGAATGTGGACAAGAAGGGCACATGGCCAAGCAGTGCCCAAACAAGACCGGTCTTCCTCAGCCACAGCAGATTCAGTATGCAGGCCAGCCAGCTCAGTTATATCAGATGCAGGCCGCTCTAGAAGGTCCACTTATCAGCCAGGGCAGGTTAGAAGCCCCTCCAGCGATGGCGAATGCGAGGATCTACTCACTCACCAGAGACGACGTAGCCAATTCCTCGACAGTTGTCACAGGTCAGATTAACATTTTACAGTATAGTGCTACTGTTCTATTTGATACTGGGGCAACCCATTCATATATAGCCAGGATGTTTTCCGAAAAATTAGAAAGACCCTCAGAGGTACTCAGTGGTCAGTTTTTGATGGCATTACCTTCAGGCCAGATCATGGCACCCGCGCACTGGCTGAGAGCAGTGTCGGTCATTATAGCAGACAGAGAGCTCTTTTGTGATCTGATAGTGCTAGAGATAACCGACTATGACGTTATCTTCGGGATGAACTTCTTGATCAAATACGGTGCCTCCATAGAGTGCCGTAACCAGAAAGTCATATTCCAACCTGAAGCGGAAGCACAGTTTGAATTTATCGGAGAACCCAGGAGAAGGGCCAAGAAGTTTCTCTCAGCTATGAAGGCACAGAGGTTGATTGATTCAGGATGTACAGGGTTCCTAGCACACGTAGTCAACGCCAGCCAGGACAAGAACCAACAGCTATCAGAGGTTCGAGTCATATGTGACTACCCAGCAGTCTTCCCTGAAGAGTTATCAGGCTTAGCACCAGACAGGGAGATTGACTTTGAGATAGAGCTCATTCCCGGTACGAATCCTATCTCCAAAGCGCCTTATCGCATGGCTCCAGCAGAACTGAAGGAACTTCAGGAGCAACTACAGGAGCTGCTTGACAAGGGTTTCATACGGCCGAGTCACTCACTATGGGGAGCACCTGTATTGTTCGTGAAGAAGAAGGATGGAAGCATGCGACTGTGCATAGACTACCGATCACTGAACCAAGTCACGATCAAGAACAGGTATCCCCTTCCCAGAATCGATGACCTGTTCGGGCAGCGGTGTTCTCTAAGATAGATCTCGGATCAGGTTATCATCGGTGAAGGTTAAAGAAGGGGATATACCCAAGACAACATTGAAGAGATACGGACACTACGAGTTCGTAGTCATGCCCTTTAGCGTGACCAATGCTCCAACAACATTCATGGATCTCATGAAGTATTCGAGGAGTATTTAGATAAGTTTGCTATTGTGTTTATCGATAACATTCTTATCTATTCAGGAACTCGGGAAGAACATTCAGAGCTAGTATTGCAGACCCTTCACAGAACCAGCTATACTCCAAGTTCACGAAATGCCAATTTTGGCTAGATCGGTGTCCTTTCTGGGTCACATCATCTCAAAGGATGGTATTATGGTAGATCCCAGAAGATAGAAGCGGTGAGTAGCTGGAAGAGACCTAAAACGCCCGGTAAATCGGGAGCTTTACGGGATTAGCAGGATATTCTGAAAGTTTGTAGAGGACTTCTCCAGGATATCCTCCCCAGCAGGCTCTTACCGGAAAGAGCAGGAAATTTCGGTGGATAGAGGGCAGGAGGGCGGCTTGAGCTAAAAAGGAGATTGACCAGTGCTCCCATTTTGGCTCTACCAGACAACACCAGCAGCTTTGACATCTATAGTGATGCCTCTAAGTTGGGACTAGGAGCAGTACTGATGTAAAACGGCAAGGTGATCGCCTATGTCTCCAGACAACTCAAGGATTATGAGAAGAATTATCCTACTCATGACCTTGAGCTTGCAGCAGTAGTGTTCACTCTCAAAATTTGGAGACATTACTTATATGGGGCTCAGTGCAGGGTGTATACAGATCATCAGAGTTTGAAGTACTTCTTCACTCAGAAGGATCTGAACATGCGACAGCGCAGATGGCTTGAGCTGGTCAAAGACTACTATATAGACATCCTCTACCATCCAGGGAAAGCCAATAAGGTAGCCGACGCACTTAGCAGAAAATCCAATGCTACCTTGTTATCTCTTACAGCCATGTCACCGCCTCTACAGAAGGAGATTGTAGATTTCGGTCTCGAACTCATCGTTGGACAGCTCTCTACTATGACCTTAGAGTCTACCTTGCTTGGTGATATTCAGTCAGCTCGGGCAGGCGAAATTCGGAAAATCAAGCAAGGCTAGCGAATCATAAAGTAGAGAATTGAGTGTCCGATGGCGGTGTTGTATTTTGGTGAGCACTACGTGTTCCGGATCGGGAGGAGCTACGAGGCAGTTTTAGATGAGGCTCACAAGACTCCTTATGCGATCCAGGTTCCACAAAATGTATCAAGACCAAGAACCATTTTGGTGGCACAGGATGAAGCGAGACATCGCTAGATATGTTAGCATCTGCCTCACCTGTCGGAGGGTCAAGAACATCAGCGACCAGGAGGAGTTCTGCAGCCTATACAGATTCCAGAATGGAAGTGGGAGGATATCTCTATGGATTTCATAGTGGGACTGCCCAGAACCACGAATGGTTTTGACGCCATCTGGGTAATAGTCGACAGGTTGACTAAATCAACCCACTTCTTAGCTATCAAGATATCCTACTCCATGGAGAAGCTAGCTCAGTTGTATCTCCAGGAGATCGTCAGACTACATGGAGTCCCACGAACCATCATTTCAGACAGAGACAGTAGATTCACATCACACTTCTGGGAGTGTGTACAGTCAGCGTTGGGCACTAAGTTAAAGTTCAGCACAGCATTCCATCCTCAGACAGATGGTCAGACGGAGAGAGTAAATCAGGTACTCGAAGATATGCTCCGAGCGTGTGCCTTAGACTTCAAGGGAAGTTGGTGCAAATATCTGAGCTTAGCAGAATTTGCATACAACAACAGCTATCAGGCCACTATCGGCATGGCACCTTACGAGGCTCTCTATGGGTG